>NC_053040.3:46217820-46905822 GCF_002575655.3 Aegilops tauschii subsp. strangulata | reverse complement strand
GCGACATGGCATGTGCTGCTTGACGACGGGGTGCGGGTGGCGGTGACAACCTCCCTTCTCCTGGGTACGGGCCGACGGTGGCTACGACCTAGGGTTTGTACTCGGGCGGATCAGATCTGGGCCCGAGGCAGATCAGAGAGCTTGCTCTAGGTAGGTCAGGTGGGGTGCGGTCTGGGTTGTGCGCGGGGGTGGTGCTCTTGCCCTCCTCGCGGGTGCGGTGATCGGCGGTGGTGGTCGTGATACTGTTGCGTTGCTCGGCGGATCGGCACCGGTGGCCACAGACATGGCGTCATGCATGCTAGCTTGGGCCAGGGCCTAGGCGTCTTGGCGATGGTTGTCGGCAGTCATGGAGTCATCCCCCCCCCCCCCCCCCCCCCCCCCCCCCGCGAATCCACCAAGCTTGGCTGGAGACGCAGACGTGGGTGCCTCCTACGGCGGAGGCGCCTATCCAGACTTGGTGATTGATGTCGGGCTAGGAGTAGGGGGCGTGCCTCTGCTCTTCCTACCAAGTGAGTGCGTTGTGAAGTGAGCGGTGGATGGTGTCTCGCGACAGGGATGCCGGGGTGGCAGCCTCAGATGGCGGTCTGCATGGTTTGCTTGTCGGCAGGCACCATTGCGGCGATGGTGGCTCTCCTTCATGGCCGTGTGGGTGGCGGGAGGTGTAGCGGTGGGTGGCTCGGGCGTGCTCTCCCTTGGGATGTCGCCCTGATCCAGATCTGGGTGTCTGATCACGTCGTGCTCGTCCTTGCAGCCTCGTGCTGATGCGGGTGAGTTGCCGAGCGAAAGCTCCGTGCCCTTGGCGCTGACGACGGTGACACCCGTGGGTACCACACTCTTCTTGAAAACGTCGGTTTGGTTCTTCTCTCCGTGCCAGGGCTCCTGGTGAAGACCTTTGTCCGTTGTGGACTCGGCAGCAGCGACGCTCGGTGCCGTTCTCCCTCCCTCTTGAGGGCGTTGCCGTGGAGCTTAGGTGTATTAGGTTGTACCGTGGCGGTGTGTGTAGATCTTCATGTGTTCTATGTTGGTAGCGTAGTCGCATGCGTTTTGCGTGATCCGATTATGCTAGGATCGGTTTTGTAAGAGGGAGACCTTACCACCTTGTATCATTCGGCGGTGGTCTTTCTTCGGTTGTTTCTTTATTTATAAAGCGGGGCGAAAGTCTGTTTCGAGAGTTCTCACTGCATTCTGTCATTTCGAAGCGAAGTTTTCCAACAAAATACGAACCATTTGAAATTTGTTAGTGGGGTTACGGCATGTAATGAATTAAGGTGACAGGCTTTAAACTAGGCATAAGGATTATCACCAAAGACTTATTTAGCAATTAATTAGAATCTAATGAACATGTGGTGTTCACATTCATATGCTTCAGTTCAGTTCAATCTGTTGGGTAACTTCCCATTGATGATCATAACAAGATAGTAACAAACAAGGACTTTACTACCACAGGCTAATAAGAAGAAACTAACACACCTCTAGTCTACGCCTCTAGATCAGACACTAGATCCATGAAGCAACACTAGGATGCGGCGGGCAAGCTGGTTGTCCTCGAAGAGGCCGATGAGGTAGGCATCGGTGGCTCCTCCAGCGCGGAGACAGCAGAGCTCCGGATAATACGTAAGTTTCATTAAAGTTGTAGCTAATGTCAGTAGAGATGAATACATAACCTTGGAGCAATAAGAAACGCAACGGGCACTTGAGCTAATGTCCTATAGACTGTTTGCTAGATACGACTTAGCAGGCAGCGACTCACACTGCTTGCTAAATCCTACCCCCAGTATAAAATCTGCAGGCCGAAAGATAATCAATCTCAGTAGAAATGCAACAAGCAAGTCATACCAATCTCGATAGAAACACATCATCGCAAAGAAAGCAGTTGCATTAATTCCAACATACCGGAGCATCTTCCAACTCCCAGGTCTCACTGATGGGATTCAACATTCATCAGTCACAACTAAGCAAATTAAGGCTCCAAATACTGAGTTCGAAACCAGGTAGAAATTCAACAAACACACGCATACATGAAATCCGACATACAAATCCCTCCCCGCCGATACAACATGGAAGATAATCATATGCAAGAAAGTTCACTTCAGAATAAAGAGCTGTGTTCATGCTAGGTTGGTATCTCGGCGTCGAGCATACAAATGGAAGAAACTACACTTGACAACCCATTTTTGCACCCGAGACACCAGAATGTAATTGTAGATACCTGTGGAGCAAAAAAAAATCATCAGTAAACATAAAACCTTGTTGGGATTGTTGTCCTAATTCTTCCATGATTCAACTAGAAAACATTGGCTTCACAATTGTGGAAATTGTGTCATAAGCTCTGGCGTCAAACCATCACACCGTTATTAGAGAAAATCAACAATTGAAACAGAGAACAACAAAAGGCAATACATCTTGTGTGTAGAGGCTCATGGGGTAGGATAGCAGGTTCTAGCTCCAAGGCATACTTTTTAGGAATGTACAACTACCTAGTCACTAACAAATTGATTTTCATCAAATTCTCGGAGTACATATAACTGAGATCATGCATACTATTCAGACTTCCTTCGGTCAAAAAGGATTGTTATTTTTTACTCTCCGCATCATCAAGCAATACTTTTACCACTACTTCAGTGACAATATGCCAGTAATATAAAAAAACTGGCATTAGGATAAAATAAGTTTTTTTTGGTGAATCTAGTCATGCCATTTTGCTCATGTGTTTCATAGTATGAAGTATTAAACATCAATAATGGCCAAAACTGAAAAAAAATTATACTCCACACAAAGCATACTACCTATAGTTTGGACCAGCCAAATCATATTGGTGGCTAATAGACAGTTACATACATATGCAAGTTTGGCGGATAACAAGTGACATGATGAGAAAACGTTTGACCAAAAAGCCTAAAACTAGAACAATCATCCATAAATCTACAATAACCGCAGTGAAAAGATAAACAGAAGAATACTATTTAATCTAGTGACAGTTGTTAGTTCACTAGGTATCATAATGATCCAAATAAGAAGCAACGTAAAATGGCAAACCTATAAGTCCTCTAAAAAAAGGAAATTTGAAACCAGATGCACAAGTATTGTCAGTTATAAATCACTTATGTATATTCAGATCACACTAGGACACAATAGACCCATGGCCACGGAAAACAGAAGTCAAAGGCAATGCAGCAATGAGTAAAAATAAGACAGAAATATATCCTAGCATGAAAGCATTTTCATCTCTGACAAGGCACTATCATATGCACACATAGGAAATGAGGAGCGGTCCTAAGTCACCAATTACTAGAGGGGGCAGAGGGAGAAGAGCCCACCCAGTGCCAGCATAAACTTGGAAGATCAACAATTAAAAGTCATCAGGAAGAGAATGAAGGGCTGATGAGGAAGGAATGAGAAAGCTGAGCTTGGAGAAAAGATTAAATATTTAGCCTGACAAAGCATGATAGAAGGTGGCCAGGTGGGAAGAGTTAAGCAAAGAGTTGTAGAGAAAATCTTAAAAGAGTCCTCACTTGCAATTTGGTACTTGAGAAATGATGGTAAAGAATCAAAGTGATTCGTTTTATAAGAATAGTTTAGATAGTTCAACATACATGCAGAAGATAAGGTTACCTATTCAACCGGTACATCACATAGCATATCTGACCGGAGAATCATCTTATGTATTATGCAAAAGATCAGCTCCATCATGTCTACCACCAATGCTTGTTTCTGCAAGCATAATAAGTAGAAAAACCAATGACATTCCAATGCAAAGCCAAGTAGATACGAGGAAGCATTAACAAAATATTTAGATAAATAATTGTTGTTCAAAAAAGGAATCAATCTTGATACAAATTAGGAATACATAAATAAAAGCATATGTACTTTCAAAGTTAATGAACATTCCAAAAATAATATAAGCTGGTTAGAAGAGACAAGGGTATCCGTAAATTTTCAGATCATTTGATGCCATATTTGGAAAAAAATATAATCAAACTAATAAATTCTATAAACACATTTATGTCAACAAAATCCTAGCAACAGAAGTTATCAAGACTACTAAGATTTGGATTACCTTCAAAAACTTAGCCTAAAAAAGATCGTACTAATAAATCCTAGGAACATAAGTGATTGGGACTATTCAGATTTAGATTATCTTCAAATAAATTTAGCCCGAAAAATGAAATAAACTCAACCTATTACTTTTGCCTGGTACAAATGCACTTGCTACTCACCCACAATAGGATTCTCCTAAAAGTGATAAAAGGAACAATTGTCTAGTAAAACAATTTTGGTATTACTGATTCGTGATTAATAGCAAGATCAGCAGAGATACTAATATTGAATGGAAGGAAGAGAACTACCTTTCAGCTTCCAATGTCCACATTGAGCTACCTATTTGATATTTCAGTTGCTACAAGCTAGTTTTAGTGTAGTTGTATTCAACTTCCAACTGTTATATTACCTTATCTGAAGGAAAAACTGCAGCTATCTTATACTTCCTCCGTCCCATAATATAAGAATGTTTTTGATGATGTGGCGCGAACTAGTGAGACATGGTAATGCAAAAGTGTTGGTGCCCAATCATTTGTAGTGCTCAACGAAACAACGATGAACTATAGTGGCAGCAGACACTTTGGATCAAGCAAGAAGCAAGAAACCGAAGGTGACACCCAGATTGATTAGATCAATCTTGACACTAGCAACTCACTGTTGACCTCTCAGGAAAGTAAGAAGAAAAGGATTTGGTGCCACCCAACTATTGTGGCATTTTCTGCTTTTCTGCTGAATTCGAAATTCAACTCCTTAGATGGCCAAAGCCATCCCATGAGGCCATGATATAGCGTACCGCACACCCTGCCAACTTGATTTCCGCCCAAGCCTTGTCCACGCAATAACATGGGAGATCTACTAGAAATTAAAATCCTTAAATTATTGGACTCGTCGTCTAAAAACAAGCTAGTCATAACTTAACTAATCAATGATCTATGAATACTGATCATCTAAATCCTTCAACAACCAATTAAGACTCATCGAACAAAAAATGGCGATCCAGCAATTGATCACCTAGATCCTGGAGCAACCAACTAGGACTCATCAAGCTAAAAAAAGGTTATCAGGTCAGGTGTGTGTCCCGAAACAGGCTCACACTCTCCTACCCATGGCACTTCTCCTCTTCTGCAGGAAGAACTAAAATCTCGATTGGAATTGTACCTACAAAAAAGTCCGAGTCGTTTCTCCTTCAGCCTAAATACTAGTAAACTTGCTATTTTTCACTGGTTTATGAACAAAACAATTCGGCAACTGTCGCAGGCAAATATCTTGACCTGACAAGTAGGCAAAAGTAGGTATCCGATCCATTGTTTTTCTTCGCAAAAAAAGAAAAGAAAAGGTCTCCATAGTTTTTTTTTCTCGAATGCTCACCCAAATGTGCGTTGCTGTGCATTAGAATGAAATGTCAAGATGACGGGTTTGTACGGGAGGGAACTTTTCAAAATGGGAATGGTATAAGTGGGGCTAGTTTCGTTCATACAGCATTAATAACCCTCATGCGCCCTTCTTTCCCGCAAAACGGGCAGGGGGTTTTCCCGCGCTTCATTTGAAATACGGAGGGAATACTATCCAAGGTCATAATTATTACATAGAAGGCCACCATATGCAAGCATCAGAACCGTAAAGCACATCATCGCAATATGTTGAAGATGCCATCAAGCACCAAAAGAAAGAAGTACTATTACGAGACTACTTCAAATTGCTAACTTAACACAGAGAAGTTTATGAACAGTATTTCCATCAACAAATTATCGAAAACTAACTTTCTTCTTTTTATACTTATATGCACGTATGTATGGTGTGAAGCAAGATATGACGTACCAGCAGCGTAGACGCTTTCAAACGCATGACAACAGGACACCGCTGCCTTGGGTCTGGCAAGCTTCTTGAACTGCAGTGAGTCGAGTTGGATCATGAAGAAGCCACTTAGCATATCCATAAGTACCACGTTGTTGTCCTCTGCAAACCCTACGATCCGTATGTTCTCCATCCCTGAACGGAGCGAAAGTAACTTGTCGAGTTCGATAGACCTTCCAATCACCCATGAAGCAACACCATTGGCATCGGTCTTCCTCCTCCATAACTGGGCAATGTAGTCCGAATTCGACATGAACAGGAATCCTATGCCACCACCACCACCCTCGGCCCGCATAAGCTTGAAGCAGTTGCCCTTGCTATAGATTGGCACCGGCACCGGCATTACAGCCAGCCTCTTCCTCTCCAAATCAAGCTGGAGAATTCCTTGGAAATTCCCAATGAGCTGCCAGTAAAGGGAATCTCCAGCCAACACAGCATGATCCATGTAAACGCTGGTGGAATACCTCAGAAATAAGCTGCTCGCATGACCATGGTTTGGAAGGGGTGTTGTGATGAACCTTTCCCATGCGCCGGCCTCCGACGAGTAGACGCAGGCCACTGCTCGTCGGTTTTCTACCCCGCCGTCTGCCGCCACCAAGACCACCTGGAAGTGCTCGGCGTCCCCGGCGGCACCGCGAAGCACCGCCCCGTTGATCCGGCTCGCATCGCAACCATTCGTCGTGAGCCCCGGGGGAACATCGAGGCGGTGCTGGTCGCCGGTGAAGGGTTCCCACACCAGGACCTGGAGAAGCTTCGGGACGATGATGAGCACCAGTCCGTGGCGGCATCCGAGCGGCCTGCAAACGCCGTCGCCCTCGTCGAGCTTCAGGGAGAAGCGCTCGGGAGCGACGCGATCGGGGGCGTCCAGCGTCGGCAGGAAGTCCAGGCTTCCGCAACCGTCGAAGAAGCCGTGAAGGGGAGGGTTGTGGCAGTGGTGGAGGCGGAATCGGCGGCGGAATCCCGGGTCGGCGACGTGGTTGCGCCAGCGCGTGCAAGCGAGGGATGCGCGCGGGAGCGAGGAGGGATCCGGAGGAAGGCGGAGGAGGATCTGGGGTACCAGGTTGTCGTCCTCCAGCGGAGACGCAGGCGACGGCGGGTGGCTGCTGGCCGGCATCTCGCCCTCTCGTCGCCGATGCGGGATCGAGCGATGCGTGCGGTGGTGTTGAAACTGAAACTGAAACTGAAGTGGGGTGCCAGCAGTAGACTGCGGTGCGGGGGTGTTGAAAGTGAAACTGACGCGGCAGGATGCGGGATGAAAATATCGATCGGGAGCCCACGCTGTGGTCTCTTGGGCTGGATGGACGTTTAAAGCCCACGCTGTGTTGTGGACCCTGTCATTTACTCAAAAAAGAATCCCCTGGAAAAAATCTACTAAAAAAGAAAAAACTTGGGCTGTGGATTTGTCTACCTTTTATGCCCCCCCTCAAAACAAAATTTAAAATCAATTCACCAGTGTGGAATCCATAATGATGTAAAAATTGTTCCCTTTGGCTTGTCCAATTCCCTGAGCGGATCACAACAAAGCAAATTCATCTACTTTTTCTGCAAGAAAGAAATGAAAATATTTTTTTTCGTAAAATTCAAAGGTCACTTCAAAGTCTTCGCCGCACCTCGAGGCAAGAACAAGAAATACATGTCACAAATGAAGCAGCATTCCCTCCTAATGACTGAATTAGTAGGAGGAACTGTCTTTTTTTAAAATCATATCCCTCTTTTTATTTACGATTCAACCAACATTACATCACTTAATTAGAGAGTGATGAGCTCACTAGGAGGCTCAACAAAAAAACGGTTACAAGACGGGCCCTTAGCCAAATTTGCTAATTCATGAGCAAAAAAATTAGCCTCCCTAAGACAATGCACAAATGAGGTATAAGGGAAGCTACACGCGATATGGAAATCATCAAAGATTGTTGCCGCTAGACCTGCAGATCGCCCTCCTTCATTCATCGTACCGATAACCTCAATATTATTTGCATTGACAATAACCTTGTTGCAACTGATTATTTGTGCTAGGCAAAGACCATATCTCAATGCAGTAGCTTCAGCAGATAGCACATGGTAACAGAAGTCAATTTTCCAGTTCCCTGCATTTTTGAATTTCCTTGCCATGGCAGAGCTTTCTTCTCTCCCACCATAGATACCAACAAGTGATAACTATTATTTCATGCACCTTTTTTTTGCCTAGCACAAATGTCTAATATTCTGGCAACTCCAGGAGATACCCATCACCTATTCTCCTACTCTATCAGTTAGACATGCATTACTAATAATGTTATCCAGCCCAAGTTCCTTCCAAACATGCATAGTTGCTGGATACTGAAACAATGTGTGTAAAAGTAGTATCAGCCCCTGTTATGCAAGCAGGGCATTGTGGTGATACCTTAACATGTCTGTTTGAAAAATTAACGCCACAAGGTAAGGTTCCATGAAGAGTTTTCCAGACAAATATTTTTTACCTTTGCTCGACAGTCCAAACTCCAAATTAATTGCCACACACTTCCGACCTACATTGTTTCTTGTCCATTTGATTGACACACTAGTAGAAAATTGGGCTTTGGTCACAGGGCAATATTCACATTAGTCCCGGTTCAGTCACGAACCGGGACTAATGTGAGCATTGGTCCCGGTTCGTGCGGCCAGGGGCCTGCCGGGCCTCGTGGGGGCATTGGTCCCGGTTCGTCCGGCCCCTTTGGTCCCGGTTGGTGGGACAAACCAGGACCAATGGGCCACGCTCCTGGCCCACCACCCTTTAGTCCCGGTTCATACCACAAACTGGGACTAAAGGGCTGGTCCTAGTTGCGGCCAGTGTTTAGTCCCACCTCGCCAACCGAAGGGCGCTCACACCATTTTATAAGCCCATCCCTCTCTGCCTTGTTGAGCTCCTCTCAAAGTGAAAATAGATGCCCTTATACAGGGAATTTGACCTAAATTCATAGTAAATTTCATAGAAATTTATTATGAATTTAGGTTGAATTTTCTCTATAGGCGCATCTATGTTCATTTTTTAATAGTAAATAAAATAAATAAACCTTAATAAAATAAATAAAAATAAATAAACCTTAATAAAATAAAATAAACTATAGTAACTAAAATAAATAAACCTTAATAAATTAAATAAAAATAGCAGCAGTAAAATAAATAAAAATAAAACAATTAAAGTAAAATACATAAGTAATTAGAAATAAAATAAATAAGTTTTTGTTGTAAGTAGAAACAAAACAAAACAAATAAAGCAAAAGAGAAAACAAAAAATAGAGAAAAAAATTATGCCATCTACTGGGCCACCACGGCCTGAATACGACTTGAAACCCATCCATGGGTCAGGATTCAGGCCCGCAGAAGGCCCAGTAGGCCCCACAGGCAAAGAGAACGGTTAGGCCCGAAAGCCTGCAGTTGAGAGGAGCTCGAGAGGGTGGGCGCTTGACGCGGGGCAGCACAAGGCCTTTGGTCCCGGTTGGTGCCACCCACCGGGACTAAAGGGGGTCATTGGTCCCGGTTCGTGGCACCAACCGGGACCAAAGGCCTTTAGTCCCGGTTGGTGCCCTGAACCGGGACCAATGAGTTCCCAATATATACCCCATCACCACAGCAGAGGACTCGACAGTGCTCTGTTTTTTCTGGCCGGCGAGGGGAGGGCATTTGGGTGCTCTAGCTCACCTCCTATGCACATGAGGTGTTCGATGAAATGTCTGAGCCACACTAGTTAATCTTTCTCCTCTCGAAACTCGACCTCCGAGCTCCATTTTCCCCGAGATTTGTCTAGGTTTAGCGGTCCGTCACGTCCCGTCCCCGTCTTCACCGCCGTCGATCGCCCGCGCCGATCTCCTCGCCAGCACCACCGTGGTGAGCCTCTTGTTCTTATCTTCTTTCTGAAAGGAAAAATTCTTACTTTAGATAGATACTTGTCTAATTTTGTTACTTTTATTATTCCTTCTTATTACATAGTGTGATGGTTTTGGTATCCGCCCCCGTCGGCCCTCGTCCTGTCTATGATTCGGATGTGGTATATATTATCTTTTTATAACTATTTGGTTCATTTATTGTTTATGACAAATATACCGACCAACGTGACATAGATTTTATTTATCTAGGAGGTGGTTGAACCGGAAATTCTAACCGACCCTATTGTCAAGAGGTTAAATTTAGTTGAAGAAGAAAACAATTACTTGAAGGAAAAAATAAAAAAATTGAGGAGGAGAAGATGATATTGGAGTTGCATGTTGCGGATGTCGTCGATGATCACAAGATCAAGATGGATGCAATGCGCTTGAAGATTAGAAAGATTAGTAAATATGCCATTCATGCCGAGGCTTGGTATCATTATGCCGTTGGATCAATTGTTACCTTGGTTGCGATTATGATCGCATTTGTTTTCGCATTGAAATGTTTTACATAGTTTCAATGTATGGTTTAATTAATTAGATGCTCTAGAGAGCTATATATATGTTGTTAGATGAGAACTATGTATGTACTTTGGTTTTAATGTGATGATGAACTTCTATTAATTTGGTCACTTAATTATCTATTCATGATGTTCTGTAATGGTTTTTGACACACTTAATTATATATAATGCACGCAGATGAACCGGCAATGGATGTACGGTGACAGACACACCTCCGAGTACATTAAGGGCGTGCATGATTTTCTCGAAGTGGCCGAGGCAAACAAGCAGAATGGTTTTATGTGTTGTCCATGCCCTATATGTGGGAATACGAAGTCTTACTCTGACCGGAAAATCCTTCACACCCACCTACTTTACAAGGGTTTCATGCCACACTATAATGTTTGGACGAGGCACGGAGAAATAGGGGTTATGATGGAAGACGGCGAAGAAGAAGAGGACGATGACAACTATGTGCCCCCTGAATACGGTGATGCTGCAACGGGGGAAGCTGCTGAAGATCAAGAGGAACCAGACGATGTGCCCAATGATGCTGCAAGGGGGGAAGCTGCTGAAGATCAAGAGGAACCAGTGCCCGATGATGATGATCTCCGCCGGGTGATTGTCGATGCAAGGACGCAATGCGAAAGTCAAAATGAGAAGCTGAAGTTCGATCGCATGTTAGAGGATCACAAAAAAGGGTTGTACCCCAATTGTGAAGATGGCAACACAAAGCCAGGGCCGGGTGCGGGGAGACCTTTAGTACCGGTTGGTAACACCAACTGGTACTAAATGTTTGGGGGGGGGGGTTTGGTTTTATTTTTTATTTTTCCTTTAATTTGTGTTTTCAATTTAATTTAGAGATTGTTTTTACATTATAATGAGTTGTTAAATCATTAGGTGAAAGTACCGCAGATTAGTTTCAATTGGATGCATGGATCCTAGTTAAGTGATCAAGTATATGCCATATCCATATTACTTGATCAAGTAATATGGACATGGCATATACTTGATCACTTAGCTAGCTAGGATCCATCCAGTTGAAACTAATCTGCGGCTTCTTTCATAAATGATATAATAACTCATCATCATATTAATATAAAATCTATTGCATCATATCATCACCAACAACAGTATACTAGCTAGCTAAAAATGATCTTAGTCGTCATTACCACTATTTAATCATCATAGTCATTACCGCTATCTAATCACCACCAATACTAGCTTAAGAAGAAACATTCACTTGTACCAGAAGCAAAGATATCATCGAGTTCAACATGGTCATGATTATAAGCGTTCATAAGACCACAAAAGCAAATCACTCTTTGAGATTAAGTTCAGGACGAAGAACACGGACATGAGAGGACAAGTACTAAGAGCATGCTAATCACTCCTGATGCTCTCTCTCAGGTAAAATAGCATAGAACATGTATAGCTCTCATAATTCATCATATTGGAGCATGCAGATGAACCTGTCTCCTAATCGTGGGTTGAGCTTCTGATTGCTGCCCCCTGATAACCCACAAGTATAGGGGATCGCAACACTTTCCGAGGGTAGAGTATTCAACCCAAATTTATTGAGGGGAGCCAACGAATATTCTCAAGTATTAGCAGTTGAGTTTTCAATTCAACCACACCTGGAAAACTTAATATCTGCAGCAAAGTATTTCATAGCATAGTAGTATGGAAGTAACGGTAGCGATGGCAAAAGTAACAGTAACAGTTTTGTAGTAATTGTTATAGTGGCAACGGTAAAGCAACTAAGCAAAGATCAATATGTGAAAAAGCTCGTAGGCATTGGATCAGTGATGGATAATTATGTCGGATGCGATTCCTCATGCAACAGTTACAACACAGGGTGACACGGAACTAGCTCTAGTTCATCAATGTAATATAGGCATGTATTCCGAATATAGTCATACGTGCTTATGGAAAAGAACTTGCATGACATCTTTTGTCCTGCCCACCCGTGGCAGCGGGGTCCTATTGGAAACTAAGGGATATTAAGGCCTCCTTTTAATAGAGTACCAGACCAAAGCATTAACACTTAGTGAATACATGAACTCTTCAAACTACGGTCATCAACGGGAGTGGTCCCGATTATTGTCACTTCAGGGTTGCCGGATCATAACACATAGTAGGTGACTATTGACTTGCAAGATAGGATCAAGAACACACATATATTCATGAAAACATAATAGGTTCAGATTTGAAATCATGGCACTCGGGCCCTAGTGACAAGCATTAAGCATAGCAAAGTCATAGCAACATCAATCTCAGAACATAATGGATACTAGGGATCAAACCCTAACAAAACTAACTCGATTACATGATAAATCTCATCCAACCCATCACCGTCCAGCAAGCCTACGATGGAATTACTCACGCACGGCGGTGAGCATCATGAAATTGGTGATGGAGGAAGGTTGATGATGACGACGGCGACGTATTCCCCTCTCGGGAGCCCCGAACGGACTCCAGATCAGCCCTCCCGAGAGAGATTAGGGCTTGGCGGTGGCTCCGTATCGTAAAACGCGACGAATCCTTCTCTCTGATTTTTTTCTCCCCGAACGTGAATATATAGAGTTGGAGTTGAGGTCGGTGGAGCCTCAGGGGGGCCACGAGGTAGGGGGCGCGCCCTCCACCCTCGTGGACAGGGTGTGGGCCCCCTGATGTTGATTCTTTCGCCAGTATTTTTTATATGTTCCAAAAATATTCTCCGTGAAGTTTCAGGTCATTCCAGGAACTTTTATTTCTGCACGAAAATAACACCATGGCAATTATGCTGAAAACAGCGTCAGTCCGGGTTAGTTCCATTCAAATCATGCAAGCTAGAGTCCAGAACAAGTGCAAAAGTGTTTGGAAAAGTAGATACGATGGAGACGTATCAACTCCCCCAAGCTAAAACCTTTGCTTGTCCTCAAGCAATTCAGTTGACAAACTGAAAGTGATAAAGAAAAACTTTTACAAACTATGTTTGCTCTTGTTGTTGTAAACATGTAAAGCCACATTCAAGTTTTCAGCAAAGATTATGAACTAACCGTATTCACAATAACCCTTAGGTCTCATGTTTACTCATATCAATGGCATAATTAACTAGCGAGCAATAATAATAAATCTCGGATGACAACACTTTCTCAAAACAGTCATAATATGATATAACAAGATGGTATCTCGCTAGCCCTTTCAGAGACCGCAAAACATAAATGCAGAGCACCCCTGAAGATCAAGGGCTGACTAGACAATGTAATTCATGGTAAAAGAGATCTAGTCATACTCAATGTAAATTAATAGTAATGCATGCAAATGATAGCGGTGCTCTCCAACTGGTGCTTTTTAATAAGAGGATGATGACTCAACATAAAAGTAAATAGATAGGCCCTTCGCAGAGGGAAGCTTGGATTTGTAGAGGTGCCAGAGCTCGATTTTGAAATAGAGATAAATAATATTTTGAGCGGCATACTTTCATTGTCAACATAACAACCAAGAGATCTCGATATCTTCCATGCTACACACATTATAGGCGGTTCCCAAACAGAATGGTAAAGTTTATACTCCCCCACCACCAACAAGCATCAATCCATGGCTTGCCCGAAACAACGGGTGCCTCCAACTAACAACAGTCCCGGGGGAGTTTTGTTTGCAATTATTTTGATTTGGTTTGAGCATGGGACTGGGCATCCCGGTTACCAGCCATTTTCTCGTGAGTGAGGAGCGGAGTCCACTCCTCGTGAGAATAACCCACCTAGCATGGAAGATACAGACAACCCTAGTTGATACATCACTACAGGAATCAGCTACTTTGCCGTCTGCCAAGGCAGACGGCAAAGGCATGGAAGGCGGACGACAAAGGCCTTTCCCGTCTACCGCGGACGGCAAAAAGGCGCCGACAAAGAAAGGATCGACAAAGACCTTCTTTGCCGTATGCTTCCTGACGCGGACGGCAAAGGAGCCTTTGCCATCAGCGCCAGACGGTAAAGAAAGCCGACGGCAATAAATTCGCTGTTAGTCCGTTAGGTGGCTAACGGCAGTCTTTGCCGTCCGTGGCTGACGGCAAAGAGCATCAAGCCTTTGCCGTCTGCCACTGTAGACAAACTGACCAAATGGGTCAGCTGCCAGGAAGCACAGGTGGTTGCCACGTGGCTTCTTTGCCGTCCGCCGCGGACGGCAAAGAGCCCGTTGCCGTCGGTGGCAGACGGCAAAGAGCCTGCATTGCCTCTTTTTTTCTGTTTTTTCTTATACCCAACCATTTTCACAGCAAATAGATGATACATATATATTTTTCACATGGCAAGTTCACAACAAACATATGAGATATCCAACACATATAATTTCATCATACATGCATAGTTCCATCAACCATACATAGCAAGTTCCACATACATGCATCCAACCATACATATTACAATAGTGTCATCCTACCATACATGCATAGTTCATCGATACAAAAGAAACATAGTTCATCCAAACAAGCACTCCATCTATGCAAGCTTCCATGAAGCGAATGAATTCTGCAAAACGGGAAATAAGAAAGTTAGAAGAAGAAGATTAGAAGAAGAAGAAGAGGAAGAAGAAAATGAAGAAGAACAAGAATATATGACATTTATGAGCTAATTTAGGTGAAATTGATCGTTTGTGAGCTAACTTAGGTGAAATGGATCGTTTATGAGCTATCCTAGGTGAAATGGATCGCTTATGAGCTAACTTAGGTAAAATGCATCATTTTAGAGCTAACCTAGGTAAGATGGATCATTTTGGAGCTAACCTAGGTAAAATGGGTCATTTTAGAGCTAACTTGGGTAAAATGGATCATTTATGAGCTAAGTAAGGTAAAATGGGCCATTTTAGAGCTAACTTAGGTAAAATGGATCGTTTATGAGCTAACTAAGGTAAAATGGATCATTTTAGAACTAACTTAGGTAAAATGGATCGTTTATGAGCTAACTAAGCCAATTATGCCATTTTTGACATAAGTAAGCTAAGTACATGTCATTATTGAGCAAACCTAGTTAACTAAGCATATTAGAGCTAACTTTGGTCATTTTGGAGGAAACAAAGCTAAGTATAGATCGTTTTAGAGCTAACTTAAGTAAAATGGATGGTTTTGGAGGTCAGTAAGCTTATTAAGTCATTTTGGAGGAAATAAAGCTAAGTCTAGGTCTTTATGCATTTGTTAAGCAAAACACTAGAGAAACTTACCGTTATCATGGAGGTGTGGGAGCGGGCTGGCTCGTGCCGGTAGTTAGAGAAGGATCGTGCGATGCTTGTCTAGAGTTACGCTGCACCAAAGATCATTTCCAATGTCTCGTTAGCATGATGACACTCAAATATTAAGACTAGCAAGTAGTGTCCATTCAAATTAAACTCACCGTCGTCCCAGGAGCAATCTCTGGCATCGGCGGAGTGGTCTGACCGGACTTCTCGCACACAGACTGCACATTTGGTTTTGACGACTCGGTCATACTAGTTAGTAATGAGACAAACACTACATGAATGTTTTGGCTAATCAGCAGAAGAAACTTACCACAAGGAGCTCGTACATTGCCCTTTCCTGCATGTCATTCCGTGCCCTCTCCTCCTCCAACATCTTTGTCGTCCTCTCCTCCAACTCCCGCAGCCTCTCCGCCGCCTCCGACAGAAGTTTCTCCGTTCTATCTCTCTCACTCTGTATAGCAGCCTGCAACACCACTCCTCGTTAGCATTTGTAATCATTGATGGAAGCGCACACAATGTAATGGAGAAAGATAGCTGAGTACGTATAACTAACCTTGAAGGCGAGTTGCACTGGCCGTTCATGAGGCCTTATCTCAGGAGCAGATCTCGACTGGCGCGCCTTGATCTCCTGAGAGTGCTAGGACAACGGATAAGTCCATCTCCAATGGCTATCGAGCCATGGGACCTCCCGCCACCAGCTATCATCACCAGCTCTCGATCAATGGGACCCTGGCTTGGGTTAAAGTCCTCCCCTTTCCTCGCCTTCCCTTGATCTCTATATTTCACGAGCTTGTCGTGGCAGGAGATGTTAGTGAAGTTGTTTGCATCATCGAGGTCAGACGGAGAGAATGCCTTGACTTTCTTGTAAGAGGCAGTATGGGCCATGGCATAGAGGTCGTACACCTCTGGCACCTTATCCGCCTTATTGTAGCATGCCTGAAAGAGAGAAACAACGTAAATTAGTAATTAAAGGGCTCAAGATAGCATGATGAATGAATTGCATGAATCATGAAGCAAACCACATACCCAGTTTCGCCCGAACTGATATAAGTTGGAGCTTCCTTGATGGTGTGGCACACCTTCCATTTGGGCACGTTTGTCCTTGGCCGCGTTGTGGATGGCTAGCCATTCTTTTGAGCACCACTCATTGACCAACACCTCCCAACAATCCATCCGATCCGCACACCATCTCGGAGGCTCCTAAGTTAGCAAATAGAAACTTGAGCGCTACGGCTATGAATTACTAAATGAAGGAAGTAAGTACAAGGCCTTAAGAATTACATTCATGTACGGCTCCTTACTCAGGAACTTCTCACGGCACGCTGGCTTGGGCTTCTTGATACCACGCAAGGCGTAGTAGTCTCGAACAGCCTGCACCCGAGCCTCGTGCCGTAAGTTCTGTAGTAGGCGTTCTCGATAACATTTGCTGCCTCCTCCTCGTATCCCTCCTCACACCTGTAGAATGTCTGCAATAAATGAGACAATGTTGATTAGTACAATTAATAACTAGCTAGTTGAAGATTATTAATTGTGTAAAGGAGAAATTACCCAGAACTTTCTGATCAACACGTCTGCCCTCGTGTCGCACAAGACACCGTCGATAATCTCACCCGGCGGGGCTGGGGCAGCCAAGTAGTGCTCCCAGCTCAATCCAAGCTCTGGAAGCCGACCCTCACCAGGGAACGTGACAAACCCCGGGAAGTTTTGCCGGCAAAGCACTCCAAGGATGGAGTTGGGTCGGCGGACCTTCTCATGGTGGTCCCAACCCCTGCAGCATGACAAGCCCAACACATTAGATATTTGAAGAAACGTGAATGCAGAAGGTACAAAAATATTATATGCACTTACCTCTCCCCATCAGGGAAAATCAACCACCTCTGCTCGCGGGTCGCCGGCACGGACGGGAGCCGTGTACAACCACGCTGGTAGACGGTGCCCCCCTCCTCCTCAATATCAGTCGGCTCCCCGCCATCATCAGCATGGCCACTCCGCCCCTCAGGCTGATCCGGCCTGGTACCCCATCCAGACGTGTACTTGTCCGGGTCTCGTGGGCCCAACTCTCGTGGGCCGAAGGCCCGTGGACCCATGTCTTGTTGACCGGAGTCCATGTAGCCTCCTCCTCAGACGAGTCCACCCTAGCAGTCACGTGCTCGGGTGAAACAGCTGGGGGTGGCGGCGAGGAAGGCACCCTAGCAGTCACGTGCTCGAGTGAAATAGCTGGGGGTGGCAGCGAGGAAGGCACCCTAGCAGTCACCCTACCTCCTCTCCCGCGACCACGTGCTCCAGCTCCTCTCTTCTTCCCTCCCTTTCCTCGTCCCCTGCTGGGCACCGCGGTTGACGAAGAAGGGCCCGGCGGTGTCGCCAGACTGTCCAGCAACGCTCGGCGGATTTGTGCCGGTGGAATGGAAGACCTCCCACCACGCGTCGACGGAGAAGGGGCCTCTGAGCGCTCCGGACCAGCGCCCACCATCTTTCAACACCTGCCATGGCAAAGAGTAAACGAAATTAATACAACATAAAAAAAATACCGGCATGAATAATAATATATGATGTTTTTCATAACAAAATCAAAATATATATATGATGTTTAAATCTACCCGATCAACACAAATATATATGATGTTTCTCATAACAAAGTCGAAAAATATATGACCTTACTCATAATTCACAAATATATGACCCTGTCGGGGTGCTGTTTCGGGGTCGGGGTGTCGGGGTGTCGGGGTCGGGGTGTGGTGTCAGGGTGTCGGGGGTCGGGGTCGGGGTGTCGTGCCGGGGTGTCGGGGTGGCGTGTCGGGGTCGGGGTGCCGTGTCGTGGTCGGGGTGCTGTTTCGGGGTCGGGGTGTCGGGGGTCGGGGTGTCGGGGTCGGGGTGTGGTGTCAGGGTGTCGGGGGTCGGCGTCGGGGTGTCGGGCCGGGGTGTCGGGGTGGCGTGTCGGGGTCGGGGTGTCGGGGTCGGGGTCGGGGTGTGGGTCGGGGTCGGGGCACGTGACAGCCTTTTCTTCTTCTCTTCTTCTCCTCCTCCTCTTCCCCCCTCCTCCTCCTCCTCCTCCTCCTCTTCTTCTTCTTATTATTATTTCTTCTTCTTCTTTTCTTTCTTCGTCTCCCTCCTCCTCCTTCTACTCTTCTTCTTCTTATTATTATTATTATTTCTTCTTCTTCTTTTCTTTCTTCGTCTCCCTCCTCCTCCTCCTTCTACTCTTCTTCTTCTTCTGAACTAAAACTAAAACTAAAACTAATCTAAAATAAACTAAACTAAAAATAAAACTAAAACTAAACTCAAACTAAAACTAAAGTAAAACTATAACTAAAACTAGGGTTTAGGGTTTCCTCTTCCTCTTCTTTTCTTTCGTCTTCTTCCCCCTCCTCTTCCTCCCTTCTCCCCTCTTCTTCTTCTTCTTCTTCTTCTTCCCCTTCTACCTATTCTAGTACTAAAACTAAACTAAATCTAACACTAAATCTAACAGTAAGACATATCTAGCAATAAATCTAACACTAACAATTAAACAGCAAAAAAAAAAGATAAATAGAAAAAAATAACTCACTGGAGCGGCGGCGCCGGGGGCGACGGTGGCGCCGGTGGTGGGCGGGTGGCGGGGGCAGCGGGGCGCCGGGTGGTGGGCTGGTGGTGGGGGCAGCGGGGCGCCGGGGTGGTGGGGGCGGCGGGGCGCCGGGGCGGTCGGGCGGCGACGTGGTGGGGCGCCGGGGCGGCGGGGTGGTGGGGCGACGAGGCATCGGCGCGTGGGGGGCGGTGGGGTGGTGGGTCGACGAGACGTCGGCGCGTGGGGCGGCGGGGTGGTGGGTCGATGGGGTAAGCGGCGGCGGGTGGCGGGGGCAGCGGCGGGTGGTGGGGGCGTCGTTGGGCGGCGGGGTCTGCTCTGGTCGTCGGGGAGGAGAGAGGGAGAGAAACAGAGAGAGGAAGGGGTGGGGTGGGGCTAGGCCGTTAGTTAGGTTACTTCTTTGCCGTCCGCCCACCCTTTGCCGTCTGCTTTGTTTTCTCGGCAAAGAGGGGGGCCGTTAAGTTTTTTCCAATTAGCTCGTTAGTGGGGGGCCAGCTCTCTCTTTGCCGTCAGCCAGCGGACGGCAAAGATTCTTTGTCGTCCGCTAGCGGACGGGAAAGAACAGGCTGATGGCAAAGATATTCTTTGCCATCAGCCTATTCTTTGCCGTCCGTTTTCTGTAAGCGGACGACAAAGACCTTCTTTGCCGTCCGCCGGCGGACGGCAAATAAGCTAATTCCAGTAGTGCATGAGCTATTCGAGCATACAAAACAGAATTTCATTTGAAGGTTTAGAGTTTGGCACATACAAATTTACTTGGAACGGCAGGTAGATACCGCATATAGGAAGGTATGGTGGACTCATATGGGATAACTTTGGGGTTTATGGAAGTGGATGCACAAGTAGTATTCTCGCTTAGTACAAGTGAAGGCTAGAAAGAGACTGGGAAGCGACCAACTAGAGAGCGACAACAGTCATGAACATGCATTAAAATTAATCAACACTGAGTGCAAGCATGAGTAGGATATAATTCACCATGAACATAAATATCGTGGAGGCTATGTTGATTTTGTTTCAACTACATGTGTGAACATGTGCCAAGTCAAGCCACTTGAATAGTTCAAAGGAGGATACCACCCTATCATACCACATCACAACCATTTTAATAGCATGTTCGCACGCAAGGTAAACCATTATAAACTCCTAGGAAATTAAGCATGGCATGAGCAACTATACTCTCTAATTGTCATTGCAAACATGTTTCATTCATAATAGGCTGAATCAGGAACGATGAACTAATTATATTTAAAAAATAAGATAGGTCGAGTTCATACCAGCTTCTCTCATCTCAATCAGTCCATCATATATCATCCTTATCCTTTCACTTGCACAACCGAACGGTGTGGATAATAATAACAGTGCACGTGCATTGGACTAAGCTGGAATCTGCAAGCATTCAATACGAGGGAGAAGACAAGGTAATATGGGCTCTTGGTTAAATCAACAATAATGCATAAGAGAGCCACTTCAACATTTTCATCAAGGTCTTCCCCTCTCGACCCCCAAAGAAAAGAAATAAAATAAAACTATTTACACGGGAAAGCTCCCAAGAGACAAAAGAAGAACGAGAAATCTTTTTGGGTTTTATTTTAACTATTACTACTAAAGTCATGGAAAGTAAACTAGCTAAGAGCTACAACTAATTTTTTTGGTTTTTCTTAAGGTTTTTCAAGCACACAAGAAGAAGGCTAGAAAAGAAAATAAACTAGCATGGATAGTACAATGAAAAAGTATGAGCACCGACAACTGGCATGAGTGTGCGAACATGAATGTAATGTCGGTGAGAAATACGTACTCCCTCAAGCTTAGGCTTTTGGCCTAAGTTGGTCTATGCCCATGGCTCAAAGTGGTCCTCTCCAGTGTATTGAGGAGGATCCTCGGGGTGCCACTGGTTAGCGAGCTCTTGCAGATCCCACTGATAAATAGACTCCTGATATGGATCAGGAGATGGCTCTGGCTCTAGCTCTGGGGATCGTGTTCGCTCCCAATATGCATAAATGTCATCGGGCAGGATGATGTATGTGCCTGAATAAATGTTAAACAAAGAAGGTGCGGGCAGGGTAATAATCTGACAAGTATTTTCACTGAATACCAGGTTATAAATGAGTCTCTTCTCCTTATCATCACAAATAAAATCATGTGCTACCATACTTTTATAGTCTAAGAAAATAGGGGGCAGCACCTTTTCTTTTTTCTCATAGTGTCTAATAGGTATCTCAAAATATTTAGCAAGACGCGAAGCAAAGATACCTCCAAAAATGGGGCCCTTTGTACGGTTTAGACTCAACCGTTTAGGAACCATAGCGCCTAAACTGAAAGTTCTGTCATGGAGTAAAGCATGGCGCAAAATGGCGAGGTCAGGAGCACTGAGGCCCCCACTCACTACAAAAAAAGACATATCCGTGACATTTTGGGACGAACAAAAAAAATTTCTGTCATACTTATGGCACTTCTATGACGATAATTGTGACAAAACACGGTATCATCATAGATGTGGTGGGGTCCTATTTCTATGACAAAAAATCATGACAGAAAATGGGCTTTTCGTCCTGGGCGGGCCGGAGATGCACCTGCATGACATTCTTTGGGATGTCCATGACAGAAAAAATCATGGTAGAAGCGAGGGCGAGGAAAATATCTGGGTGTTCCCGGTTACGGTGGGTGGTCGGGGCCGAGCGATGCGCGTTTCTCTCGTACACGCACGCGCGTGGGGGCGAGGCGTTGGGCTCTAACTGAACCCGAGCGATTGCACCGCAGGCTACGCGTTACTGAACCCGAGCGATCGATCGATGGCTGTTAACTGAACCTGATCGAGCGATTCCTTTGCTACTGCTGCTAACTGAAGCCGATCGATGCTGCCTCTGGATGAACAGTGAGCGTTGCGGGGGGGGGGGGGCTTTGGATGAACAGTTCCCGGTGGGGGTGGATGAACAGGACCCCGTGGCGTTGCCTCTGGATGAACAGTGAGCGTTGCTGGGGGGTTTGGATGAACAGTTCCCAGTGTGGGTGAAGGAACAGGACCCCGTGGTGTTGCCTCTGGATGAACAGTACCCTGATCGTTCAAGCCGGTTGGGGCTGGATGAACAGGACCCCGTGGAGGGTAGGATGAACAGGACCACCCCGTGGAGGGCAGGATGAACAGTAGACGGTGGAGGGCGGGATGAACAGTAGCCCGTGGAGGGGTGGTTGAATAGGAGCCCGTGGAGAGGGCTGGTTGAACAGTAGCCAGCGGAGTAGCGCGCGGTGGAGGTTGGATGAACAGGAGCCCGTGGATGAACAGTCGCAGGTGGAGGCTGGAGGAGGTCGACAGTGGATGAACAGTAGCCCGTGGAGGCTGGAGGGGGTCGACGGTGGAGATGAACAGTATCTTGTGGAGTCCCTTTTTTGCGGTACGCCACACCCCTCCCGATGAACATGACCCCTGTTTCGACCGTAGCGCTCCAACACAAGTCCATTTCCTTCATTTTGCGGTACGCCACACCCCTCCCGATCAATAGGACCCCCGTTTCGACCGTAGGAGGTCTGTTTTCTCCGTTTTGCGGTACGCCAGACCCCTCCCGATGAACAGGATCCCGTTTCGAACGTGGCCGGTCGAACACAAGGCCGTTTCCTCCGTTCTGCGGTATGCCAGGCCTCGTTTCCATCGGCTGTTCCGTCCAAGCCCTCCCGATGAACACGACGACGCATTCCGTTTCGACCCAGCCGGTTGGCTCCCCATGAACACGACGACGATGATGTTTCTCCGTTCCGACCCAGCCATGTACACGAGCCCTGGCCGTACGTATGCGCGAGTAGGCATTCGAGACCCTACCCGTATGTACATACGTGGCCGTATTTTCTTTCTTGCACACTGGCCGCTGTATGTACGTGTACATGCTACAAGGGTGCCTCTACTACGACACGTGCGCGCCTCTACATCGACCAGTATGTACGCACACGTTCGCGACCAGAATGACAATGCTACGTACGCTTCGACCAGGTGGGTCCCGACTGTCAGGCACTTCCTTGCCTGCGAAGATGTAGCTGGTGGGTCCCAGCAGTCAGGGGGGCGAATCAATTTTTTTTCCAGACGCACTTCCTTGCGTGCGAAGATGTAGCTGGTGGGTCCCAGCAGTCAGGGGGAAACGTTTTTTCGTGAAATACGGTGGCCCGTCTGGTGGGTCCCCGCTATCAGGTGGAGGAATAATTATTTTGCGCGTAATAAGGAGGCACTTCCTTGCTGCGGCCATGGACCCAGCTGTCAGCCTCTCCATGTATAGTCCACGTCCGATGGAAGCCGTTCCTTGACCACGTTGACCACGCCGCGCCGAGAGCACCAGGGCGGTGGACGACGGCGAGGCCTAGGAAGGGGACGACGCAGAGCCGAGGAAGACGCGGCATTGGATGCCCACGCGTAGAGGAGTACGAGGGTTCACTGGTTCGCTGAGGTGTGAGGCTGCCGTCGCCGCAGAATAACAGGGTGTGTGGGTGAGTAGAGGGATGGCCTGGCCAGCGGTGGGAATTGTAGGGGCCGGTGAGGCCTCCACGGTAGCACAGCCGGCCACGGGAGGTAGGAGCATGCGGCATGACCGGCGCTCCTTTGGGCGGCTGGAGCAACAAGACCAGAGGTTGAAGAAGCACTACAGCCGTTGGATGGACATGGTACGGTCACTGGAGCTAGAATCGTTCATATTGACTAGGTTGACAAAGCACTCCGTCCCCGTCAACTTAGTAGGCCCACAAGTCAGCCTCCCACCAAGGTGGGTCCCAACCAGCAGGGGGAGTATTCATTTTTTTGTGCGTAATAAGGAGGCACTTCCGGTCGGTCTGAGCTGACAGCGGGGCAAACGTTTTTTTCGTGCAATACGGTGGCCCGTCCATTGGGTCCCAGCAGTCAGGGGGGAAACGTTTTTTCGTGAAATACAGTGGCCCGTCCGGTGGGTCCCTGGTGTCAGGTGGAGGAATCATTATTTTCTGCATAATAAGGAGGCACTTCCTTGCTGCCGTCGTGGACCCAGCTGTCAGCCTCTCCATGTATAGTCCACGTCCAATGGAAGCCGTTCCTTGACCACGCCGCGCTAAGAGCACTAGGACGGTGGAGGACGGCAATGCCCAGGAAGGGGACGACGCGGAGCCGGGGAAGACGCGGCAGTGGAAGCCCGCGCGGAGAGGAGTACGAGGGTTCACTGGTTCGGCTGCGGTGTGAGGCTGCCGTCGCTGCGGAATAACAGGGGGTGTGGGTGAGTAGAGGGATGGCCTGGCCAGCGGTGGGAGTAGTAGGGGGCGGTGAGGCCTCCGCGGCATCACAGCCGGCCACGGGAGGCAGGAGCACGCAGCATGACCGGCGCTGCTTTGGGCGGCTGGAGCAAGAAGACCAAAGGTTGAAGAAGCACTACTGCCGTTGGATGGACATCGTACGGTCTCTGCAGGTAGAATCGTTTATATTGACTAAGTTGGCAAAGCCCTTGGTACGCGTTAACTTAGTAGGCCCACAGGTCAGCCTCCGAAACAGTGCGCCCCAGATGTCAAGGGGAGAAATCATTTTTCGGGCGGCTGAAGCAAGAATATCCGAGATTTAAGAAGAATCACGACATCCGTTGGATGGACATCCAACGGCCACAGCTGCCAGAACGGTGTGTTGTTGACAAAGCCTTGCATACGCGTCAACTTAGTATTTTTTAGGGGACGCGTCAACTTAGAAGGCCCACAAGTGTCTGATAGAGAACATATAGCCCATTTGCGATTTGTAAGAATGTACAACCCATTTTTTAATTCTAATGGAATTTACTACAGCCCATTTACAGTTTGTTAAAAGTACAGCCCGTTTTCTAGCTAGGACAACGATTAATAATTTCAACCAACCGCTCAAAACAGAATTCAAAAAAAAATTCCCACATTTTTATGGGATCCCAATATTTTTATCCGAAATTTCTAGTCAGATTAAATATAATTTCAAGATAAAGTTGTATTACGTTAAAATCCAACGAAATATTGCGCGCGCAACAAGTAATGAAATTAAAATTTTCAAATTCCAAAAATAATAATTTTTTAAAACTAATTACGCGTTTGGTGCATCTTTTTATAGTTACTGCCCAGTTATTATAATTACATCCCATTTATTATTTCTTAAAGTCCATTTTCTTGTTAAGCCTAATGCATACCTCCTAGAAAAGTTTGCAACCCATCAGGGCGGAGAATAACAAGTTGACCCGGATATTGTGTACAACTGTCGGCCCAGTTGCATTGCTGATGTTGAGAAAAAGGCTTGTGTAGTAAAGTACAACCTAACATGGCTACTCAGCCCACATTCAGCGACGCAGGAAAGGCCCAAAAAAGGTTTCTGTACAACTTTTTGAAGTCACTGAGCTCAATTAATAACTGAAGAAAAAAGTTAGATTACAGTGGAACCTAATTAAAATCTGCCACGAGCAAAGAAATAATTCAACGGGTCCCACTTGTGCGTGTGTGCGTGTGTGTGTGTGTGCGTGTGTGTGTGAGAGAGAGAGACCCATCGGTCGATGCTCATAAATACATCTTTCAGCCATATGCATTGCTGATGCTCAGTAAAAACTTATATAGTTGACACAATCATATAGAACATCATAGCACACTTAACTTGCATACAAAAATTTCACGCAGGCGGCACAATCAGGATGGAAGCAGTGGATCGCTACGGGTAGGGCTATGTTGAAACCAACGAACTCGTACATAACGGTTCATCTTCTTTATCAATGACAGGGAAACATCTTGAATGCTGTGCAAAGAAAACAGACAGACAACACAATAAGTTCTGCAAGCACATTAAGTTGACGTACATCCCTTTCTAAAAAAAGTTCAGGTACAAAATTAGAACAGGTCACAATAAAATGTACTGGCACATCAGTGCTTCACACCCATAGCTCTTCTCCCAAAGAAGCAGTGGCCTCTGCCGCGCGATGGAGTAGGCCATGTGCCATCCATCGTTCCGAGCAACACGGGGAAAGTCTGACGTTGACTCCTGTAATGGATTTCGTTGACGGACCCTGGGACCAGCGGCGGCGGCAGGACTTCGATTGATGGATTGACCACTTCTTCGACATGCACGAACACTCGATACAGGTACATCCCTAATGTGGTCCGCGGCAGCCTTGGTGGCTACAAATAGTACAACCCCGGTTCCTGCACCGGTATCTCAACACCAATCACCTTCGGTACGGTGGATGGCTTCTTCATCCATGCCATAACCGTCAGAGCCCAGCTGTCTGGAGGAACAAACATACTTACGAGCTCACCTCCAAGGTCGTTGATAAGCTCATTCATGGACTCGCTGTTCCAAGCACGTCGAGGCATGCCGTGGAAGGTAAGCTTTGTTAAAAACTCAAGCTCAGAGGGCACCGAGCCCCATCCTGGGTGCCACTGATCAAAGCTCACCAGCACGCCATCGCAGACAAATGCCGGGAAGATTCAAACACACGACTGCAGTCGAAAGTTGTCCGGAACCCGACGAAGAAATCAGCCGGTGGTGGACAGACTTCGACGAGCAAGTCACTTATTTGGATGCCGTGCGCAATGCCAAGAGCTTTGACAAGGTCGTCCGGCGAGACGGGAGGCCGGTCGCCGTTGATGGTTACCATCAGCACTTTGCCGGCAAACTGGTCATCAAGCGCCACCATGCCAATGTTGAGCGACAGCACGCAACGACCGAAGGCAGGACAAACCTCAGGATCTCCGGCTCGGAGATCCGCGTTGACCGGCGACATGATAGTGAGCTTGAGTACAGGGAGTACAGGAGGGGGATTTGGGGGAACTGGAGTAGGAATCGAGATTCCAGAGGTGGGGGAGGGGCGAGAGATTGGGGATGAAAAGGTAGCTTGAATTTTGAACACGCGCCAATATGCTCTCGGCGCGCAAGCGCACGAAAACACCGGTGGCGCCCACATGTCGGCCTAAGAGTCCTTATTCTTTCTTTTTTGGAGAGTCAGGCCTTTTTTTAGGATCTTTTGAGAGCCCGGCCTGAGAGTCATAATTGACCTGTTTGGCTTGCGTTACTACTCGGCCCATATTCAACGACACCTCACTGGCCCAAACAAGTGTACATCATCGAAAAGACACTGAGCTCAAATTATATAACTTGAAAAAAGGAGATACACTCTGAACACTGGAGAATGGTGATGCTCTCATTTAGCCCACCAGTAGTTCGAGACAATAAACAGTTTGAAACAACGATATATACAACATTCAAACATTGACTAGTGACTACTACTGACACAAACAACAAGACATGATAGTTCATAAGAAGTCTTGCTACACCACCAAAACGCACCCATCTGCAACGCTCAGACTCTCGTGATCCAGACGAGAATGCCATTCTAAATAGAGCCAACTATTACATAGTAAGAGTGACATAGACGAGGATGACCAAATGACAAGGAATATGCATAACAAAAGAAAGAACTACCCATCCAGAACAAGCAGCAAAGACAACAAAGTCATTCGAGGAGATGATCCAACACCATCATAATTTGCAGCCCCGCTTCAGCGACCAATGATCCGGAGACACCAGTACTCCACCCTTTCGACGCAACAGCCCAATTACCTATCAACCTGAAGGCTTGAACCACATCATTGCCTGTCGTAATTGAGACATCCAAGGATCAAAGTTAATCCGGATGCCTTTGTCATTCTCACCTTCTTTTGGCTGCAGGCTGTATCGTTGACAATCGGGGGAGTTTCCTCCCGAACTCCTAGAGCTCGCCGTGTAGACACAATTTTCCATAGAAAACAGAGCCTCTCTGCCATCAAGGTCCTTGCCAACGGTGATCTCCTGGTTAATCGGATAATTGAGTCCGAGAAACAGAGAGTGTGAACCAAGGCTGTTTACCCGCCTCCAACTAAAAAATCCTGAAGGCCCCAACAATCTGGTATCCTTCTCATAGACGTAATAGCCACTATCCGAATACTCACGTATTTCACGGTGCTTGTATACAATGGGGTTTTTGCAATATAACTTTTCCGGCTCATGTGTCCGAAAGATCATCAGTCTTTTGTCGTCGTCTGATCGAGCGAGGAACCAGTTGTGCTTCCTTGTTTTTGGCAAAGGTGGTGTGATTACAAAGGGCAGTAACTGTAGGGACACTGCATCATATCAAAAAGGACAGGCATTGTTAATGTAAGATTAGCATTGTTCAGAGTATGAGTAGGATAATGTAAGAAACAACATTGATATGTCCCTGTTGGAACTGGGAGGAAAATACAGGGAAATGTATACTGGGTTCGAAAATATAGAAGTGCCATGCATGGTTATACTAATGTTATCTCGCAATCGATTCTTCACAGGAAACTACCATGTCATGCATGTTATGGAATCATGTTCTGTCCTCACAAACAAATTCTTCAAGGTAACTAACAGACCATGCATTGTTATATACTCGTGTTCTGTGGGCAAAAATTTTGTGAGGATATTATTCTAGCCATTGATTGCTGAAGGGCGAATATAGGTATGTACACATGGTAAGCATTACAGGATTTCACTACTTCCAAATATAGAGTTCTCCATATGCACATTTACTTCCCTAATGTATGGTTAGATGAAACCAACAGTGTGGTGCATATTTCTACATCATGAAAATGAGGAAACTAACATGGCCATTGATACACACTCATATTTACTGTAAAATAAGGGGAATATCCATATATTCCTAACCGTTTGATTATTCAGGGGTACAAATTGGCTGTAATGACATGATCACAATCGCATGAATTAACTCATTCCAAATATAGCAGATTTACGGCATCTCTAATACATTGCCATAGTTCTACTCAAATTCTGCTCAAACAGGGATATGCTAATCATCACAAAAGGTTCAAACGGTGTCATGGCATCATCATTAACATGAGATGGAAACAAATTACACGTGCCGTCCCAGCAATACGTGGTGCCATCTGCTTTGTCGATCGCGTAGATGATGCCATTGTGTTCAATAGCATCACAGAAGTGTGTATCAGCTTTGATGACGATCCACTGCGAGCTGAGTTGTCTCCATCTAAAGAAGGCACCGGCGTAAAGATAGGCGAGTCCCGTGTCGAACAAGGCAACTAGCTTGAAGTCTGTGTAATCCGCATGTCGTGTGGGCACTTGGCAGATTACAATCTTCTGTGAAACAAGGTCCGTCCAACTGACGCGGTAATCTAGATGACTAGGACCGCGATCGTAATACTCTATATAATCCAACGGAGGAAGGATAGTCTCATGGGAGGTCTGGAAGTTCACGAGCACCAATTTTTTACCGTCTTCTCTAACGGCAGCCATCCAGTGGGGTTCATACCGACCCAGTACATACCTGCCAAGAAGTTTCGGGCGATGGTGATCGGATCAAAGTCAAGGGAAATGATGTACGGCGACCCACTACATACCTGCAAAGAAGTTTCGGCTAATGGAGATCGGATTGAAGTCGAGGGGCATCATGTACGCATCCGTATCATGGTGAGCCAATCTCGCAAGACCAGATAGCAGCAAGCAGGGTGTCTTGAAAAGCTTAGGCCTCGGTTCAACGATGGCCGTGTGCATGCCCCTCGAGCATGCAACCAGCCGCAGGGCGCTCAACATATCCATACACGAACAACAGAGGTCGAGGATGTCACTGGGGAGATAGCTCCAACCGCGGCTCATATGGATCTTGCGCGGTTCGCGTTCGGCCATGGTGGAGTTTAGAAGGTGGGGTTTTGGGGGGCTTGATTTACGGGGGAGAAGGTTGTCGCTGCTGGAGCGGCTAGCGAGGGAATAGTGGTACTGGCACTAGTAGAAAACTGGGCTTTGGTCACAGGGCAATATTCACATTAGTCCCGGTTCAATCACGAACCGGGACTAATGCGAGCATTGGTCCCGGTTCGTGCGGGCAGGGGCCTGCCGAGCCTCGTGGGGGCATTGGTCCCGGTTCGTCCGGCCCCTTTGGTCCCGGTTGGTGGGACAAACCGGGACCAATGGGCCACGCTCCTGGCCCACCACCCTTTAGTCCCGGTTCATACCACAAACCGGGACTAAAGGGCTGGTCCTAGTTGCGGCCAGTGTTTAGTCCCACCTCGCCAACTGAAAGGCGGTCACACCAGTTTATAAGCCCGTCCCTCTCTGCCTTGTTGAGCTCCTCTCAAAGTGAAAATAGATGCCCTTATACAGGGAATTTGACCTAAATTCACAGTAAATTTCTTTGAATTTCATAGAAATTTATTATGAATTTAGGTTGAATTTTCTCTATAGGCGCATCTATGTTCATTTTTTATAGTAAATAAAATAAATAAACCTTAATAAAATAAATAAAAATAAATAAACCTTAATGAAATAAAATAAAATAAACTATAGTAACTAAAATAAATAAACCTTAATAAATTAAATAAAAATAGAAGCAGTAAAATAAATAAAAATAGCAGCAGTAAAATAAATAAAAATAAAATAATTAAAGTAAAATACATCAGTAATTAGATATAAAATAAATAAGTTTTTTGTTGTTAGTAGAAACAAAACAAAACAAATAAAGCAAAAGAGAAAACAAAAAACAGAGAAAAAAAATTATGCCACCTACTGGGCCACCACAGCCTGAATACGACTTGAAACCCATCCGTGGGCCAGGATTCAGAACCGTAGAAGGCCCAGTAGGCCCCAGAGGCAAAGAGAACGGTTAGGCCCGAAAGCCTACAGTTGAGAGGAGCTCGAGAGGGTGGACGCAGCAGCGCTTATAAACCACTCTCGAGCCCTCTCAACTAGCGAGGTGGGACTAAACTTTTGACGCGGGGCAGCACAAGGCCTTTGGACCCGGTTGGTGCCACCAACCGGGACTAAAGGGGGCATTGGTCCCGGTTCGTGGCACCAACCGGGACCAAAGGCCTATAGTCCCGGTTGGTGCCATGAACCGGGACCAAAGAGTTCCCTATATATACCCCATTGCCACAGCAGAGCACTCCATAGTGCTCTCTTTTTTCTGGCCGGCGAGGGGAGGGCATTTGGGTGCTCTAGCTCACCTCCTATGCACATGAGGTGTTCGATGAAATGTCTAAGCCACACTAGTTAATCTTTCTCCTCTCGAAACTCGACCTCCGAGCTCCATTTTCCCCGAGATTTGTCTAGGTTTAGCGGTCCGTCACGTCCCGTCCCCGTCTTCACCGCCGTCGATCGCCGGCGCCGATCTCGTCGCCAGCACCACCGTGGTGAGCCTCTTGTTCTTATCTTCTTTCTGAAAGGAAAAAATTCTTACTTTAGATAGGTACTTGTCTAATTTTGTTACTTTTATTATTCCTTCTTATTACATAGTGCGATGGTTTTGGTATCCGCCCCGTCGGCCCTCATCCTGTCTATGATTCGGATGTGGTATATATTATATTTTTATAACTATTTGGTTCATTTATTGTTTCTGACAAATATACCGACCAACGTGACATAGATTTTATTTATCTAGGAGGTGGTTGAACCGGAAATTCTAACCGACGCTATTGTCGAGAGGTTAAATTTAGTTGAAGAAGAAAACAATTACTTGAAGGAAAAAATAAAAAAAAATTGAGGAGGAGAAGATGATATTGGAGTTGCATGTTGCGGATGTCGTCGATGATCACAAGATCAAGATGGATGCAATGCGCTTGAAGATTAGAAAGATTAGAAAATATGCTATTCATACCGAGGCTTGGTATCATTATGTCGTTGGATCAATTGTTACCTTGGTTGCGATTATGATCGCATTTGTTTTCGCATTGAAATGTTTTACATAGTTTCAATGTATGGTTTAATTAATTAGATGCTCTGGAGAGCTATATATATGTTGTTAGATGAGATCTATGTATGTACTTTGGTTTTAATGTGATGATGAACTTCTATTAATTTGGTCACTTAATTATCTATTCATGAGGTTCTGTAATGGTTTTTGACACACTTAATTATATATAATGCACGCAGATGAACCGGCAATGGATGTACGGTGACAGACACACCTCCGAGTACATTAAGGGCGTGCATGATTTTCTCGAAGTGGCTGAGGCAAACAAGCAGAATGGTTTTATGTGTTGTCCATGCCCTATATGTGGGAATACGAAGTCTTACTCTGACCGGAAAATCCTTCACACCCACCTGCTTTACAAGGGTTTCATGCCACACTATAATGTTTGGACGAGGCACGGAGAAATAGGGGTTATGAGGGAAGATGGCGAAGAAGAAGAGGACGATGACAACTATGTGCCCCCTGAATACGGTGATGCTGCAACGGGGGAAGCTGCTAAAGATCAAGAGGAACCAGACGATGTGCCCAATGATGCTACAAGGGGGGAAGCTGCTGAAGATCAAGAGGAACCAGTGCCCGATGATGATGATCTCCGCCGGCTCATTGTTGATGCAAGGACGCAATGTGAAAGTCAAAAGGAGAAGCTGAAGTTCGATCGCATGTTAGAGGATCACAAAAAAGGGTTGTACCCCAATTGCGAAGATGGCAACACACAGCTCGGTACCGTACTGGAATTGCTGCAGTGGAAGGCAGAGAATGCTGTGGCTAACAAAGGATTTGAGAAGCTATTGAAAATATTGAAGAAGAAGCTTCCAAAGGATAACGAATTTCCCGACAGTACATACGCAGCAATGAAGGTCGTATGCCCTCTAGGATTGGAGGTGCAGAAGATACATGCATGCCCTAATGACTGCATCCTCTACCGCGGTGCATACAAGGATCTGAACGCATGCCCGGTATGCGGTGCATTGCGGTATAAGATCAGACGAGATGACCCTGGTGATGTTGACGGCCAGCCCCCCAGGAAGAGGGTTCCTGCAAAGGTGATGTGGTATGCTCCTATAATACCACGGTTGAAACGTCTGTTCAGAAACGAAGAGCATGCCAAGTTGATGCGATGGCACAGTGAGGACCATAAGAAAGACGGGAAGTTGAGAGCATCCGCTGACGGGTTGCAGTGGAGAAAAATTGAGAGAAAGTACTGGGCTGAGTTTGCAGCTGACCCAAGGAACGTATGGTTTGGTTTAAGCACGGATGGCATTAATCCTTTCGGGGAGCAGAGTAGCAATCACAGCACCTTGCCCGTGACTCTATGTATGTATAACCTTCCTCCTCGGATGTGTAGGAAGCGGAAGTTCATTATGATGCCAGTTCTCATCCAAGGCCCTAAGCAACCCGGCAACGACATTGATGTGTACCTAAGGCCATTAGTTGAAGAACTTTTACAGCTGTGGAATGGAAACGGTGTACGTACATGGGATGAGCACAAACAGGAGGAATTTAACCTGCACGCGTTGTTGTTTCTAACCATCAACGATTGGCCCGCTCTCAGTAACCTTTCAGGACAGACAAACAAGGGATACCACGCATGCACGCACTGTTTAGATGACACTGAAAGTATATACCTGGACAAATGCAGGAAGAATGTGTACTTGGGCCATCGTCGATTTCTTCCGACCAACCATCAATGTCGAAAGAAAGGCAAGCATTTCAAAGTCGAGGCAGATCACCGGAATAAGCCCGCCATGCGTACCGGTGATCACGTACTTGCTATGGTCAATGATTTACACGTAATCTTTGGAAAGGGTCCCGGCGGACTAGCTGTTCCGAATGACGCTGAGGGACACGCACCCATGTGGAAGAAGAAATCTATATTTTGGGACCTACCCTACTGGAAAGAGCTAGAGGTCCGCTCTTCAATCGACGTGATGCACGTGACGAAGAACCTTTGCGTGAACCTGCTAGTCCCACCTCGCTAGCTGAGAGGCACTAGGAGCGGTTTATAAGCCCTGAGTGCAGAGACGATGAAGAAGAGGCGCAATGCTCACGTTGCTTAGCTTCAAGCCTTGAGGAATAAGGTAGACTGCATGGAGCTATGTGCAGTGCAGTCTACACTATTCCGAAAGGCTTGAAGCAAATCAACGAGCATTGCGCCTCTTTTTTATTTTTAATAACTTATTACAACTCCGGACTTCTTGTGTTACGACAAAATAAAATAAACTTTAATAAAATTTATGAATCTAAAATTAACAAAGTGTTTTCTGTTCAAAACATTATAAGAAACCTCTAGTATTATTGAAACTAAAATCATATAAAATTGATGCAACTAAAATTATCGAAGTATTTTCTGTTCAAAATCATTAAAAGCAAAAAGAATTTCCATAAAGAACTTTTTTTGATAGAAACTTTAATAGCAAAAAGAATTATCATAAAGTAAAATAAATATGTAATTAGAAACAAAATAAAGTAAAATAAATAAGTTTTTTGTTGTAAGTAGAAACAAAACAAAATAAATAAAGCAAAAAAGAAAACAAAAAAACTAAATACAGCAAAAAGAATTTTCATAAAGAACTTTTTTTGATAGAAACTTTAATAGCAAAAAGAATTATCAAAAAGTAAAATAAATAAGTAATTAGAAACAAAATAAAATAAAATAAATAAGTTTTTTGTTGTAAGTAGAAACAAAACAAAATAAATAAAGCAAAAAAGAAAGCAAAAAAACTAAATACAGCAAAAAGAATTTTCATAAAGAACTTTTTTTGATAGAAACTTTAATAGCAAAAAGAATTATCATAAAGTAAAATAAATAAGTAATTAGAAAAAAAATAAAATAAAATAAATAGGTTTTTTTTGTAAGTAGAAACAAAACAAAATAAATAAAGCAAAAAAGAAAACAAAAAAACTAAATACAGCAAAAAAATTGTTGGGGCGCTGCCCGCTGGGCCTTCGAACCCTCGGGTTTGCAAATACAGGCCCAGAAGGGCTAGAGGGCTCAACGGGCAGCGCGCCAAAGTGAGGCCCAGAAGCCTGCTATAGAGAGGAGTTCAAGACAGCAGCCGCGCCGGGGCTTTTTAAACTGGTGCGGGCGCCCCTCGGCTAGCGAGGTGGGACTAAACTTTTGGCCGCGACGCAGGCAGCAAGAGGCCTTTGGTCCCGGTTGGTGCCACCAACCGAGACTAAAGGGGTGCATTGGTACCGGTTCGTGGCACCAACCGGGACCAATGCCCCCCCTTTCGTCCCGGTTGGTGCCACCAACCGGGACCAAAGGCCGCCGCTTCCCGCCCTTTGGGCTGCTGAAAAGGGGGCTTTGGTCCCGGTTGGTGGGTCCCGGTTGGTGGCACCAACCGGGACTAATGCCTACCTTTAGTCCCGGTTGGTGCCACGAACCGGGACTAAAGGCTTTGCTATATAAGCAAACACTTAGGAAATTTTTCAGAATTCATCTGCAGTTTGCCCCGACGACGCCGACGCCGCCAGGCTGCCCCGACGCCGCCCGCCGCCCCCGCCGTCGCCGTCGCCCATGCCCGTCGTCGCCGTCGCCGTTGCCCGCGCCCTCGCCGTCAGCCGTGCCCCTGCCCCGACGCGCGTCGCCCCGGCCCGTCCACGTCGTCGCCGTCGCCCTGCCCCGCCCTTCGCCGCCGACGCCTCTGCCCCTGCCCCGAACACGCTGTCATCGCCTCTGCCCCTGCCCCGACGCGCCGCCGTCGCCTTGGTCAGGGCCGGCACTGCCCCCTTCCTCCCTGTCTTTTTATTGCATTTTTATAAAAATGTATATATGTATGTTCATGTATATATGTTCTCTGTGTATATATATGTATGTTCATGTATATACACTACTGGAATCAGGGATTTTGCCGTCTGCCAGTTCTTTGCCATCTGCTTGCAGACGGCAAAGAAGGTCTTTGCCATCAGCTACCAAACAACAGACGTCAAAGATTGGCAGACGGCAAAGAAGGTCTTTGTCATCTGGTATTTCTTTGCCGTCTGCTGGCAGATGGCAAAGAATCTTTGTCATCTGCCAGCGACCGGCAAAGAAGTGCCCGCGGATGCCAGTACACTGCAATGGTCCACCCCCTCTTTGCCGTCTGCCAGCAGATGGCAAAGAATCTTTGCCGTCTACCAGCAGACGGCAAAGAGGGGGGCTATCTTCGGATCTGACCAGTGGATCTCATTTTCCCCCCGATGGGCCGAAAGAAGCGCATCCCCCCACCAAACCCTACTCCGCCCCCACATCCGCCCGCCGGTGCCCTCCTCCGCCTTGCCGATGCGCTGGGGTCGCCGCTCCTCCTCCGCGCCCACGGCACCGTCCACTCCCGCGCCGCCGCCGTCCTCACCGACCCCGCCGCCCGTGCACGCCACCACCAGGCCGGCCTCCTCGCCGCGCGCCCGCCGTCGACCTCGTGCCCGACTCCCTCGAGCTCGCCCACTTCCGCTCCCTCCTCCTCTACGAGGCTGCCAGCGACAACTGCGCCTACGAGGAGGTCATCGCCGAGTGCGAGCGCGGGCTCAGGATCGACGACCCCTCCGACCCGGAGCCCCACTCGCTCAGGCTGCCCGCCCCCGACCCTGACCAGCTCCGGGCCGAGCTTCACAACCGCGCCTCTGCTCTCCTCCGGCCGGCGCGCCACCGCGCCTCGTCTCCTCCAGCTGGAAGGGTACCCAACGCCGCCCCCCGCCCTCCACCCATCCACACACCCGGCTCTCCCGGCTCGGCGCGCAGTCCACCATGGAAGGGCACGGACGAGGCCGGCGCGCATCCAGGGGGTAGGCGCGACCCCGCCTCTCACCCTCTCTGCCGTGCTCGGCCCCAGGTCCAACCCCACACCCCTACCCCTACCTCCGGTGCTCCTCTGTTTTTCCTAGTAAAGCTGTTCATAGCATCATTAGCAATTCCTATGATTTTGCAAGAATTTCACTTCGTGTTTCTGAATGTTGATTACATCCATATGCAGACCTATTTGTGTTATATATAAGTCAGGCCTTTGTTCTCTTCAAATCATTACTCTGCATTGAGTTTATCTATTAGTACAACTCAAAGTGGCAGGACATGTATCTGTTACATTTTTCTGACTTCGACTATGTGAGTGCACTGTAATCCAAGAGATTGTTCTTCATTCTTCTTGCAGGAAAGACGTGATAATAAGGAAAATTTTGCTGATGCATTGTCAGAGAGTTTTGGTCGACTAATGGCAATCCGTCTCCTATCGCATCAAAATCTGAGGAAGCTGGTCGGTGTAGTCTTGTAGCATGGTCAGATTCAGACTCAGCTATTTTTTTCTTTTTTGTTCCTACAAGATGTTCAGCTTAGCTTTAAATACAGTAAATTTGGATACTGGAAATGTTATATGACTCTGTTCTCCATGTATCCAGCATTATCCATGTTGCTCTTGACATTGATGCTTTATGAACCAGTAGAACACACCTGACAAGACAGCTGTCAATGAATGCTATGAGGTTTAGGAGAGACTTTGTGGATGTTTTTGCCTGTTACCACGTGTTGGCCACTAGAACAAGTAGACATTTTAGATGGCCCTCTTTTGTCTGTACGTTGTGTATGTCATCTGTTAGAACTGGGATTGTTTTTGGTTTTGGCCTTGATAATACTAACTCTACCCTTTAGTTCAATCAGTTTCAAGTCCGCCCTTTTGCTCTCCACAATTCAGCCCTCTATTTTCCTGTTTGAAAAAGATGTGCTTATGTCATTGTGTTTGTTGAACTGTACAGCATAACAACACTGGAGTGACTTGCAGGTGCCTCATGTGGATTTTATGGCTTAAGCCAAGAGGAGAAAGAAAGGGCTCTGCATATGAAAAGATACCAACATTATTGTTTCCATGAAATTGGTAATATATGTGGCATGTGTTTGTTTATCTTTTCTGCAAGAGCAACTTGTGTCCTGAGACCTTCTAGTGGTACTGAGACCCATAAAAAGAAATTGTCTTCTTGCATGATCACTTACTGAAAATAGGGACAATCAGCTTTACTTCTGATTACTTAGAAGTAGTTAAGTTATCTAAGTTATTATGGGTACTGTTACAATGTGCTTGTATTGAACCATCTATCCAAGTTTATTACTAACTCTATATGTGCTTCTCTGCACCTATGCTTGCCTGTATATCTATTTGCTTTATGGACATGACTCTTGTGTTTGTTTGCTTGTTGTACTGTGATAATTGCAATGCTTATTTAGCGACAAAATTTGATCTTAATGTACTGTTGCAGGATCTGGATATCTCTCAAAATTTAGTACTTTCTGGTGTTGATCTCAAGTGCTGGCTCCTACAGCATTGCATTTCACCAAGTGAAATGCTACATTTCTACTCCTAACCCATTCTCTCTTTCTTAGTGTTTTTGTTATGCAGGTTGGAAGAAAAGAAGAAGATCCAGAGAAGATCTTAGTAATAAGATAGTTTTTAGGAAAATAGATATTTAGTTTTAGGTCATTTCTTCTAATTTCAGATATGGAGTGCTTGTCTTTAGTTTTTGTTTTGACTTTGTGAAACTTGCTAACTATGGATGAAACTGTGTAATATTGATGAAACTATGTATATGTATGGATGAAACTTGCTACTATTGGTAACATGTGTTGGATATGCTATATTGGTACTATGTATGGATGAAACTTGCTACTATGTATATATATGTGTGTTTGATTTTCTGTGAAAATGAATGGGTATAAGAAGAAACAGAATTAATGCCTATTTGGTCCCTTTGCCATATGCCAACAGATGGCAAAGAGCCTGTAGTCTTTGCCGTCTGCTGGCAGACGACAAAGACTGCAGGCTCTTTGCCATCTGCTGGCACACGGCAAAGATCCAGTCTTTGCCGTCTTAACGGACTGACAGCGCAATTATTGTCGTCTGCTCTCTTTGCCGTCCGCTGCAGACGGCAAAGGCCCCTTGCCGTCAGCCGCCCGGAAGCAGACGGCAAAGTAGCTCTTTGCCGGACCTTACTTTGCCGGAGCCTTATGCCGTCTGCGGCTGACGGCAAAGGCCTTTGCCGTCCGCCATTCATGCCTTTGCCGTCCGCCGTGGCAGACGGCAAAATAGCTGATTCCTGTAGTGATATGTTCTCTGTGTATATATGTTCTCTGTGTATATATGTTCTCTGTGTATATGTTCATGTATATATGCAAAAGATAGATTTTTAGAAAAGTTAGGATTTTTTTCTGTTCATAGATTTTTTGGTGATATTAATTATTGTAGAATATGTAAATGTTTGTATATTCATATGAACAATGCATTAGGCAAAACCTTTAATTTTTTTCGAAATTTTCTATTTGAACATTTTTTTATGAATGAGAGGAAAAAGGAAAATAAGAAGAGGAAGAAAGGAGAAGAAGAGGAGAGGAAGAAGAGGAGAAATAAATAAGAAGAGGAAAAAAGAAGAAAAAGAAGAGGAGAAGAAGAATAAAGGAATAGAAGAGAAGAAGAAAAAATAGAAAAAATTCTATTTTTCTTCTTCTCTCCTCTATTCCTTTCTTCTTCTCCTCTTTTTTTTCTTCTTTTTTTTCTTTGATCTTCTCCTCTATTCCTTTTCTTCTTCTCCTCTTTTTGTTTCTTCTTCGTTTTCTTATGTTTTATCGGGTCTGTCGTCGTCGATATACCCCTCTCGCGATAACTTCAACACGAGGGGGGGGGTCGATATACCCCCTCCCCGATAATATTATTTTCCCATGTACGTTCATTGTCGTTGTCGATATAACCCCCTCCCGATAACTTCAACACGTGGGGGGGTCGATAAACCCCTTCCCCGATAACATTATTTTCCCATGTATGTATGTCGTCGTTGTCGATATATATAACTCCCTCCCAGATAACTTCGACATGATGGACGGTCGATATTTATACCCCCTCTCGACCGTGATAACTTATACCACGGGAGCACCCCCGGCCCTCTCGCTCGACTAAAACTCTCGAGGACACCCAAACCCTAGAAAAAAAGATGTCGGTCTCCTAGCCCCTCCCGCCGCGCCCCTACCCTTGAAGCATTGCCGAGGCCACCCCAAACCCGGAATAAGCTAGGTCTACATTTGCACTAACCACCTGCTATCATGTTTGTGTAATAATTGCCATGTTGTAATATTTGCAGAAACAATGGAGCATGGACGAGACGAGCAAGCAGAAGAGGTGTTGGGGGACATAATCTTAGCCGGAGGTGATATCTTGTCGTATCTTAATGACAATGATGGTCTTGAAGAACATGGTGAAGAAGCAGGCTACGGTGATCGAAGAGTGGAGGAGGAAAGACATGATTATGATGGCTCCGGTGAACCAATGCTGGTGCAAGAAGGAGCCCGTGGTGACGGCTCCGGTGACCGAACAGAGTCCGGCTAGGTAAATATATTAGTTAAGCCTGTGCTGACTAGCTAATTGATGCATTCATTGTTTTGGTATGTACACATATTAATTAACACTCGTCTTTCTTCTTTTTCCTAGCCCTCCGGATCGAGCACAACTGCGGTAAAGAGACGAGGCCCGAAGAGAAAGTTGCGCTCGGATGAAAGGTTTGAGATCACAGCAATCGCGCGCGACGGCCAACCGATTGAACCCATCCGGACAAAGGATGCATTTGCTGCTCAGTGCGGGGTTCTAGTTAGGGACAAGATCCCGGTCAGCATACACCAATGGTATAAGCCTAAGAAGGATGACCCTGAGGTGTCTTATGTCAATGATATGCAGAAAGATGATCTTTGGACTGAGCTGAAGGCAAATTTCACCCTACCGCCAGAGGAGGATCCGGAGAAGCCAGTTAAAGAGCAATTAATCAAGTCTCATGCTCTTAAGAAGATGGCAGACCTATTCAGGAGGTGGAAGAATGAGCTGAAAACGTTTGTCGACAAAGAAGAGACACCAGAATTCAAAGGCCGGTATGAGAAGATCAGAGATCACTGGCCCGCATTTGTGGCCCACAAGACATCGGAAAAGAGTAAGAAGATGTCAGCGACAAACAAGAAGAATGTTGCGAAGAAGAAGCTTCACCATCGCATGGGGTCAGGTGGCTACCTCAAAGCCCGGCCTAAGTGGGCCAAGGCTGAGAATGATCTACTTGAAAAAGGGATCAAACCACAGACAATGAACTGGACAGACCGTTGCCTGACTTGGTTCTTCGGGGCTGGCGGAACCTTGGACCTGTATCAGGGAGGTGTGTTTGGACGAACGAGCTTTTGAGAATACCAGTCAAGAAGATTCAACAATATATCGATGCAGCGGAGGAAGGGACGTTCGTTCCAGACAGAGAGAACGACAAGCTCACAATGGCCCTCGGGAATCCTGAGCACCCTGGACGGACACGAGGCACGCCAGGCTCCGTTCCGTGGAAGGCTGGTTTTCCGGACGCAGGCGGTTACAAAAGCCAGGAGAGGAGGAAAAAAATGGAGCAGACCCAAATTCAGAAGCTGCACAAAAGGGTTCAAGCGCTAGAGGAACGAGACAGCAATCGACATGCCGAAACTACCCCCGAAGCTACCCCGCCATCTCAGCGGAGAAGCAGCGTGGCTTCCACCGAGCTGCTTCAGCTGGAGCATGTCTTGACGGCTCCTGCTAGCTACCCCGTGGATGCTATCACGGAGTCTCAACATTGCCACCTTATGGCGCAATGGCAGAACTTCAAAGTCAAGGCGGCTGTTGGCTCTGTTTTACCTCCTGAACCCGGCGCAACCTACCACTGCCGGCCGATTCCAGAAGGATATGCTAGGGTGATGGTGGATGAAATAACGGAGGGATTTGAGGACCTCCAGCTTGACCACCCTACCGGTGAAGGGGAGACTCGGCTGGGTTTAGCTCTGAAGACTCCGTGCCTATGGCGGAAGGAGCTCATCAACCTTCCGAACTGGACGGCTCCGGCGATTAAGGGCACTCCGCCTCCTCATCCGCCTCCTCCTCTGGCGAGTGATCAGGGCACTCAGCCTCCTTCTCCGGCGCGTGGCGGCACTCCGCCTCCTCGTCCGGCGAGTGATCAAGGCACTCAGCCTCCTTCTCCGGCGCGTGGCGGCACTACGCCTCCTTCTCCGCCTGCGCCGGCGCGCCAGAGCAGCCAGCCTCCTCCTTCTCCGCCTCGTCAGCAAGGGCGGAAGAGACCCGCCGCTGCTGCGGCTGCTCCGGCGCGTCATAGTCCTTCTCCTCCGCCTCGTAAGCAAGGAAAGAAGACAGCCGCAGCTGCTCCGTCTGCTCTGCCGGCGTCTAGCAGTACAGCTGCCAGAGGCGGGAGGCAATACAGATTCGGTCCTTCTCTGAAGACTCCAGAGAAGTTACCATACGAGAGGACCGAGGAGGAAACCAGGAAGATCGTGCGAGCCGAAGTGACAAACTTCTTTGATGGGGTGAAAGCAAAGAAACATCCACCTCCGGAGGAGAAGGTAGATCCGGTGAAAGCAATGCGCACTCTGGCTGCCCTAACAAAACCACCAAAGTCTCCGCCGAGAGGCAACTATGAGTGCATTCTTGCAAAGACATATGCCGAAGCGGAGCGGTCAGGAAGTACTGCCAGTGATCAAAGGTTAAAAGAACGACGAGCTGGGAAAAAAATTGCCCAGCTCGGCGAACAAGAGAACCAATCGTGCCCCCCGCTCAAGGTGTCAAAAGACAAAGTCGCTAATGATCCGAGGATGGTGGCCGGTTATAGCAATCTTGGAGATTACCTGCCCGACGATGTACATTATGAAATCATGGAGGTGGACGAACACAAATACCATTACGGGAAGCCTCTCGTCAAAGATGAAAGATCTCTAACAACGATGATGCGAAGATTACATGATTGGTACATGAAAACCTGCAGAGAGTCTGATGGGATGAATACTTTGACGCTGAGAGTTAAACCGGAGCATGACCTCGTTGGAATTGAACTGCTGAATGTTCCATTTGAGGATTTCTTCCAGTTTTACAATCAAAAGGCCCTCAATAAAACAACGATCACTTGCTACTGTCTATAAGTAGTACTACTTCTGTCATTAAGTCTCTCTATATAGGTCAGCTCTTTCATTGCATGTATTTATAATTATCCTCACTATATTATGCAGATTGAAGATCGCCGAATTGAAGAAAAGACAAATCGGTGATATTGGGTTCATTAACACAAATCTCATAGATGCATATACGGTTGAAAAACATGCCAAAGAAGTCGAGGCCAACTTGCTACGATCGTTGGTATTAAATCAAAACAAAGATATAATACTCTTTCCTTACAACTTCAAGTGAGTGTTACTGTCTTGTGCATATTCGGTTTCCCTTATTAGTCCAGGTTATGGTAATGTAATTGATGACTTATGCATGCATGCACAGCTTCCACTATATTCTCCTAGAGATTAAGCTTGAGCAAGGAGTAGTAACCGTCTTAGACTCGAGACGAAAAGATCCCCAAGACTATGTTAACATGACTCAAATGCTCGAGAAGTAATTTAAATTGATCATTATCCACCATATCAGCAACTTTGTTCATTTCCTGATATCAAGTAATTGTTTTCTTTGTCTGGCAGGGTTTGGAGAAAATTCACCACAAAAGCTCCGGGACTGCCGAAGAAGCTGCAATTTAAACACCCGAAAGTAAGTACTATAGTAGCATGTTCCGCGCATCTCCTAGTGATTCAAGCGCTAGTTTCATCAATACCATTTAGCATGCTTGCTTATCAGTTTGATTGACCTCTATTTCTTGTAAAGTGGTTGTGGCAGGAACCCGGGAATAATTATTGTGGATGCTACGTTTGCGAGTCCATCCGCTACACGACCTGTGAGCGGGGCTACTCTAACGAACAATATGAAGTGCGTAAGCAATAATATTCACAATTTTATTTTATTACCATCATTTGTGTTGCGTTTCATTTATTCATATATATATATGTATTGACCCCCTTCTTCAAATTAGATGTTTCGGAAGCGGGATGAACTCCTAGCACCAGATCGTATGCGAGCAATTCAAGAGGAATTGGCGGCATTCTTCCTTGACCACGTGATCGCTGAAAACGGAGAATACTATGTGGACCCTGTGTTCTTACAATTTAATTAGGAGATTGTATTGTAAGAGATAATTATTGTATATATGTAGCCGGTAGTGTCGGATAGATATACGAGAACTTGTTGTTCGACCAATCTCTCGGAGAAGGAGAGGTGGTCGATATCACTTCTCTCTGTATGCGTATGTTCATGACGATCTTCTATTTCCTTCATTTGATTACTAGCTAGCGTGTCTAGTCCTCTCCATACGTATATAGTACGTAGCATCGACCAAGCACGGAGATAAGAGAGGACACTTCTCTCTATTAATTAGCTAGCTAACACAATATATGAAACACCTAAATTAACCCCCCAACCCCTCCCCCTTCAAAAAAAAACAAAAACCCCAGCCCCTGAAATGCTGACGCGTGGATTCCTATTGGTCCCGGTTGGTGACACCAACCGGGACGAATACGCAGGGCCTTTTGTCCCGGTTGGTGGCACCAACCGGGACCAAAGGCCCCCCTGCCTGGGCTGGCAGCAGCGGCCACGTGGAGGACCTTCTGTCCCGGTTCGTGTAAGAACCGGGACTAAAGGGTTAGGGCTTTAATAACGACCCTTTAGTCCCGGTTCGAAAACTGATACAAAAGGCCCTTACAAACCGGGGTAAAAGCCCCTTTTCCTACTAGTGTGGGGGAGGCGAGCGAGGAGAGGGTATGCGAGGGCACTGTGAGATAATGAAGAGTGACCTCAGGATCTCCGGCGAGACGGAGATGGAGATGGAGTGGTGCTAGGGGAGAGGGAGACGAGGCGAGGCATGCTATACAACGGCGGTGACAGTGACTGCACAGTGCACAAGGTGAGGCTGACTTTGGTAACCCGGACACGCCGCCTGGACTGGTGTCACCTCGGGCGCAGGGTCTTGTCACTTCACTGTGAGGACCGGATGAATAATAGTATTTTGACCATCAAGTGTACCATAGTTGTACTACTACTACTAGTAGGAGTAGTAGGAACATGAGTACACTCCCGTGCTAGCATGCCTCTCGGTTCACTTCATCCTCCAGCTATCATCCATATTGCGAGCGGAACCAAATTCTCGTGCATGCGGAAGCGCGAAGAAGGACTTTTCTTATTTGAGGATAATCGCATATTCCTTAACCGTAGTAGGAACATGAGTACTCCCTCCGGTCCTCTTTTGTCTACGCATAACATTTTTCAGTATTTTTCTAATTAGTATGCGTATATACCCTTTTGCATGCGCCCATTTCCCTGCATGCCCCGCATTCATAGCATTAATTAGCATACGCATGAGCAGCTGCAGCCCGACTCCAGCCAATAAACTGCAGCATGCAAGTGGGCCACTCTGTGCGCGTGGGAGAGAGAAAAGGCAACCGAAGAGCCCGTCCAATACATTGCATGCAGCAGTCAAACCACCGCACCTCTCCTCATGCATGCGCATAACTTCTCCCATTTACTTCTCCATCAGGAACCGATTTTCCTCGGCTTTTTCACTACTCCTTGTTCTTCATTTGCATCCAAACCACACTGCATTCACATTGTTTTAACCTCTTCACATCCTCCTGGAGTAATTCCGAAGCCCCTATAAATAATCATCTTCTTCAGTTAGATTAGCCATCTAATCCTAATTCTCCAAACCATAGCCCTCCGGTCCAGCGGTTCCAAATGGCGAAAGAGATCGAGATGCAGGTTTTTAGCGTCCAACATGTCCTCGTCGAAGGCTCGTTGAGCATAGTTGCCACAGTCACCGACCACCCAAGGGTTGTTCGGAAGTAGATCAACAATGTATCCAACTCCCTCCAAAAGGTGGAGATGAATGTCATCGGTCTAGACGCAGAGTACACGGAGCGTGCCACTGGCAAGATCCAACGCGCCGCTGTCCTTCAGTTGTGCCTCGAAGATGATGTTTTGGTGTACCACATCATACACGCGCCCTCCATACCAGGTGAGCTTCACGATTTCTTGTCTCGGGAGGACATATACTTCTGTCGGGCAGCCATCGCAGGGGACAAATAGAAGTTGGAGCCGTACAACCTTGATTTGAAAAGCATCGCTGACGTACAAACTAGAATAAAAATTCATGTAGAAGATTGTGATAAACCGACACCATCCCTATTCGACGTAGCAAATTTTGTGCTAGGAACAAATCTTCAGAATGGTGACGAGACGCTGGCATTAAGGTCGTCTGGATGGGAGAATTATCCCTTGACGTACGAGCTGATAAAATATGCTGCCCTCGATGCCCGTGTGAGTTTCGAGATAGCTGCAAGGTCCAGAGAGCTTGTTGCGAAGCCGTCTCCCACAGAAAATGAGAAGAAGAAGAAGAAGAAGAAGAAGAAGACGAAGAAGAAGAAGAAGAAGAAGAAGAAGAAGAAGAAGAATATGCTGCACCAACAGCAGGGCATTATGGATGGATGAACTATTTCCTCTCTTGTAAAAAAATATTCCCTCTCTATGTATATTGATATAGATGGACTATTTCGATGGTGTGCATGTCTTTGGAACAAGTAGTAGCGTGGGTCCGCTTGACTATAAGAAACTATTTATCTGTCTAGCTTTCTCTACTACTCCTTCTAGTGATCGGTATACAATGCATGTGTCCGTAGACATGACAGCTTGTCCATGGAAGTTCAACTACGGCGACCATCACGTTTCATCCACTGCCACTCGCGATTCCCACGACACCGCTCCAACCCACGGCACCACGTCCCCCGACGTGTGCCTCACCCCTCTCGGTCGCACCGCCCCTCTGCCTTTGTGTGCATGACATGCGGGCCACCTTAAATGCGGCGACCATCAAGTATCTACCACAGCCACACGTGATTCCCACGACGCCGCACGAACCCATGAGACCACATGTCCCGCACCGTCGAATTTTCATCCAGCGGCTGTGACACATTTCGTCCCGGGCATCAATCCTCAGCTGGAGTACTTCTGTACTACAGGTTGTACCCGCCGGCGTGGCCATCTATGCCTCGTAACGCCCCGACGCCCAGCTGTGGCACCCTCGCCACGGCCACGCCACCACCGGCCGGTTCATCTCGAACGAGTGAGTCGCAAACCACACCACCACCATGAGAATGACATGTGGGCCAGCCGCATTTAACGTCCGCATGTCATTGACTCAGAGCATGGTTAATAATATAGCCGGCTGCTGGCTATATGATGTTGCCACGTCACATATAGCCAAGCTTGTAGCCAGCAAGTACAATAGTTGAATATTAATATGTACTACTTTGTTGTTACATGACCCACCTCGCTCTCTCATAAAATGCCTAGGAGCATGTGTTACAGCCGGCTGTTAACTAGTAGCCCGCTTCTCTTCTCTTTCATCTTCTCTCTCGTCCAACTAAGCAAAAATATAATATTTAATGTCTTACAGCCCGCCTACATCACCTTATTGTACTTGCTCTCATAGGCGGGCACTATGCCACTAAAATTTGGTCCCGTGGGCCCAGAGAGGGAAATGTAACTCCTGCGGCAGGCCTTGTGGAGCTCCTGCAGTACGAGCTCGTGCCAAACCCGGAATTTGTTTCTTACTACTACCAACTACTAGTAAGGTACACGTGCATTGCACGCATGAGATTCTGGTGGTTTGTGCATTATGCTTCTACATGTGGCAAAAACTGGTGGAATGTAGATGATATCCAACGGCCAGTAGTGCTCGGATTTGCCATCTTTGTACCGTCGGATTGGCTTCATCCAACGACAAACTTTCAAAGTTATGGTTTGGTTTGCAGCCTAAGGTTTCCATGCCATAGACTCAACTTCTTGCCAACTCTTGCCACACTTGTGGTGGCCATTTTGTTGGCCACATTTTTTGTGGCAGACACACTTTGCCTAAGCTTAGTTGTGGCAAAGTTAGTCATGAATGAAGTTCAACCATGGAGTCTTCTAGATTCTACATGTGGCGGAATCTGGTGGAATGTAGATGATATCCAACGACCAGTAGTGCTCGGATTTGCCATCTTTGTACCGTCGGATTGGCTTCATCCAACGACCAACTTTCAAAGTTATGGTTTGGTTTGCAGCCTAAGGTTGCCATGCCTAAGTTTAGGCGTGCCACAAGTGTGTTTGGTTGCGTTCTCGTCTCAGCATAGTTGTTCCCTCTTAATGCATGCTCAACTCAATACCCTTATTCATGTATGCTCTCTTCATGCATGCTTCTAGTGTATTTGTGCTAATCTAGTGTGGACTCATGCACCCTCCATACACTCTACCAAACACCCAAAAATGGGTCGAGAAGGGAACTCTTGGGATCATGCACCTTTCATACACCCTACCAAACACACCAAGCATGTGTTTGGTTCATTGCTACACTTGTGGCTTGCCACACTTTTCTAGCTACATGGTCCACATGTCATAGACTCAACTTCTTGCCAAATCTTGCCACACTTGTGGTGGCCATTTTGTTAGCCACATTTTTTGTTTCAGACACACTTTGCCTAAGCTTAGTTGTGGCAAAGTTAGTCATGAATGAAGTTCAACCATGGAGACTTCTAGATTCTACATGTGGCGGAATCTGGCGGGATGTGGATGATATCCAACGGCCAGTAGTGCTCGGATTTGCCATCTTTGTATCGTCGGATTGGCTTCATCCAATGACCAACTTTCAAAGTTATTCACACACTATATAGGGGGTATAGATATGGATGTGCCGGCCCATTGCAATGGATCCAAAGTATATATGTTTAGTGGAGTGCACTCTAAACACATTATCTATTTATTTTTCTCTAACATTTCATAGCCATGCAACCAAGCCACATAAGCTTCATGGGTGCCCCCACATCATATTATTCATACTAGGTTGACAGAAAAAATATAAATCACCCAAAACAAGATCTTCCCATTTTTTGTTCCTACGATGCTGTGCCGTGCACGTACCTACTAGTTGTATAGTGGTAGTACTAGTTGTATACTACAAACTTGGTACTAGTAGGAGCAGAGTAGTACGGAATGCTCCTACTCTATCAATGAGCCCCATCTAACACCAAATTTCTTGGCTTCCGTGCTATAGCTAGATCTTCCCCTCGTTTCTGTTTTCCAACTCGGCGGCGGGCGGGGTGTGGTTTGCGAATAGTCGGTTTGCTCAACGGCGGTCCCACATGAAAGTGAAAATGCTAGGCAACACGCCTTCCCTAAGCTATGTGTCGTGCTGGACGGGCCGTGGAGTACTCCCGATTCCCGGGCGTGTGTGGGGGGGGGTGCGACGCGAACGCGGCAGGCCTTTTCCTTTTACTAGCAATGTGCCCGTGCGTTGCGACGGATCCAAAGTAGTAGAATAGTAGTACTTGTTCACAAACTTGAAAGAAATCACTCTTGTTTTGATATACTCCTAATATACTACTCACTCCGTTCCTAAATATTTGACTTTTTAGAGATTTCAAATGGACTATCACATACATATTATATAGACATATTTTGAAGTGTAGATTCACTCATTTTGCTCCGTATGTAGTCACTTATTGAAAAATCTCTAGAAAGAAAAATATTTAGAAGTGGACTGTAAGTGCTACTCCCTCCATCCAGGTCAATAAGTCATCTTTGGTTGTGCGCGTGACCAAGAAGGAGGGAATACTTATACACCTAGACGGAGGGAGTACTACTATTACTTATGCACGTGCAATTGCACGTTTTAACATTCAGATGCGGTTTTTGAAAATTAGAAAAACAACACTAGTCAAGCTTGTGAAATGATACAATGCAAAACAAATGCAAAAAGGCTCGTTTGATTGTTTACTTTTAGCTTCCTTCTCTGTGGTTATTTCTCTGTCGTACTTTGTACGGAGTATCTCACTGGTTGGAAAGGCATGCAAATTCCCAAACCGCTTCCTACACCCTGTATTGAATTTTTTGCCTAGCAAGTTGTACCATGCAATTGGACTTCCAACTTGAGGACTACTACTAGTAGGAGTACCAAGGGCCAGTTCTTTTAGGCTTCTAGATTAGTAATCCCATAACTACTACCTCTGTCCTGGTTTATTGGTCCCCATTGTAATCTGTGTCAAATTTTGATCATAAATTTAACTAATGAAATGTTAGTGCATGTCACATGCACTAACATTTTATCAGTTAAATCTTTGGTCAAAATTTATCACAAATTATAATGGTGAGGAATAAACCAGGACGGAGGTACTACTAGTAGTAGTTTAGAAGCCCAAATAAATGAGTGAGGTGCCTTAATGTTACTCTCCACTGTGACTAGTCTTATGGGAAAAGCTGGGGAAGCTGCCAAAAGAAATGGCCCTAGGAGTAGTAGCTAGGGATCGAGTGTGTGAGATGAACCGGAGAAAGTAAAGGCAGAGAGATGAAATGCAAAAAAGACGGAGGGATGTGATGGTTGCTTGTCCGTTTATTTTACCAGGCCACTTATTACTGGGAGTGGTTGGGTTTTGTGATATGACGGCTTTACTGCCGCGCCACGAGTGGGGTGAGACTCCCGTGCAGCGCCGCCCTCTACACTAGTACGACTACATCGGTCGTGGTTTATCGCCCATTGAATTTGACTGAAGATTTAACTGACAAAATGTTAGTGCATTTCAACAAAAACAATATCGTTGGATTCGTATTTGAACATAGTTTTCAATGATACTCCTATAATTCTAGGTGACATGCATCATCATTTATCATACTATATAATGTTAGTACAATTTTTGGTTGTACTAATCTATAGTAGTAAGGTGCCCGTGCGTTGCACGGAGGAGTGAAATGCATTGATCGGGGAGTTGTTTATTTTGACAAAGGATGTGGGGGTCATCTCATGTGTAACGGGTACCGATAGGTTTGTTCGGATATTATTTCATCACTAGAGCTCACAAACATTCGGGTGAAATAGATAAAAAAGTATCTTTTGCAAACAAAAGCGTTCAACTGTTCAACCTGCATCCAAAACTTGTGAAGAAATAACTCTTATTGTGCTTTGCATGAATGATGTTCAAGAATTAGTTTTTGAGTATCCATTGTTATACATGTTGGCTACAGATGACATGGCACTTTCTTATAGTCAACAGTTGGCTATACTATTGAAGTATTAACCATGCCCTTATACACCTAGACGGAGGGAATAAATCAGGATGACTTGGGAGGGGGCAGAGGATATGTAAGAAATGGTTCATCATAAGTCTTTCACCAGTACTGTAGTAAAAATTCATACATGGAAGATTCTAGACTAAACCATAAATGGATATACTTTTATTCATGTGCGATACTCCAATAGAGCAAGATCATGCATGGAAGTCTCCACATGCTTAGACAGCGGATTACATTGAGTGAAGACTAATGATCAACATTTAACTTGATAATGCAGATGTCCAGGTGAACCTCCTTGGAGTCCCCGTGCACATCGTTGGGGTTCAAATAACACCGTGCCCTTTCCATGTCCATGTCAGTGGGAAAGTCCCAGCTCGGCAGAGTCCAAGTATGCTTGGCGTAGCCAGTGTCGCCGCCCACGTACCTCCGAGGGGTAGTAATAGTGAGCGCGCACGCGTACATTGGCCTCGTGTCAGTGTCAGCGTCAGTGGCGTCGCCCCTGACGCACACTACAGAAATGTGGCGGTGGCCTGCGCGGGCCTCGCCGGTGGCCACGATCAAGAGGTAGACGCTGTCGTCCTCCTCCGAGACTAGCAGGCGGCGCTGATCCTCCAGCGACTCCGGCACGGTGAACGGTTAGCACGTCTCGTACTTGATGTTCTTCGCCAAGGGCCAGTAGTGATTGCCGCACGCTTGCGTCAGGTGATGCACGATGTCCGCGGGCGAGCCCCAAAATGGCACCGGGCACTCATAGCAGTAGACGAAGGGCTCCTTGGAGGCATCGACCAGGCCGTCCATGAAACGGGAGTGGCTGTAGGGGACGTTCCGCCAGTTGAATATATGAGCAAGTTACTACGTGATTTACTACAAAATAAATCATGACGGCTATAACAGAGATTAAACTAATCATGCGGACTAGCATAGTAGATGAACAGATCGAATCTAGGACACAGACTAGAAACATGAATTCTACCATGATTTCGAACAGGAAGGACAGAAACACATAGGGTGCAACGGGAGCAGCACCATTGGCGTTGAGGTTGTTGCCCATGTCGTTGAGGAAGAGGTTGCCGAGGTCGCGGAAGAAGTCGTCGTCGGTGAAGTCATCGCTGCTAGCACTCGCGAGAGTGCGCTCCCCAAATTTCAACAGCGCCCGCCGAATGCAGCGCAGGAGGGAGTGGCTATAGGGGACGTTCCGGCCGCCGAATGGAGCGCAGGAGTAGCCCACAAAGCAGTAGATGGTGCTCCTCCCTAGTCTCTATTCTTATCTCTATCTCTACTACTCTTCTTAGTTTTTTTATAATATACTAGTTGTAGTTGTCAAATCGAATAGTACTGCGCTGTCCACTGCACGCCCAGCTGAACACGCCTCCTCGCCTCCATCAAACCCCTCCGTTAAACCCGCATGCAAACCGAGAAACCTACTCCGGCCACACGTCCGTTCATGAGCGGGCCGGAATTAAACGAAACACCGGCCGAGCTCGTCCCGTCCGCCCTCAGTTTAAACGAGGCCAGATGCCGGCCAAGCTCCTACCGTCTGCCCTCTGTTTACACGAGGCCAGACAAACAACGGGCAAGAATCGCACCCCTCCGCCGCTTCCCCATCTCCGCCTTCACCAATTTCTCCACTCTTCCGATGGCTTTCGAGGAGCCGTTCTCCGGCATATTACCCGGCTGGGTGGCCCGCCGAGCCCTCCGGATACGGGTGAGGCCATTCGGTGCTTTACCAACCTTGCTTGGCCCGTCGGAGCCAGTTGCCGCCCCAAGCGGGCGCGTGGTTCAGCAACTCGCCGCTCCAGTTCAGCTCGATGAGGAGTGGCGAGTTGCTCCACGCCGACACGGCGGCGAGCACACCGGTACGGGTGTCGTCGCTGCCGCGTCGTACCGCGCCTCTCGTGTCTGTGGGCGCGCCTCCCGTGCCTGCGGCAGCGCCGTGCAGGCAGAGACAGAAGTCGGGTGCGTGGACAGCGATGAGTCGGTGGCCAGCTTCTCCGTGTCCACCGCCATCATCGAGGAGAAGTAGAACACGGGAGGCCGCCGCCACTCGGGTCCCATGAAGGCCACCGCCGAGGCGACGACTGCGCATTCAGGTGGTTTCTTTGCTTCTTCGTATCTTCCGAGGACCTTCTCGACCCCGCAAAGTGTCTGTCGGACATGAGGAAGACAAAGGGATCCGCGGGCGGCCATTTAGATTATGTACTCCTTCTCGAGCTGGCAGGAAATTTTTGTTCTAAGAATGGATAAATTGTATGTATCTAGAACTAAAATAAGTCTAGATACATCCATTTCTAGGACAAGTATTTCCGGACGAAGGGAGTATTAATTATACCAAGATAGCCGGATTGGCACCGCTTAGTTAATGTAAATGTAATGAAATCCATCATGTTTATATGAAGATCCGGCTTTTTTATACGAAATCCTTCATGCTTATATGAAATCAGTCCGTGTTTGCACAAATTTTATATGGTTGGTTAGAGTTGTGAAAATGTATGTCGCTGGTGTTTGATGTCGTCCTCCGCGGAAGGAAACGGGAGGAAATTTGCCGGCTGCCGTTGGAGATGCTCTTATGCTGGAAATAATAGAGTGACATCCAATCCATTTGAGTTAATTGTGTGTATGATTGTCCCTCTATAAAAAGTTAATTGCATTTACAGTGTACACGTGACTTGCAGGGTGGCTACAGCTTCGTACAGAAAGTTAAAAAGAAACAAGTCCATCCTTAATCTTGTATTCTAAGTACTCTGTGGGTTCCACTGTCAGTACAGTAACGAAAGAAGTATATATTAAATAAGTAATATATAATATAAAAATCTAAAGTTAAAGACAGAATTCGAACTCATGTCATCATGTTGCGAGCATCTGGCGCTAACCAGTCCAGCACATTTTTGTTGTAGACCATGCTGCTGATATATCTCCATGTCTACTCTTATACTCCATCCGTTCCTAAACATTTGTCTTTTTCAGATTTCAAATGGACTTCCACATACGGATGTGTATGTAGACATATTTTGGAGTGTAGATTCACTCATTTTGCTCCATATGTAGTCACTTGTTGAAATCTCTAAAAAGACAAATATTTAGGAACGGAGGGAGTAGAAAACAGAGTTGGTGATGATGGTGTGCGTGCCATCCTGCAATATAGGCCGTCGGATTTATATCTAACGGATAGGAAGAAAACTATGGCAATTTTGCAAAAATTTACCCACACCCCTCTCCACGTTCACAAATACGGCCTTCCCTCGTTCATCCTTTTCTCTCACAAGATAAACTACTCATACAAATGCATCTTGATTTTCCGTGCAATGCACGGGCATCTCGCTAGTTTCTTTTAAAATAGTTACTACGATAATTGGGTTGAAGTGATATATTTTATGTCTGCCCCGAATGATTTCGGATTCACTATTAGTAACAAAGAAAAGGTTGCCTTGGTAATTAACAGAAAACAGGGTGAAAACTATCACATGAGGCCGGTAAAAACGAGGCACACTGGGTTCAGCGTCATCGTCACTACAGCTGTGCGCGCGCGAGAAGTCTACATATTGAGGGGGCTACTGAGCGAGGCACAGAGACACAATGTTCGAGAGAGAAACCAATTGACAGATTACGATCAGATTGAGTTGTCACCCTTCTGTTGTCATTGTTGGGGTGGGGGGGGAGGGGGAGGGAGAGAAAGACGTATCGAGAGTGTGCGCAGTAGGCACAGAGGCATAACTAGCGAGTGTGTGTGTATGTGTGTGTGTGTGTGTTTTAAAGAGGAGTAGATAGATTACTATCAAGATCGAGGTGCCGCCCTACTCCTTCGGTGCCGGGTAGTGTGTGTTCGTGTGTGCGTGTTTGAGAGAGAAGCCAGTCGATAGATTAGTATCAAGATCGAGGTGTCACCCTACTCCTTCGGTGTTGGGAAGTGTGTGTGTGTGGTTGTGTGGGTGTGGGTGTGTGTGTCGGGGGGTGGGCGGGGGGTGGGGGGGGGAAGTGACACTTACATATCCCTACTCTTATAAAAATAGAGTTGGTGATGATGGCGTTCCTGCCATCCTGCAATATAGGCCATCCGATTTATGCCTGACGGATAGGAAGGAAACTGTGGAAATTTTGCAAAAAGATACCCACACCCATCTCCGCATTTGCAAATAAGGCATTCCCTCGTTCATCCTTTTCTCCCACAAGATAAACTACTCATACAAATGCATCTTGATGTTCGGTGCAACTCATGGGGATCTTGCTAGTTGGGAGAAGGAGTTTGTGTGACACATATCTAGCTATATTAAGGGATAGGTAGATAGCATTTGTGCGAGGCCTACTTAAAGCATCACGAAGATAAACAAAATTGTGTGCATGCAAGTGCCGGAAAAAATGAAGTGAGAAACAATGTGTTGGAGAGATAGAGAGAGAAATCTCAAAACAAAAGGTGCTCTGTTGGAATCCCATTGTATGTATTCATATGGTTCCGGAACCTGAGTTAACCTTAGGCATATGTGTGAGAGACATTATTATACTTTGAGACATTAGTGGCTGTGGGTGGGCAGAATTAAAGGGGTGGGCGTGTACGACAGAGAGAGCGTGTGTGTTTCTGTGTGAGGGACTTGTAGGTTGGGGTAGAAAGACAAATTATAACCTTGACGGAGGGAGAGAAATACACGAAGTGCGCGTGTGTGATTCCGATGACCACAGGGAAATGAGATATGTATGCGTGTGAGAGAGATGGCACAATTCATTCACGTAACACTATCTAGCGATCGTGGACGTGCATCGCTTGAACATAAATCAATATCTACTTCGTATCGTGGCCAAAGGTACAATATCGATTCAACGCTATAAAGATTGCACACTCACATATCACATTTTTTTCTATTTAAATAAACCTTTTCAGTTGTGCATGCCAAAGTTACAGTGATGTTTCTTCAAACAACCAATGTAGCTATCATGTACATGCACCATTGTTACTCTTGCATTCAAAATCATTAGTCTTGGATGATTTAAGGTTCTATTATGAAGTAATATATGTAATATTCATATATGAATTCAACGGGTACGCAATTTATGAAATGGAGGCTATGTAATCATTTGAGGTAACACTTTTAAGTAGCGGACTTCTTTTTGTGCGCCTCTACACTAACACGTCAATGCATTATGGTTAAAGTAAATAACCAATTGCATTAAATTTCTATTTACACGAGAAATACATAGGCCGAGCGTTTGATCCCTTTTTTTGTGAACGCGCCACTACACCCGTACGATTGGTCGCGCCTGAACGTCCAAGTTATCGGCGCATCATCCCGCGTTATTGTCTTTTTTTCTGGGGTGGACACACCAGTTATTAACTGCTGACGCGTGCCCCGTGTACACAGTCTCGCATGGCCTTCCCGCTGGCACGGTCCAAAATTAGTTGAAACTGGATACGAACGATCCCGCGGGCGGCAAAATCTCCCGCCTCCTTCAAAAATTTCCGCCACCTTAGTCTTTAGCATGCGAAATTTCCCTTTTGTCCTTGGTGCACGGATACCAACAGTTACAATACCGCCCTCATCTACATAATAGGTCGGGGCTGCTTTGGTAACTTCTAGTTCCCCCCACTACATGGCACCCCCATTTCCTCTCCCCCTCCCGCAAAAACGACTAACTCCACAGCACCAGAGCATCTCACATCACGCCGTCCGTACTTCATCGGCCTTTCTCCCCTCCCCTCTCGAAACCCTAGACTGCTCATCCACCGGCGTACCAGAGCCGATTCACTGCCAGCGGCGTCCACCTCGCCGGATCTGCTTCTGCGGCCGCATCTACCCCTTCCACCTCCCCTAGAAACAAGTAGACTGCTCATCCACCACTGTACCACAGCCCATTCAGTGCCGGCCTTGTCCACGGCGCCGGATCTGCTTCGTCGGTACTCTCGTCAACCGCAGTGCATCTGCAGCGGCACATTCGTACTCCCCACCGGAGACGCTTCGTCCACACCCCCCCGGAGCCGCCGCACTGACGCCCCCGTCGACGGCCTCTGATCCTCTTCACCGACACCTTCCTCAACCCTACCGGAGCCGCTTCGCCGACAACATCGTCAACCCCACCGGAGTAGCTTCGCCTATACCATTTTCAACCCTATCGGGGCCGCTTTGCCAACTCACAAGTCCACGGCCTCAGATCGGCTTCCTCGCACCCTCATCCAACCTACCGGAGCAGCTTCTGACGCCCCATCCACGGCCGCAGATCCGCATCGTCGACACCATCCTTAACCCAACCACCGGAGCAGCTTCACCTACGCCCTCATCCACGGCCACAGATCCGCTTCGCCCACACCGTAGTCCACCCTACCGGAGCCGCTCCACAAACACCCTACTCGACAGTTCTAGATCTCCTTGCCGGACCCCGACAGCCAGCGCAGCGTCATCACACCTGACGTTTCTAACCTGATTCCCACCGTTTGGCAAGATGCCAAGCACCCGCCACGGCCTAGGTACTTGTCACCGTTAATCCCGTCCAGCATCACCTGCCTGATGTACTTCAAATATACTAACAGGTCGCTTTTACCTGTTATGCAGCGGGGAAAAACTACAAGGACGATGTTTCTTCTGGATCTAACAGCTTGGCCAACCAAGATCCTGGACCGAGGCATTGCTATGATCTTGTAAGCGTGTCTCTCTCTCTTGTATTGTTCTGTGCCTGCCAGCGTGCTTTGCTAGGATTTTCGACCAGTAATCCCTTTGTGCAGACAATGATTTCTACTACTGGCTGCTAAATTAGATATGTAGATGTCATACATGATACTACCTCGTACCTCCGTTCCTAAATATAAGTATTTCTAGAGATTCCAATATAGGCTACATACCGAGCAAAATGAGTGAATCTACACTCGAAAATGCATCTATATACATCTGTATGTGGTCCATACTGGAATCTCTAAATAGACATATATTTAGGAACAGAGGCAGTACATTACACAAAATCGTAGGTGGCATGTAGGAATTCCAGTACACTACATTAGGCTCCCTTAGAGTGCCTGCTAGTCCAGCACACAGAGTCATGGCTAGTTTATGCTACGCACACAATCATTAATTGGTGGTTTAAATATGTGCAAGGGATATGCAATGTATTATCATGTAGAGATGTCTGGAATTAGCCATGCCAACTTGCAGATTGGGTTACACAATGAAAAAGTACAAGATGTATGTGGCAATTTCATGGAACGTCGCAAAAAAAAGGAGATCCATCGGTGAGCCTATACATCGGTGAGCCTCCATTGCAATCATCGTGACATGTTATTTGTATGTCAGTTCTATTGGCCAAGTTTCTTAGGGACAATTATTACGAGTTATCCTAAGAAAATAAGCACCTGTGAATATTAGCTCCATGTAATAAGCCAACCAGTTCTTTTCATTGCGTTTTCAGCTTATCTTTGGTATGATAAGTGAAAAGTCTAGATTGCATTATATTTTCATTTTGCTGGCCATATGAAAATTAATTTGACTTGCAAACATCACAAATTGAACCCAGTGCAGTAATTAATATGATAGGAAAATAGACCATCACTATTTGCTCAAAATGCAAATACAAAAATACCATCTACTTGGCACAATCTACTTTGGTCAATGTTTTCCATAGAGATCCCATTGCCTAATTTAAACGAAAAACGCATGACCCACATTTAAATGAAGAACAATTATTTATTGAAATTCGATGGTCCAAGTGGCTGGTTATTATCATATAGCAGCTCCACCTGAAAGCATCATATAGCAGCAACAGCAGCTCATAGCAACCCATCATACAGCAGTAGCAGTAGCAGTGTGCAATTCACCAGCAGCAGCTCATAGCAATTCATCATATAGCAGGAGCAGGAGCAGCTCATAGCAATTCATCATATAGCAGCAGCAGGAGCAGCTCATAGCAATTCATCATATAGCAGCAGCAGGAGCAGCTCATAGCAATTCATCATATAGCATCAGCAGGAGCAGCTCATAGTAATTCATCATACAGCAGCAGCAGGAGCAGCTTATAGCAACTCATCATATAGCAGCAGCAGCAGCTTATAGCAATTCATCATATAGCAGCAGCAGCAGCAGCTCATAGCAATTCATCATATAGCAGCAGAAGCTCATAGCAATTCATCATATAGCAGTAGCAGGAGCAGCTCATAGCAATGCATCATATAGCAGCAGCAGAAGCAGCTCATAGCAATTCATCGTATAGTGGATCAGAATGAAAATTTGGCAAAAAAATCAGAGGAGATCCTCACCTTGTTGGATGAGCTCATCCTTCAACAGCACCTCAAGGCCACGGCCTGGGAGGTGGGGAGGGGGAATAAGGTGCCTTCTGCCGCAGTGTGGCATCAGCCGTAGTTGTGTAGCGCCTACCGGAGTAGTGCGTTGGATGACCACAGTGGAGCAGCTGCTGGAGACCGTGAAAATGAGGGGCGGCACCAGAGGGAGGAGCAGCCAGGGAGATTTTCCCCTACCCGCCGGCCATGTAGCCTAGCTAGACAGAGCATCGTCGAGGACCAGGCCAGATGGGACCAGTGGCGCCGGCTTGCTGGAGGAACCCTAGTGCTGTAGGCAGGGGATCGAGGTAGAGGCAAAGGGGAGAGGAGATGCAAGCGGGCAGGTCAATGAACGCTTGCGTGTTTATTTTTACTTGAGGGTGAGGTGTGACGCGGGCGTCACCAGTTGCATTTTGAGTGTAATATAGGCAGACAACAGAGTCATTTCACTATTCCCCTTCCCTTCGATTTTAGTGAGGTTCTACCCGAAACACCCCCCTCCAAAGCGAAATTAGTTAAGCCCAAGCCCGTAACTCTAAAATGACTTCTTTACATCTTTTATGGCTTATTTTGACAATAAGCACTGAAAAGGCGGAATAGAACTCGCCCTTAACCTGCAATTTAATTGTGCGTGCAATGATGAATCACTCATGCCTGCTATAGTGTACATTTAGGCATCATCATACATGGCATAACCTAATACATGTGCATTCCATTGTAGAATCTGGAATATGCAATGTTTATGTTATTTCATACGTTGCACATGATGTTTAAATGCCCCTTAAATCTGGTCAGTCAAGTGATGGTCTTTAAGCCTCCTTCTTTGCTTCTTTTCTTGATATGTAAGATTTGCTCACACATCTGTTCAATTGCTTGTTTGCATCAGCCAGCCATACTAGGAATGTTTGCTTTGATTAATTGTTGTTCTTGTCCTAACACTCTAACAGAGCTTGTCAACGATTTAAACACTAAGGGCTACTGTAGTGGGGCCTTTTCTAACTCATAGGTGACATAAACGTTTGGCTGTACACTAAAGTAGGCTCTCCAAGAGTACCTGGAGGTCCAGTTCGAAGGTATGCCTAGTTTTCACATAGTGCACACATAGTAAATGCTCATTTCATTGTGTGCAAGTGCAAGAGATGTGGCATGTTTCATTATGTGGTGTTGTTTTGTTATAATCTCATCCTTTTGTGTTCACAGACTGGGAAGTATGCATATTTATCTTCCAAGGAGATGAGTAACTAGTTTGTGTCACCTTGCAGAGGGGGTGCAATGAAGATAAGATTGAGGATTTCCATGTACAAGATGTTAGGAAGGAGCCTTGCAAGAGAAGTAGGAGCTGCGCTGAGCCTCTTCAACCTGTTAAGGTAAGTCACTGTATCCAACTCAACAGTTCAATTCCTTGTTTGTTTCAGGCATAGTTAATTTGCTCTTTTCAATTGCTTTATTTGTCCTTAGTTAATGAGATGCCCAAAGAATGATGCCTGATGTTGGGTACTTGTATAACTATTAGTTGACATAATTAAAGGCCTTGCCATTTAATTACTCTGCCGAAGTGTGCCTGAAGCTTTGAAGTCTATTAACCAACTATTATTCAATGAGGCTCACAATCTAGTTTATACTAGGCTAATGATTGCATAGTTTTGCTTGCTGTAGTATGTTTGTATGAAATCCTCTGCTGTTCATTATGCTCCCTAAGACTTTAATTGAGCTACAGAATGGCCAACTGCTTGCTTACTTCTACGCAACATGTTGTCTAAATTTGTAACTTGTCTGTGTTTTGGATTGGGCCCCAACATCATGCTCCTTTGGTGAGCTAAGAGAGATTTCTGTATGCAGGCTGCACAGCCTACCTTTTTTATAATTTTTAAAATATCACCTGCTTATGCTTCATGACATGTAACATTATTGTTAGTCCTGTTTTGCCATGTACAAAATAGTCTGTCTTGCTCGCTTCACTGTTGTAAATATATTTTTGCCCTAGTCATGTGTACTTACAGAAACATTTCAGGATGAAGTGACATCAACACAAAGATCTGCGAGCAGTGCGGCATGGCCATTACCGAATGATTATGGATTGGAATTGGAATGTGCTGATGTTCTCGAGCATCGACTAGAGGTGCCAAGACAACGTGTACATGATTCCGAACGTACAATCAACAAGTTGAGACTGGACATGCAGGTATTAGATGCAGGAGTCAAAAAATGAAACAAGACACTGAGGTAACAACGAAGGAAATGGAGATTTTGCAGACTGAAATTTCTGCTATCTAAATCCGGCCAATCCTATTTTCTGAAGAGATTATAGTTCAAATGGTAAGTTATGTTGATGCGCGTCCATGATGTATGAGCTGTATTTGCCCAGTGTATGTAATTTGCTGTTTGTGTATGCTTTATTATCACTGGTGCCGAACCATAATGCCCAGTGGGTATAATCGGCTGTAATTTCTTTATTGTATAGTGTAGGATTATTCTACGTTTCTATGCCTTAGTCTCTTTATTGTATAGTGTATGTTTTTTAGAGGTGATAGTATAGAGTAGGACAATTCTTTGAATATGCTATATCGTTCAAACGGGGGCCAACTCGCCCAAACGTTGTAGTGACCATGGCCCTCCACAGGCCGTACGTTCCATGGGCCATCTACGGGACGGACGATCCCTGGCCTTCTGTGGCCGTCGGGTTCGTGGGCCTTCTATGGGCTGTCGGATCCGTGGGCCTTCTATCGGCTGTCGGACCCATGGGCCTTCCATGGGCCAGCGGATCCATGGGCCTTCTATTGGTCATCGGGTCAATAGGCCTTCTATGGGTCGTCGGGTCAATGGGCCTTCTACGGGCCGTCTCATCTATGGGCCTTGTACGGGCCGTATAAGGGGCCGTAAACGGGCTAGAGTGGAAATCATACGATTTATGGGCTGACCATAACGGGCCGTTAAACGGCCGTATTTGATGATGCTATGAAAATGGCCCAACAGATTAACGGGCCACAAACGGGCCGACTGTATCCACGGGCTGAATTTGGCCCACAAGCAGAAAAGGCATGTAACGGGCCGTTAGTAAACGAATGCTGGAAATGAGCCCAAGAATAAATGGGCCCTGAGAAGGCCGAAAGATAACATGGGCTGGAAACGGCCCAACGGTATAATGGGCCGTCAATGGGTATAAAGTGATACACTGTTCATCACGGGCCAGTTTTACCACGGGCCGTTAACAGGCCGAGGGTTACTAAGGGCCTCAGATGGGCCAAAAGTCATCATGAGCCATACATGGGCCGGAAGTTAAAACGGGCAATTATATTGGACGGCCCAGATGGCGCTACTGGGCCTAATTCGGATAGGCCGTAAACGGGCCCTGGGTTAGCGGTATGTAAATGGGCTATATGCGAACATGCCATTAACAGGCTTGCCGTGGGCCGGCCCGCCACCTTTTGACCAAGTCAAACGGGCCAGCCTTTTCACAGGAATGGGCCTCTGTTGGGCCGTGCCACGTGTCGGCGTATCATAGGCGCTTTGGATCCAATGAGTGGATGACATCTGTCCCAACGATGAGCCGACACGTGTTTCCTCCAGCCAATGATGATTTTACACGTGGAAAATCCCCATTGGTCGGGGTTGTTAGCGGGTTATCGGATCCAAAACTGGACCCGATAGCTTAACGGCGTTCCGTTACGGTGGATGCCACGTGTTGGTCACCCTTGACGAAAGCACTTATGTGACGCGCGATTTATCGTCATGGAAGTGGACACTTCCGTGATGATAATTTTGGTAATGTCATGGAACAATTCTACGACAGCACAGGTATGACTATCTTGATTCTGTCATAAAATTGTCATGGATGTACATGCATGACAAAAAGGTGACCTACTGTGACAAACACGTATCATCACGGAAGTGTATTTTTTTGTAGTGACTATTCCCGTGACCAATTAAACATCTACTAGCAAATATTGCATAGTAACGTAGAACAGGAAAATGTATACTAGTAGTTCTTACATCTGACACTTTTCTCTTTTCCCCTACAGCAATTTCATCAATAAATTCTGCCACATCACTAGGATGAGCTTCCTCGACGTTGCCCTCAAAAGGCAACTTGCAAGCCACACAAAAATCATAGAGTGACATCTCCTTAAACTCATCATATAAATAATAATCTACCGAAGGTGGTGATCTCCTAGCATGGAAATGAAAATTTTGCACAAAAATATTAGCGAGTAGGAGATACTGTTCGAGCTGGTCGTGGAGGAAGTCGGTGAGGCCTGCATTCTCAACCAAGTAATAAAAATCATCATAAATTCCGGCGGCTCGCAAGAACTCATCACAAGGCCATTCACATGGCCGAACCTCTGCAGTGCAAGGAAGATTATATTTGGGCTTCTTATTCTCTTTACTTTGCTTAGCCTTCGAGCTTCGGCTCAAAGAGCCTCTCAACAATCTCTTCAACATTTTCTCCCTCTGAAAAATTTCTGAAATTTTTAGTGACTCGAAATAAAAGTGAACCAAACTCAACAGGATTGATAGCAACTACTCCCACAAGTGCCTAGAGGCTATATCATGCATTAGAACTACTTTGGACCATATAAATTTGACATGCAAGCTCAAGAACAAGGTCACCTAAGCAGAACAAATTTGCAATAAATAAAGCACTAGAACAAAAACTAATTGGACCATTGGAGGAGTCACATACCGAAGAACAATCCCCCAAAGCAGTTTTGTGAATGGAGCTTTGAGAAAGGAGATCGAAAATCGCAACAAGATGAGCTAGAACACGGGTTTGAGCTATGGGAGCATTTTTTCTGGAGGAAGAAGTGTGTGGGTGCTGGAATAAGTGGAGGGGGCCACGTGGGGCCCACGAGGTAGGGGGTGTGCCCGGGGGGGTGGGCGCGCCCTGTGCCCTCATGGCCAAGTGGTGGCTCCCCCTTGTGTGTTCTCAGTGCCAGATATCCTTAAATATTCTACAAAATATCATATTTCATTTTCGGGACATTGGGAGAACTTTTATTTTCGGGGTATTTTTTATTGTAAGGATAATTCAGAAAACGGACAGAAAATAATATTTTTGCTTTATTTAATCAAAATAACAGAAAGTAAAAGGAGGGTACAAAGAGTTGTGCTTTCTAACTTCACCCATCTCGTGCTCATCAAAAGGAATCCACTAACAAGGTTGATCAAGTCTTGTTAACAAACTCTTTCTGAATCGCATGAAACCGGAGAATTTTCGAATAACACTAGGTTACCTCAACTGGGTTATGCACGTCCCCAATAATAAGAATATCATATTTCTTCTTGACAGTAGGAAGAGGGAATTCAAAACCTCCAATAGTGATCGTTGAAGATTTTCCAATAGAATTGATACTGTGGACTTGAGGTCGTTTCCTCGGAAAATGTACCGTATGCTCATTACCATTAACATGAAAAGTGACATTGCCTTTGTTGCAATCAATAACAGCCCCTGCAGTATTCAAAAAAGGGTCTACCAAGAATAATAGACATAATATCGTCCTCGGGAATATCAAGAATAACAAAGTCCGTTAAAATAGTAACATTTGCAACCACAACAGGCACATCCTCGCAAATGCCGACAGGTATAGTAGTTGATTTATCGGCCATTTGCAAAGATATTTCAGTAGGTGTCAACTTATTCAAATCAAGTCTACGATATAAAGAGAGAGGCATAACACTAACACCGGCTCCAAGATCACATAAAGCAGTTTTAACATAGTTTCTTTTAATGGAGCATGGTATAGTTGGTACTCCTGGATCTCCAAGTTTCTTTGCTATTCCACCTTTAAAAGTATAATTGGCAAGCATGGTGGAAATTTCAGCTTCCGGTATCTTTCTTTTATTTCTAATAATTTCTTTCATATACTTAGCATAAGGATTCATTTTAAGCATATCAGTCAAACGCATACGCAAAAAGATAGGTCTAATCATTTCAGCAAAGCGCTCAAAATCCTCATCATCCTTTTTCTTGGATGGTTTAGGAGGAAAAGGCATGGGTTTCTGAACCCATGGTTCTCTTTCTTTACCGTGCTTCCTAGCAACAAAGTCTCTCTTATCATAATGTTGCTTCTTTGATTGTGGGTTATCAAGATCAACAGCAGGTTCAATCTCTATATCATTGTTATTGCTAGGTTGAGCATCAACATGAACATCATCATTAATATTATCACTAGGTTCATGTTCATTACCAGATTGTGTTTCAGCATCAGAAATAGAAATATCATTGGGATTCTCATGTGTGTCAACAACAGGTTCACTAGAAGCATGCAAAGTCCTATCATTTTTCGTTTTCTTCTTCTTAGAAGGACTAGGTGCATCCACATTAGTTCTCTGAGAATCTTGCTCAATTCTCTTACGGTGGCCCTCAGGATACAAAGGTTCCTTAGTCATTTTACCCCCTCTAGTCACAACTCTAACAGCATTATCATTTTTCTTATTATTTAATTCATTGAGCAAATCATTCTGAGCTTTAAACACTTGCTCTACTTGAGTGGTAACCATAGAGGCATGTTTACTGATGAATTTAACTTCACCTTTACTCTATACATATAATCACTCAAGTGTTCAATCATATAAGCATTACGTTTCAATTGTCTAGCAACATAAGCATTGAAGTTTTCTTGTTTAACAATAAAATTATCAAACTCATCTAAGCATTGGCTAGCAGACTTATACAGAGGAATATCACCTTCATCAAATCTATAGAGAGAATTTACCTTTACTACCTGTGTCGGGTTATCAAGACCATGTATTTCTTCAATAGGTGGTAAATTCTTAACATCTTCAGCTTTAATACCCTTTTCTTTCATAGATTTCTTTCACTCTTGCATATCTTCAGGACTGAGAAATAGAATACCCCTTTTCTTCGGAGTCGGTTTAGGAGTTGGTTCAGGAAGTGTCCAATTATTATCATTACTCAACATATTATTCAATAGCAATTCAGCTTGATCAACAGTTCTTTCCCTGAAAACACAACCAGCACAACTATCCAGGTGGTCTCTGGAAGCATTGGTTACTCCATTATAAAAGATATCAAGTATTTCATTTTTCTTGAGAGGATGATCAGGCAAAGCATTAAGTAATTGGAGAAGCCTCCCACAAGCTTGTGGGAGACTCTCTTCTTCAATTTGCACAAAATTATATATTTCCCTTAAGGCACCTTGTTTCTTATGAGCGGGGAAATATTTAGCAGAGAAGTAATAAATCATATCCTGGGGACTACGCACACAACCAGGATCAAGAGAATTAAATCATGTTTTAGCATCACCCTTTAATGCGAACAGAATAACTTAAGGATATAGTAGTAACGAATTTTTTCCTCATGAGTAAATAGGGTGGCTATATCATTCAATTTAGTAAGATGTGCCACAATAGTTTCAGATTCATAGCCATAAAAAGGATCAGATTCAACCAAAGTAATTAACTCGGGATCAACAGAGAAATCATAACCCTTATCAGAAATACAGATAGGTGAAGTAGCATAAGCAGGGTCATATTTCATTCTAGCATTCAAAGATTTTTCCTTCAGCTTAGCTAACAGTTTCTAAAGATCATATCTATCTTTGCAAGCAAAAAAGTCTCTAGCAGTTTCTTCATCCATAACATAACCATTAGGCACATCAGGCAATTCATATCTAGGGGGAGAATCTTCATCATCACTTTCATCAATATTATCAGTTTCAATAATTTCATCCTCTCTAAGCCTAGCAAGTTGTTCATCAAGAAATTCTCCTAATGGCACAGTATTATCAAGCATAGAAGTAGCTTCATCATAAGTATCATGCATAGCAGAAGTGGCATCATCAATAACATGCGACATGTCAGAATCAATAGCAGGAGTAGGTTTAGGTGTCGCGAGTTTACTCAAAATAGAAGGTGAGTCAAGTGCAGAGCTAGATGGCAGTTCCTTACCTCCCCTCGCAGATGAGGGATAAATCTTGGCTTTTTCGTCTCAAGTGACTCAATGAATAGAGCTATGCTCCCCGGCAACGGCGCCAGAAAATAGTCTTGATAACCCACAAGTATAGGGGATCGCAACAGTTTTCGAGGGTAGAGTATTCAACGCAAATTTATTGATTCGACACAAGGGGAGCCAAAAAATATTCTCAAGTATTAGCAGTTGAGTTGTCAATTCAACCACACCTGGAAAACTTAATATTTGCAGCAAAGTAGTATGGAAGTAACGGTAGCGATGGCAAAAGTAATAGTAACAGTTTTGTAGTAATTGTAACAGTGGCAATAGTAAAGTAACTAAGCAAAGATCAATATGTGAAAAGCTCGTAGGCATTGGATCAGTGATGGATAATTATGTCGGATGCGATTTCTCATGCAACAGTTATAACATAGGGTGACACAGAACTAGCTCCAGTTCATCAATGTAATGTAGGCATGTATTCCGAATATAGTCATACGTGCTTATGGAAAAGAACTTGCATGACATCTTTTGTCCTACCCTCCCATGGCAGTGGAGTCCTATTGGAAACTAAGGGATATTAAGGCCTCCTTTTAATAGAGTACCGGACCAAAGCATTAACACTTAGTGAATACATGAACTCCTCAAACTACGGTCATCACCGGGAGTGGTCCCGGTTATTGTCACTCCGGGGTTGCCGGATCATAACACATAGTAGGTGACTATTGACTTGCAAGATAGGATCAAGAACTCACATATATTCATGAAAACATAATAGGTTCAGATCTGAAATCATGGCACTCGGGCCCTAGTGACAAGCATTAAGCATAGCAAAGTCATAGCAACATCAATCTCATAACATAATGGATACTAGGGATCAAACCCTAACAAAACTAACTCGATTACATGATAAATCTCATCCAACTCATCACCGCCCAGCAAGCCTACGATGGAATTACTCACGCACGGCGGTGAGCATCACGAAATTGGTGAAGGAGGAAGGTTGATGATGACGACGGCGACGGCTTCCCCTCTCCAAAGCCCGAACAGACTCCAGATCAGCTCTCCCGAGAGAGATTAGGGCTTGGCGGTGGCTCTGTATTGTAAAACGCGATGAATCCTTCTCTTTGATTTTTTCTCCCTGGACGTGAATATATAGAGTTGGAGTTGAGGTCGGTGGAGCCTCAGGGGGCCCACGAGGCAGGGGGCGCGTCCCAGGGGGTGGGCGCGCCCTCCACCCTCGTGGACAGGGTGTGGGCCCCCTGATGTTGATTCTTTCGCCAGTATTTTTTATATATTACAAAAATATTCTCCGTGAAGTTTCAAGTCATTCCAAGAACTTTTATTTCTGCACAAAAATAACACCATGGCAATTCTGCTGAAAACAGCGTCAGTCCGGGTTAGTTCCATTCAAATCATGCAAGTTAGAGTCCAAAACAAGGGCAAAAGTGTTTGGAAAAGTAGATACGATGGAGACGTATCAGCCCCTAGTACTTCTCTGCGATCCTTCACCATTTTGCTCCACTCTTTCACTATTATGCATTCCTCGGTTGTAGAAATCCTGAATGCACTCATGTGCAATGTAGGATGTCTCGGTCGTAAGCTAACTATTGACATGCGACCTTTTTTACCGATCCACTGAGGCACACCTATCATCGGGAGTCCCTGTTGAAGAACATCGTATAGTAACATTACTTAGCAATGAAGTTTAGCTTGAAAAATAATGTATGCAAAAGATGCACTGAGGACAAATAGTAAAACTCTTACCATCTTTCCTAAATAGATGTGACCGTAGTTCAATACGATCACTATTGGTCGCACGTTTTGAGTACTAAGATTTTCAAATTCAGGAAAATAATTTCTCTTGACAGCATCAAGATCCTCAAGCCATGAAACATAATGACTTATCTCCTCGTAGTTTAGTTCAGCCCTGGGATAGTGGACGGTCCTGCCTACCAAGCGCTGGACATGTTTGCTTGAATGGAAATAAGCTGTCAATAGAAATTAGTTGTCAACTATTTTTGAATAAACAATATCAAAGACATAAATATGGTTGAGAAACTCACGTAATGGTAGAACTGGTGGCGTCTGCACATCGACCCAAATGTCTCTATTACCTTCCATATCATCTTCGGGACGAATATCAAAGGTGATAAACATATTAGGCTCAAATGCATAAGCCTTGCATAGTGCTTGCCAAGTTTTGCATTCAAAATAGGTGTAGGTGTCTGCATTGTATAATTTGACGTTGAAGGTATAACCATGCTCGGTCGTCAAGTAAACTCTCTTTACCTCCATAGTTTTGTTAGGACTGAAACCTATCTTATCCAAGAGAAAAATTCTTCCCTGGCAGGGGATACACTAGTAGAATAGTGAAAAATTATAATTATAAGTTGAAGCAAATGAAGCATAAGTCATGCTTAATTACGAAAAAAGACTTGTCGTTGTGACTTACTGTATCCACTTCGAAGGTCTCATCCAGCTTGATGCTGAAGCGCCTATCATCAACTAGGAAATTTCTGTCGCACAGGCAGCACTGGTCTTCGTAGTATTCACACATAATGAAACCGTTTTCGTCATCAGACGACATTTCCTATGTTCATAGGTGAAACATTAAAAACTTATTAGTTCTATTAATTCAACTAATTCAACTAGTTCTATTAATTCAACTAGTTCAACTAATTAATTCAAGTAATTCAACTAAGCACTTACTAAAAAAATATCTAAATAAAGTAGCTCAACTAATTCAACTAATTCAACTAACTAGTTCAACTAATTCAACTAAACTAGTTCTATTAATTTTCTTACTAAAAATAAAGTAGCTAGTTCTATATAGTAAAATTTTAATTAGATGATCAAATCTCATATACCTAAATTTAATATATATCTAATTCATCTAACATTAATATATCTAATTCATCTATAACTAAAAGTATAAAAACTAACTCATCTAACATTAATATCTAGCTAATTCATCTAATTCATCTAACATTTGACATTAATATCTAACATTTATATATATATATAGGGTGGGTCTATTATGATAACACCCCTTAAGAGTCTTATTCTAATAACACCAGCCTTATTCTGCACACCCCCCGACAGATCGCCGCCGCCCCTCCCCTCCCGGCCTTCTACCGCGGCAGCGGCCTGGGAGCGCCGCCACCTCTCCCCTCCCGACCTTCTTCCGCGGCAGCGGCTTGGGAGCGCCGCCGCCCCTCCCCTCCCGACCTTATTCCGCGGCAGCGGCCTCGGAGCGCCGTCGCCCCTCCCCTCCCGGCTTTCTCCCGCGGCGGCGGCCTGGGAGCGCCACCGCCCCTCCCTTCCCGGCCTTCTTCCGCGGTGGCGGCCGGCAGCGACGCCGCCCCTCCGCTCCCGGTGTTCTTCCGCGGCAGCAGCCAAGCAGCGACGCTGCCCATCGCCTCTCGGCCTTCTTCCGCGGCAGCAACCGAGCAACACCTCCCCCACCAGCATATCGGCCTTCTTCCACGGCAGCAGCTCGGTATTGCCGCCACCAAACTCCTCCGGGCCTGCAATTAGCTATACTTCATCAGATGTGGTTGGTGCTGCCTCGACGTCAAACCAATTCGAGCAAGGAGGACTGTGTGCAAGGTTCCTTCATCCACGTCAGCTCCTTGGAATAAGTCTGCAACGACCTTCAGAGCAAATCCTCCGTCTCCGTTCACTTTGAGCAACGTGCAGACCGCTCATGAACTTCTGAATGGCAAGTGGACTGCACGGGCGAACGCGAAAGTTGTGCAGATGGACGAGAAGGGAACTTCCTCCTGCAAATGCAAGAAATCACTGCAACACGAGGTAAGGGGTACACTTCCTCAACCATATCAGTTTAGTTATTCTAGACAAAGTAGTACAAGCAGTCCAGTACGCCTACAAAAACGATGCAGTGCGGTTGCTTCGGTTCGTTGTGGGGGGAAATGCAGTGAACTTGCTCGGTTATGTAGTATGCTTGTGTAGGTTCATTACGGACAACGATGCAGTGCCGTTACTTCAGTTCACTTTGCGGGGTGATGCCGTCAGCGTGCATTAGTTTGCAGTACCATTTGAAACACATTGCAGTTCGCATGATTCAGTTCATTTTGCCTGACAATGCAGCTCGGTCATTTTGTGCGCAGGAAATGACGTTCAGCAGATACAAAATGCCGCGCATAATTGACAACCCAGGGAACAACAACTTTCAGAAGAGTAAAGCTTCTTCTGAAAGAGATACTGGCTGGGTTACCCCTGAGAATCCTCGAGGATTCTTCACGACAACAAACATGGTGCAGTACTCTCCGGAAGAGGATTTTTTTTCGAGGGAGAAGAGGCAGTCGAGGATGACGACGATGTCACCTTCATCTGGGAGGGCACTCACCGACAGGAGTATAAGCACGAGTTCACTATGTTTGGACAGCATGTCCGAACAGACAATGATGATGCAGTTGAACACGATGTTGCAGCAGATGATGAATATGATTATGACTATGATGAACTGCCACCGCTCTAAAAGTTTCAAACCAATCCACTTAGACATCGTCACAACACTGGATTACCACCACGTCCACCTGCTGCACCCCAAAACAGAGCTCAGCGTCCACCTGCTGCACCGAAAAACAGAGCTCCAAGCAGACCTGCTACATCAACTTCGACACGGCGACCACCAACGGTCCCTCGGTCAAATGTCAACAGCAGGTACAAATCCTCCTCACTATTGCCGCCGCGAGATCCTCAACTACACAGATCTGCTATAACGCCGCCATGTCCAATACAACCCGGCGAGCTGCAAACACCATCTAGTGAACGACTCTACACACATGTAAGTTTGTGTTCTGAAAAAAAAATAGTTGTAGTCCATTCAGATAACATTGCGGTGCACACTGATATTTCTTGTGAGGTTTGGCCTAGCATCTAATACATTGGATTCTTCTGAAAACTTAGGAACATTGCAATGCTTTATTAAACTCGTATGCACTCCTCGTATTTAAAAAACAGAACAGAACAAATTATCTCATAGGACATTGCACTTAATGGAGGATAAAAACATGCCGCTGAACCTCATACATGCCGCTGGAATGAAGTTCACCACGTACGACAAGGCATGGGACTTTTACAACAATTATGCAAGATGTGTAGGGTTTGGCATACGCAAGAGGGCAAAACACAGGACAAATGCCTACATTGTCTGCTCAAGAGAAGGGACGCACAAGCAGACTGTGTCAGATTATCACCGGAAACGTCAAAAGACATCAAAAAAGGATTGACTACAAGGCAAAGATTAGAGTCAAAAAGAGGAAGGATGGAAAATTTGTGATAGAAATGGTTAAACTCAACCACAATCACAAGATGCTGGAAAGCACTGGGATGCTTTTGCACATGCGATCGCACAAAAAAGACGATCCGTTGATAGACCAGTTAGTGAAAGACATGCAACTAGACAACCACGCACACGCTCAGATGATGTCAACGCTGTCGCATATGTCCGGTGGTCTCCAGTACATGGGACATACTAGCCGCGACTGGGTAAACAAGTAAGCACATCACAAAGCATATCGCTTGAGCATCCTGTCAGTAATTATTTCCTGTTTGATGAGATGAGTTTGCATTGCGTTTCAAAATGCAGGAAACAAAAGTTTGCCAGAGAAGAGTCCCCAGATGACGTCAAGAAACTTCTGGGTTTCTTCGAGAATATGCAAAAGATAAACCCAGAGTTTTTCTATGATTATGATGTTGATGCAGATAACCGTGTAAGAAACGTCTTTTGGGCAAACGCAAGTTGCAAAGGATCGTATGAAGATTTTGGAGACTGCGTTACATTTGACACGACGTATAAAACTAACAAATTCCACATGCCGCTGGGAGTCTTCGTGGGAGTGAACCATCATCTACAGAGCACCATATTTGCCGTTGCACTCGTGCGAGATGAAACAATACCGTCGTTCGAGTGGGTTTTCAAAACATTTCTGAGGTGTATGAACAACAAGCCGCCAATCTGCATGCTCACAGGTACCAAAAAACACCTGCATACTTATGTTTGTTTGCTGCACTCACATTTCTTCCATCTATCTTACACACACACACACAAACAACTTAAATAAAAAACACTATTTGTGCCTTCTCAGACCAGTGTTCTTCGATGAAGGCAGCATTAAAAACTATCCTCCCACATACTCTGCATACGTTGTGTCGGTGGCATATCATGAAGAAGTACAAAGACCACCTCGCCTTGCTGTATAAGGCGCACGAGAAACTCAAGGATGACCTCAATGCGGTGCTGAACCACCCACTAATGCTGTCAGAATTTGATCGAGCATGGAAGGACCTCATTCAGAGATACAACTTGCAAGAGGATGAAGTGATGAATTCGCTGTGGGATGACAAGCACGAGTGGATCTCGGCTTACTACAAGGAAATTTTCTGTGCTCGGATGACTTCCACACAGAGAAGCGAGAGCATGAACCACATACTGAAGATAAACTTTGTCAAAGAGAAGCATGATCTCCATTTGTTTGCTCAGTAGGTGGACAAGTGCATTCAGACCAGGAAGGCCGTCGAGCACACAGAGACAGTAGCAAATGAGGTAAACAAAATGTCAATCAAAAACTGTTGAAAATATAACTACAAAGACAAATAATTTTTTCATTTCTGTGGTTCGTAACAGTGCATTTCTGATCATGCAGACAGAGGTAAAGACAACAACCCAGTTTGGGTTCGAAGTTCAGCTATCAAAAGTGTATACAAGGGCAGTGTTTGCAGATTTCAAAGAAACACTCTACCGTAGCATTGCATTCAGTGCAGACGGTGCCCTAAGAACCTGACAAAGTATCTCGTACACCACTACAACAGATCGGATGCATTTGACTGGGCAAGGCATAATTTCCAAGTGGTCGCCGATGAATAGAAATGTGTCTACGAATGTGAGTGCAAACTCTGGACACACACAGGTGAGACTCCTATCACAAAAAATTCTAGTTTCTGATAGTCATGCACGAAAGCTCACTTACTGAACTTTAAAAGTCCACATGCATGACTAATTCACAAAACCAAATGAAGTTCACTTCTTTAAAATGAACAAATAACGAAAAAAATATGTGTTTATTAATTTCATGCAGTTCACTTACAAAACAAAGAAATCATGTGTTGCCTGCAGGGCTCTTTTGCGTCCATGTGTTATGCATGCTTTCTCATTTGAGAGTACTCAAGATTCCTGAGGTGTACATCATGAAAAGATACACCCGTAACACAAGATCAAATGCAACATTTGACAGAAGAGACTATGAACAAACAGCAGCAGATGGAACCTCGCTTTTTTGCCATAGAAAATTGCTGATAGAAACAGCAATGGACCTTGCAAACAGAGCGACAAGGTCCGACGGTGGGTGCCACAGAGCGTTGTCTGGTATGAGGGCACTGATCGAGGAAGTTGATGTGCTCAACAAAGAAGAAGAAGAAGCAGCAAAACAAAAGCAAGCAGAGAAATCCCAACATGACAATAATGCCGAGCAAGTAGAAAATACCGAACACAGCGGAACTGGTGCTATCAAAAAAGAAACAATTCTTCCACCTCCTGTTTCAAACACAAGAGGAAGGAAGAAAGGGGGTGACGCAACCCAGAAAAAGGTTGCATGCAAGGAGAAAAATGATGACAAAAACAGTAAGCCACAGCCTGAGCTGGACAGTGATGGTCACCCACTGGGAATAAGAAAGTGCAAGACATGTAATGAAATCAGCGGCCACAATTCCAGGACATGTACGAAAAGACATGAACAAGAAAACCGAGGACACTACGATGCACAACTAAACAGAAATTCCACTCACAACACTAAGAAATGGACGAAACCGAGACGCTGTAGCATCTGCAAAAAGAGGAAGAGACACAATTCAAGAATCTGCCCCAAAAGAACAAGATCAGAAAATGAGGAAGACGAAGAAGATGAAATCAAAGAAGAAGATGGTGACACAACTGAAGAAGAAATGGCTTATGAAGAACCAGATGAAGAAGAGGAGGAAGAAGAGAGTGAAGAGGACGAAGAACATGAAGAAACTGAAGAAGTAGTGGCTTATGAAGAAACAGATGAGGAAGATGAGGAAGAGGAAGAAGAGGAGGAAGAAGAGAGTGAAGAGGACGAAGAACATGAAGAAACACTGCCAACAAGACCACTACAAGGGAATGCTGATGTACACTGCCAACGACACCACTTCCAAAAAACAAGGTAGGAGCACGAAAGGATGCAGTTCACAGCGCTGGAAAACGAAAGCCACCATCAACCAGCACGCGGGGACCAAAAAAGGATGCAGTTCACGGCACTCAAAAACAAAATCGACCATCAACCAGCACGCGGGGAGCAAAGTAGGATGTAGTTCACAGCACTCAAAAACAAAAGCCACAATCAACCAGCACGCAGCGAGCAAAGCAGGATGCAGATCACAGCACAGGAAAACAAAAGCAGCCATCATCAGCACGCAGGGAGCAAAGAAGGATGCAGTTCACAGCGCTAAAAAACAAAAGCCGCCATCAACCAGCACGTGAGGGACTACAAACACAACGGTGCAGAGACAAGAACCAGCAACACCGCCACGGAAAACAAAAGAAAGTGCGACATTAGACACGCTCCAGTCACCGCGGAGAAGCAGCGGGTTAATGACCAAATAGATGAACTTCAATAAATTAATCATATGCATAGCAGTTTGCTTATCTGTATGACTTATGTATCAGTTTAAATTTTTTGTAAACACAAATTTCCCGCTGACTATTTATACGTCCATTTTGCATCATGCTTTTATATCGATATTTATTGCATTATGGGCTGTTATTACACGTTATGTCATTATACTTATGCCTATTCTCTCTTATTTTACAAGGTTTACATGAAGAGGGAGAATGCCGGCAGCTGGAATTCTGGGATGGAAAAGGGGCAAATATTAGAGACCTATTCTGCACAGCTCCAAAAGTCATGAAACTTCATGGAAGTCATTTTTGGAATTAATAAAAAATACTGAGCGAAGAAAGTACCAAAGGGGGCCCACACCCTGGCCACGAGGGTGGGGCATGCCCTACCCCCCTGGGCGCGCCCCTGCCTCGTGGGCCCCCTGTCAGGCCTCCGGTGCCCATCTTTTGCTATATGAAGTCTTTCGTCCGAGAAAAAATCATAAGCAAGCTTTCGGGAAGAAACTCCGCCGCCATGAGGCGGAACCTTGGCGGAACCAATCTAGGGCTCCGGCAGAGTTGTTCTGCCGGGGAAACTTCCCTCCAGGAGGGGGAAATCATCGCCATCGTCATCACCAACGATCCTCTCATCGGAGGGGGTCAATCTCCATCCACATCTTCACCAGCACCATCTCCTCTCAAACCCTAGTTCACCTCTTGTATCCAATCTTTGTCCCAAAGCCTCAGACTGGTACATGTGGGTTGCTAGTAGTGATGATTACTCCTTGTAGTCAATGCTAGTGGGTTTATTTGGCGGAAGATCATATGTTCAGATCCATTATGCATATTAATACCCCTCTGATTATGAACATGAATATGATTTGTGAGTAGTTACGTTTGTTCCTGAGGACATGGGAGAAGTCTTGCTATAAGTAGTCATGTGAATTTGGTATTCGTTTGTTATTTTGATGATATGTATGTTGTCTTTCCTCTAGTGGTGTCATGTGAACATTGACTACATGACACTCCACCATTATTTGGGCTTAGAGGAAGGCATTGGGAAGCAATAAGTAGATGATGGGTTGCTAGAGTGACAGAAGTTTAAACCCTAGTTTATGAGTTGCTTCGTAAGGGGCTGATTTGGATCCATATGTTTCATGCTATGGTTAGGTTTACCTTAATACTTTTTTGTAGTTGTGGATGCTTGCAATAGGGGTTAATCATAAGTGGGATACTTGTCCAAGAAAGGGCAGCGCCCAAGCACCGGTGCACCCACATACCAAATTATCAAAGTAACGAACGCGAATCATATGAGCGTGATGAAAACTAGCTTGACGATAATTCCCATGTGTCCCCGGGAGTGCTTTCTCTAAATAAGAGTTTGTCCAGGCTTGTCCTTTGCTACAAAAAGGATTGGGCCATCTTGCTACACTTTATTTACACTTGTTACTTGTTACTCGTTACAAATTACCTTATCACAAAACTATTTGTTACCGATAATTTCAGTGCTTGCAGAGAATACCTTGCTGAAAACCGCTTACCATTTCCTTCTGCTCCTCGTTGGGTTCGACACTCTTACTTATCGAAAGTAGTACGATAGATCCCATATACTTGTGGGTCATCAAGACTCTTTTCTGGCGCCGTTGCCGGGGAGTGAAGCGCCTTTGGTAGGTGGAATTTGGTAAGCAAAAATTTATATAGTGTGCTGAAATTTACTGTCACTTGTTACTATGGAACATAATCCTTTGAGGGGCTTGTTCGGGGTATCTTCACCCCGACCAGTAGAGAAAAGAGTTGCTCCTCAACCTACTGAACCTACTGAAAATGTTTACTTTGAAATTCCTTCGGGTATGATAGAGAAACTGCTAGCTAATCCTTGTGCAGGAGATGGAACATTGCATCCAGATTTTCACCTAATCTATGTGGATGAAGTTTGTGGATTATTTAAGCTTGCAGGCATGCCCGATGATGTTATCAAGAAGAAATTCTTCCCTTTATCTTTGAAGGGAGAGGCATTGACATGGTATAGGCTATGTGATGATATGGGATCATGGAACTACAAACGATTGAAATTAGAATTTCATCAGAAGTTCTATCATATGCATCTTGTTCATCGTGATCGTAATTATATATATATAATTTTTGGCCTCGCGAAGGAGAAAGAATTGCTCAAGCTTGGGGGAGGCTTAAGTCAATGTTATATTCATGCCCGACTCATGAGCTCTCAAGAGAAATGATTATTCAAACATTTTATGCTCGCCTTTCTCTCAATAATCGCTCCATGCTCGATACTTCTTGTACTGGCTCTTTTATGATGAAGACTATTGAATTCAAATGAGATTTATTGGAAAGAATTAAACACAACTCTGAAGATTGGGATCTCGGCAAAGGTAAGGAGTTAGGTATAACACCTAAGTTTGATTGTGTTAAATCTTTTATGGATACCGATGTTTTCCGTGAATTTAGCACTAAATATGGACTTGACTCTGAGATAGTAGCTTCTTTCTGTGAATCCTTTGGTGCTCATGTTGACCTCCCTAAGGAGAAGTGGTTTAAATATAATCCTCCCATTGAAGTAAAAGTAGTTGCACCTATTAAAGTTGAAGAAAAGACTATCACCTACAATGATCCTATTGTTCCTACTGCTTATGTTGAGAAACCACCTTTCCCTGTTAGAATAAAGGATCATGCTAAAGCTTCAACTGTAGTCAACAAAAGTAATATCAGGACACACAAACCCCCTGAGCAAGTTAAAGTTGAACCTAAAATTGCTATGGTTAAAGATCTCTTGGCCGATAATATTGATGCGCATGTTATTTATTTCTGTGAGGAAACTGCTAGAATTGCTAGACCTGATGCTAAAAATAAACATAGACCGGTTGTAAGCATGCCTGTTATTTCTGTTAAAATAGGAGATCATTGTTATCATGGCTTATGTGATCTGAGTGCTAGTGCTAGTGCAATACCTCATTATTTATACAAAGAAATTATACATGATATTGCACCTGCTGAGATAGAAGAAATTGATGTTACAATTAAGCTTGCAAATAGAGATATTATTTCACCTATTGGTATTGTTAGAGATGTTGAAGTCTTGTGTGGGAAGGTTAAACATCCTGCTGATTTTCTTGTTCTTGGTTCCCCACAAGATAGCTTTTGTCCCATTATATTTGGTAGACCCTTCTTGAACAATGTTAATGCTAGGATAGACTGCGAAAAGGATGTCGTTACTATTGGTTTGGGTTATATGTCTCATGAGTTTAATTTTGCTAAATTTAGTAGACAACCCCGTGATGAGGAATTGCCTAGTAAAGATGAAATTATTGGTCTTGCTTCTATTGTTGTGTCTCCTAATGATCCTTTGGAACAATATTTGCTCGACCATGAAAATGATATGTTTATGAATGAAAGAAGGGAAACAGATGAAGTATTCTTTAAACAGGGACCTGTTCTGACACACAACTTGCCTGTTGAAATCCTAGGGGATCCTCCTCTACCCAAGGGTGATCCCGTGTTTGAGTTTAAACCATTACCTGATACTCTTAAATATGCTTATCTTGATGAAAAGAAGATATATCCTGTTATTATTAGTGCTAACCTTTCAGAGCATGAAGAAGAGAAATTATTGAAAAATCTGAAGAAGCACCGTGCTACTATTGGATATACTCTTGATGATCTTAAGGGCATTAGTCCCACTCTATGTCAACACAAAATAAATTTGGAGAAAGACGCAAACCAGTTATTGATCACCAACGACGGCAAAATCCTAAGATGAAAGAAGTGGTAAGAAAGGAAATATTAAAGCTCCTTGAAGCAGGTATAATTTATCTCGTTGCTGATAGTCAATGGGTAAGCCATGTCCATTGTGTCCCTAAGAAGGGAGGTATTACTGTCGTTCCTAATGATAAAGATGAATTGATTCCGCAAAGAATTATTACAGGTTATAGGATGGTGATTGATTTCCGCAAATTAAATAAAGCTACTAAAGAAGATCATTACCCTTTGCCATTCATTGATCAAATGCTAGAAATATTATCCAAACATACACATTTTTGCTTCCTAGATGGTTACTCCGGTTTCTCTCAAATACCTATGTCAGCTGATGATCAAGAAAAGACCACTTTTACTTGCCCTTTCGGTACCTTTGCTTATAGACGTATGCCTTTTGGTTTATGTAATGCACCTGCTACCTTTCAAAGATGCATGATGGCTATATTCTCTGACTTTTGTGAAAAGATTTGTGAGGTTTTCATGGATGATTTCTCTGTTTATGGATCCTCTTTTGATGATTGCTTGAGCAACCTTGATCGAGTTTTGCAGAGATGTGAAGAAACTAATCTTGTCTTGAATTGGGAGAAATGCCACTTTATGGTTAATGAAGGTATTGTCTTGGGGCATAAAATTTCTGAAAGAGGTATTGAAGTTGATAAAGCTAAAGTTGATGCTATTGAAAAGATGTCGTGCCCCAAGGACATCAAAGGTATAAGAAGTTTCCTTGGTCATGCCGGTTTTTTTAGGAGGTTCATTAAGGACTTCTCAAAAATTTCTCTGCCTCTGACTAATCTATTAAAAAAAGATATTCCTTTTGGCTTTCATGATGATTGTGTAGAGGCATTTGAAATACTTAAGAAAGCTTTGATTTCCGCACCTATTGTTCAGCCACCTGATTGGAATTTACCTTTGGAAATTATGTGTGATGCGAGTGATTATGCTGTAGGTGCTGTTCTAGGGCAAAGAGTTGATAAGAAATTAAATGTTATTCAATATGCTAGTAAAACTCTAGATAGTGCCCAGAGAAATTATGCTACCACTGAGAAAGAATTCTTAGCAGTTGTATTTGCTTGTGATAAGTTCAGACCTTATATTGTTGATTCTAAGGTAACTATATTAAATATCTTATGGAAAATAAAGATGCTAAACCTAGACTTATTAGATGGGTTCTCTTGCTACAAGAATTTGATTTGCATATTATTGATAGAAAGGGAGCTGAGAACCCCGTTGCAGACAATTTGTCTAGGTTAGAGAATGTTCTTGATGACCCACTACCTATAGATGATAGCTTTCCTGATGAACAATTAGCTGTCATAAATGCTTCTCGTACCGCTCCATGGTATGCTGATTATGCTAATTACATTGTTGATAAATTTATACCACCTAGTTTCACATACCAGCAAAAGAAAAAGTTTTTCTATGATTTAAGACATTACTTCTGGGATGACCCACATCTTTATAAAGAAGGAGTAGATGGTGTTATTAGGCGTTGTATACCTGAGCATGAACAGGAACAGATCCTATGCAAGTGTCACTCTAAGGCTTATGGAGGACACCACGCTGGAGATAGAAATGCACATAAGGTATTGCAATCCGGTTTTTATTGCCCTACTCTCTTCAATGATGCCCATATGTTTGTCTTATCTTGTGATGAATGTCAAAGAATTGGTAATATTAGTAGACGTCAAGAAATGCCTATGAATTATTCACTCGTTATTGAACCATTTGATGTTTGGGGCTTTGATTACATGGGATCGTTCCCTTCCTCTAATTGGTATACACATATTTTAGTTGCTGTTGATTACGTTACGAAGTGGGTAGAAGCTATTCCAACTAGTAGTGCTGATCATAACACCTCTATTAAGATGCTTAAAGAAATTATTTTTCCGAGGTTTGGAGTCCCTAGATATTTAATGACCGATGGTGGTTCACATTATATTCATGGTGCCTTTCGTAAAATGCTTGCTAAGTATGATGTTAATCATAGAACTGCATCTCCATATCACCCACAGTCTAGTGGTCAAGTAGAATTGAGCAATAGAGAGCTTGAATTAATTTTGGAAAAGATTGTTAATAGATCTAGAAAGAATTGGTCCAAGAAACTTGATGATGCATTATGAGCCTATAGAACTGCATATAAAAATCCTATGGGTATGTCTCCGTATAAAATGGTTTATGGAAAAGCATGTCACTTACCTCTCGAGCTAGAACATAAGGCATATTGGGCCATTAAAGAGCTCAATTATGATTTCAAACTTGCCGGTGAGAAGAGGTTATTTGACATTAGCTCACTTGATGAATGGAGAGCCCAGGCCTATGAGAATGCCAAACTGTTTAAAGAAAAGTTTAAAATATGGCATGACAAAAGGATACAAAAGCGTGAGTATAATATATGTGATTATGTGTTGCTATTCAACTCTCGTTTAAGATTTTTTGCAGGAAAACTTCTCTCTAAATGGGAAGGTCCTTACGTTATCGAGGAGGTCTATCATTTCGGTGCCATAAAAATCAACAACTTCGAAGGCACAAATCCGAAGGTGGTGAACGGTCAAAGAATCAAACATCATATCTCAGGTAATCCTATAAATGTTGAAACTAATGTTATTGAAACCGTAACCCCAGAGGAATACATGAGGGACACTTTCCAGAACGTCTCAGACTCCGAAAAGGAATAGGTATGTGGTACGGTAAGTAAACCGACTCCAAAACAGTTCTAATGGCAATTTTTATCCGTTTTGGAATATTTAAGAAAATAGGAAAATAAGAAGTAGTCCGGGAAGGACACGAGGAGTCCACGAGGGTGGAGGGCGCGCCCCCTGCCTCGTGGGCACCTCATGCGCTCTCCGGACTATGTTTTCTTGCACGATACTTGTTTTGGTCGATAAAAATTCATTATATAATCTCCCGAAGGTTTTGACCACCGTATCATGCAATTATCCTATGTTCTTGTTTCGAGCTGTTTTTCTGACAGATCTAGATCACCATGACGTCTCCAAGTGCCCCCAAGGACAAGTTCTTCGAGAAGGTCATCAACCCGTACCTCGCGGAAGTGCTGCAACATCTTCAAACCATTGAGATGCGTGAGGGGTTGCTGCACATCCACGATGTTGAGGGACCAAGGAGGATCGGAAGCATGGATACAAGGCTCGAGGCAGTGGAGCAACAAGTTTTCAATTGTCAGGAGATGGTGGAGCGCGGACTTGACTCCAATCACATAATGATCACGGAGTTCACCAACAACCACAAGCTGGATGCCAAGGACATTGGGGAGGCCATCTTCAAGCTTCACGAGAAAATTGAGCACCTCCAAGCCCAGATCTATGACCTGCAAAACCAAAACTGTGAGTATGAATATAGATTCAAGAGGATGAGTTTGGCTGTAGATTTAAGGATCCCGGAGACTCGATCATCCTTCTATGATGGTGAGCCTATGCCTTGGAAGATGGATGACAATACTACATCATCAACAACCTCATCACCACCACTTCCGAGGAAGGAGACATAATCACATGGGTATGGGCACTCCCCTTGGCAACTGCCAAGCTTGGGGGAGGTGCCCCGGTATCGTATCACCATCACACTCCTATCTTTACCGTTTTTCTTAGTTCGATATTTTTGGTAATATCTTGATCTAATAGATTAAAGTTTTAGTATGATTTTGTTTTAAGTTTTGCCTTATGATCCTTCTATGTAATTGAGTCTGTGAGCTATATATATAATAAAGATTAGTGTTGAGTCAAGGGCTTGATTATCTTGGTATGATAGTGAGGGAATTAAAGAAAAAGAAAGAATAAAAAAGTAAAGAGATCATATTGATCTTATGGAGAGTAATGCCTTCACATATAAAGAGTATGATGATTAAAAGTTGTTGAGAGTTGACAAGTTTTGGTCATCGTTGCAATTAATAGGAAGTAATAAAGAAAGAGAGGTTTTCACATATAAATATACTATCTTGGACATCTTTTATGATTGTGAGCACTCATTAAAGTATGACATGCTAAAGAGTTGATGTTGGACAAGGAAGACAACGTAATGGGTTATGTTTTCTTATATCCGAAATAAAGTATATTTTCATGGATCATCCAACATGTTGGGCTTGCCTTTCCCTCTCATGCTAGCCAAATTCTTTGCACCAAGTAGAGATACTACTTGTGCTTCCGAATATCCTTAAAACCAGTTTTACCATGAGAGTCCACCATATCTACCTATGGATTGAGTAAGATCCTTCAAGTAAGTTGGCATGTTGCATTTCAATAAAAATTTGCTCTCTAAATATGTATGATTTATTAGTGTGGAGAAAATAAAACTTTATACGATCTTGTGATATGGAAGCAATAAAAGCGACGGACTGCATAATAAAGGTTCATATCACAAGTGGCAATATAAAGTGACGTTCTTTTGCATTAAGATTTCGTGCATCCAACCATAAAGCACATGACAACCTCTGCTTCCCTCTGCGAAGGGCCTATCTTTTACTTCTACCTTATGCAAGAGTCATGGTGATCTTCACCTTTCCTTTTTACATTTTATCCTTTGGCAAGCACATTGTGTTGGAAAGATCCTGATATATATATATATATACATCCAATTGGATGTAAGTTGGCATGGACTATTATTGTTGACGTTACCCTCGAGGTAAAAGGTTGGGAGGTGAAACTATAATCCCCTATCTTTCTTTGTGTCCGATTAAAACTCCATAACCATAAGTATTGCATGAGTGTTAGCAATTGCAAAAGACTAAATGATAGTTGAGTATGTGGACTTGTTGAAAAGCTCTTACATAGACTCTTTCCGATGTTATGATAAATTGCAATTGCTTCAATGACTGATATCATAGTTTGTTAGTTCTCAATGAAGTTTCTGATTCATACTTGACATTGTGAATAGATTATTACTTGAGCATAAGAAATCATATGACAATATCCATATATGTTGCTGTTATAAGAATGATCATGATGCCCTCATGTCCGTACTTTATTTTATCGACACCTCTATCTCTAAACATGTGGACATATTTATCGTTATCGGCTTCCGCTTGAGGACAAGCGAGTTCTAAGCTTGGGGAAGTTGATACGTCCATTTTGCATCATGCTTTTATATCGATATTTATTGCATTATGGGCTGTTATTACACGTTATGTCACAATACTTATGCCTATTCTCTCTTATTTTACAAGGTTTAGATGAAGAGGGAGAATGCCCGCAGCTGGAATTCTGGGCTGGAAAAGGGGCAAATATTAGAGACCTATTGTGCACAGCTCCAAAAGTTCTGAAACTTCACGGAAGTCATTTTTGGAATTAATAAAAAATACTGAGCGAAGAAAGTACCAGAGGGGGCCCACACCCTGGCCACGAGGGTGGGGCGCGCCCTACCCCCCTGGGCGCGGCCCCCTGCCTCATGGGCCCCCTGTCAGGCCTCCGGTGCCCATCTTCTGCTATATGAAGTCTTTCGTCCGAGAAAAATCAGAAGCAAGCTTTCGGGAAGAAACTCCGCCGCCACGAGGCAGAACCTTGGCGGAACCAATCTAGGGCTCCGGCAGTGCTGTTTTGCCAGGGAAACTTCCCTCCGGGAGGCGGGAAATCATCACCATCATCATCACCAATGGTCCTCTCACTGGGAGGGGGTCATTCTCCATCCATATCTTCACCAGCACCATCTCCTCTCAAACCCTAGTTCACCTCTTGTATGCAATCTTTGTCCCAAAGCCTCAGATTGGTACCAGTGGGTTGCTTGTAGTGTTGATTACTCCTTGTAGTTGATGCTAGTTAGTTTATTTGGTGGAAGATCATATGTTCAGATCCATTATGCATATTAATACCCCTCTGAATATGAACATGAATATGATTTGTGAGTAGTTAAGTTTGTTCCTGAGGACATGGGAAAAGTCTTGCTATAAGTGGTCATGTGAATTTGGTATTCGTTTGATATTTTGATGAGATGTATGTTGTCTTTCCTCTAGTGGTGTCATGTGAACGTCGACTACATGACACTCCACCATTATTTGGGCCTAGAGGAAGGCATTGGGAAGCAATAAGTAGATGATGGATTGCTAGAGTGACAGAAGCTTAAACACTAGTTTATGAGTTGCTTCCTAAGGGGCTGATTTGGATCCATATGTTTCATGCTATGGTTAGGTTTACCTTAATACTTATTTTGTAGTTGCGGATGCTTGCCATAGGGGTTAATCATAAGTGGGATACTTGTCCAAGAAAGGCCAGCGCCCAAGCACCGGTCCACCCACATACCAAATTATCAAAGTAATGAACGCGAATCATATGAGCATGATGAAAACTAGCTTGACGATAATTCCCATGTGTCCTCGGGAGCGCTTTTCTCTATATAAGAGTTTGTCCAGGCTTGTCCTTTACTACAAAAAGGATTGGGCCGTCTTGCTGCAATTTATTTACACTTGTTACTTGTTACCCGTTACAAATTACCTTATCACAAAACTATCTGTTACCGATAATTTTAGTGCTTGCACAGAATACCTTGCGGAAAACCGCTTATCATTTCCTTCTGCTCCTCGTTGGGTTTGACACTCTTACTTATCGAAAGGACTACAATAGATCCCCTATACTTGTGGGTCATCAACTATGAGTTATTAAACAAACCATGTAAAGAGGAATGGTGTATAGAGTATACCATATATATAGCAGTCTAGAGTAAAACATTGACACATTTTGATCCAAAAACGATGTAAAAATGCAGTTAGCTCACTAGCACCATGAAGTTCAGAATAATAATTGAAGTGGTTCAGATCACCAAAGTGCTTATTACAAAACACATCAAAAAGATGAAGCGTTCAACACGCAAAAGTACTTATTACAAATCAACCTCATAACCTTAACCAATCACGTCAAACGTGATTCTAACTGTACGATCCTCAAGTTCAAAGAAGATGAGGACAACAACTTGCTCAGACTTCAGGCCACTATCAATGACAAATTCCTTCCACCCTTTCTGCAGACGCAGCCGCCCGTCAACGCCTACACGGTACTTGGCTGGTTTAAGGTGTCCATTACGAAGAACAACTTGGAGAATTCCCTTCTTCTTGAGCCAAAGATACCTAACAGCTCGTTGGGGAATTTTCTGCAAAAAAAATTAAAACTGTTTGGTGACGATACTAGCTGTACAATTCTCATATTTGCACGGACCAGTAAAAACCTACACATAGTAGAGACACGAGCTATATGAAGTGTACAACAGTCCAAAAAAGCAGTACAGATTAAACGCAAACTAATGTGCAGTACGGAACTTGCAAACAAGTAGTACGCTTATAACTATTATGAAGTTCTTGAGACTACCTGCATGTAGTACACAATGTACAAGCGGGGGAAATTGTGGAAACTAGTAGTGCTCATCTAGTATCTAAGCAGTTCACATATTGTAACCATGCAAATTAAAACACGAGCTCCATGCACACAAGCAAAAAAATAAAAACAAGATATAAGTACAAAGTGTAGTACACTTCAATAAAACAAAATATGTGCATTCCTAAAAAACTAGAAGTTCATACTAGTATGGAATTATACAAAAAAAATAGAAAACACAAAGAAAAATCAGATCAAGCGAAAAATACCATCTTGTAGTGAGTCTCCACATCTGTTGGCGTAAGCTGATGGACAAAAGGACTTGTGCGGCCAAGGCCACGGTGAAGCAGGGCGGAATAGAACGCAAAAACGTTGATGTGGCCCATATCCAATCCTTCCATGAATACTGTGCCATATGCAAGCTACTCCGCTCGCCCAGCTCGGCACAATACCTTCCCCCCACGACGAGCACGACGGGCCTGCGAGCAAGCTGAGCAATCGCAGTGCGTCGACACACCACAACCATGGCCGCAGCAGGAGAGATTCGCGCAGGGGCCAGGAGCCATCGCAACAAAAACCTAGAAAAGGGAAAAAATAAAGAGAGGCTAGAGAAAGGAGAGAAGTTGTAGCTAGAGGAGAAACGAACTGCAAAGGAAGGGTAGAAGTTGGCCTACATTTACAGAAGAGGAATGCAAAAAGGTCAAAACTGAAAATTAAAGGGGAGTTAATGGAAATTATGTTACCAAGAATGAAGGACAATCAATAAAGGCTTATGTTACTAAAGAAAAAGGAACCAAAAAAGAAGGTGTACTTTGACTACAGCAATTCCCACGAACTAACCATAGATCATTAAATAATAATTCTCTAAAAAATTATAATCCACACACCATTTTACGTGTGCAGTTCTCCAAAGTCTTACCAGGAAGTTCACTATATGTGTGCAGGAAGTACAGTACATGCTCAAAATGAAGCACAAGAGAAGCACTTTGGCGCAGTGCACAACGCAGAATTAGTGCACCTGATGCAGTCCGCAGCGTTGGCATAACCAGTCACAACTTTGGCACAAAGAAGGATGCACGCAGTGCAAAATGTGTACACCTGTAGCACAGGACTATGATGAATGCAGTGCACATAGAGGCAACAAAGCAGTGCACACCCGTACACTAGAAAAAATGATACGTAAGAGGGAAAAACAATAAAGAAAAATGCTACCCATGTAGTGCAGAAAAATGTAGCGCAAACATGTGTAGTACGGAATGCGTGCACATGCAGTACAGAACCCAGATCAATGCAGTGCACGGATGTTTTGCTAAGAAGTGCACGCCCCTACATTGAAAAAAAATACTTAAGAGAGAAAATACAAAGAAAAAATTGAGCACCGCAGGTGCACCCGGCCCCAGCCAGTCTCATAGTAGGTCTGCGCCCACAGAAAGCGAGTCGTTCTGAGTCACAATGCATGGGGCCGGGCACACATGGGCCCACAGGTCATGGAGCATAGAGCAGCGAGGCCGTGTATAAGCGCCCAAATAAGTAACCAGAGGAGTTCGATACGGCTGCCTCGCCAGCGCTTATAAACAGGTCGGGCGCGCCTTCCGCGGGTGAGGTGGGACTAAACATTAGGCTGCACACAACGCACCGTGAACCAGCCGCGCTCACAGGCCGACTTGGGCCCAATGCGTCTTCACTCCCCGAACACAGGCCCAACAAGGCCCACTAAGAAAAAACAATAAGTTCACAAATAAAACATCAAAGAAAAATGAGAATTTTTTTTTAAAATGAATAAAAAAAACAACAACAACAACAAAAATGTGCGTGGGCACTGCCAGAAACTACAGCTCGCTATTAATAAATAAAACGCAGGAAGCCCGAAGTCAACATACAAATGCAGTCCGCGACGTACAACAATGCAGTTCTCCACGTGGAAGCATGAAGTATTCTTTTTTCTGAAATGCAGTTCTCTTTATGGCTAAAATGAAGAATGCAGCCCTGTTAGTTAAGCAAAGCAGTCCGACACCCCTACCCACACTACCCTCCATCCACACAAAAGTTGCATTACCATCAAAAAAAGAGAAAAAAAGAAAGAACTCCATCAAAAAACTAAATGTCCGTACATCTATATGAATCCTAATCCGATATAATTCAGTGTACAAAGAATAAATTTTACTTCTATGCAGTACACTATGTGGACATACGCAGTTCTGTTCTTATAGCAAAGAAGTGCACTTACTAGGAAAATTCACCGAAAACACAATCATCACATTTTCTGACAGTTGCATGCATACCTAAACTAGTCATGAAAAAAGAGGCGACGACGTTCCGGATTTCCAACGCACTAACAGAACCTCCTCATAGCAGAACCTCTCTGTAGTTTCCACGTAACTAAAAATAGAGCCCCACCACGCTACCACCCCGCTCCACCTCTCCCACGTCCTATCAAGGAGAGCAGAGGAGAAAACACAACTGCTTCGTCCCCCCAAAAACCCCATTGCATCTTCTTCTCCACACTTCCTTTCACTAACCACTTCTCTCCCGAACAAGCACGAGAGAGCAGAGGAGAATCATGGCGGATGCACCTCTGTACAAGCAGCACCGCAGGTACACCAGGGAGCTCCACGACGTTGACCTCCACGGCAACCACAAGCTCCACGTCATTTGCACAAGCAAGGGTGAAGACGTGGACAAGATGTTGTCCACGCTCAGGAGGAAGCTCGGCGGAATGCCCATCAAACTAGTCGGCGTTGATGTCGAGTACACGCACTACGTGAAGCCACAGCGGGCGGCAGTGCTCCAGCTATGCCTAGAAAAAGAATGCCTTGTCTACCACATCGCTGCAGCTAAAGACAGGTCAGAATAACTATCAATCTGTACTATTGCTTGTCAATATTGATTTTAAATTTTATTCACTACAATTGCCAATATTTAAACTTTGGTTCTCATTTTTGAAAAGCATGGCATATGAATTCATTGACAGTTTTCATCTGGCTCCATGTATGTCACTCATGTGTTCAATTCTTGAATTATATGATCTAGCAATACACGCAGTTTTATTTTGTTTTACCAAATACAAACTATTTGACTGAACAATAGAAAACTGCAACATTACTATACAAAACATGTATGAAATTCAGTTCAAGAATACAATCATGCACAAAACATGCATTGTTTATGCAATATATTATCAAGTTTACTAGTTATGCCAAGTATTAGCAACTACGCAATGCAACAGATTCAGATATTCATATTGCAGTTCAGTTTCAGAAAAAACAAAAAAACATTGGTAGTTCTAAGAAAATAAACTATATTCACTCTATACAAACATCTAGCAGGCCAATGGAACTAGACAAATTCCTCATGAATGGTGAGTACACCTTCGTGGATTCGCCATTGAAGGAGACAAAAGCCAGCTGAAGCTATCTGGTTTGGAGATCAACTCCCACAACTACATTGATATTCATGTGGAATGGAGAGACCCATACAATAAAAAGAAGTTGCCGGCAGGATGATAGACATTCACTACCATGACATGAAGAAAAAATTAACCGCAAGGAGGACCATACTCTGTGGGGATTTTGCCCACTGCAAGAAAAGCTTATCAAGTATGTAGCAATAGATGCATTCGCAATATATGAGTCATGGAGAATCATCTACGATGTCATCATGGGACTGGACAGGGCAAAAAGAGACAAAGAAGCAAAGCAGAAGAAGAACAAGGCTGTAATCCAATACAGCAACTAGAAATAATTCAGGGCTATGTTTTAGTTTCACTTTACTTTATCCGTTGTGTTGTTCTTTGTTTCATGTATGCAAGCTTTTGATTATGTCCGTTGCTTCATATCGAACATTTCTTTTGTAAAAACAATGTCGTTTTAGAATTATCATTAAATTTTCTTTCTGTTGTTTGCTTATGTATCGTCAGTTTGCTTGTGATCAATTGCTTTCGCTGAAATTAGTTTGTGTTAGAACAAGTATCCAGAAAACTTTGAAAAATTTAATGTGTGATACCAAAACATACTATTCACATACAAAACATATTCAAAAACAATGTTAAAAATTAAGTAATCTGACTACAACTCATACCTAAAAAGGAAGATTAATGCAGTTCACAATGGTGAAAAATAAGCATTACACATTTGTACACATGTAGTCCACAAAAAGTAATTATAGAAAAAGAACATTAATATTTATAAAAAATATAATCCGCATACCATTATAAAGAAACGTGAATACAGTTCACCTAACAAATATAAGGCAGTTCACAAAGTGTATACATGAAGTGCAGTACATGCATAAATGCAGAACGAGAGGGGCTGCAGCAACTTTTGTTCAGTGCACAACACACAGACTTGGTACGTGCAGTGCAGTACTCAATGTTGGTGCAAGCAGTACAAATGACATCATTTGTACTACCACGAAATATATATACTCCAAAAGAAAAAAATGCTTCAGATAAGGAAAAAATTAACCACCCAGCTGCAACCAGGCCCCAGCCAGTCCCGTAATAGGTCTCTAAAAATGTGTGCAGTTCTCCAAAGTCTTACCAGAAAGTTCACTATATGTGTGGATGAAGTGCAGTACATGCTCAAAATGAAGCACAAGAGAAGCACTTTCGCGCAGTGCACAAAAGCAGAATTAGTGCACCTGATGTAGTCCTTAAATGTAAGCCATGCAGTCCGCAGCGTTGGCATAACCAGTCACAACTTTGGCACAAAGAAGGATGCACGCAGTGCAAAATGTGTACACCTGCAGCACAGGACTATGACGAATGCAGTGCACATAGAGGCAACAAAGCAGTGCACACCCGTACACTAGAAAAAATGATACGTAAGAGGGAAAAACAATAAAGAAAGATGCTACCCATGTAGTGCACAAAAATGTAGCGCAAACATGTGTAGTACGGAATGCGTGCACATGCAGTACAGAACCCTGATCAATGCAGTACACAGATGTTTTGCTAAGCAGTGCACGTCCCTACATGGAAGAAAATACTTAAGAGAGAAAATACAAAGAAAAAATATTGACCACCACAGGTGCACCCAGCCCTAGCCAGTCTCATAGTAGGTCTGTGCCCACCATAGGCGAGCCGTTCTGAGCCACAATGCATGGGGCCGGGCACACATGGGCCCATAGGTCAGAAAGCATAGAGCAGCGAGCGCCGTGTATAAGCGCCGAAAGAAGTAACCAGAGGTGTTCGATATGGCGGCCTCGCCAGTGCTAATAAACAGGTCAGGTGCGCCTTCCGCGGGCGAGGTGGGACTAAACATTAGGCCGCACACAACGCACCGGGAACCAGCCGTGCTCATAGGCCGACTTGGGCCCAATGCGCCTTCACTCCCCGAACACAGGCCTAACAAATTCTCACAGCCCAAAAACAAACAAAGCCCAACGACGCACAACTAGCAAGTAACTCCAGTACCCGCTCACCTAAAAAATGCAGTCCGCTATGCAGTCCGGTATGGGACGAAAGATGTGCTGTCAATAAAGCATTGCAGTTCGCTTAGACGAATATTTTTTCCAGCCAATCAAAAACACTAGCACTGTGAATATTTTCACTTGGCTACAACGGCACAATCCCACGTCGCATCCTGGCTTGGTTGACATGCGCATGGGGTGTGACAGGGAGGCGACGGGGTGTGACGGACTCGCCTGCGCATGTGGCGTAGCGGCACGCCGCGTCGCCGCCTGCTCCGGCTCATTCCAGACTCGGCCTCGCATGGGTGTGGGGAGGGGGGTCATGACTCCCCCTCCCACCCCCCGCTCGGCCTCGCAGGGGTGTGGGGAGGGGGGTCATGACTCCCCCTCCCACCCCCTGCGAGGCCTCGCGCTAACGCACGCAGTGCGTTTGGTTGACAGGCGTAGTGCGGACATTCTGTTTTTCCAACAATAGGATGCACGCAACCCCAGAGCCACACCCCTAAGATAGACAAGGAGGCGACGGCGTGTGACGGACTCGCCTGCGCATGCGGCGCCGCGGCACGCCGCGTCACCGCCTGCTCCGGCTTGTTCCAGGCTCGGCCTCGCAGGGGGTGGGGAGGGGGGTCACGACTCCCCTCCCCACCCACCTTCTCGGCCTCGCGCTAACGCATGCAGTGCGCTTGGTTGACGGGCGCAGTGCGGACATGCTGTTTTTTCAACAATAGGACGCACGCAACCCCAGAACCACACCCCTAAGATAGACAGGGAGGCGACGGGGTGTGACGGACTCGCCTGCGCATGCGGCGCCGCGGCACGCCGCGTCGCGGCCTACGCCGGCTCGTTCCAGGCTCGGCCTTGCAGGGGGTGGGGAGGGGGGTCACGACCCCCCTCCCACCCCCCTGCTCGGCCTCGCGCAAACGCACGCAGTACGCTTGGTTGACAGGCGCAGTGTGGACATTCTGTTTTTCCAACAATAGGACGCACGCAACCCTTGAGCGACAACCTAAGATAGACAGGGAGGCAAACGGGTGTGACGGATTCGACTGCGCAAGCGGCGCCACGGCACGCCGCGTCGCCGCCTGCGCCGGCTCGTTCCAGGCACGGCCTCGTAGGGGGGTGGGGAGGGGGGTCACGACCCCCCTCCCACCCCCCTGCTCGGCCTCGCGCTAACGCATGCAGTGCGCTTGGTTGACAAGCGCAGTGCGGACATTCTATTTTTTCAACAATAGGATGCACGCAACCCCAGAGCCACACCCCTAAGATAAACAGGGAGGCGACGGGGCGTGACGGACTCGACTGCGCATGCGGCACTGCGGCACGCCTTGTCGCCGCCTGCTCCGACTCGTTCCAAGCTCGGCCTCGCAGGGGGTGGGGAGGGGGGCTCACGACCCACCTCCCACCCCCCTGCTCGGCCTCGCGCTAACGCATGCAGTGCGCTTGGTTGACAGGCGAAGTGCGGACATTCTGTTTTTCCGACAATAGGACGCACGCAACCCTAGAGCCACACCCCTAAGATAGACAGGGAGGCGACGGGGTGTACTGACTCGCCTGCTCCGGCTCGTTCCAGGCTCGGCCTCGCATGGGGGTGGGGAGGGAGGTCACAACCCCCCTCCCATCCCCCTGCTTGGCCTCACGCTAACGCACGCAATGCGTTAAGTACGGGGAATACAAGAGCAATACAAAATCTATAGACAACTAAAAAAATGGGGGGGCAACCCCCCCTACCTTACCGTACAAACAATAAAAAAACCAACTGCAGGACGCATCTTTAGGCAAAAAGCAGTGCATTTGGTTAGGCAAAAGCAGTGCATTTGGTTAGGCAAAGCAGTGCAATATCATAAAGCAATGCAGTTCCTGGATACACACATGAATACAGGGTCTGCAGCAAAAGTGCAGCAAAAAAACAGGTGCAGCACAAACTTGTAGACAAAATGTAGTGTTTTTCGTTGGACGAAGAAGTTCGGCATCACATGCAATGTAGTTTATGGGACACATACGATACATATAAGCGTGACAAATGCCAGTTCACACTGAACGTGGTCGTCAACAAAATAAAAATATACACATATCTATATATACTATATGAGTTATTTATATAAAATACACATACAGATACAAATTCGTCCATATACACTGTTGCAAAAAAGCAGACGAAAACACAACAACAGAAAACAAAAGTCTTTTCATACATTATCTACCTTAGAAAGCACACAGTACACAACATGAACCCTAGTTCTTGTCCATACACAGGCTTTTACCAAGTAGAAACAATGCCAAAATGACTCTTACTGCGTCTGCGATTGCAATAGGGAAGTAAGCCCGAGGTCCGCAATCAGATCTCATAGCTCAAGCGGCATGTCTTCATAACACAAGATGTTCGAAGGATTGAACAGCAGCTGGAACATGTACTCCGCCTTCCAATCTTCAACAGCGGGCTGAAAAAGAAAATTAAAAAATGCAGACGGTGATTAAATAAAAGGTTGTCATAAAGAACAAAAAGTGAAAAAGTAAAATAATAAAAAAAAGTAACAAGAAAAATAAGAAAACAGAGAAGGTGTTACGTCGGATTTGATAATTTTCTCAACTAGACGTTGGTCGTCATACAACTGCGTCAACCTCAGAACATAGATTCCGCACTCGTTTGCTCCCTGTGCTGGCACGACCGGGTAAGAGGGCTTCCCTGCCAATTTAACCCGGTCAGAGTGGTTCTTAGATTTATACATTTTTTCACCATAAATCGCCTTCAGCAACTGAGTCATCCTCCTCACCTGGCAAAAACAAGGAAGCACAAGGTAAAAATAACACACACCACAGATCAAATTACTATTTAGACGAACCAAAAAATACAAAAGTTGTTCTCAACGTTTAGACAGTCCCTCTTTCAAACGCACGTGAGGTCATTTCCTTTTATCTCCTTTTTTACACAGATTATGGGGGTGTGGGAAAATGCAGTTCTGTCACGCATGTGTTGCAGTGCACTACCTAAACAAGTGTGGTTCTATGTGTGCTAACATTGCATGTGCAGTTTATTAAAAAAATGCAGTAGGAGAAACACAAAAAAGCTTTGCACTTGGCAAGAAAAAATGACATACCACTTCAGTGCAATCTGAGTGGTAGTCAGTCCTGCGCCACTTTGTCATGACATCAGGATGGCCAGTGTACTTCCTAGTGTCATGGATATCAAATGTCTGGCGATGCTGGTTCATCGTGTATAAGGAATAATGACCATCCTTGGAGCGCGGCATCATAATCTGTTCACATCAACAAAACAAAAAATGAAATGAAAAGTTATTTCGACACATAGCACTAGGATCACTGTTTCCAAAAATAACTATAAAAATAAATGCAGCAAACCAGAAAAATAAATGACGGAAAACAATGAACTTACCAGTTTTGCATCCAACAGGTTTACGTCATCACTCACAAAAACCTTGAACTGGTTAACTGCATCTTGTAAAACAAACGGGCTATGCACAACTGGCAGCACAGGTTTTAAATCATCATCTCTCGTCCCAAATGTTTCCATTTGAAGAACATACTGCACAGAAAAAAGAACAAAAAAAGGACATGAAAAAGAGAATAAACAATGCATGCAGGCATGGACATCAAAAAAACCAGTACAATAGAAAAAAATGACAGCACACGTTTACCGTGATAAATAAAGGTGAAAGTAGCACACGTTCACCAGAATGATAAACTAAACCCATTTCAGAGTCTTTCTTCGAGTACTTGATGACAAAATCCATGAGATACGAGTCCATTAAAGCTCCTTTGCCAAATGTATTATAGATATAGTCAACAGTGTAAGTATCAAGATCACCAAAAGGACTATTCACCATAAAGAACGCATTCCTACAGTAAACATACACAGATGGGATCAATAAAATTAAAATTAAAAACAAAACACACACAAAGGATTAAGGGCACACACATAAAACTTACTCGTGGTATTTGGTTACAAAATCTTTGCTGAGAACAAGATCCTTTATTTTCCTCGCCTCATCAATATATTTGAACCTCAGAGGCTTCAATTTCTCTATAGAGCATCTCAACTTGAAAGCCCTCTCACCTGCCCTCTTGTTCGAAAATATTTCAACGTCATCCACAGGAGGACGATTAATTGCTGCACTCCTAGTCCTAGTGATGCGAGGACACGGCGTAACAAAACCATCATCAACAACATCAAATACATCGCGTGGAGAGCTAGGTCGAGAAACACTTCCACCATCAGGTCTAGATGCCACAACTGTGTTCAAACCATCTCCAGCAAAAGAACCAGAATTATCTGGAGAGATTTGAATGGCACAATCCTCCATAACCACCTCAGAACCCTGGGACTCGAACAATGACGTACAGCCTTCATGAAGCCCCCCATGAAAACCTAAAAACGTGTAGAAAAAACATGGAAACACTCAGCACAAAAAACAAAACCAAAAAACATGTATTACATCTCATTAATATAAATAATGCAGTTCACTAAAGAATAGAATGCAGCACAATTGTCTACATCAATGCAGTCCACTTGTCTACAGCAATGCAGAACAAAATGTATACAAAAATGCAGCCCACTTGTATACAACAATGCAGCCCACTTATAAAGAACAATGCAGCTCACTTGCCCAACAAATAAAATGCATCTCACTAACACAACAAATAAATATACACATCCATTCTAAATCACGAACTTAACTAAACAAACTAGTAAAAAAAGCCCGTAAGAACCGGAAGCAAGCAGTAGACAAAAAATAAATAAAGGAAGGATAATGAAGTTCACTAAAACAACCTTTATCTGCAAAAAATAAAAGTGATGTTAAATCAAGGGAACACTTTCTTGATGTGAGCCAACTATAGAGCATGGCCTTTCTGACGTAGCCAATGTGCTCCACCCCAAACTGAGCAACTCGAACACCATCCCAAGTCTGCAAGAATTGAAACATGTAGAATCGACAATCATGCCTGCAATAAAAGAATAAAAAACATCAGGTTCACAAAATGAAATAAAAAAACATGAGTAGTATGGTGGAGAGGGGCTGTACGGAACACACCCATTTCGCTGCATTGGGACAATGACATGTTTCAACACAAATACATCAAGTGTAGGAGGATTTAGCGGCTCATCAGAACTTGAGCTTCCTTCTTTCCATGCACCCTTGATATTTTTAACCATCCTCCTAAAAACCCTGATCGCATCAGGGCTGCCAGGTTTATTGAGCGAGTCAAGAAATTCAAACGGCCTTTCTTTCACATTTAACGTAACTACACAATAATGACCAACGCCATCCCTCATCTCTGGCGGATCAAAAGTTGCAAAAATGACCTGTTCTAAGAACGAAAAAATAAAGAAAATTATTATAAGAAGAAGAAACAGAACACTATAAAAACAAACACGCAAAAAATAGTTTTCGACACATAAAAACGTTACTCACCATATCCTTTTTATCAACACGCTCCTCGGCTTTTGAGGAGAACATCATTTTAACACTCCTGCCTACAGTACCACCATTCCAAATATTTGTGTGCCAAAACAAAACCAAAAATCAAATAGTGCTCAAGCAAACAGGTTGTCGCACGAAATCAGAAAAGAAAATCAAAAAATAAAACAAAAATTTCTGCATTCTTCCACAAATATGGTACGGGACAACCATTGTCGGAGATCCCTTAAACTTATCTACCAGCAAAGAAACCCCAAGATCTAAAAGGCTTGTAGTGAGCATCCCTTTATCCCAAAAGGATTGACCAACTTCACCAATGGTAATATCAGCCATCTCAGTTTTAAAAGCAATCATGTGCCTGATTTTTTCATGAAAAAATTGAAACATAAGATACAAAAAAAATAACAACAAAGAAAAAGGGCTAAATACCAAAATTAGAAAATACATATGAAAAAAACAATTTCTAAAAAACCATACTTCTTCTTCTTGTCCTTCTGAACCCTCGTAACAGCAACGTACAACTCATTGTATCTTTTTAGAAGAGCTGGATCCATGCTCAACGGTGTCACAACAGGAAGTTCGTCATCTGTAACAAAAAGATGAAGCTCACTTATCCAAATAATGAAGTTCAAATATTAAGATAAGGAAATTCTGCTAGCTATTTTGAAAATCATAAACAAAAGATCAAGTTTCACTTATCATTAAACATCTAATACAGATACCATAGTAATTAAACAAAATGAAATGAGAAAAACTTCAACTGCACTGTTCGAAATAAAACTCTTGCCTTCAGTGTCAGAGTCTTCATGCTGTTGTTCTTCAGAGCTGACCAAAAAAATTTCTTGGACAGATTGCGACGAATCCTCCTCAACCTCACTGGACTACCCTTCTGCAGCAACATCAGCATTCTCTGGATTTACAACAGTCTGGTCAACCGCAACGTCCTTAGATACTTCAGCTACATGAGGCTCCACTCTCGATACTTCAGGAACATCGTTGGCCGCCAGACAAACAGGGGAAGCAGCAACACTAACAGCAGGGACGACATTCTCCAGCGGCTTTTCAATGCCAAAATCAGAATCTTCATGCCGACTAGGGGAAACAACATCATGGGATTCTTGAGCTACAGAAGGGTCCGCATAGTCGACGGCAACCGATCCAGAAGCATCAACACTGCCACCACCATCAACAACACAACCGCCCTGATTCAGATCAACGTGAACTTCCACGTTTTCTTCTCCAGGCTGTGGAAATTTTAAAAAACACACAATTAATAACACAAAATGAGCGTGGGGATAGTTAACACAACAACACATAGGACACTTATGTCAAAGACTGCTGACAACATACACAGAACAACTGTAGTCCACATATGCAAAACAACTGCAACCCACGTGTGTCAAAACAACTACAACTGCAACCCACATATACGTAAAACAGAAATGCAGTTCACTTTGTCAAACGCTGCAGTTCAGTTATGTTAAATACTGAAGCTTACGTATGTAAAACATTATGGACCACGCAGTTCACTTCTGTCAAAGACTGAAGCTCACACATGTAAACCTATTGCAGCTAACGTATGTAAATGAAAATACATATGAGTGAACATAACAGCGTACATCAAGTTTATAACAACAACAAAAAATTAGATTACAACACACTAACAGAACAAGTAATACAACTATACCTTATCAGCTACAACATCCGGAGGGGACGATGCATCAGCCAAGACCTCATCCTTCCTAGAGCCATCGTAGGATTCTTTGTGCACATCACAAGTAGCAACACCAGTCTACGGGCATAGCACAAACCAAAAACGAAAATAAGATGGTAAGGACCAAAAAAACTTCAACTATGCACAAGCAGTACACACTTTACAACCATGAAGTACACAAAAAAATACAATAAAATGGAAAGCAACAAATGCAAGTTTAAGAAGAGGGACGCATGGCAGACAAACATGGCAGAAGTACTTGTACCTGACCAATTCCATCGTCCCTAGTTCCATGGACACCAGAAGATTCCACTCCAACCTATCACAAAAAACAAAAATAGTGAGGAGCAGTCCACATAATACACAAAAGAGGTTCAAAGCCACAAAAAACCTAGAACATACATTATCAGCGCCAACGCCAGCGTCCTGACGGTTCATTTCATCCAAAATATGCCCAGCATCCTTCTCATACCGGCCGCATTTTTCCTCTTGTGAATGTCTCAATTGAGCATACGAAGACCGAACATTCGTCACTGCAATCTTCAGGCTTTCAATCACGCCACAATCAAAATTCTGAGCAGCAACAATATCTTCATCTCGTGGGCCATGGCCAACAGGGAAAAAACTAGCAACTGTCCTCAACCTGTCACCAGAGGTTGGCAAATCTTTAGTCAACTTCAAAACCTTCAGAAGAAGCTCATCAATCTCCTCGTGTTTTTTGCCGCCAACAAATGTCTGTTTAGAAGAGCTTCTATTATCAAACATCTGTCGAGCCATGAAACCATGAGTACGCAACACCTCATCATCACACGCAGGAAGCTGGCTACAGATAGGCTCATAAAACCTAGCATGAGTGCTAGGCCCCGCATCAGAGCTGCCGCATACAACTGCAACAGGACGGTTGTACACAATATCACCTGACGCCTTCCACTGCAAAAAAAGACAAGAGGCAAAGAGAAGTACACATGTGAGTACTAGAAAAGTTCAGATTTATAATGGCTGCACCTTTTCTATAAAAAATCTGATATTAAAAAATCAGATGCACTAACCGGCAGCTTCCCAAATTTGTAAGTTTCCAAGTAAATCTTTCCCTTCACAAGCACATCCTCATTGTATAACTTCATCAGGTCCTTGGTCGTCAGGTATGACGCACGTGGCGTCAACGTGTGCATGACTGAAAATTTGTGAAGCTTCAAGCAGTCAAGATACATAATCAGGGGACAATGGCACAACCCTCTGCACAATTCTGCTTGCTGCCTTTTGTTTGCCACCTCACCACAGCTGCCTGCAACTCATCGACAACAAGCTGGCAAAAGTCCATCTGAGCCATAGCCGCATAATCCATGTTCTCTATCATTGCAGCAACTCTACCCAAACGAACTGCAGGCCCGGGGCACAGCAAATTCTGGTAAAGTATCAGGAAGAACACCTTCACAGCAAGGTCAACAGTCACATGATCATCTTCCTCCACCAACACCTTCAAATTTTCAAGCAAGTCCTTGACACCTATACTTTTTGAACGGTCAAATCCAAGCTCATCCTTGAGGGCAGTCAACGAGTCATCATGGCCGCTGGCAGCAGGCATGGGTGCAGTGTGGCGTCCCATAGGTAAATCAAAAATGTGATGAACTACATCACGATTGATTCGAAGAACCCTGCCATTCCCAAAGTCCATTATCATGGTGGCAGGGTCAATCACTCCCATCAGATAGCACATAAGAATGCGCGACACATTTTTCTTTACTGTCAGTTCAAAGACAACATCAAATCCAGCATCCCGAACACGACTACAGTGTGCCTCTTTCAACAAAGCAGCAGCCTTGCAAACAGTCGGAAGCGACAAACGTACGGTCTTGTTAAATCGAGAATCATCTCCCTCAGCATCATCTTCAGCTGCATTGCTCTTACTAGACTTCTTCCTCTGTGTAAAGGGAAATGCAATCCACATTAGAAGACTAGCCATAAAAAAAGAGACTGAGAAAACATAGATAGAATAACAATGAAGGAAACAAATGCAGTCCACTTCAACAAACCTTTGGAACAACATCCACCTCCTCGCCAGAGTCACCACCAACATCTTCATCGACATCATCACAGGCACGCTTGGGTAGACTCTTAGACGAACCACAGTCTTTGTGTCTACCACTATGAACATCCCTCACAAAATCAGCAAGCACAAAGTCGTCATCATCAGAGTTGGGACCTTCAGTGACATGTAGTCGCTTGCGCTGAGGATCACCCTTTCCACCAGCTTCAGCAGTTTTCTTGCAAAGATTCTTGTTCATGCCAGCAACACGTGGACTCCGCCGAGGTGTACCACCTTCCTCAGCAACAGTACTCAGGCTCTTCTTCTGCAAAGCAGGCTGCTTCACCATGGCAAATTTGGCACCCTTGGCACCATCTGCAGCTCTCATCTGCTTCTCCTTCTCCGCAAACTCTTTTGAGTCACTTTCAAACCTCAACTTCTTCTTGCTTTGCTTCAACTCATATTCACGAAGCTGTTCCGAGACCATCCAATCCTGTGTAACTTCCTCTCTACCATCAACAGACTGCGATTGTGTTTCAGACAAGACGGGACGTCTCTGGTCAAAGCTCACACCAACATTACCCTCTGCAAAATAATGGTCAATCAATTGAGTAACCTCCTCAAACCCAGGCGCCCCAGCATGGAAAACAGACACTGCGTCAAACTGAAGTTTGACTATGGTCGTTAAAAAGTGCACAAAAAGAACAAATGCAGTACACTTAGACATATGAATGCAGTGCTCCAACCATAAGCTAAAAATAAAATTAATGCATTGAACAAAAAACTTGAATAAAACAACAATGCAGTTCACACATACATATAGTGGAGTTCACATATACAAAATAAATGTAGTGCTGCATACACTAACTTCACGTTTGTTCCCAACAAAATGTCGGACAAGATACAGCAAGGCAACGCCAATTTGTACAACATCAAGTAACCAGCATACACAAAATAAATAAATCAATCACATACTAGAAGGAGGGGCCACACTTATGGGAGAAGATTCAATCGGCGAATTCACTTGATGTCCTCCCTCGCCACCATGATCCTTACCACCAGGACAACGAGAGCCAATTGGTGTATCACTATGAGCACTGCAATCACCTACTAGATTCAAAAAGAACCAAAAACAGAAATTACAAAACATCAAATGACAAAATAATGCAAACGAATGCTGACAACTAACAGAGCATAACCCAATATGCAGGATGATTTATGAAACTAGATAAACATTAAACAAAATAAACAAAGCCTAAATAAGCACTCCACATACCCTGAACTCCTCCTCCCACTCTGCTCGGCGAAGACATGGCGTTTGCCTGCAGCACAAGGACGAAGTGACAGATATAAGCAACAAAATCAGCGAAAATCTCACAAAACCCTAGATCCACATTGCTACACACGAGTATCGACTTCAAAATCGAGATAAAATCGACTGCCTACGGAAAAATTACACAAGCAAAAATAGCAACAGCAACTACGAGAATAACAAACCAAGACGAGGGGACGATCAAGACCGAGGCCAAGCGGAACGTACCACAAAAAAGGTGCGGCAACGGCGGTGGCGGCGGCGGGGGGGTGCGGCGACGGGAATGGACAGGAAAGGGCTGCGGGAGCGCAGCGGCAAGGTCTCGCGGAGCGGACGGCGACGCGGAATGCAGGAATAAGGACCTCTTAACGACGGCGGTTCCTCGGGCGACGGCGGTTGCTGCGGGCGATGGCGGTTTTGCTCGAGGGAGAGATGCCTCGGGAGAAACTGCAAGATAGGAGAGGGATTGTTCTCGGTCTCTCTCCCTGTCAGCGGAGCGGTAGGATCGCCTGGAAGGGACACGTACGAGGCCCGCGTGTGGCAAAGGGTAACATAAAACGGGCCGGCCCAAAAACGCCCGGCTAAAATAAGACAGACTACATCAAAACGCAAACGATGCAGTTCTCTGTGAAGAACAATGAAGTTCAAGCGTAAAACAAAATAAAATACATGCAGTTCTTAAAAAAAGTTAAAATCAAAAACAACACGCGTGTTAAGAAAACGCATCCGAAAAGAAAAGGTCTACCTTCAAATAAGTGCCACCCCACCCGTACCAGGGACTGCAGTAAGTATAGGCAAAAAAAAGATGCAGTACGCAGCACTAGAAAAATGCAGTGCATTTCGTTACATGAAGCAGTACGGTATAGCAATCCAGTTCCGGATTAGCTACATGAATAAACACGTGGTATAGTACACAGCGAAAAACTCGTAAAATTGCGGAATACATTGTACTTTTTTCAGGGGCTGCAGCAAGGACATGCAAAAAACGGTGAAGTACACACATGTAGACAAAATGCAGTTCTGTATTGTAGACGATGCAGTGCATAACTATAACCAATGTAGTTTCAATATCACGCAGGATACATATAAATGTGACAAATGCCCGTTCGCACAGAAATTGGTGGTTAAAAAAAATTTACTGATCAAAAATAAAATAAAACCACGTTAAAAAAACCACGTTCGAATACAACCACCCAATCGGAGCGGTTCCATCGCCACAAGCACACAATCACAGACGCAACACCAACCGACGATCTGCACAACCGCATCGTCAGCGAGATCGTGCAGTTCATCCGATGCGGCCATCCCACCCCGCGCCCTCCCCTTAAATTCAGACCCCTGCCAAAGGCCTTCTCATCCACAACAACACAAGTATCCATTGCGGTGCCACCAAATCGCTCCATCACATCCATCTCCACACAAAACACCAAGCCCTACTACCGGCGATGGCGTTCGCCGACGAGTACAAGGGCGTGGAGGCCCACGGCAACACCAAGTTGCACGTCATCCACACCAACGACAAGAAGCAAATGGCGATCACCCTCGCGCAGTACGAGTGCCACCTCAGCCTCCAGCGCCACAAGATTGTCGGCATTGATCTCGAGTACAACAACGAGCCTGAAGCGACGCAGAAACCTGCCCTCTGCCAACTCTCCATCGGCAAGAAACACCCGGTGCTGCTCTTCCAACTGAGCGCCGCTGAAAGGTGCACCGTCTTCGACAACTTTCTCGCCGACCCCACGTACAACTTTGCAGGCTTCTCCATCGACGGCGACAAAACCAGGATAGAGTGCGTCAATCTGGAGGTCGCCAACTTCGTCGACACCCAGAAGGAGTGGAGGGTGCCCGAGGCAACCAAGGAGTTGGGCTCCCTTGGAGACGTCTCCGGCATGCTCATCGACGACTACTACAACAACATGAAGAAGAAGACCACCGACAACGAACACAAGCGCTGGGCCACCCTGCCTCTGTCCATGAGGCACATCGAGTACGCGGCAAAGGACGCCTACGCAGCGTACGAGATATGGAACCGCATCACCCTCACCTAGGACGGGCTTCGCTGTGCAAAGCTGGAGAAGGAGGAGCCCCCCAAGAAGCGCGCTAGGAGCAGCTGGGGATAGGGAGACGCTAACTGCTGAAGAAGAAGATGGTGCCGGCCAAAGAGCCAACAATGCCAGCGTTGTTTTAGAATTATCACCAAATTTTATTTATGTTGTTTGCTTATGTATCGTTAGTTTGCATGTGATCATTTGCTTTTGCTGAACTTAGTTTGCTTGCAATGCAGAATCGCTTGTAATGATGAACTTTGATTATGTTAGATTGCTTTATGTTGAACTTAGTTTGTTGATGATGAACTTGTCATACAGAATGCATGTGATAATTTGTTTTCTGTTGTTTGCTTATGTATCATTAGATTCGAGGAGTGCACAAAACGAAAATAAGATGCAGTGTCCATATAGGACGCATGTAGTGCAAATTGTGTACGAATACAGTACAGCCTATGTCGAATGAAGTTTACACATACCCAACAAAGCAGTGCACGCCCCTAAATTTGAAGAAAAGAATACATAAGAGCAAAAACACAAAAAGAAAAATGCGACCTGTATATGTAGTGCAGAAATATATGAATGTGCAGTACAGAAACATAATCAATGCAGTACAAGTATGATTCACTAAGCAGTGCACTCCCCTACATTTGGAAAAAAGATTACATAAGAGCAAAAAACACGAAAGCAAAAATGAGAACTGTACATGTAGTACGGAATGCGTGCACATGCAGTACAGAACCCTGATCAATGCAGTGCACGGATGTTTTGCTAACCAGTGCACGCCACTACATTGAAAAAACATACATGACAGAAAATACAAAGAAAAAAAGTTGACCACCCAGTACACGTATGATTTACTAAGCAGTGCACTCCCCTACATTTGAAAAAAAGATTACATAAGAGCAAAAAACATGAAAACAAAAATGAGAACTGTCAATGTAGTACGAATGCATGCACATGCAGTACAGAACCCTGATCAATGCAGTGCATGGATGTTTTGCTAAGCAGTGCATGCCCCTACATTAAAAAAAATACATGACAGAAAATAAAAAGAAAAAAATTGACCACCCAGGTGCAGCCGGCCCCAGCCAGTCTAATAGTAGTCCTACGCCCACAGCAGGCGAGTCGTTCTGAGCCACGATGCATGGGGCCGAGCACACATGGGCCCACAGGTCAGAGACAATAGAGCAGCGAGGGCCGCGTATAAGCGCCCAAACAAGTAACCAGAGGAGTTCGAAAGAGATGCCTCGCCAACGCTTATAAACAGGTCGGGTGCGCCTTCCGCAGGCGAGGTGGGACTAAATATTAGAGCGCACACAGTGCACCGGGAACCAGCTGTTGGGGAACGTAGTAATTTCAAAAAAAATCCTACGCACACGCAAGATCATGGTGATGCATAGCAACGAGAGGGGAGAGTGTTGTCCACGTACCCTCCTAGACCAAAAGCGGAAGCGTTAACACAACACGGTTGATGCAGTCGTACGTCTTCACGATCCGGCCGATCAAGTACCGAACGCACGGCACTCCGAGTTCAGCACACGTTCAGCTCGATGACGTCCCTCGAACTCCGATCCAGCCGAGTGTTGAGGGAGAGCTTCGTCAGCACGAAGGCGTGGTGACGATGATGATGTTCTATCGACGCAGGGCTTCGCCTAAGCACCGCTACGATATTATCGAGGTGTAATATGGTGGAGGGGGCACCGCACACGGCTAAGAGATCAATGATCGATTGTTGTGTCTATGGGGTGCCCCCCTGCCCCCGTATATAAAGGAGCAAGGGGGAGGCGGCCGGCCAAGGAGGAGGGCGCGCCAAGGGGGGAGTCCTACTCCCGGTGGGAGTAGGACTACTCCTTTCCTTGTTGGAGTAGGAGAGAAGGAAAGAGGGGGAGAGGGAGAAGGAAAAGGGGGCTGCACCCCTTGTCCAATTCGGACCAGAGGGGGGGTGCGCGCCTCCTTCCTTTTGGCATCTCTCCTCTATTCCCGTATGGCCCAATAAGGCCCAATACTTCTCCCCGGCGAATTCCCGTAACTCTCCGGTACTCCGATAAATACCCGAATCACTCGGAACCTTTCCGAACTCCGAATATAGTCGTCCAATATATCGATCTTTACGTCTCGGCCATTTCGAGACTCCTAGTCATGTCCCCGATCTCATCCGGGACTTCGAACTGCCTTCGGTACAACAAAACACATAAACTCAGAATATAACCGTCATCGAACTTTAAGCGTGCGGACCCTACGGGTTCGAAAACTATGTAGACATGACCGAGACACATCTCCGGTCAATAACCAATAGCGGAACCTGGATGCTCATATTGGCTCCCACATGTTCTACGAAGATCTTTATCGGTCAGACCGCATAACAACATACGTTGTTCCCTTTGTCATCGGTATGTTACTTGCCCGAGATTCGATCGTCGGTATCTCAATACCTAGTTCAATCTCGTTACCGGCAAGTCTCTTTACTCGTTCCGTAATACATCATCCCGCAACTAGCTCATTAGTTGCAATGCTTGCAAGGCTTATAGTGATGTGCATTACCGAGTGGGCCCAGAGATACCTCTCCGACAATCGGAGTGACAAATCCTAATCTCGAAATACGCCAACCCAACAAGTACCGTTGGAGACACCTGTAGAGCACCTTTATAATCACCCAGTTACGTTGTGACGTTTGGTAGCACACAAAGTGTTCCTCCGGTAAACGGGAGTTGCATAATCTCATAGTCATAGGAACATGTATAAGTCATGAAGAAAGCAATAGCAACATACTAAACGATCAAGTGCTAAGCTAAGGGAATGGGTCAAGTCAATCATATCATTCTCCTAATGATGTGATCCCGTTAATCAAATGACAACTCATCTCTATGGCTAGGAAACTCAACCATCTTCGATTAACGAGCTAGTCAAGTAGAGGCATACTAGTGACACTATGTTTGTCTATGTATTCACACATGTATCAAGTTTCCGGTTAATACAATTCTAGCATGAATAATAAACATTTATCATAAAATAAGGAAATAAATAATAAATTTATTATTGCCTCTAGGGCATATTTCCTTCAGTCTCCCACTTGCACTAGAGTCAATAATCTAGTTCACATCGCCATGTGATTTAACATCAATAGTTCACATCACCATGTGATTAACACCCATAGTTCACATCGTCATGTGACCAACACCCAAAGGGTTTACTAGAGTCAATAATCTAGTTCACATCGCTATGTGATTAACACCCAAAGAGTACTAAGGTGTGATCATGTTTTGCTTGTGAGATAATTTTAGTCAACGGGTCTGTCACATTCAGATCCGTTTTGCAAATTTCTATGTCTACAATGTTCTGCACGGAGCTACTCTAGCTAACTGCTCCCACTTTCAATATGTATCTAGATCGAGACTTAGAGTCATCCAGATCTGTGTCAAAACTTGCATCGACGTAACTCTTTACGACGAACCTTTTGTCACCTCCATAACCGAGAAATGTTTCCTTATTTCACTAAGGATAATTTTGACCGCTGTCCAGTGATCTACTCCTAGATCACTATTGTACCCTCTTGCCAAAATCATGGTGAGGTACACAATAGGTCTGGTACACAGCATAGCATACTTTATAGAACCTATGACTGAGGCATAGGAAATGACTTTCATTCTCTTTTCTATCTTCTGCCATGGTCGAGCTTTGAGTCTTACTCAATTTCACACCTTGTAACACAGGCAAGAACTCTTTCTTTGACTGTTCCATTTTGAACTACTTCAAAATCTTGTCAAAGTATGTACTCATTGAAAAACTTATCAAGCGTCTTGATCTATCTCTATAGATCTTGATGCTCAATATGTAAGCAGCTTCACCGAGGTCTTTCTTTAAAAAACTTCTTTCAAACACTCCTTTATGCTTTGCAGAATAATTCTACATTATTTTCGATCAACAATATGTCATTCACATATACTTATCAGAAATGTTGTAGTGCTCCCACTCACTTTCTTGTAAATACAGGCTTCACCGCAAGTCTGTATAAAACTATATCCTTTGATCAACTTATCAAAGCGTATATTCCAACTCCGATATGCTTGCACCAGTCCATAGATGGATCGCTAGAGCTTGCATTTTTTTTAGCACCTTTAGGATTGACAAAACCTTCTGGTTGGATCAAATACAACTCTTCTTTAATAAATCCATTAAGGAATGCAGTTTTGTTTATCCATTTGCCAGATTTCATAAAATGCGGCAATTGCTAACATGATTCGGACAGACTTAAGCATCGCTGCGAGTGAGAAAATCTCACCGTAGTCAACACTTTGAACTTTGTCAAAAACCTTTTTCGACAAGTCTAGCTTTGTAGATAGTAACACTACTATTAGCGTCCGTCTTCCTCTTGAAGATCCATTTATTTTCTATGGCTTGCCAATCATCGGGCAAGTCAACCAAAGTCCACACTTTGTTCTCATACATGGATCCCATCTCAGATTTCATGGCCTCAAGCCATTTTGCGGAATCTGGGCTCACCATCGCTTCCTCATAGTTCGTAGGTTCGTCATGGTCAAGTAACATGACGTCCAGAACAGGATTACCGTACCACTCTGGTGCGGATCTCACTCTGGTTGACCTACGAGGTTCTGTAGTAACTTGATCCGAAGTTACATGATCATCATCATTAGATTCCTCACTAATTGGTGTAGTAGTCACAGGAACAGATTTCTGTGATGAACTACTTTCCAATAAGGGAGCAGGTATAGTTACCTCATCAAGTTCTACTTTCCTCCCACTCACTTCTTTCGAGAGAAACTCCTTCTCTAGAAAGGATCCATTCTTAGCAACGAATATCTTGCCTTCGGATCTGCGATAGAAGGTGTACCCAACAGTCTCCTTTGGGTATCCTATGAAGACACATTTCTCCGATTTGGGTTCGGGCTTATCAGGTTGAAGCTTTTTCACATAAGCATCACAACCCCAAACTTTAAGAAATGACAACTTTGGTTTCTTGCCAAACCATAGTTCATATTGTGTCGTCTCAACGGACTTAGACGGTGCCCTTTTTAATGTGGATGCAGTTGTCTCTAATGCATAACCCCAAAACAATAGTGGTAAATCGGTAAGAGACATCATAGATTGCACCATATCTAATAAAGTACGGTTACGATGTTCGGACACACCATTAAACTGTGGTGTTCCAGGTGGCGTGAGCAGTGAAACTATTTCACATTGTTTTAACTGAAGACCAAACTCGTAACTCAAATACTCTTCTCCACGATCAGATCGTAGAAACTTTATTTTCTTGTTATGATGATTTTTCACTTCACTCTGAAATTATATGAACTTTTCAAATGTTTCAGACTTGTGTTTCATTAAGTAGATATACCCATATCTGCTTAAATCATCTGTGAAGGTGAGAAAATATCGATATCCGCCACGAGCCTCAAAATTCATCGGACCACATACATCTGTATGTATGATTTCCAACAAATCTGTTCCTCTCTCCATAGTTTCGGAGAACGGCGTTTTAGTCATCTTGCCCAAGAGGCATGGTTCGCAAGCATCAAGTGATTCATAATCAAGTGATTCCAAAATCCCATCAGCATGGAGTTTCTTCACGCGCTTTACACCAATATGACCTAAACGGCAGTGCCACAAATAAGTTGCACTATCATTATTAACTTTGCATCTTTTGGCTTCAATATTATGAATATGTGTATCACTACGATCGAGATCCAACAAACCATTTTCATTGGGTGTATGACCATAGAAGGTTTTATTCATGTAAACAAAACAACAATTATTCTCTAATTTAAATGAATAACCGTATTGCAACAAACATGATCAAATCATACTCATGCTCAACGCAAACACCAAATAATACTTATTTAGTTTCAACACTAATCCCGACAGTATAGGGAGTGTGCGATGATGATCATATCAATCTTGGAACTGCTTCCAACACGCATCGTCACCTCGCCTTTTACTAGTCTCTGTTTATTCTGCAACTCCCGTTTCGAGTTACTACTCTTAGTAACTGAACCAGTATCAAATACCGAGGGGTTGCTACGAACACTAGTAAAATACACATCAATAATCTGCATATCAAATATACCTTTGTTCACTTTGCCATCCTTCTTATCCGCCAAATACTTGGGGTAGTTCTGCTTCCAGTGACCAGTCCCTTTGCAGTAGAAGCACTTAGTCTCAGGCTTAGGACCAGACTTGGGCTTCTTCACTTGAGCAGCAACTTGCTTGCCGTTCTTCTTGAAGTTCCCCTTCTTCCCTTTTCCCTTTTCTTGAAACTAGTGGTCTCGTCAACCATCAACACTTGATGTTTTTCTTGATTTCTACCTTCGTCGATTTCAGCATCACGAAGAGCTCGGGAATTACTTTCGTCATCCCTTGCATACTATAGTTCATCACGAAGTTCTACTAACTTGGTGATGGTGACTAGAGAATTCTGTCAATCACTATTTTATCTGGAAGATTAACTCCCACTTGATTCAAGCGATTGTAGAACTCAGACAATCTGAGCACATGCTCACTAGCTGAGCAATTCTCCTCCATCTTGTAGCTATAGAACTTGTTGGAGACTTCATATCTCTCAACTCGGGTATTTGCTTGAAATATTAACTTCAACTCCTGGAACATCTCATATGGTCCATGACGTTCAAAACGTCTTTGAAGTCCCGATTCTAAGCCGTTAAGCATGGTGCACTAAACTATCAAGTAGTCATCATATTGAGCTAGCCAAACATTCATAACGTCTGCATCTGCTCCTGCAATAGGTCTGTCACCTAGCGGTGCATCAAGGACATAATTCTTCTGTGCAGCTATGAGGATAATCCTCAGATCACGGATCCAATGTGCATCTTTTCTACTAACATCTTTCAACATAATTTTTCTCTAGGAACATATCAAAAATAAACACAGGGAAGCAACAACGCGAGCTATTGATCTACAACATAATTTGCAAAATACTATCAGGACTAAGTTCATGATAAATTTAAGTTCAATTAATCATATTACTTAAGAACTCCCACTTAGATAGACATCCCTCTAATCCTCTAAGTGATCACGTGATCCATATCAACTAAACCATGTCCGATCATCACGTGAGATGGAGTAGTTTCAACGGTGAACATCACTATGTTGATCATATCTACTATATGATTCATGCTCGACCTTTCGGTCTCCATGTTCCGAGGCCATATCTGTTATATGCTAGGCTCGTCAAGCTTAACCTGAGTATTCCACCTGTGCAACTGTTTTGCACCCGTTGTATTTGAACGTAGAGCCTATCACACCCGATCATCACGTGGTGTCTCAGCACGAAGAACTTTCGCAACGGTGCATACTCAGGGAGAACACTTATACCTTGATAATTTAGTGAGGGATCATATTATAATGCTACCGTCAATCAAAGCAAGATAAGATGCATAAAAGATAAACATCACATGCAATCAATATAAGTGATATGATATGGCCATCATCATCTTGTGCTTGTGATCTCCATCTCCGAAGCACCGTCATGATCACCATCGTCACCAGTGTGACACCTTGATCTCCATCGTAGCATCGTTGTCGTCTCGCCAATCTTATGCTTCTACGACTATTGCTGCCGCTTAGTGATAAAGTAAAGCATTACAGGGCGATTGCATTGCATACAATAAAGCGACAACCATATGGCTCCTGCCAGTTGCCGATAACTCGGTTACAAAACATGATCATCTCATACAATAAATTTAGCATCATGCTTTGACCATATCACATCACAACATGCCCTGCAAAAACAAGTTAGACGTCCTCTACTTTGTTGTTGCAAGTTTTACGTGGCTGCTACGGGCTTAGCAAGAACCGTTCTTACCTACGCATCAAAACCACAACGATAGTTTGTCAAGTTGGTGATGTTTTAACCTTCGCAAGGACCGGGCGTAGCCACACTAAGTTCAACTAAAGTTGGAGAAACTGACACCCGCCAGCCACCTATGTGCAAAGCATGTCGGTAGAACCAGTCTCGCGTAAGCGTACGCGTAATGTCGGTCCGGGCCGCTTCATCCAACAATACCGCCGAACCAAAGTATGACATGCTGGTAAGCAGTATGACTTATATCGCCCACAACTCATTTGTGTTCTACTCGTGCATATAACATCAACGCATAAAACCAGGCTCGGATGCCACTGTTGGGGAACGTAGTAATTTTAAAAAAATTCCTACTCACACGCAAGATCATGGTGATGCATAGCAACGAGAGGGGAGAGTGTTGTCCACGTACCCTCGTAGACCGAAAGCGGAAGCGTTAACACAACGCGGTTGATGTAGTCGTACGTCTTCACGATCCGACCGATCAAGTACCGAACGCACGGCACCTCCGAGTTCAGCACACGTTCAGCTCGATGACGTCCCTCGAACTCCGATCCAGCCGAGTGTTGAGGGAGAGTTTCGTCAGCACGACGGCATGGTGACGATGATGATGTTCTATCGACGCAGGGCTTCGCCTAAGCACTGCTACGATATTATCGAGGTGTAATATGGTGGAGGGGGCACCGCACACGGCTAAGAGATCAATGATCAATTGTTGTGTCTATGGGGTGCCCCCCTGCCCCCGTATATAAAGGAGCAAGGGGGAGGCGGCCATCCAAGGAGGAGGGCGCGCCAAGGGGGGAGTCCTACTCCCGGTGGGAGTAGGACTCCTCCTTTCCTTGTTGGAGTAGGAGAGAAGGAAAGAGAGGGAGAGGGAGAAGGAAAAGGGGGCTGCACCCCTTGTCCAATTCGGACCAGAGGGGGGTTTGCGCGCCTCCTTCCTTTTGGCCTCTCTCCTCTATTCCCGTATGGCCCAATAAGGCCCAATACTTCTCCCCGGCGAATTCCCGTAATTCTCCGGTACTCCGATAAATACCCAAATCACTCGGAACCTTTCCGAAGTCCGAATATAGTTGTCCAATATATCGATCTTTCCATCTCGGCCATTTCGAGACACCTCGTCATATCCCCGATCTCATCCGGGACTCCGAACTACCTTCGGTACATCAAAACACATAAACTCATAATATAACCGTCATCGAACTTTAAGCGTGCGGGCCCTACGGGTTCGAGAACTATGTAGACATGACCGAGACACGTCTCCGGTCAATAACCAATAGTGGAACCTGGATGCTCATATTGGCTCCCACATATTCTACGAAGATCTTTATCGGTCAGACCGCATAACAACATACGTTATTCCCTTTGTCATCGGTATGTTACTTGCCCGAGGTTCGATCATCGGTATCTCAATACCTAGTTCAATCTCGTTACCGACAAGTCTCTTTACTCGTTCTGTAATACATCATCCCGCAACTAGCTCATTAGTTGCAATGCTTGCAAGGCTTATAGTGATGTGCATTACCGAGTGGGCCCAGAGATACCTCTCCGACAATCGAAGTGACAAATCCTAATCTCGAAATACGCCAACCCAACAAGTACCTTCGGAGACACCTGTAGAGCACCTTTATAATCACCCAGTTACGTTGTGACGTTTGGTAGCACACAAAGTGTTCCTCCGGTAAACGGGAGTTGCATAATCTCATAGTCATAGGAACATGTATAAGTCATGAAGAAAGCAATAGCAACATACTAAACGATCAAGTGCTAAGCTAACGGAATGGGTCAAGTCAATCATATCATTCTCCTAATGATGTGATCCCGTTAATCAAATGACAACTCCCGTCTATGGCTAGGAAACTCAACCATCTTTGATTAACGAGCTAGTCAAGTAGAGGCATACTAGTGACACTATGTTTGTCTATGTATTCACACATGTATCAAGTTTCCAGTTAATACAATTCTAGCATGAATAATAAATATTTATCATAAAATAAGGAAATAAATAATAAATTTATTATTGCCTCTAGGGCATATTTCCTTCACCAGCCGTGCTCACAGGCCGACTTGGGCCCAATGCATCTTCACTCCCGGAACACAGGCCCAACACACAAAAGAGAGGCCACTGAAAATTAAAAAAAATCCCACATACCATACACAAACGCAGGCCCAACCACGCGCCCCGCAGTTCGTCTTGATATGACAATGCAGTTCGCTGTTTTTAAGTAAGCAGTCCTCTTGCTACTCAAATGCATTCGCGGACACTGAATCAGAACCAATCCACCACCTAACACCAACCATAAACATTTATTATTTCCGTTGCTCAATTGGTTGCTTAAAAACGTATCCATTCGTGCTCCAGACTAACACAACTCCTCCCCCGTTCCTCTTTTTCTTCAAATCGTAGATCTAGGGTTCATCCCATCCCCAGCTCTTCTCTGGAATTCCACTGAACCCGCCATGGACTGTAAGTGCGGGTGTTTGGCAAGGATGGCGCTGGTAGCGGACACATGCGTGTACGCAGAAGGTCTAGAGCTCACCAACACCGAGTGGCGCAGCATGCTCGGGTGCCTGGTGATACCCAACAGGGGATTTCAGGCACCATTTCTTCATCGCCTCACAACCGCAGATCTGCAGGAAAGTTGGGTATGTTTTTCCCCTCGGAATTTTGGACATAATCTAGCCTGCAAATCCACATCTGAATATATAGTTCAATCAATTTGTTCAGTAGTGTCAACAAAATACAAAACATAATTTGTATTGTTGTTCAGATTTGTTAGCTCTTAAGGCTAGATGCTTCCACCTATTTTTCTTCAGTACCACACCAGGTATCGACACTAGTTAGATCAAAACCGCAACACACGAACAAAAAAAGGGTTAGTAGATCAGCGTTGCAGTTCTCTTAACATTCTGGCGAAGTACACTGTAACTGACCTTGCAGTACAAGCATGTTGCAGTATAATATATATCCTAGTAAAACTAGAGGTCAATTCTGTATACAAGTTTGTTCATACATTGCAACTATTTAGAAAATAGCAGTCATATATATGTAAGTATTTAAGTCAACATAAACAGAACATCCTAAGTATAAAGAAAAACATTTGCTGTTTACTTATAAAAAAATTCCACCCATTCCAATATGCAGAAACTGCCATCCACAATAAAATTTCCTGCCCCGAGTTCAGGGAAGGTTACTTTGGAGACACGACACAAGAATGGGTATGCAGACATGCAAGCTGACTACCACATCGACTCTGAAGACTGCGTCAACATAACTATTGGTTGGAAAGATTTTGTCTCCCAGAATGGCTTTGAGGTCGGAGAAGTGGCCATGGTGTTTTTCTACAAAGAAGAAGACTCCCTCAAGTTTACAATATTTGCACTCTAGGTTGTCTAATATGAAGCAACCACTATTTCTAATGCTTTGATTATGCTGTATGCTTTTAAAGTTATGTCCATCGGACACTTTGAACGATGCCTATTTAAAGTATGCAACCTCAACTGCATCATTTTATCATCCTTTTTAGACAAGTTGTTGTTGGCAGTAATGCAGTTATCTCAAACACATAGTGTGGTGCTAATAATAATAAAAGCAGTCCTCTAAACTGTAACAAGGAAATGAGAATGGTCGAAACTTTGCAGTTAACATATGATGTTCAAAAACAATTCTCATAGTATGCAGTTCAAAAAAATTCTTATAATAACTAGTCAGCTAACACAAGCATATAATGGACCATCCATTCTAATAGCACAATACAACATTAACCACACTGCTAATGTGGTACGCAAGTGCATATTATGCAGTCCTCTAGAACACATAATTCAGTTTAAGAAAACAGAAATATCATAAGCTGCCATAACCACTGTAATGCAGCTACAACGAAGTACACTACTAACGAAAAATGTAGTGCACTACAACGTATGCCACAACTACAACAAATAAAATTAAAGCAGTAGAACTCCACACATGTGGTAGACTAACAGAGGTGTCAATTTCACTCGCACTTCGATAACTCACCTAAAAATTGTCCAACCACTAAACTATCGAAAAATACCCCCGCAAAAAATTACATGGAAGACACGGCAACGGGACGAACTGCATCAGCTCTCATTTAAAAAATGCAATTCAAAAATGACAATTATACCCGCAATACAATGAATTCAAACCTATAACAACAGTAATTACAATATTCAAACACGCATGGACACGCAAAATACAAAAAATCAACAAGAACAGAGGAGCGGACGAAGCTCACCCGCCCGCACAATCAAATTAACAGCAAATAAAAAGAAACTCCTAAAAACTAACAAATTATAGAGTGAATGCAATCAAAGAATTCCTACTCAAAAACAACATCCAAGCACAAAAAACGCATCTGAAGCGAACACGAACGAACAGAGAAAGCTCGTCCGCCAAATCCTTCGATTTGCAAGCACTCTAGTAGATTTTCCTGTGAATTATAAAGAATAAAGGTAAAATGAGATGCAGAGACAAACTAAATCATCCCGCAACACCCGATTCCACACAGAAAACGCGGGCGGAACACTAGAAAATGAAGCAGTTCTCCCGTGAAGCATTGCAGTGCCCAACGTAAAGACGACGCAGTTCGCTTCTGTTGAGAGTGCAGTGCGGAAGTGTTATCGGAATAGTTATTCTGCTAATATTAGAAGAATAGACCGGCTGTATATATATAGGGATTGACTATTCGTCACCCTGGGTGACGAATAGTTATTCTTCACCCAACTCTATTTTAACATCTATGCACCGTAATTTTACGTTTCGTAAATTTTGTCTTATTTTAGAGATAAAAAGAGAACGTAAGAAAACCTATAATCGTCGTAAAAAATTTTATGTTACGTAAAATTACAAATGTAAAAACATAGTGTAAAATGTACATAAAATACATTTTTTGACCTATATTTTTTTGTTAATGTCAAATTTTATACAGTAAATCAATATGAATGTAACTATTTGTATTTCAAATGTAATTTATTTATGAAAAGGTCGTAAGATTACCTCGGGTGAAGAATAATTTATTCTGCACCCTGGGTGATGAATAGTAACACTATATATATATATATATATATATATATATATATATATATATATAATCTAACATTTATATAAACTAAAAGTATAATAAACTAAAAACAGAAAATAGAAAAAATCATTAAGAAAAATCTATCTGTGTGTGTACTGTGTGTGTGTACTTATGTGTGTGCGTGTGTGTGCATGTGCACAAAGGCCGCCGGCGAGCGGCAGGGGGCAGGTCGGGGTGTGCGGTCGATCTTACAGCGGGGCGACGATCGGCGATGCGAGGCGACGGGGACGGGCCGGGGCGGCGCAGGGACGGGGGCGGCGACGACGGCCACAGGGGCGGCGACGACGGCCACAGGGGCGGCGCAGGGACTGGCGCGACGAATAGCTGAACAGATGAACTAACTGAAATTTTCGTAAGTGTTGTTTATATAGGGGAGGCCTTTAGTACCGATTGGAGCTACCAACCAGTGCTAAAGGTCAAATTTGGCAGCCCGAGCGGCAGGAAGCGCACCCTTTAGTACCGGGTCATGGCTCCACCCGGTACTAAAGACCCGTCCTTTAGTACCGGTTGGAGCCAGGAACCGGTAATAAAGAGGGTGCGCTCCCGTTCCGCGGTGCGCAAAGTTTAGTCCCATCTCGCCGAGCGAAGGGCAGCCGCACTGGTTTATAAACTCAGCCGCGGCTGCTCCTTCGAGCTCCTCTCTAAAGCAGGCTTCTGGGCCTAACTTTGCCTCGCTGCCCTGTGAGCCTGCTGGGCCTTATGGGCCTGCATAACCACGCCCAAGGCCGAGCAGGCCCACTGGGCAGCGCGGAAATAATTTTTTATATATAGTTTTTTCTTTTCTGCTTTATATATTTTCTTCTATTTATTTCTGAGTAGTTTTTTGTTGTATTTAGAGTTTCTTTTTGAATATTTTTGCTTTAGGTACAAAAAAATTGAATTATTTGAAATTTGTGTGAATCACTAGTTTGTGAATAACTTAACTTTAAAAATAGATTTTTCAATGATTATTTTTTCTTATGTTTAATATTAGTGTGTTTTATCATTATATTCAAATTAGTAATATGACTGGAGTTGTAATAAGTTCTTAAAATTTTGAATAGCTGGTGTAACAGATGAGTTTTCGTCCGAAACCTTCATACTTCGAAAGAGATTGTCTAGTTTGTACACGAAGTGCATCCAGTTTTTGCCGTAACCCTCTCTACTTTTTCGCACATGCTATGCGAGTGAAATGATGATACCATGCCATGTTTCAACCTTTTCAGAGTTCATTTTGTAGTGCTTTTCAACTTCGGGGGCATTTAGCTCAAAACAAATCAGTAAATGCATCAAAAATAGCAAATTATGTCAGAAAGGGTTGAAAGTTGATGACGTGGCTTTGAATGGTGCATCTGAACGCAAAAAAAATCCGGAGTTGTAATAAGTTATTAAAATTTTGAATAGCCGGTGTAACAGATTAGTTTTCGTCCGAAACCCTGATACTTCGAAAAAAATTGTCCAGTTTGTACACGAAGTGTATCCAGTTTTGGCCGTAACCCTCTCTACTTTTTTGCACATGCTATGCGGGTGAAATGATGATACCATGCCAAGTTTCAACTTTTTCAGAGTTTATTTTGTAGTGCTTTCAATTTTAGGGTCATTTAACTCAAAACAAATCAGTAAATGCATGAAAAATAGCAAATGAAGGCACAAAAAATCTGGAGTTAAAATAAGTTATTAAAAATGAAAGAGAGGCGTAATGCTCAGCTGCATGTTGCTTATCTTCAGGCCTTGAGGAAATAGTGTAGACTGCACGGAGCTATGTGTAGTTTTCGTCCGAAACTCTTATAGCTCTGTGCAGTCTACACCACTTCCTCAAGGCCTGAAGCTAAGCAACGTGTGCAGGTGAGCATTGAGCCTCTCCTTCATCGTCTCTGCACTCAGGGCTTATAAAACGCTGCAAGTGCCTCTTGCTTGGTGAGGTGGGACTAAAAAATAGCTGCAAAATGAAACAAATAAAAAGCTCTAGTACCGATTCATGCCACGAACCGGTACTTAAGGTGCTGGTGGGGCCCCAGTCTGGCCACAGCCTGTCACAGCATCTTTAGTACCGGTTTGTGGCATGAACCGGTACTAAAGGTTCGCCACGAACCGGTACTAATTAGCTCCTCCCGCCTAGCCATTGGAACCGGCACTAATGGACACATTAGTGCCGGTCTTGTTTCAAACCGGGACTAATGTGCTTCACATTAGGCCCTTTTTCTACTAGTGTAACACTGTCATTCTTATGATCCCAAAGGTAACTTCAGCAGAGAAGTTACTGTTGGGAATCGTAGCATAATTTTAAAATTTTCCTACGTTCACCAAGATGCATCTATGGAGTATACTAGCAACGAGGGGAAGGGAGTGCATCTACATACCCTTGTAGATCGCGAGCGGAAGCGTTCCAATGAACGTGGATGACGGAGTCGTACTCGCCGTGATCCAAATCACCGATGACCGAGTGCCCAACGGACGGCACCTCCGCGTTCAACACACGTACGGTGTAGTGACGTCTCCTCCTTCTTGATCCAGCAAGGGGGAAGGAGAGGTTGATGGAGATCCAGCAGCACGACGGCGTGATGGTGGATGTAGCGGGTCTCCGCAGGGCTATGCCGAGCTTCTACGAGAGAGAGAGAGGTGTTGCAGGGGAGGAGGGAGGCTCCCAGGGCTGTTGTGTCCTGCCCTCCCTCCCCCCCCCCTTATATAGGCCCCTGGGGGGGTGCGCCAGCCCTGGAGATCAGATCCAAGGGGGGGCGGCGGCCAAGTGGGGGGAAGGGGTGCCTTGCCCCCCAAGGCAAGGGGGAACTCCCCCCCCCCCTAGGGTTCCCAACCCTAGGCGCATGGGGGGAGGCCCAAGGGGGGCGCCCTAGCCCACTAGGGGCTGGTTCCCTTCCACTTTCAGCCCACGGGGCCCTCCGGGACAGGTGGCCCCACCCGGTGGACCCCCGGGACCCTTTCGGTGGTCCCGGTACAATACCGATAACCCCCGAAACTTTCCCGGTGGCCGAAACTGGACTTCCTATATATAATTCTTCACCTCCGGACCATTCCGGAACCTCTCGTGACGTCCGGGATCTCATCCGGGACTCCGAACAACTTTCGGGTTTCCGCATACATATATCTCTACAACCCTAGCGTCACCGGACCTTAAGTGTGTAGACCCTACGGGTTCGGGAGACATGCAGACATGACCGAGACGCCTCTCTGGTCAATAACCAACAGCGGGATCTGGATACCCATGTTGGCTCCCACATGCTCCACGATGATCTCATCGGATGAACCACGGTGTCGAGGATTCAATCAATCCGTATGCAATTCCCTTTGTCAATCGGTATGTTACTTGCCCGAGATTCGATCGTCGGTATCCCAATACCTTGTTCAATCTCGTTACCGGCAAGTCTCTTTACTCGTACCGCAATGCATGATCCCGTGACTAATGCCTTAGTCACATTGAGCTCATTGTGATGATGCATTGCCGAGTGGGCCCAGAGATACCTCTCCGTCACACGGAGTGACAAATCCCAGTCTCGATCCGTGCCAACCCAACAGACACTTTCGGAGATACCCGTAGTGCACCTTTATAGTCACCCAGTTACGTTGTGACGTTTGGCACACCCAAAGCACTCCTACGGTATCCGGGAGTTGCACGATCTCATGGTCTAAGGAAAAGATACTTGACATTGGAAAAGCTCTAGCAAACGAAACTACACGATCTTTTATGCTATGCTTAAGTTGGGTCTTGTCCATCACATCATTCTCCTAATGATGTGATCCCGTTATCAATGACATCCAATGTCCATAGTCAGGAAACCATGACTATCTATTGATCAACGAGCTAGTCAACTAGAGGCTTACTAGGGACACTTTGTGGTCTATGTATTCACACATGTATTACGATTTCCGGACAATACAATTATAGCATGAATAATAGACAATTACCATGAACAAAGAAATATAATAATAACCATTTATTATTGCCTCTAGGGCATATTTCCAACAGTCTCCCACTTGCACTAGAGTCAATAATCTAGTTACATTGTGATGAATCGAACACCCATTGCGTCCTGGTGTTGATCATGTTTTGCCCTAGGGAGAGGTTTAGTCAACGGATCTGCTACATTCAGGTCCGTGTGCACTTTACAAATATCTATGTCTCCATTTTGAACACTTTCACGAATGGAGTTGAAGCGACGCTTGATATGTCTGGTCTTCCTGTGAAACCTGGGCTCCTTCGCAAGGGCAATAGCTCCAGTGTTGTCACAGAAGAGAGTCATTGGGCCCGACGCATTGGGAATCACCCCTAGGTCGGTAATGAACTCCTTCATCCAGACTGCTTCCTGTGCTGCCTCCGAGGCTGCCATGTATTCCGCTTCACATGTAGATCCCGCCACGACGCTTTGCTTGCAACTGCACCAGCTTACTGCTCCTCTATTCAAAATATACACGTATCCGGTCTGTGACTTCGAGTCATCCAGATCTGTGTCGAAGCTAGCGTCGACGTAACCCTTTACGACGAGCTCTTCGTCACCTCCATAAACGAGAAACATATCCTTAGTCCTTTTCAGGTACTTCAGGATATTCTTGACCGCTGTCCAGTGTTCCTTGCCGGGATTACTTTGGTACCTTCCTACCAAACTTACGGCAAGGTTTACATCAGGTCTGGTACACAGCATGGCATACATAATAGACCCTATGGCCGAGGCATAGGGGATGACACTCATCTCTTCTATATCTTCTGCCGTGGTCGGGCATTGAGCCGTGCTCTATTGCACACCTTGCAATACAGGCAAGAACCCCTTCTTGTACTGATCCATATTGAACTTCTTCAATATCTTGTCAAGGTATGTACTCTGTGAAAGACCAATGAGGCGTCTTGATCTATCTCTATAGATCTTGATGCCTAATATATAAGCAGCTTCTCCAAGGTCCTTCATTGAAAAACACTTATTCAAATAGGCCTTTATACTTTCCAATAATTCTATATCATTTCCCATCAATAGTATGTCATCCACATATAATATGAGAAATGCTACAGAGCTCCCACTCACTTTCTTGTAAACACAGGCTTCTCCATAAGTCTGTGTAAACCCAAACGCTTTGATCATCTCATCAAAGCGAATGTTCCAACTCCGAGATGCTTGCACCAGCCCATAGATTGAGCGTTGGAGCTTGCATACTTTGTTAGCATTCTTAGGATCGACAAAACCTTCCGGCTGCATCATATACAACTCTTCCTTAAGGAAGCCGTTAAGGAATGTCGTTTTGACGTCCATCTGCCATATCTCATAATCATAGTATGCGGCAATTGCTAACATGATTCGGACGGACTTTAGCTTCGCTACGGGTGAGAAAGTCTCATCGTAGTCAACCCCTTGAACTTGTCGATAACCCTTAGCGACAAGTCGAGCTTTGTAGATGGTCACATTACCATCTGCGTCCGTCTTCTTCTTAAAGATCCATTTGTTTTCTATGGCTCGCCGCTCATCGGGCAAGTCAGTCAAAGTCCATACTTTGTTTTCATACATGGATTCTATCTCGGATTTCATGGCTTCTAGCCATTTGTCGGAATCCGGGCCCGCCATCGCTTCTTCATAGTTCGAAGGTTCACCGTTGTCTAACAACATGATTTCCAGGACAGGGTTGCCGTACCACTCTGGTGCGGAACGTGTCCTTGTGGACCTACGAAGTTCAGCAACTTGATCTGAAGCTTCATGATCATCATCATTAACTTCCTCCCCAGTCGGTGTAGGCACCACAGGAACATTTTCCCGCGCTGCGCTACTTTCCGGTTCGGAAGGGGTGACTATCACCTCATCAAGTTCCACTTTCCTCCCACTCAATTCTTTCGAGAGAAACTCCTTCTCTAGAAAGGACCCGTTCTTGGCAACGAAGATCTTGCCTTCGGATCTGAGGTAGAAGGTATACCCAATAGTTTCCTTAGGGTATCCTATGAAGACACATTTTTCCGATTTGGGTTCGAGCTTTTCAGGTTGAAGTTTCTTGACATAAGCATCGCATCCCCAAACTTTTAGAAACGACAGCTTAGGTTTCTTCCCAAACCATAATTCATACGGTGTCGTCTCAACGGATTTAGACGATGCCCTATTTAAAGTGAATGCGGCAGTCTCTAAAGCATAACCCCAAAATGAGAGCGGTAAATCGGTAAGAGACATCATAGATCGCACCATATCCAATAGAGTGCGATTACGACGTTCGGACACACCATTTCTCTGAGGTGTTCCAGGCGGCGTGAGTTGTGAAACTATTCCACATTTCCTTAAATGTGTACCAAATTCGTGACTTAAGAATTCTCCACCACGATCTGATCGTAAGAATTTTATTTTCCTGTCACGTTGATTCTCAACCTCACTCTGAAATTCCTTGAACTTTTCAAAGGTTTCAGACTTGTGTTTCATTAGGTAGACATACCCATATCTACTTAAATCATCAGTGAGAGTGAGAACATAACGATATCCTCCGCGAGCCTCAACACTCATTGGACCACACACATCGGTATGTATGATTTCCAATAAGTTGGTTGCTCGCTCCATTGTTCCGGAGAACGGAGTCTTGGTCATCTTACCCATGAGGCATGGTTCGCACGTGTCAAATGATTCGTAATCAAGAGACTCCAAAAGTCCATCTGCATGGAGCTTCTTCATGCGCTTGACACCAATGTGACCAAGGCAGCAGTGCCACAAGTATGTGGGACTATCGTTATCAACTTTACATCTTTTGGTATTCACACTATGAACATGTGTAACATCACGTTCGAGATTCATCAAAAATAAACCATTGACCAGCGGGGCATGACCATAAAACATATCACTCAAATAAATAGAACAACCATTATTCTCAGATTTAAATGAGTAGCCATCTCGAATTAAACGAGATCCAGATACAATGTTCATGCTCAAAGCTGGCACTAAATAACAATTATTGAGGTTTAAAACTAATCCCGTGGGTAGATGCAGAGGCAGCGTGCCAACGGCGATCACATCGACCTTGGAACCATTCCTGACGCGCATCGTCACCTCGTCCTTTGCCAGTCTCCGTTTATTCCGTAGTTCCTGCTTTGAGTTACAAACATGAGCAACCGCACCGGTATCAAATACCCAGGAGCTACTACGAGTACTGGTAAGGTACACATCGATTACTTGTATATCACATATACCTTGGGTGTTGCCGGCCTTCTTCTTGTCCGCTAAATATTTGGGGCAGTTCCGCTTCCAGTGACCACTTCCCTTGCAATAAAAGCACTCAGTCTCGGGCTTGGGTCCATTCTTTGACTTCTTCCCGGTAACTGGCTTACCGGGTGCGGCAACTCCCTTGTCGTCCTTCTTGAAGTTCTTCTTACCCTTGCCCTTCTTGAACTTAGTGGTTTTATTCACCATCAACACTTGATGTTCTTTTCTGATCTCTACCTCAGCTGATTTCAGCATTGAATATACCTCGGGAATGGTCTTTTCCATCCCCTGCATATTGTAGTTCATCACAAAGCTCTTGTAGCTTGGTGGAAGCGACTGGAGGATTCTGTCAATGACCGCGTCATCCGGGAGATTAACTCCCAGCTGAGACAAGCGGTTGTGCAACCCAGACATTCTGAGTATGTGCTCACTAACAGAACTATTCTGCTCCATTTTACAGCTGAAGAACTTGTCGGAGACATCATATCTCTCGACCCGGGCATGAGCTTGAAAAACCAGTTTCAGCTCCTCGAACATCTCATATGCTCCATGTTTCTCAAAACGCTTTTGGAGACCCGGTTCTAAGCTGTAAAGCATGCCGCACTGAACGAGGGAGTAATCATCAGCACGCTGCTGCCAAGCGTTCATAACGTCTTGGTTCTCAGGGATTGGTGCTTCACCTAGCGGTGCTTCTAAGACATAATCTTTCTTGGCTGCTATGAGGATGATCCTCAGGTTCCGGACCCAGTCCGTATAGTTGCTGCCATCATCTTTCAGCTTGGTTTTCTCTAGGAACGCGTTGAAATTGAGGACAACGTGGGCCATTTGATCTACAATACATAGTGTAAAGATTTAGACTAAGTTCATGATAATTAAGTTCATATAATCAAATTATTTAATGAACTCCCACTCAGATAGACATCCCTCTAGTCATCTAAGTGAAACATGATCCGAATTCGACTAGGCCGTGTCCGATCATCACGTGAGACGGATTAGTCAAGATCGGTGAACATCTCCATGTTGATCGTATCTTCTATACGACTCATGCTCGACCTTTCGGTCCTCCGTGTTCCGAGGCCATGTCTGTACATGCTAGGCTCGTCAAGTGAACCTAAGTGTATTGCGTGTGTTCTGAGGCCATGTCTGTACATGCTAGTCTCGTCAACACCCGTTGTATTCAAACGTTAGAATCTATCACACCCGATCATCACGTGGTGCTTCGAAACAACGAACCTTCGCAATGGTGCACAGTTAGGGTGAACACTTTCTTGAAATTATTATAAGGGATCATCCTACTTGCTACCGTCGTTCTAAGCAAATAAGATGCAAAAACATGATAAACATCACATGCAATCAAATAGTGACATGATATGGCCAATATCATCATGCTCCTTTGATCTCCATCTTCGAGGCACCATGATCATCTTTGTCACCGGCATGACACCATGATCTCCATCATCATGATCTCCATCATTGTGTCTCCATGAAGTCGTCACGCCAACGATTACTTCTACTTCTATGGCTAACGCGTTTAGCAATGAAGTAAAGTAATTTACATGGCGTTTATTTAATGACACGCAGGTCATACAAAATAATAAAGACAACTCCTATGGCTCCTGCCGGTTGTCATACTCATCGACATGCAAGTCGTGATTCCTATTACAAGAATATGATCAATCTCATACATCACATATATCATTCATCACATCTTCTGGCCATATCACATCACATAGCACTTGCTGCAAAAACAAGTTAGACGTCCTCTAATTGTTGTTGCAAGTTTTTATGTGGTTTGTAGGTTTCTAGCAAGAACGTTTTCTTACCTACGTATGACCACAACGTGATTTGCCAATTTCTATTTACCCTTCATAAGGACCCTTTTCATCGAATCCGTTCCGACTAAAGTAGGAGAGACAGACACCCGCTAGCCACCTTATGCAACTTGTGCATGTCAGTCGGTGGAACCAGTCTCACGTAAGCGTACGTGTAAGGTCGGTCCGGGCCGCTTCATCCTACAATGCCGCCGAAACAAGAAACGACTAGTAGCGGCAAGAAGAATTGGCAAACTCAACGCCCACAACTGCTTTGTGTTCTACTCGTGCATAGTAACTACGCATAGGCCTGGCTCATGATGCCACTGTTGGGAATCGTAGCATAATTTTAAAATTTTCCTACATTCACCAAGATGCATCTATGGAGTATACTAGCAACGAGGGGAAGGGAGTGCATCTACATACCCTTGTAGATCGCGAGCGGAAGCGTTCCAATGAACGTGGATGACGGAGTCGTACTCGCCGTGATCCAAATCACCGATGACCGAGTGCCCAACGGACGGCACCTCCGCGTTCAACACACGTACGGTGCAGTGACGTCTCCTCCTTCTTGATCCAGCAAGGGGGAAGGAGAGGTTGATGGAGATCCAGCAGCACGACGGCGTGATGGTGGATGTAGCGGGTCTCCGCAGGGCTATGCCGAGCTTCTACGAGAGAGAGAGAGGTGTTGCAGGGGAGGAGGGAGGCGCCCAAGGCTGTTGTGTCCTGCCCTCCCTCCCCCCCCCCTTTATATAGGCCCCTGGGGGGGTGCGCCAGCCCTGGAGATCAGATCCAAGGGGGGGCGGCGGCCAAGTGGGGGGAAGGGGTGCCTTGCCCCCCAAGGCAAGGGGGAACTCCCCCCCCCCCCTAGGGTTCCCAACCCTAGGCGCATGGGGGGAGGCCCAAGGGGGGCGCCCTAGCCCACTAGGGGCTGGTTCCCTTCCACTTTCAGCCCACGGGGCCCTCCGGGACAGGTGGCCCCACCCGGTGGACCCCCGGGACCCTTTCGGTGGTCCCGGTACAATACCGATAACCCCCGAAACTTTCCCGGTGGCCGAAACTGGACTTCCTATATATAATTCTTCACCTCCGGACCATTCCGGAACCTCTCGTGACGTCCGGGATCTCATCCGGGACTCCTAACAACTTTCGGGTTTCCGCATACATATATCTCTACAACCCTAGCGTCACCGGACCTTAAGTGTGTAGACCCTACGGGTTCGGGAGACATGCAGACATGACCGAGACGCCTCTCTGGTCAATAACCAACAGCGGGATCTGGATACCCATGTTGGCTCCCACATGCTCCACGATGATCTCATCGGATGAACCACGGTGTCGAGGATTCAATCAATCCGTATGCAATTCCCTTTGTCAATCGGTATGTTACTTGCCCGAGATTCGATCGTCGGTATCCCAATACCTTGTTCAATCTCGTTACCGGCAAGTCTCTTTACTCGTACCGCAATACATGATCCCATGACTAACGCCTTAGTCACATTGAGCTCATTGTGATGATGCATTACCGAGTGGGCCCAGAGATACCTCTCCGTCACACGGAGTGACAAATCCCAGTCTCGATCCGTGCCAACCCAACAGACACTTTCGGAGATACCCGTAGTGCACCTTTATAGTCACCCAGTTACGTTGTGACGTTTGGCACACCCAAAGCACTCCTACGGTATCCGGGAGTTGCACGATCTCATGGTCTAAGGAAAAGATACTTGACATTGGAAAAGCTCTAGCAAACGAAACTACACGATCTTTTATGCTATGCTTAAGTTGGGTCTTGTCCATCACATCATTCTCCTAATGATGTGATCCCGTTATCAATGACATCCAATGTCCATAGTCAGGAAACCATGACTATCTATTGATCAACGAGCTAGTCAACTAGAGGCTTACTAGGGACACTTTGTGGTCTATGTATTCACACATGTATTACGATTTCCGGACAATACAATTATAGCATGAATAATAGACAATTACCATGAACAAAGAAATATAATAATAACCATTTATTATTGCCTCTAGGGCATATTTCCAACAGTTACTCAATTTGGACCGATTAGCTCATGCAATGTGGTATATAAGGTAATCTCCAAATGCTAGCAGCTCGTTTCAAAAAATTTCTTCTTGAAATTGTTAGTCCCACACAAAATGTGTTTTTCCCTGGACGCCTTATCACAGATAATGTGTTGGTTACTTATGAGAGTTTCCACACAATTAAAATAAAAGGATGGCAAGGTTGGTTTGTGTGCGGTGAAACTGGAAATGCACAAGGCTTATAACCATGTTGAATGGGTTTTCCTGGAAGAGATCTTGCTGAAGTTGGAGGGTTTAACTGCATTATTTGCACATGAAGAGGAGGCTGGGAATCTACTAGACATAAAGGTGTGCAGAGAGGCCCCATCAATCTCTAATCTCATGTTTGCAGATGACTCATTGATCCTTATTAAAGCACATATGGAGAATGCCCAAACTTTAAAGAGAATATTGGACTTATCTTGTGCTGCATCCGGACAATTGTTGAGTTTGGATAAATCTATTGTTTTCTTCGGTCCCAATACTGATGTTAATGTGAAGGTCCAAATTTTGTGCTTTATTGAATATCATGACAGAAGTGCTCAATGATAAGTATTTGGGATTGCCGTCTAAAGTGGGGATGGATAAAAAACTGTTTTCAGTCATTTTTGAGTTAAAATGAGACTTTATCCATTAGAAATAATCAGCACATCGTTTGTGAGGATCATTACAATCTCATTGATAGGCTCCTCAAACCAATCTGAAGTCAAAGAGAATCTAGCTAATCTAGCAAGTTCATTAGCTACTTTGTTTGCCTCTAGTGAAAACAGTCATCAAAAATTGCCGCCGCCGCACCTGCTGATTGTCCTCCGTCCCACATGGTCTCAATCACCTCCAGATTGTCTGAGTTAATGATTAGGCGATTACATCCCGCCCTTTGTGCCAATGTTAGGCCAAATTTCAGAGCTAAAGCTTCTGCCAACAAAACATCCGCACAATATTCAATCTTTCCATTTCCTCCTGCAATAAACCTACCTTTGTCGTCTCTCAAGACTGCACCCATCATACCCTTCAGCATGTCATGATCAAAAGAAGCGTCAACATTGAGTTTCATGAAACCCCTAGGAGGGCAGTACCAACCCCCCTTTCTTATGGATGCTTTTTAAGATGAAGCATTTACAAAGTTGGATGTGAGGGCCATGATCCCCATTGATATTTGAGATGCATTCTGAGTTAATTCCTTGTGCACTAATTTCCGTCTTTCCCACCATAGATAGAAAGCTGATATAGCTATCATTTCTCATACATTTTGGTACCCTATAATACTCAAATCTTGATCTGGAAGAAGTAAAAGATATTCCAATATCGCCTCTCCAGCATGATCAATCTCGCAAGCTTTATCAATAATCTCGTCCATCCCAAGCCTCTTCCAAACCTCCTTTGCTTTACTACATAGGAACATCATGTGTTTCGTATCTTCTAGACCCCGAGAGCAAGTAGGGCACAAGCGCGAGACCTTCATGTGTCTATTAGCAAGTGTTAATCGGCATGGAAGGGTGCCATGTAACGTGTGCCATATAAATTTTTTGACTTTTGCCGGACAAGATAACTTCCATATCTTACACCATATAGGATTAGGGGTAGTTCGTCCCATCCCGTTAGAATATTTTAGTTTACATCCATACTGATAATTCCACTCCACAGAATAAGCAGACCATACTGAGAACAAACCATTTTTTGTATGACTCCAGGCAATGAAGTCAGTCATACCATGTTGCGAGAGTGGGATTGAAAGAATCCGTTGTGCGTCAATGGGCCACATAGGTTGTCTAATCATGTCCTCATCCCAATTATTGGAGACATGGTCAATCAAATCAACCACTTTCGATAACAATTGCCCCCCCCCCCCCGCCCCCTTTAGAGGTCACAATCTTCCTGGTGGCACAATTTGGGATCTAGGCATCTTCCCAAATATTGATATTTTGTCCATTCCCCACTCACCAAATATAGCCACGTTTCAAAGTACTTATTCCCGCCATAATGCTTTGCCAGGTGAAAGAAGCGCCCTGCTTTGGCTTGGAGTTCAGCAAATCGCCATCAGGGTAGTACTTGTTTGTTAGAATAGTGGCACAGAAGGAATCAGGGTTATCAAGGAGACGTCATGCCTGTTTAGCTAGCAAAGCCAGGTTGAAACTATGGATATCACGGAATCCCATTCCTCCATGGTTTTTTGGCACACACATTTTCCACCAGGCCATCCAGTGCATCCTCCTCTGCTTCTCCTCGTCTCCCCACCAGAAATACGCTATCGCGTCAATAATTCCTTTATAGATTTTTTTAGGAATTTTAAAGACCGACATTGCATAGGTAGGTATGGCTTGGATCACAGCGTTGAGCAGGATCTCCTTCCCCCCGGCGGATAGTAGTTTTTCCTTCCAACCCCTGATTTTCTTAACAACATGTTCAATACGGAATATAAAACAGTCCGTTTTATCAACCCCCACATTTGCTGGCAAGCCCAAGTATTTGTCATTCAATGCCTCCGTCATTATATTCAACATTGCACACAATTGTTCTCTGATCTCTACCTTTGTATTAGGACTAAAGAAAATACTGAAGTTTTCCATGCTACCCAGTTGTCCCAACGCAGCACAATATAAACCTAGTAATGGTTTCAGGGCCACCGCATTATGTTGGTTGGCTTTGATCAAGATGAGTGAATCGTCCGCAAAGAGAAGGTTTGTGACTGGCAGGGCGTCCCTACAGACTTTAACTTTTGATATGTTTCAGTTCTCCTCAGCATGCGTAAGCAAGGCATTCAGCCCCTCTATGCACACCAAAAAGAGGTATGGTGATAGCGGATCACCTTGCCTCGACCCTCGATCTAGTCGGCTTGAAACTCTCAGTTTCCTCTGCATTGATCTTTACTCTATATTCGACAGTTGAGATGCATTGCATAATCAAATTAACCCACTCTCGGCGAAAGCCCAATCTCAACATAATCTCCTTCAAGAAAGAACTGTTTTCGGTACTTGATTGATCGTGTCATGCAGAGAGTGGTTGGAAAGAGAGGCAAACATCATTGGGCGATAAAGAAATCCTTCTCAAATCAGTTGCACAGGTTATACCATCATATGAAATGTCAATCTTTAATATCTGACTCGATGTTGCACTAATGTTTGGGGGGGGGGGGGGGGGGGGGGGGGGGCAGTGACAACCAAAAGAGAATGCATTCATGGAAATTATGTGCGCCGATGTGCAAAGGAGGTATAGGGTTTAGAGACATCCACTGTTTTAATTTGGCTCTTCTAGCAAAACAAGCATGGAGATTAATAGATAATCCAGATTCTTTGTGTGGTACTGTTCTGAAGGAAAAGTATTTTCCTAGTGGAGATTTGCTCAATGCTAAATTAAAAAAAAAAAGGGAGCTTCCTTACTAGACAAGATCTCAAGGAGCTGCATGTGTTTGTCCTTTCGCTTTTTTTCTTCAGAAAGTAACACTGCCGATGCACTCCATTAAACTGAAACGCTGGACAAGTCGGCAGCACACAGATTCAGTACAAACTGAGGTAGATGGCCAGCCCACACAATCTGGTTGCCATCCCCCAACAGAGCGCCTCGCACATACATTTTCTTTTTACATTGTCATATGCAACACACGGCAATTATTTAATTGTCATGTGCTTGCTTCAGCTTGTTGAAGCAGCGCCAAAGCTTCAGCATGTAGTGCAGAGCTGACTCCCTGAAGATAACCCGACCCCATCACAAAGAAAGCCCCCGATTCCGCGGTAAGCCACCTGTCAGATCATTCCTCACAACAAAACCCCAGCCTCCTGAAAGAAAGGGAAGCTTCGCGGAACGCCCCATCACAATCAGCGTCGATTTTAGCATGGCTGAGCAAAGGGAACGCCCGCAGCAAGGAACTGATCTTTTCATTTTCAGAGATTTGTATTGCAACCCGTACGTGTACAGAGCTGCGAGAGACCACCTCCTGTAAGCAAACGATACAGCCTGAAACCTCAACCTGACACAACATGAGACACAAGCAAACGATACAACTGACAGGTGGGCTTGCCTTGGCGTGCTTGCTTAAAAGGCACCAAGCAAATGAACCGCAAGAGTAACCCAACACTTAATTATTAATCCAAGCAAGTCACCGTGTCCTCATACAGAACATAGATGATAGACAGGTAAGTTTGTAAAGGCCAGCACAGAGGGCCAAATTATGGGTATAGCACATAACAGACCCCATGAACAGCATAGAAAGTGGAAGAACCTACAGCACCATAACCATTTTCTGCATCGCGGCCTCCGGAATTCAATCCTAGATACCTGCAGAACAGCCAATTTCATCAGTCAAATTAAAGTTATGTATCTCAAGACATTCGGAGAAAAAACATTATACTCCCTTTATCCCAAAGTAAGTGTCTCAACTTTGTACTAACTTTAATACAAAGTTGTACTAAGCTTGAGACACTTATTTTGGCACGGAGGGAGTAGTTATGTATCTCAATTTTTTGTACGACTCAAACAGTACACATTAACTTCACTGGTCAATGGACATGCCAAATGCTCCGAACTGAACCGTCTCAGCGGCCAGCATCAGCGGACAAAACCGACATTACAAAACAGAGAATCGCTACAGGAGAACGGTTCATTTTTACCACCACACCTTCAACTCTTATTGTTAGCATATTCTCAAGTTTTTAGCTACATCTGTTATTCCGTTCTCAGTGAAGGCAAAATCAAATAAAATCAGTGGTCCAAATAACTTCCACTAATAGAAAAAGGGGCTTTTGGCCCGGTTGGTGAGGGCCTTTAGTCCCGGTTTTTGAACCGGGACTAAAGGGTCATTACCATAGATTAAAATCGCGGGAGAAACGATTTCGCGGCGGCCTCTCCCAGCAGCTATAGCGGCCGCCGTAGCAGGCAATCACGGCAAATAGCGGAAATTTTTCTGGTGGGGGAGATGATTCTGGAGGGATTTGTTGATTGTTGAGCCATTTATAGGGATATGTGGAGGATTTCGCGGCAGCAGCCATAGCGTAGCGGCGAGGCTCCTGGGCAGCTATAGCGCAGCTATCGCAGCTATTTTGCGGGCTATTTTAATCTATGGTCATTACTAATGCCTCCCCACTTTAGTCCCGGTTCTTACACGAACCGGGACTAAAGGCCGCGGCCACGTGGCGCTCCACCTTTAGTTGAAGGAAATTTTATGATTTTTTTTTGAAAAAAAAATTTAAATTTTTTTTGAATTTTTTTTATTTTTGAATTTTTTTAACCTCTAATCTCTAATCACCATCCCTCATCACTGCTCAATTTATCCTCTAATCTCTAATCACCCCTCATCATTCCAAATTATACCTGGCCATGGGAAGCTCGGCCCGAAAAAGCCCGGCCCGATGCTGCTCCCGGGCCGGGCTCGGGCCTAGATTTTGAGCCCGGTGGCCGGGCCGGGCCGGGTCCGGGCCCGTCGTTTTTGCACTTTTCTGAAGGTCAGGCCGGGCCGGCCCGGAGCCCGACAGGCTTTTCTGTGTTCGGGCCGGGCTTGGGCCCAGAAAACAGGCCCGATGGCCGGGCCGGGCCTGGGTTTTTTGCATCGGGCTTGGCTAGGCCCAGCCCAAGGTATGGCCAGGTCTATTCCATATCATGTAACTTCCCGGACGGTCACCCATCCTCTCACTACTCCAGCCTGAGCACGCTTAACTTCCGGGTTCTATTCTCCCTCGTTTCCAAGTCTGCACTTGTTGTTTTCCTGATAATAGTAAGATGTCAATCCTATTAACCCTCAGGAATTTAGCTTGAGCATGAAGTGACACATTCCACTGTTTGAGTTTGAAACTACTGTTTTAAAAAACAATAATTATTTAGTAACACTAATATTTCTTGAATAATTAGTAACACTAATAATTAGGTTTTTGAGGATTTTGAAAATGTTTAACGGGGTTCCCCCTGTTAAAATCGGATGTAACTTTTCGAGTAGATGATTTTTCATATAAAAAACTTTTTAATCCGAGTTCGTATGCAAAAGTTATGCCCATTTTACAAATTCCAGAGAGATTTTGCAAATAAAGTCGAAATTCATATTTGTAAATTTTCCGAACAACTAGACCACATATCACATGGGAAACTTATTTTATTTTATTTTTTTGACATTTCCATCTTTTTTTTTTGTTTTTTCTAAAACTGAAAAGGCGGTCGGGGGGGGGGGGGGGGGGGTAGAGTTTGAAAATGGGACCTTTAGTACCGGTTCGTGCCATGAACCGGGTTCGTGCCATGAACCGGTACTAATGCCTCAAAGCCCATTAGTACCTTTAGTCCCGGTTGGTGCCACCAACCGGTACTAATGGGCAACTAATGCCTCAGCCGCACGAACCGGGACCAATGCTCACATTAGTCCCGGTTCGTGACTAAACCGGGACTAATGTGAATCTTGCCCTGTGACCAAAGCCCTGTTTTCTACTAGTGTCCACTACAGTGAAATACTGGATATCCTAGCTTATCAAATCATTTGAAATATTCCTTGTTATCATGGCACACAAGGGGCTCATGGGGCAGCAAACCAAAACCATCTAGTTTAGAGCTCATAGACATACTTTTCAGAAATGTACGAGCTAGCTAGTCTCTCACAAATAAAATTTAATTGAACTCATGTAGTAGAAGCCTCAACTAAGGGATTGTGCATTGTCTTATTAATAGACACAGTTCCCTGGGCCCAAAATAGATGCATTATTCTTTCTTCACAACAACAAAAGAAATGCTTTGACCACTAGTTTACTGATAATATTAATATGTTAGTAAAAAAATACAATTTGTGACAAAAGCAGTGTTTACAGTGAATCTGTTAGTCATGCCATTTCGATCATATGTTTATAAAGTCTTAAACACCAAAAGTGACCAAAAGTGCAGAAAATAGACTGCCAGCAAAGCATTGATACATATAGCTTGGACCAGACAAATCATGTTAGTGGATCATGGCAGATTACATATGCAAAATAGATAGACACTGAGAGATATGCTGAGAATAATATTTAAGCAAACTGCCTTGCACTAGAACAATCATCCGTGAAACTGCAATAAATTGAGCAAAATGATAAATAGAAATACAAAAATTAATGAAAGCATACTCTTCGAGTATTCTGACAACCATCAGCTCACTAGGTACAATAATGACCCAAAATAAGCAGCCATGTGAAATGATATAGTTATCCCGTTTATATGAAGGAAGCATAAAGCAAATGGTCATGCATAGTTATCAAATACTCACGTGGAGGTAACACCATATAAATCGCATTAGGATTTGATAGATCCATAACCACGAAAAACTAATCAAAGGCATGTAGCAACTAGTAGAAGTAAAACAAACAAAAAATACGTCCATGAAGAACATAAAAGAGGATGTATTGATTATGCTACCACTTAACATATTCACAGAGGGGAAGGATAATGAGTTTTGAGTCATCTGGGAGCTAGAGGGGGAAAAACCTGCATTATCAGAAGGAACTGCGGGACTACTAAGGAGGTAAACTGAAAGCATGGCAATTCGATTGAACAGGAAGGCAACCAGAAGTATTCACATCCAGTAGAGAGGGGATAGAACATTAGCAAATAAAAGAGAAGTCAGGTGGTTAAAGGCATAAGGAAGAGAAGCAGGGCCTGGAGAAAACGTCAAAGATGCAGTCTGCCATCCATGCAAGGAGGTGACCGGGTGAACATGTAAGCAAAGAGTTGTGGATGATAATAAACAGATGAAGACAGTTTGCTAGCTCTGACTTGAACAACAAAAATTACACAAGTGAAACTAAACAATAGACCAATTGCAGGCCATCGCCTGGCTGCAGAGAACATACAAAATTATATACCACTAACAGATTTTTTTTCTAACAAATCATAATCATTACATACTACAGAAAACAATCGCTACATGTTGAAGAGGTCATCAAGCAGCAAAAGGAACAAGTGATATGACACTACTTAAACTTGTTAACTCAACAGGATGAACCATATATGCCATGAACCAATTATCAAAAATTAACTTGGTTTTGTTACAATGAATATCTGAAGACATGCTTTACCTGCAGCATAGACACTTCTGAATGGATGATAATGAGAAAGGGGGTAGGTTCCAGAAAGCTTCTTGAACTCCATTGACTCAAGCTGGACCATAAAGACAATGTGATCTGTCCACACTAATACCACATTATTTTCCTCCTCGAGCCCTGGTATCAACATGTCAGTCTCATCAGAATTCAGAGAAAGTAGCTTGTCCAGTTCAATGGTTCTTCCAAGCCCCCATGAAGCAACACCATCACAATCAGTCTTCATCTTCCACAATTGGATGCTGCAGTCTGTCTGGATGAGTAAACCAAGGCCACCACCCTCTGCCCGCATAATCAAGAACATGTACTGGCCCTCTTCAAGGATATGCACTGGCACCCGTATCACAGCTAGGCTTTGCTTCTCCAAATCGAACTCGAGAATTCCATCCATATTCCCAGCAAGCTTCCAGTAAAGTGAATCCCCAACCAGCACAGCAGGCTTGTCAGTAGAAACCAAGGTGGGAGCATCACTCATTAGAACGTCAGACGGAAGCTGTGTTGAGACAAGATCGCCCCATGCGCCGGTCTCTGACGAGTAAACGCAGGCCAGAGCTCGATGGTGTTGCTCGTCGTCGTTGTCTGCCACTGCCAACACCACCTGGAAGTGCTGGGCTTCGTCTCCGGCGGCACGAGCACGAAGCACCGCCCCGTTGATCGTTGTCCTCTCTGCATGTGCCGCAACCCCCGGGGGCACGACAAGGCGGTGCTGTTCGCCGGTGACGGGGTCCCACACGAGGATCTGGTTCTTAGGTTTGTTGAAGACGAGCACCAGGCCATGGCGGCATCCGAGGGACATGAACTGGTCGCCGTCGCCGCGCTGCAAGGAGAAACGACCGGGGGAGACACAATCCGGGGCGTCGAGAGTGGGTACGAAGGGCAGGGCGTCATTTCTGCGGAAGAAACCGAGGAGGGGAGGGCTGCGGCGGTGGTGGATGCGGAAGCGGCGGGACAATCCTGGGTCGGAGACGAGGAGGCGCCAGCGCTGGCAGACGGTGGAGGCGCGGGGCAGGGAGGAGGGCTGCGGGGGCAGGCGGACGAGGATCTCGGGGAGCAGATCGTCGTCTTCCAGTGGCCTCATCGCCGGCGAGGGGGGGTGGGGGTGGCGGCGGCGGCGGCGGCTTCGCCCTCGCTGCTCGTGCCGTCGTGCGGGCTGTGAGAGATGTGGTGCGTGGAGTCGAAGCAGCAGCAGCCCAAAATGAAATGTGGAAATGGATCGGCCCAAAGTTACACCGAAGATATCCTTTTGTATCTTTCTTTTTTCCTCACACGAGTGTGTGTATCATATCTCTCATATCTACGCTATCAAAGTCAGCGCAATTATTAAAATAGCAAACATGAATTTTCCAATAGCCACATCAAAAATATATACATAGAATTACTAGGGACATCTGATCAATCCAATTAAATCACATTAGACGACATCTGTCACACAAGCTAATGTCTCAGATTAAATGTCTACCGGTGAACCACCTCGCGCACTCTCTTCGTCCCTATCCTTGCGATACCTTACCACTCCTCTTGTGTTGTCCGGACGTGAGTATGGATTGTGGCCGTTGCCCGCCGCACCTCCTCTGTTGTCCCATGGGCACGAGCGTGGATCACCACCGCCGCTGCCGTTGGTCCTTTCCTTTCCCATGGGCGCGAGCGTGGATTGTCGTCATCGCCGTCCACTCCTCTTCTGCTACCCCATGGACGAGAAGCACTTTCACAATTATGGAGATTAGGGACTTGATCTTTGGATTAATAAATTCTTGATTTGTATGCCTGCGTTGTTGACGTGGTGGTTGTTGTGTCTTGGGTTGGAGGACCGGGAGCAACTCCTCCATGTTCGGACGCTGGCACACTTTTTAGTTCGTGCATGCATCCATCTTCATCAGTTCTTTCTTTTTCTTCTTCATCTGCTCTCAAAGTCCGTTGGGTCAAAAATTATCAAGATGGGAATAGCTCGCATCCAAAGCTGGATCCAAGCAGAAGCTAAATGGTCGAGTTTTGACGACCGGACGTCTGATGATCCGTCGTGCGGAAGGAAGCCTATGGAGGAGCGGCTCATGATCCACCCCTATGATCGGCAAGATAGCCGACAACGATCGTCATAGTGCCTAAGTGCCAGCCTTCCACGCTAGAGATCTAATCACTGCCATTGTTCATGTGTGTCTCCGTGCTTCTAGAGTAGTAATTGTTAGAAATCTCATATCCAAGATTAATCTATATATGTATTTGTACATTTATATCTGTGTCGTCGTGTAACTTAGAGAAGTATATATGCCAAGTTTCTGAGAACAGTACGTTTTAAACATTGAATATGATCAATTGCGTCAAAATCTAGCATTGGCTAATCTTCTATTTGCACGGAGAACTTCTCATTGAGAATGCTGGGTCAGCTGACACGTTCTCAAAGTGATGAGTATAGACTTATGATTCAGCCACCTTTCTGTTCCTTTTCCTTGTCTAACTTTGTTTCTATAGATAGAATCCTCATGATTCCTCTCAAACGTATGCTTCTATTTTCCACCGTGCGATGGGGATCCAACGGCTTTGGGAAAAGAACAGCCCCAAGATTCCCGTGCCGCAACTAAACCACACCTGCCAAGGCGCTCTACGGAGGCGGCGGCGGCGGCGTGCTCCACCGCATTCCGCCCCAATCCGGCGGGCTCCGTCCGCCTGCTCCGGCGAAGTCCGGCCGCCTGCCCCGTCCACCTCCTTTTCAACCACCCGGACCTCCTCCCGCCGGCATCCCCCGTGGGAACGGCCTCCTCCGTCGCCTGCCTACAACGGCGATGCATTTCTCCAGGCGCGCGCAGATGGGCGGGCCGGAGCAGCCCCAGCCACGGCCGACGGTCCCGGCGGACTCCCTCCCCTCCCTGCCCCGCGGCCAGGAACCCGCCGACGTCATCCGCTCTGTCATTCCCCTTCTTCCAATTCCGGCCAATTGGATCCCTGCGGTCATACTCAGGTTGCTGAACTTTAATTTGCTACATCGTTCTACTTCTAGAATGTGTTGAGTAGACCACGTAATGGTTCTTCAACCAGCATCCTAACAATTTTTTTTTGTTCATCAGGACATCCAAGTAGGGACTTGAATTCATGGACATGGCATCATCCTTATTACTCCTACAAGAGACATCCCCGGCCGGCCGGCGGCAGTACGGTGACGCAAAGAACCGGTCCGACGTCTGCTCCCTGCCTCAGCAAGCAAGCGAGGGTGCGTGTAGATTTGTGACCCAACTGAAGTATGCCTCTGCATTTTGTTATTCTATTTCTTTCTTATCTTATTATGTGTTTAGACTCCAAATGTAGGTTAGGGATCCAGAATACACCGTGTCCTGGAATATAACGGCAAAAATAAAAGAATCTAGCAAGTGATATCTATGTATTCTCATGAAAAATATGGAATGTAACGGCGGCATGGCAAGTGCAGAGACCCCGACGGAGTCAAGATTACATTTCCTTGTATTGGAACATCCAACCAAGTGAGTGAGCCCAGCCCACACAACCGAGTAAATCAGTGAACTTCCCTGAAAAAGGAAAAGTAAATCACTTGACGTAATAGTACAGTTTCAATACCAAACTCGATCACATTCTCACACCCAGTCGTCCACTGATCCTATTGAGTGATTCTGGAAACTTGTATGAAAGCTCGCACAAGTTCAAATGGCTAGCACTGAATGTGTCCCTACTTTGTACCATGGTACATTTATTCTTGCTAAATTATGGTGTGTCTATGTAATACCCAAGGGTCAAAGAGAGTCTTACACTAAAATGCCACATACAACTAAAGGAGGAGAAGGTTAAATGACCAATGAACGTGCTAAAGCATAAAATTCACAGTGTTTTCCTTCACCTCATAAGGTAAAAACTGCTTGGATTTATGAGCATTCTTTCATCCTTCTCCGTGTACTCAGAGATTTCTTCTATTTCAATCAGACCGAGAAAGCTATTTGTCTCAGTATTACGCTGTATCCAAGGATGCCTCGAAAGCTTCCTTAATCTGCTAAGCTCCTCAGATACCTCTTTCATTGAGGGCCTATTGTCACTGCACATTTCCAAGCATTGCCTAGCTAGATCTGCTACCCCTACAATCAACTCCATGTTCTCATGACCTTTTATTTGATTGTCGAGCATATTATCAAGATTGTTCCCCTTCATAGCCAGCAGGAAACTCGACGACAGGCTCCGGCATACCTCAGGACCTTCAAGTTTCAGTGGTTCCTCCCCAGTTAGGATCTCTAGAAGAACAACACCGAAACTATAAACATCACTTTTGTCTGTCAAGCAACATGTCTGCATATATTCGGGGTCCAGATAACTACATGTCCCTTGAACCATTGTGACGAACTGGGCTTTGTCATTTGGTGCTACTATAGATGCTCCAAAATCTGACACCTTTGCCATGTAATTCTCATCAAGAAGGATGTTAGAGGTTTTCACATCACCATGTAGAATTGGTGGGTTTGCATAGGAATGTAAAAATGCAAGCCCATCAGCTGCCTAATTGACGATCCTTAAAAGAGATCTGAAAGGGAGTTGCTGTTTATGATTCTTGCCATGAATAAGATCAAACAATGTTCCTTTTGGGATGAACTCATATACTAGCATGGGGACTTCCACCTCAAGGCAACACCCTAATAGCTTGACAATGTTCTTGTGATTGATCTGGGAAAGAATCAACATTTCTTTGCCAAATTCCTTCTTCTGCCTATCATCAACGAATGCGCACCTTTTAATTGCCACTGGAGTGATATCCTTAATTATTCCCTTGTACACAGTGCCATTGCCTCCATGTCCAAGAATCAGGCTTTCGGCAAATTTATTTGTTGCTTGTTTCAGTTCTGCTTCAGTAAACACTGCAAATGAAAGTCCCTGATCTGATTTCATCTTCTCAAACAATAGCATCCCTCCGTGCTGCTGAAAATACTTTTTTTTGACGTTCGCAAGCTTTCTTCTCTCAAATATTACACGTATGCAGAAGATGATAATCACCAGGATGACAACACTGATGCTAATGCCTGTAAAAATCAACATGAAAGGTGTTTCTGTTAGTCAAATTGATCCCACAATGTATATACTAAAAGCATAGATTTTTTTTTTTGCTGTGGTAAAGTGGATTAAACGGTCATGATGCAATATAATTATACCTTCTAAAAAAATTCACTGATGCTTGTTTCTGGACTTACTTTTTTGAGTTTTTGTCAATTTTCCTCATTTCATTTATTTATTTTAAAGCTTCCTCGGATAGACTTGTTGCACGCCCAACACAAGGAGACACGCCACTATGTGCTTGCCTGGGCTGTGGTAGTTCTACTATTTGGGCCCTCTTTTGCTAAATGTGATTAATATCTTTATGTACAGTTGGACATTGTTTCCTACACAAGAAAACAAATGCTAAAAACATCTAGTAGTTTACCTATGATTAGGGTGATGTCTGGGTTACAAGATTTTGTTTCCATTACAAATTTTCTGCCTGGAGAACATGAACAATAATACCCTCCTATAGTGTTGTGGCATGTTGCAGACTTTGGGAATATACTTGAATTCTTCTCGCATTCATTGACATCTGCAACAACAAAGAACCGAATTATTTGGGGTCAAGTGATTGATTAAATAGTAATGCATGAAAAAAAATCGGCATTTGTGTATTCGCAAATACAGATTTTTGAATGGCATAATAAGTGTAATGTTTGCCATTCTTCCACCAAAGTAAAAATGAGGTAAATATTCTAATTAGATGAAAAAAAGAAGCAAAACAGATTGTAAAACTCAAGCATTAACAGGAAACTCAAGTATTTCCAGGCATCAAAATCGGGACACACAGTAAGTAATGGTACTTTCCTTACAAACTATTAACAGGAAACGATGATCTGTACCCTGTATATTACTCATAAAATGATTGCGCATGGTCTAAAGATGCACAGGGAGCAAAGAAATGAACTTGCCTCTGCATCCGTCAAAGAGGTAAGGGTTCCCTTCATAGCCGTCGGTGCAGTTGCATAGATACCCTTGGCCATTGGTCGAGTTCAGACACATGCTGTTGCTGCTATGGCACGCGTAAGAAGGCATGTCTCTGGCCACTTCACACGTTGCATTTCCGACCACCCAGTCCAGCACCAGTGGCTTCCGCCCATCGTCGGTATCATTGAACCTTGTAGTTGTTATGTAGTCCGAGCTGAAACTAAATGTCTCTGTCTCCACCATGGCGGCATAGCCACATGGGTTGAAAAGCATACTATTGGAATTATGGTAAACGTCATAAAAACTGAAGCTATAGCCCCTTAGACCCTTTGGTATATCGTTTTGGCAGCAGCCTGCGCCAACACAAGAACCATTTGTCAGTGCTGCCGGGCTCTCACACACCGCTGCGCATGCTGTCGTATACTTTGCAGTGCTTCCCAAGTTGTTGATGTATGCGAGCGTGTTGCAGCCAATAACTATGAGCTTGTTGTGTACATAGGAGAAGCGGTACGGGCTTTGCGAGAAGTCAAGGGACCAAGCGTTGTGTACCATTGATCTTGAAGTTATATTGTAGCAGTATGTCGAGATGTCGGCGAAAACACGGACTTGACCGCGGGGCACTGAGATGCTCAGAACCTCCACCGCCTGAACAAACATGAACGGCTTGTCAGTTCCATCGGCAGTCCTCCGGCAAATGATCTCGAAACCTTTAATAGCACAGCCAATACTAATACCAAACGTATAAGGGATGTCGACATCACCACATTGTGTTTTGCATCCGGGGCCTGGCTGCGCTGATGTAGAGGCTAGGTGCAACATGACTGCAACAACTACCAGTAGCACGAAAGCCATGTTACTTGTCTGAAACTGGAGTTGCCAAGAAGATTCCGCTGCACAGCACTACAGGAAAAGAGAAAAAAAAATAGTGAGCAAACTAATGGCCATTCAATTCAACTCTAAAAGTTGTAGGGGACACTTCCTGTGTACTTTTCATTTCTATGCTGTCAAAATATACCTGCAAGTTTTAGCATGGCTAGACAATTTTAACAATGCTTTGTAAATATCAAGGTACTATAATCTTGTCCTACCTCCATTCCTAAATACAAGACATTGGGGCATCTTATATTTAGGAATGGAGGTAGTAGATGAAATGCTGTGAAAGATTCAGTTGGGCTTGCAATTTTAACATATAAATGACAGAAAATATATTAATACTACAAAGCCTTTTCATTTAATTTTTTTGAGGGGAAGGCCTTTTCATTTTTGTTTGACTGTCTGCATGTCTAGATTCGAATTATGCAAGAAAATGTTTCTTGCCTTTGGAATTCTGGCACTGAATTCATATGCATGACTGTACTGCCTTGCGCAAATATGAAGACCACGTTTCTCAGTTGTTCTTGGTTGTTTGCACAGTTAAACAGTCTAATATTTACTTCTTCAATACAGATAATTCTGTGCCGGAAGATTTTGCTGCTGTCCTGGCCATCTTGAAGACGTTTGGTGATGCATCCAGGCTGAGAACTAACATTGCGAAGAGTGTGGCTTATCCTACTTCCTGTGATGGTATCGAATTATATCGTATACTGTGTGATTTTGGTGGAGTGCAAGCTTATTGGCCATGGGTATCTGGGTTTGCCTGTAGGGTTCAGAAAGCCGAGCTATAGCCGGTTGTGCTTGACTAGGCTGCCGGCAAGCTCTCGCCATGGAAAGAGTGCCTTCTCAACAGAACATGGAAGACTGGTGCTTATTAACTGGGTGGTGACTGCAAATGCTACATATTTCCTGACCACCTTGTGGATTGGAGGCGAGTGTGCGCGCCAAAGATGTTTAGTCGAGCCCTTGGGCTGTGGTGGGAATGGTTCAGGTGTGATGATGAGAAGAGACCACGGAAGGACACTCAGACTCCGTGCGATGTGGTTAATAGGCAGCTCTTTTCCTGCCGCACCTCCATCTCCCTTGGGGATGGCAGCTTGGCCATTCTCAGGAATGACCGCTAGTTGGAAGGGGATGCTCCATGTTTTTTGGTGCCCCGGAAATCTTCAGGCTGGCACGGTACAGAAGTTGCCGGTTAAGGATGCGAGGGTTGTAGCGGATCAGTACTTAAGAGCATCTCTAGCCGCGCCCCCAACAGGCCCCTCCAGGTCACTTTTTCAGCGTCGGCGCCAAAAAAACGCTCCAGTTGCGCCCCCAGGACGACGAAAAGCGCCGGTTCGGTCCTTTTTTCCGTCCGGCGGTCTCAGGCTGAACCGGGCGCACTGGGGGCGATCGGGGGCTCCGGCGCAAGGGAAAAGCGCGGCTAGCCTAGACCGTCAGGTGAAAAGTCAAGATTTTCTTTCCCGACTCGCTTCCCACCCCCCGCGCCCTCGGCCGCCACTAACTATATCCCGGTGCCGCCCGCCGCCCTTCACCGCTAGATAGCCATTCACCGCCGGAAAAATAGCAGAGGTTCGCCACGGCAGCCCCTCCAACAGCAGCTGGGTGTTTCCGGCCGTCGTTTCCAGCCGCGGAGGGGTAGTTTAGTGGCGGGTGCATGCCCACCGGCCGCAAGGTGTTCGGCGATTTGCCTGCCTCAGTGATGGACTCGGATGACGAGGAAGCGCTCGCCGCGCTGCTGGAGGAGGAAGTCGAGGCTGACGTCCAGGAAGAAGAGCATCTCATGGTGCTCGCCGCCCTCACCCAGCTGCTGGCGAGCAATGAAAAGCCGCGGCGAGGTGGCTCGGCGCCGGGGCGGGTGAAAGCAAAGAACCGGCATCGTCTCGAAGGGTACTGCATGCTCTACTCCGACTACTTCGCCGATGCTCCACTTCACGGCGACAAAACATTTCGGCGCCGTTATCGAATGAGCCGAAAACTCTTTCTCAGGATTGTGAATTCCATCCGGGAGTTCGACAACTATTTCAAGTGCAAGATGGATTGCACCGGCAAACTTGGATTCACCTCGATCCAGAAGTGCACGACAGCGATGAGGATGCTTGCATACGGAGCTCCCGGTGATTCACTCACCGACTATGGGCGCATGGCCGAGTCCACCAGCATAGAGTGTTTCTACAAGTTATGTCGGCCAGTGGTGGCAGTGTTTGGACCGCAATACTTGAGAACACCCAATGCGGAAGACACTGCTCGGGTCCTAGCACAGAATGCAGCAAGAGGATTTCCTGGGATGCTTGGAAGCATCGACTGCATGCATTGGAAATGGAAGAATTGCCCATTTGCTTGGCAGGGGATGTACAAAGGCGCCAAAGGCGGTTGCAGTGTGGTACTTGAGGCGGTGGCCACACAGGACCTCTGGATTTGGCACTCCTTCTTTGGTATGCCAGGAACTCACAATGACATCAACATGCTGCAGTGCTCTCCTGTCTTTACCAAGCTTGTTGAAGGTCATTCTCCTCCGGTGAACTTCGAGATCAATGGGCGGCACTACAACAAGGGGTACTACCTAGCTGATGGCATCTATCCGAGATGGTCTACATTTGTGAAGACTATCTCAAACGCCGTGCCAGGAGGCAAGAAGTCCCACTTTGCCAAGGTGCAGGAGGCTTGCCGGAAGGATGTCGAGCGAGCATTTGGTGTGCTCCAATCTCGATTTGCTGTTGTCCGGTACCCTGCTCAGACCTGGTCGACAGATCAAATGTGGGAGATCATGACTTGCTGTGTCATCTTGCACAACATGATCATCGAGAGTGAGCAAGAAGACCCAGTGTTTGACACTGAACCATACTACAGGCAGGGTCCCCTAGCCGAAGTTGATCACCAGCTACCGGCAACCTGGACTGCCTACCTAAGTATGCGTCAGGAGATCCGAGACCCACAGGTGCATCATCAGGTGCAGCATGATCTGGTGGAGCACCTATGGAGGCTCAAGGTCGACGCCGGGCGCGACGTGTGATGAAATATGAGTTTTTATTTGTTGAACTATTTGTTGTTGTACTATTTTGTTGAAGTATTTGATTTTTCTGTGATGAAATATGTGATAAAAAAATATTTATGTTGATAATTGAACGCCGAGCTACGGCGAACCACGCCGAATATGGGCCTATTCTCGCCCATATGGGCCTTTTATTCACCGAAAGGGGGCTGAAAAGTGGGCCAATATCGACGCCTGGGGGCGACCTGAGGGCGACGATTGGGCGCAAAATCGTCCCAGCACCGATTGTATCGCTGGCTCGGCCCCCGGGGGCAACTTTTATGCGTCCTGGGGGGCCAACGACGGGAGATGCTCTAACTACTAAGGTGCAGCTGAACCAATTCATGCTAATTTGAGTGGCGTGCCGCCCAACGGCGTTCGCCGCCTGTGTGGTCAGGAGCAAGACAGCGCTGCCCAACTGACCCGGCGTTGCTGTTACACGAAGGAGGTGCGGCAGTGATTTCAGAATTCCAACTCTAGGGTGTGCTCAACTGTTTCTCGGCATTGACAATCCAGGGGTGGCGGAGGAGGATTTGCTCGGGCGGCGGTTCGTGGAGGCGGGAAGAAGAAAAACTGTAATCCAATTCGGAGTAGTAATTTCGAACAAAAAGTACCTGCGTATGTAGCTGGGATATGAAGGTAGGTACGACGACGATCCAGTTCGTGCCCAACTGAAGCGGAGCGCAGTGTGCAACAGCCCTGCTCATGAACATGAACTCATCCTCAAGCAATGGCCGTGGTCTGCACCCGTCCGTAACTCTTTTTTCCCCTCCATCCAAAGAAAAGGGAGTAGGGCCATTTTTGTACCGGCTTTGCTAAAACTCATTCAAATGAGAAACTAATTGGTCTCATTCACTTTTTCACCCGTCCGATCGAGCTGCGCAGTGATTCGTGCTTTGTAGAGCTCCGTAGCGACAGGAGGCGCGGCCCGTCCTGCTCGCGGCCCTTTTTTTTGTCGCACGTTCTTTTTTTTCCTTTTTTTGTTTGATGGAGGCAACTTGCATTCCGGCCCAACACATTTTCCACGCAGAAGCCCAAGTACGACGGATTTTTTTGTTTTGTTTTGAATGTATGTACTCAGGCATTCCTCAAGGGTATAAAGTAGTTTTCTTTTTTTTCTTGAATACAAGTAGTTTTCTTAGTGTCATGTCACCTATGCGCCTACATTTTTTTTGTCCGTGTGGTAAGCCTGAATCTAGGATCTTTTTGATTATTTGATTGGGAATGCAGGGGGCGCGTACTGATATTTGATCACATCTGATTTTTATGTAATGTTTTGGTTAGAAATGTGGTTTTTTAGGTTGATGGGGAATGCAGGGGGAATGTAGTTCTCAAAGTACCCTTTTTCAGTACACATGGTTTGTAGTTGTCATTTCTGTGGTTTAGATGATAAATTTGGTATGCCTTGTTTTTTATGTGGTTGCTTTTTCTAGTGTAATTTTTCTTTGATGCAGATGCATGATTTTGCTGGTTTTTTCTCGTGTTTTTGTTTGATTATGGACTGAATTTCTTTAGTTAAGTATTTAGTTTGTTTTGGTCTACACTACTACAGTGTTTTTTAGTTGATTTTCATTGTAATTAAGTAGAAGTTTTTCTCGGCTACTATAGATTGCAGTAGTGAATGCACTAGTAGAAAAAGGGCCTATTGTCCCGGTTGGTAAGGGCCTTTTGTCCCGGTTTTTGAACCGGGACTAAAGGGTCGTTACTAATGCCCTAACCCTTTAGTCCCGGTTCTTACACGAACCGGGACAGATGGGCCTCCACGTGGCCGGTGCGGCGAGCCCAGGCAGGAGGACCTTTGGTCCTGGTTGGTGGCACTAACCGGGACCAATAGACATCCACGCGTCAGCATTTCAGGGGCTGGGGTTTTTGGTTTTTTTTGAAGGGGGGGGGGGGTTGGGGGTTTTGGGGGGTTAATTTAGGTGTTTCATATATTGTGTTAGCTAGCTAATTAATAGAGAGAAGTGTCCTCTCTTATCTCCGTGCTTGGTCGATGCTACGTACTATATACGTATGGAGAGGACTAGACACGCTAGCTAGTAATCAAATGAAGGAAACAGAAGATCGTCATGAACATATGCATACAGAGAGAAGTGATATCAACCACCTCTCCTTCTCTGAGAGATTGGTCGAACAACAAGTTCTCGTATATCTATCCGACACTACCGGCTACATATATACAATAATTATCTCTTACAATATAATCTCTTAATTAAATTATAAGAACACAGGGTCCACATAGTATTCTTCGTTTTCAGCGATCATGTGGTTAAGGAAGAATGCCGCCAATTCGTCTTGAATTGCTCGCATACAATCTGGTGCTAGGAGTTCATCCCGCATCCGAAAGATCTAATTTGAAGAAGGGGGTCAATACATATATATATGAATAAATGAAACTCAACACAAATGATGGTAATAAAATAAAATTGTGAATATTATTGCTTACGCACTTCATATTGTTCGTCAGAGTAGCCCCGCTCACAGGTCGTGTAGCGGATGGACTCGCAAACGTAGTATCCACAGTAATTATTCCCGGGTTCCTGCCACAACCACTTTACAAGAAATAGAGGTCAATCAAACTGATAAGCAAGCATGCTAAATGGTATTGATGAAACTAGCGCTTGAATCACTAGGAGATGCGCGGAACATGCTACTATAGTACTTACTTTCGGGTGTTTAAATTGCAGCTTCTTCGGCAGTCCCGGAGCTTTTTTGGTGAATTTTCTCCAAACCCTGCCAGACAAAGAAAAAAATTACTTGATAGCAGGAAATGAACAAAGTTGCTGATATGGTGGATAATGATCGATTTAACTTACTTCTCGAGCATTTGAGTCATGTCCCCATAGTCCTGGGGATCTTTTCGTCTCGAGTCTAAGACAATTACTACTCCCTGCTCAAGCTTAATCTCTAGGAGAATATAGTGGAAGCTGTGCACGCATGCATAAGTCATCAATTACATTACTATAACCTGGACTAATAAGGGAAACCGAATATGCGCAAGACAGTAACACTCACTTGAAGTTGTAAGGAAAGAGTATTATATCTTTGTTTTCATTTATTACCAACGATCGTAGCAAGTTGGCCTCGGTATTTTCGGCATGATATTTAACCTCAGTTGCATCTATGAGATTTGTGTTAATGAACCCAATATCATCGATTTGTCTTTTCTTCAATTCGGCGATCTTCAATCTGCATAATATAGTGAGGATAATTATAAATACATGCAATGAAAGAGCTGACCTATATAGAGAGACTTAATGACAGAAGTAGTACTACTTGCAGACAGTAGCAAGTGATCGTTGATTTATCGAGGGCCTTTTGATTGAAAAACTGGAAGAACTCCTCAAATGGAACATTCAACAGTTCAATTCCAACGAGGTCATGCTCCGGTTTAACTCTCAGCGTCAAAGTATTCGTCCCCCCAGACTCTGCAGGTTTTCATGTACCAATCATGTAATCTTCGCATCATCGTTGTTAGAGATCTTTCATCTTTGACGAGAGGCTTCCCGTAATGGTATTTGTGTTCGTCCACCTCCAAGATATCATAATGTACATCGTCGGGCAGGTAATCGCCAAGATTGCTATAACCGGGCACCATCCTCGGATCATTAGCGACGATGTCGCTAGACACCTTGAGCGGGGGGCACGATTGGTTCACTTGTTCTTCGAGCTGGGCAATTTTTTTCCCAGCTCGTCGTTCTTTTAACCTTTGATCACTGACAGTACTTCCCGACCGCTCCGCTTCGGCAAATGTCTTTGCAAGAATGCGCTCATAGTTGCCTCTCGGCGGAGACTTTGGTGGTTTTGTCAGGGCAGCCAGAGTGCGCTTCGCTTTCACCGGATCTACCTTCTCCTCCGGAGGTGGATGTTTATTTGCTTTCACCCCTTCAAAGAAGTTCGTCACTTCGGCTCGCACGATCTTCGTGGTTTCCTCCTCGGTCCTCTCGTATGGTAACTTCTCTGGAGTCTTCAGAGAAGGACCGAATCTGTATTGCCTCCCGCCTCTGGCTGTACTGCTAGACGCCGGCAGAGCAGACGGAGCGGCTGCGGCTGTCTTCTTTCCTTGCTTACGAGGCGGAGGAGAAGGACTACGGCGCGCTGGAGCAGCCGGAGCGGCGGCGGGTCTCTTTCGCCCTTGCTGACGAGGCGGAGAAGGAGGAGGCTGGCTGCTCTGGCGCGCCGGCGCAGGCGGAGAAGGAGGCGGAGTGCCACCACGCGCCGGAGAAGGAGGCTGAGTGCCCTGATCACTCCCCGGAGGAGGAGGCGGAGCAGGAGGCGGAGTGCCGCCACGCGCCGGAGGAGGAGGCTGAGTGCCCTGATCACTCGCCGGAGGAGGAGGCAGAGGAGGAGGCGGAGTGCCCTTACTCGCCGGAGGCGTCCAGTTCGGAAGGTTGATGAGCTCCTTCCGCCATAGGCATGGAGTCTTCAGAGCAGAACCCAGCCGAGTCTCCCCTTCACCGGTAGGGTGGTCAAGCCGGAGGTCCTCAAATCCCTCCGTTATTTCATCCACCATCACCCTAGCATATCCTTCTGGAATCGGCCGGCAGTGGTAGGTTGCGCCGGGTTTAGGAGGTAAAACAGAGCCAACAGCCGCCTTGACTTTGAAGTTCTGCCATTGCGTCATAAGGTGGCAATGTTGAGACTCCGTGATAGCATCCACGGGGTAGCTAGCAGGAGCCGTCAAGACATGCTCCGGCTGAAGCAGCTCGGTGGAAGCCACGCTGCTTCTCTGCTGAGATGGCGGGGTAGCTTCGGGGGTAGTTTCGGCATGTCGATTGCCGTCTCGTTCCTCTAGCGCTTGAACCCTTTCGTGCAGCTTCTGAATTTGGGTCTGCTCCACTTTTTTCCTCCTCTCTTGGCTTTTGTAACCGCCTGCGTCCGGAAAACCAGCCTTCCACGGAACGGAGCCTGGCGTGCCTCGTGTCCGTCCAGGGTGCTCATGATTCCCGAGGGCCATTGTGAGCTCGTCGTTCTCTCTGTCTGGAACGAACGTCCCTTACCGCACTGCATCGATATACTGCTGAAGCCTCTTGACTGGTATTCTCAAAAGCTCGTCCGTCCAAACGCACCTCCCTGATACAGGGTCCAATTTTCGGCCAGCGCCGAAGAACCAAGTCCGGCAACGGTCTGGCCAGTTCATTGTCTGTGGTTCGATCCCTTTATCAAGCAGATCATTCTCAGCCTTGGCCCACTTAGGCCGGGCTTTGAGGTAGCCACCTGACCCCGTGCGATGGTGAAGCTTCTTCTTCGCAGCATTCTTCTTGTTTGTCGCTGACATCTTCTTACTCTTTTCCGATGTCTTGTGGGCCACAAATGCGGGCCAGTGATCTCTGATCTTCTCATACCGGCTGATAAATTCTGGTGTCTCCTCTTTGTCGACAAACGTTTTCAGCTCATTCTTCCACCTCCTGAATAGGTCTGCCATCTTCTTAAGAGCATGAGACTTGATTAATTGCTCTTTAACTGGCTTCTCCGGATCCTCCTCTGGCGGTAGGGTGAAATTTTCCTTCAGCTCAGTCCAAAGATCATCTTTCTGCATATCATTGACATAAGACACCTCAGGGTCTTCCTTCTTAGGCTTATACCATTGGTGGATGCTGATCGGGATCTTGTCCCTAACTAGAACCCCACACTGAGCAGCAAATGCATCCTTTGTCCGGATGGGTTCAATCGGTTGGCCGTCGCGCGCGATTGCTGTGATCTCAAACCTTTCATCCGAGCGCAACTTTCTCTTCGGGCCTCGTCTCTTTACCGAAGTTGTGCTCGATCCGGAGGGCTAGAAAAAAGAAGAAAGACGAGAATTAATTAATATGTGTACATACCAAAACAATGAACGCATCAATTAGCTAGTCAGCACAGGCTTAACTAATATATTTACCTGGCCGGACTCTGTTCAGTCACCGGAGCCGTCACCACGGGCTCCTTCTTGCACCAGCATTGGGTCACCGGAGCCAACATAATCATGTCTTTCCTCCTCCACTCTTCGATCACCGTGGCCTGCTTCTTCACCCTGTTCTTCCAGACCATCATTGTCGTTAAGATACGACAAGATATCACCTCCGGCTAAGATTATGTCCCCCAACACCTCTTCTGCTTGCTCGTCTCGTCCGTGCTCCATTGTTTCTGCAAATATTACAGCATGACAATTATTACACAAACATGACAGCATGTGGATATATTAGTGCAAACGTAGACCTAGCTTATTCCGGGTTTGGGGTGGCCTCGGCAACGCTTCAAGGGTAGGGGCGCGGCGGGAGGGGGTAGGAGACCGACATCGTTTTTTTTCTAGGGTTTGGGTGTCCTTGAGAGTTTTGGTCGAGCGAGAGGGCCGGGGGGTGCTCCCGTGGTATAAGTTATCACGGTCGAGAGGGGGTATAAATATCGACCGTCCATCATGTCGAAGTTATCTGTGAGGGAGTTATATATATCGACAACGACGACATACATACATGGGAAAATAATGTTATCGGGGAGGGGGTATATCGACAACGACATACCCGATAAAAAATAAGAAGACGAAGAAGAAATAAAAAGAGGAGAAGAAGAAAGGAATAGAGGAGAAGATCGAAGAAAAAAAGAAGAAAATAAGAGGAGAAGAAGAAAGGAATAGAGGAGAAGAAGAAAAAAAATATTTCTATTTTTTCTTCTTCTCCTCTATTCCTTTCTTCTTCTCCTTTTTTTTTCTTCTTTTTTCCTCTTCTTATTTATTTCTCCTCTTCTTCCTCTCCTCTTCTTCTCCTTTCTTCCTCTTCTTATTTTCGTTTTTCCTCTCCTTCTTTTTCTTCTTCTTCCTTTCCTAGCTAGATATATAAAACTTTTCTAAAAATGTAACTTTTGCATATATAAAACTTTTCCATGGATCATCATTTCTCATATATATCAATCTATAGCCACATACATATATAAATGGAAAAAATGCTATGAACAAAAATACATATATACTTGGTAAATATTCTATGAACATCGTTTCTCATATATATCAATGCATACATCCATGGATCATCATTGCTCATATATCCATAGTCATATATAAAAACTTTCTGTATATGAACAAAAAACTTTCTATGAACAAAAAAACATTTTTGACATATTTAGCACATTCTAAATTTTCCTAACTCTTTTACAACCACAAAAATGACTCCAACTTCATGACAGTACCCACACTCCATTTCACCAAAAACCTTCTGATCCATAGTTCAAATTTTTCAAATTTCATTCAAATGAAATGTGAACCAGATTCAAATTCCTTGCTGAAAACCTATTCAAATTCTTTTCTAAAAATCTAACTTTTGCATATATGTATTTTTAAAACATCATTACAGTTGAAAAAATACATGCATACATACAAAAAACATGTAAAAAGTACATACATACATATATGAACATACATAAAAAATACATATATTTAAAAAATACATCGGGGCAGGAGCGGCGCGCGGCGACGACGTCGGGCGAGGGCGCGGCGACGGCGAAGGCGCGGGCGACGGCGACGACGGGCGCGGGTGATGGCGACGGGCGAGGGTGCGGCGACGGCGAGGGCGCGGGGCAGGGGCGGCGCGCGTCGGGGCAGGGACGGCGCGCGGCGACGACGTCGGGCGAGGGCGACGACGGGCGCGGGCGAGGGCGACGACGGGCGCGGGCGACGGCGACGGTGGGGGCGGCGGGCGGCGTCGGGGCAGCCTGGCGGCGTCGATGTCATCGAGGGGTCGTCAGGGGCAACTGCGAGATGAAGATGAAATTTTTCACAAGTGTTGGTTATATACCCAGAGCTTTGGTCCCGGTTCGTGGCACCAACCGGGACCAATGCCCACCTTTAGTCCCGGTTGGTGCCACCAACCGGGACCAAAGGTCTCTTTTCAGCAGCCCAAAGGGCGGGAAGCGGCAGCCTTTGGTCCCGGTTGGTGGCACCAACCGGGACTAAAGCGGGGCATTGGTCCCGGTTGGTGCCACGAACCGGGACCAAAGGTGTGCATTGGTCCCGGTTCGTGGCACCAACCGGGACCAATGTCCTGCGCCTGCCAAAGCCGCGGTGCGGTGGGATGTTTAGTCCAACCTCGCTAGCCGAGGAGCGGAAGGACCTGTTTATAAGCCCTGCCCCGCCATCTCCATTGAACTCCTCTGAACTGCAGGCCTCTGGGCCTAATCTTGCACTGCTATGCCTGTGGGCTTGCTGGGCCTTCTGCGGGCCTGAATCCTGGCCCATTGATGGGTTTCTAGTCGTATTCAGGCCGTGGTGGCCCAGTAGTTGGCATTTTTTTATTTTTTCCCAGTTTTTTTGTTTTATTTTTTGCTTTATTTATTTTATTTTGTTTCTACTTATTTATTTTATTTTGTTTCTATACTTATTTATTTTACTTTATGATAATTCTTTTTGCTATTAAATTTTCTATCAAAAAAAGTTCTTTATGAAAATTCTTTTTGCTTTTAATGATTTTGAACAGAAAATACTTCGATAATTTTAGTTGCATCAATCTTATATGATTTTAGTTTCAATAATACTAGAGGTTTCTTATAATGTTTTGAACAGAAAATACTTTGTTAATTTTAGTTTCATAAATTTTATTAAAGTTTATTTTATTTTGTTTCTACTTATATATTTTAATAAAGTTTATATTATTTTGTTTCTAGTTACTTATTTATTTTATTTGTTATTTTTCATGCACCATTTTTCATGCATTTACTAATTATTTTTAGCTATAAGACCCTAAAATTGAAAAAGCATTTCAAATGAACTCTGAAAAGGTTGAAAGTTGGCATGGTATCATCATTTCATCCACATAGCATGTGCAAGAAAGTTGAGAGGGTTATGGCAAAAACTAGATGCATTTCGTGTACAAAACGGACAATGGTATCATACTCGTGGGTGCGTGTCCCTCAGCGTCCCAAAATATAGATTTCTTCTTCCACATGGGTGCGTGTCCCTTAGCGTCATTCGGAACAGCTAGTCCGCTGGGACCCTTTCCAAAGATTACATGTAAATCATTGACCATAGCAAGTACGTGATCACCGGTATGCATGGCGGGCTTCTTCCGGTGATCTGCCTCGCCTTTGAAATGCTTGCCTTTCTTTCGACATTGATGGTTGGTCGGAAGAAATCGACGATGGCCCAGGTACACATTCTTCCTGCATTTGTCCAGGTATATACTTTCAGTGTCATCTAAACAGTGCGTGCATGCGTGGTATCCCTTGTTTGTCTGTCCTGAAAGGTTACTGAGAGCGGGCCAATCGTTGATGGTTACAAACAGCAACGCGTGCAGGTTAAATTCCTCCTGTTTGTGCTCATCCCACGTACGTACACCGTTTCCATTCCACGGCTGTAAAAGTTCTTCAACTAACGGCCTTAGGTACACATCAATGTCATTGCCGGGTTGCTTAGGGCCTTGGATGAGAACTGACATCATAATGAACTTTCGCTTCATGCACATCCAAGGAGGAAGGTTATACATACATAGAGTCACGGGCCAGGTGCTGTGATTGCTGCTCTGCTCCCCGAAAGGATTAATGCCATCCGTGCTTAAACCAAACCATACGTTCCTTGGGTCAGCTACAAACTCAGCCCAGTACTTTCTCTCGATTTTTCTCCACTGCGACCCGTCAGCGTGTGCTCTTAACTTCCCGTCTTTCTTACGGTCCTCACTGTGCCATCACATCAACTTGGCATGCTCTTCGTTTATGAATAGACGTTTCAACCGTGGTATTATAGGAGCATACCACATCACCTTCGCAGGAACCCTCTTCCCGGGGGGCTCGCCGTCAACATCACCAGGGTCATCTCGTCTGATCTTATACCGCAATGCACCGCATACCGGGCATGCGTTCAGATCCTTGTACGCACCGTGGTAGAGGATGCAGTCATTAGGGCATGCATGTATCTTCTGCACCTCCAATCCTAGAGGGCATACGACCTTCTTTGCTGCGTATGTACTGTCGGGCAATTCGTTATCCTTTGGAAGCTTCTTCTTCAATATTTTCAGTAGCTTCTCAAATCCTTTGTCAGGCACAGCATTCTCTGCCTTCCACTGCAGCAATTCCAGTACGGTACCGAGCTTTGTGTTGCCATCTTCGCAATTGGGGTAGAACCCTTTTTTGTGATCCTCTAACATGCGATCGAACTTCAGCTTCTCCTTTTGACTTTCGCATTGCGTCCTTGCATCGACAATGACCCGGCGGAGATCATCATCATCGGGCACTGGTTCCTCTTGATCTTCAGCAGCTTCCCCCGTTGCAGCATCATTGGGCACATCGTCTGGTTCCTCTTGATCTTCAGCAGCTTCCCCCGTTGCAGCATCACCGTATTCAGGGGGCACATAGTTGTCATTGTCCTCTTCTTCTTCGCCGTCTTCCATCATAACCCCTATTTCTCCGTGCCTCGTCCAAACATTATAGTGTGGCATGAAACCCTTGTAAAGCAGGTTGGTGTGAAGGATTTTCCGGTCAGAGTAAGACTTCGTATTCCCACATGTAGGGCATGGACAACACATAAAACCATTCTGCTTGTTTGCCTCAGCCACTTCGAGAAAATCATGCACGCCCTTAATGTACTCGGAGGTGTGTCTGTCACCGTACATCCATTGCCGGTTCATCTGCATGCATTATATATAATTAAGTGTGTCCAAAACCATTACAGAACATCACGAATAAATAATTAAGTGACCAAATTAATAGAAGTTCATCATCACATTAAAACCAAAGTACATACATAGTTCTCATCTAACAACATATAGCTCTCCAGAGCATCTAATTAATTAAACCATACATTGAAACTATGTAAAACATTTCAATGCGATCATAATCGCAACCAAGGTAACAATTGATCCAACGACATAATGATACCAACCCCGGTATGAATGGCATATTTTCTAATCTTTCTAATCTTCAAGCGAATTGCATCCATCTTGATCTTGTGATCATCGACGACATCCGCAACATGCAACTCCAATATCATCTTCTCCTCCTCAATTTTTTTATCTTTTCCTTCAAGTAATTGTTTTCTTCTTCAACTAAATTTAACCTCTCAACAATAGGGTCGGTTTGGAATTTCCGGTTCAACCACCTCCTAGATAAATAAAATCTATGTCACGTTGGTCGGCATAATTGTCAAAAACAATAAATGAACCAAATAGTTATAAAAAGATAATATATACCACATCCGAATCATAGACAGGACGAGGGCCGACGGGGGCGGATACCAAAACCATCGCACTATGTAATAAGAAGGAATAATAAAAGTAACAAAATTAGACAAGTATCTATCTAAAGTAAGATTTTTTTTTTCTTTCAGAAAGAAGATAAGAACAAGAGGCTCACCGTGGTGGTGCTGGCGACGAGATCGGCGCGGGCGATCGACGGCGGTGAAGACGGGGACGGGACGTGACGGACCGCTAAACCTAGACAAATCTCGGGGAAAATGGAGCTCGAAGGTCGAGTTTCGAGAGGAGAAAGATTAACTAGTGTGGCTTAGACATTTCATCGAACGCCTATGTGCATAGGAGGTGAGCTAGAGCACCCAAATGCCCTCCCCTCGACGGCCAGAAAAAATAGAGCACTGTGGAGTGCTCTGCTGCGGCGATGGGGTATATATAGGCAGCTCATTTGTCCCGGTTCGTGGCTAGAACCGGTACTAAATCCGGGCCTTCTGTCCCGGTTCATGCCAAGAACCGGGACCAATGGTTGTGGGCCAGGAGCGAGGCCCATTAGTCCCGGTTCGTGACTCGAACCGGGACAAATGGTTCCATACGAATCGGGACCAATGCCCACGAGGCCCCGGCCGGCCCCCTGGGCTCACGAACTGGGACGAATGCCCCCATGGGTCTCAGTTCGTGACTGAACCGGGACTAATGGGCTTGCCATGCCCGAACGAAAGCCCTATTTTCTACTTGTGATGGCCAGTGTAAATGTAATTTCTTAGGTTATTGTTTTTATAGCGATATTTCTAGTGTAGTTTCATTCGGTAGTAGTCTATCTTACACTGGTTTTTCACTATAAATGGCCAGTGTAAACACAGTTTCTTTAGGTTTTGGTTCTGCATTTTCCTTTCTCTTCAGTTGCCGCAGCTGCTGGGAGTGGGAGTGGGAGTGGTGCGTGGTGAAGAGATGCATTTTCGACAGGCTTTTCTTGAATGGTTGCGGCCGGTGGTTTGTTTGGTTTACTTGGCTTGGGTGTTTTGTAAACTGAATCAACAAAGAGACTAGGTTTTTCTTGTTCTCCAAAACATATATCCCCTGTTTGCTTTTTTTTAATAGATCAAAATGAGGAGCTATCTTGATTTTTTGAGTGCGGTAGTTTAGACAATGTAAAAGAGAACAGTGTGGTGTTATCTTTTTGATTTGTGTAGTTTTGTCAGTCTATGCTTCGCTTTTTTACAGTATTGTTTATCATTCCTAAATAATCCGTCGTATTTTTCTTTTTTTGTCTTTTTTATTTGTGCAAACTGATTGTGGAATATTTTTTTATATGTGAGTTTATACTCTGCAGGATGTTGAGTCCAGATTGCCATTCATTCTGTCAGAATGATGATGAGCAGAACTTTGGCATTTTCATTCGCGACGGGTCTGGAGATTTTGCGGTAATCTATTCTCCTTTTATCGGATGTTTTTTCAATGCCTTTTCCTTTATGATAGGATCTTTTTGCTAAATGTGTTGATTTTTTTTCTCCTTTTTTATGAGCAGAACATCCCATGCACCGCAAGGAACCGGTTCAACCGGATGAGTGGCCTGAAGTTTAATGCACATGGCCATAATAACCATTGAAGATGGATACATTGGGCCACATTTTGTGCACCGCCTCATGCCCACGAACATCACAAGCAAGTTTATGGTACATCTTCTCAATCTTTCAGTTCCTTTTTTTGTTATTTTTTCTTTTTTGCAAATATGTTTTGCTTTTTTCCTCTTCTTTCCTAACACATTTTTCACCTTTATTTCCTTTTTTGCTTTTTGTTTGTATTTGCTGATATCAGATAGAAAATCCCGAAGAAAATAGTTCAACCATTGAACTTGGCTTCACAAGGGGTTGCTGAGCTTTGTTTGGGTGTAGGAGATTTCATGCAGCTTGGATATCACACGGATCGCGATGGACGGATGGTCTTCGACAAAGATTGGGGTGTTTTTGTAGCCCAGAACCACCTCCAGGTGGATGATGCCGTCGTATTCAACTTCAAGCATAGCAATGCACAGGGCATCAACATTAAATGCGTCATGGTCTATTTTTATGTTGTGTTATTTTTCGTAATTGTCCCAATTGCAAGTCCACCGACGACTCGCAATTGTGGGGCCCACATGCCTCTTTTTGCAACTCAACCATTGACTTGCAACTGGGAGTGTTTTTACTCGATGCTACTTGCAACTCCACCATCTACTTGCAACTGTGGGTGCCTGCATGCCACTTGCAACTCGACCATTGACTCGCAACTCGGCTTTTTTGTAGTTTGCAATCCACCTAATTGCAAGTCCACCATCGAATCGCAAATGTGGGTGCCCGCATGCCACTTGCAATTAGACCATTGACTCGCAACTCGGCTTTTTCTCGTAGTTTGCAAGTGCCCTAGTTGCAAGTCCACCCATCAAATCGCAACTGTGGGTGCCCGCATGCCACTTGCAAGCAGACCATCGACTCGCAACTAGGGTTGTTTACTCGATGCCACTTGCAACTCGACCATGGACTAGCAACTCGGTATTTTTTGTAGTTTTGTAATTGCCCTAGTTTGCAAGTCCACCATCGACTCGCAACTGTGGGGTTCCCGCATGCCACTTGCAACTCGACCATCGACTTGCATCTTGGGCAATTGCCCTAGTTGCAAGTCAACCATCGACTTGCAACTGTGGGTGCCTGCATGCCACTCACAACTCGATGGTCGAGTTGCAACTCGGCTTTTTTTGTAGTTTGCATTGCCCTAGTTGCAAGTCCACCATCGAATCGCAACTGTGGTTGCCCGCACGCCACTTTTGCAAGTAGACCATTGACTCGCAACTCAACTTTTTTTGTAGTTTTTGTAATTGCCCTAGTTGCAAGTCCACCCATTGAATCGGAACTGTGGGTGCCCGCATGCCACTTGCAAGTTGACCATCGACTCACAACTAGGGTTGTTTACTCGATGCCTCTTGCAACTCAACCATCGACTTGCAACTCGGTTTTTTTGTAGTTTTTGTAATTGCCCTAGTTGCAAGTCCACCGTCGACTCGCAACTGTGGGGTGCCCTCATGCCACTTGCAACTTGGATTTTTTGTAGTTTGCAATTGCCCTAGTTGCAAGTCCACAATCGACTCGCAATTGTGGTGGCCCGCATGCCACTTGCAAGTAGAACATCGACTCACAACTAGGGTTGTTTACTCAATGCCACTTGCAACTTGACCATCGACTTGCAACTCGGACTTTTTTGTAGTTTGTAATTGCCCTAGTTGCAAGTCCATCATTGGCTCGCAACTGTGGGGGTGCCCGCATACCACTTGCAACTGAACCATCGACTTGTAACTCGTTTTTTTAGTTTTTGTAATTGCCCTAGTTGCAAGTCCACCACCAACTCCCAACTGTAGGGGCCTGCATGCCACTTGCAAGTAGAACATTGACTCACAACTAGGGTTGTTTGCTCGATGCCACTTGCAACTCGACTATTGACTTGCAACTGGGATTTTTTTTGTAGTTTGTAATTGCAAGTCCACCATTGGCTCGCAACTGTGGGGTGCGCGCATGCCACTTGAAACTCGACTATCGACTTGCAACTTGGCTTTTTCTGTAGTTTGTAATTGCCCTAGTTGAAAGTCCATCATCGACTCGCAACTGTGGGCGCCCGCATGCCACTTGCAAGTAGACCATCGACTCGCAACTAGCTGGTGTTTACTTGATCCCACTTGCAACTCGACCCTGGACTTGGAACTGGTCCATTTGTTGTCTTCTTTTTTCGCCATAATTGCCCTAGTTGCAAGTTCACGATCGACTCGCAACTGTGAAGGACCCGAATGCCCCAGTTGCAACTCGACCATCGACTCGCAACTCGGGGGGGGGGGGGTGTTTACTTGATGCCACTTGCAACTCGACCCTTGACCTTCACCTGATCTTTTTGTGTGTGTTGTTTGTTTGTTGTTTGTTGGCTGTTGTTCTTTGTTGTTCACAATTACTTCCTTTTGGAAATACAAGCAACTTTGGTTTCACCGATGAAAATATGCGTCAACTGTGGGCCCGCATGCCCCAGTTGCAACTGGGGCACCAACTTGTAACTGGTTGGTATTTTACTCGAAGCCACTTGCAACTCGACCCTGGACTTGCAACTGGTATGTTGTATTTTTTGTCTCGTAATTTCCCCAGTTGCAAGTCCACTATCGACCTCGCAACTACGAGGGCCCGTGTGCCCTAGTTGCAACTCCACCATCGACTCGCAACTGCTGGTGTTTACTCGATGCCACTTGCAACTCGACCCTGGACTCGCAACTGGTCTGTTTTTTGTCTTTTTCTTTGCCATAATTGCCCTAGTTGTGAGTCCACCATCGACTCGCAACTATGAGGGCCCGCATGCCCCAGTTGCAACTCAACCATCGACTCGCAACTCGACCTTGGACTCGCAACTGGTCTGGTTTTTTGTCTCTTCTTTATTGCCTTAATTGCCTAAGGGTCCCCAGTTGCATGTTGACCATCAACTCGCAACTAGGAGGTGTGTGTTTGTTGAGGACCCCTAGTTGCAAGTTGACCATCGACTCATAATTAGGTGTGTATGTGTGCGTGTGCACGCGTGTGTGTGTTGTTGTGGCCTCCAGTTGCAAGTCGCGCATCAACTCATCCCCAGTTGCAAGCCGCCCATCGACTCGCAACTAAGTGTGTGTGTGTGTGTGTGCGTGTGTGTCTGTGTGTCGAAATTTCCCCGGTTGCATGTCAACCATCGACTCGCAACTAGGAGGTGTGTGTTTGTTGAGGACCCCTAGTTGCAAGTTGACCATCGACTCATAATTAGGGGTGTGTGTGTGTGTGTGTTTGTGTGTTGTCGTGGCCTCCAGTTGCAAGCCGCGCATCAACTCGTCCCCAGTTGCAAGCCTCCCATTGACTCGCAACTAAGTGTGTGTGTGTGTGTGCTTTGTCGAGGGTCCCAAGTTGCATGCTGATAACCGACTCGCAACTAGCGGGTGTGTGTGTGTCTTTATGTCAAGGGTCCCTAGTTGCATGTCAACCCTCGACTTGCAACTAGGGGGTGTTTGTTTGTTGAAGGGTCCCCAATTGCATGTCGTTAACCGACTCCGTAACTAGAGATGTGTGTGTGTGTCTTTTTGTCAAGGGGTCCCTAGTTGCATGTTAACCATCGAGTCGCAACTAGGGAGTGTTTGTTTGTTGAGCCCCCCCAGTTGCAAGTTGACCATCGACTCGCAACTAGGGGGTTGTGTGTCTGTGTTTTTGTCAACCATCGACTCGCAACTAGGGTGTGTGTGTGTGTGTTTTGTCGTGGCCCCTAGTTGCAAGCCGCTCATCGAACTCGCAACTAAGGATGATGATGATGTGTGTGTGTGTGAAGGGTCCCTAGCTGCATGTTGATAACCGTCTCACAACTAGGATGTGTGTGTTTTGTTGAGGACCCCCAGTTTGCAAGTTGACAATCAACTCGCAACTAGAGGTATGTGTGTGTTTGTCAAGGGTCCTCATCTGCATGTCAACCATCGACTCGCAACTATGGAGGGTGTGTGTTTGTCAAGGACGCCAATTGCAAGTTGACCATCGACTCGCAACTGGGAGGTAGGTGTGTGTGTGTGTGTGTGTGCTTTGTCATGGCCCCCAGTTGCAAGCCACTCACCGACTCGCAACTAAGGATGTGTGTGTGTGTGTGTTTTTGTAGAGGGTCCCTAGTTGCATGTCGATAACCGACTCGTAACTAGGTGTGTTTGTGTGTCTTTTTTTGTCAAGGGTCCCCAGTTGCATGTTGACCATGAACTTGCAAGTAGGAGGTGTGTGTTTGTTGAGGACCCCCAATTGCAAGTTAGACATCGACTCGTAATTGTGTGTGTGTGTGTGTGTTGTCGTGGCCTCCAGTTGCAAGCCTACCATCAACTCGCAACTAACAATGTGTGTGTATGTGTTTATTGAGGGTCCCTAGTTGCATGTCGATAAGCAACTCGCAACTAGGGGGGTGTGTGTGTCTTTTTGTTGAGGGTCCCCAGTTGCAAGTTGCCCATGGACTTGCAACTAGGGGTGTGTGTTTGTTGAGGACCCTCAGTTGCAAGTTGACCATCGACTTGCAACTAGGGTGTGTGTGTGTGTGTGTGTTTATTCGTGGCCCCCAGTTTGCAAGTTGACCATCGACTCACAACTAGGGGGGTGCGTGCGTGCGTGCGTCCGTGTGTGTGTGTGTGTTTGTCAAGGGGTCCCCAGTTGCAAGCCGCTCATCGACTCGCAACTAAGGATGTGTGTGTGTGTCTTTTTGTCAAGGGGTCCCCAGTTGCGTCTCAACCATCGACTCACAACTAAGGGGTCCCAAGTTTAGCGGAGTGCGTGTTTGTCAAGGGTCCCCTGTTGCAAGCCGACCATCGACTCGCAACAAGGAGCGGGACGGGGTGGTGTATTTTGTGTGTTTGTCAAGGTCCCTAGTTTTTGCGAGTCTACCTCGAGCCGCAACCGAGGAGGAGGGGGAGAAGTTCGTTTGTACAAGCCCTGGTTGCTAGCCGAGCATCGGCTTGCAACTTGGGGGAGGGGGAGGGGAAAATTTGTTTCTGTACGAACCCTTATTTTTTTGCAAGTCAACCACTGAAATCGCCATAGAGAGGTGCCGATGTCTGTGTGTATTTGTTGAGGACCGATTTCAACCAGTTCCAAGTCGATGCTCGACTCACATTTTTCTTACAACTATTTCCATTTTCGGATAGATTTTTTTCCTTTTATGATGGAACAAAACAAAGGATTTTCTACTTTTTTTAATATAACTACATTTTGTAAAAAAAATCTAATCCCTAGTTTTTACTATGATCAATATTGTATAATAATTATTTTTTATTAAAATATTTTTTATCAAATATTCTTACATGGTATGATCTCGTGTATGTTTTTTTTACACAAACAACCTTTTGTGTAGGAGCATAAAGGCCAATTTTTGAACTCAACTGTATTATTATTTTTTCGGAGGGTTTTTCTGCAAGATGTCCAAAGTTTGCAACGGATAACACCAGGTTGTGCGGCTCTGCTTCTATCTCTTTTTGGCTGACACTGTTTGAATTGGTGGGAGAGAGAGCTGGGCAAAGACGGGGGCAAGTACATCAAAGACGATGGCCTGCGATGTCGCCGCCGACGAGCCACCCGCCATCCTCACCATACTGGAGCTTCGCGCGCTCGACAAGGCCCCCGCCGTCTGCCCCGTCCAGGAGCCCCGCACGCCCGACAAGGCCCCCGCCGTCTGCACCGTCCGGTAGCTTCGCGCGGGCGACGCGCCGTCCACCATGGGCAGGGCCCCCGATCTCTGCGCCGACGAGATAGAGCACGCGACACACGATCGAGTAAGACCAAGTCCACATCACGCTATCTCGATTCTATTTTTTTCGTTGTATGCGGAGTTCCACTTTGGTTCCGCTCTGTTCAACTCAGCGCCGCGAATTGAACTGTAGAATGTGTCGGCTCGCTGGTGAATTTTGTGTAGGTCACGTTGGAGTAGGGGGTTGGGCAGCAAGGGTATGAGGATTTTGATTCATTGAGCCAGGAATTTCTATTTGATAGAAGTCTGTATCTGCTAGAGAAATTGTGCAGTAAGTCTGAATTTGTTAGATTCAGAATACCATAGCATTTCTGAACATTTTTAGAGCGTGGTTATGTGGCAAGGGGGGGGGGGGGGGGGTGTGATTTTAGGTGTTTCTCCCTAGGAGGGGCTTTTTATGGTGATCAAAGCGTTTGAACAGACTAGCCGTTCGGCCATCTCAATGCCATTGCAGCACAAACACCAGCACCAAAGCTATCTGTATGTGCAGTTGTCCCAGTTGTCCTTATTTTGATTGGCTTATTTTATGGAACATCATTCTCTGTGTAGATGACATCACAATTCAAAACTAGGTACTACTTAGTACAACCGGGATGGTCACCGGATTATTGACGGGGGGCACAGATGGACGAGTGACAGCCAATCTGATCTGATTTGCTTCATGGCTTTCCAAGCAACACGGAAGCGAAACGACCCTGCACTCCAGACTATATTTTCCTAAACACTCAAAGCCACGGCACACGAAAAGGCCCAACAATGACAACCAAAACAAACAACGGCAAAAAAAACTGACAAGTCAAAAAGTGAGAATCAAAGAGGTCCGTTATTGTGTTTTTCTTAACAAGGATAAGGATAGTGCGGGCCTGCCAGGGAAACGGGCTGGGACAAGAAAAGGGGATGTCATGCATATGTCATCTGAATGAGATCATTTTATGTCTCATTCGAATGAATTCTAGGCGCTCCCAAAGCTCCCCTGACTTATGTCCATGGAAGTTAGGAAGCAGATAAACCAGGCAACAGGATCCAGCTTCCATTTGACTGAATCAACAAAATTAGTTGTGCCAATACTGTTCTTGCTGGCGAATTGGCAGCATACACTGTCCATGGAAATAATTAGGACTTGTATAATGGCTGGGGTGTGGTGTGCAGTGTGCTCATCTGCCGTCGACGACACTGTCGACACTTGTAAAACTAGTAGATACCCCGCGTTGCTGCGGAAATTTGTAGTCTCTTGTTGAGCACCTCTTTAGAGCATAACACAATTCATAAACTGCGAGTAATCAAAAGATTTTGGATGTGATCGAACATTCATCGAAAAAACAATGTACTATAAATATATTCCAACATACTATAAATCCTACCTCGGTAAGAAAACTTGGAAACTTCCATAGGACAACTATGTGTGATGCTCACTTCTTCTAGAAGAATAATTTTCTAACAGAACAAACAGGTTTTTAGAATAGGGAGGAACTGCTCAGTTCTATTTTCCATTGAAAATGAAACTCATCAGCAAAAAGAAGGGAAACTAAAAGTGCCACTTGCGGATATTAAGGTTGGTTACATCACATACAACTATACATCGCAAATTAAACACAGCTCACAAGCAAACCATGCCCACAGTTTCCCCTTAAATGTCTCACGTGTCTGCCTCTTCATATTCTTGGTTGGAGCAAGCTTACTGGCCGAGGCACAATATCCGAGGCTTTGCTGATGGTTTGGTAACAACATACAGTGTACGCCAGCTACTTATTTAGTTGGTGGATTGAATCGACAAATTTAAAAGCATGAATAGATCATCTTCTTAAAATGGCCACTGGAAACCAAAGAATCGTGTTTGTGGAAATTTTCAAACATCACTGAAAATCAACTTAATATAAACACAACACTCCGTACCAAAGTTATCTAGATCTGCATAAACAATGAATGAGTCAGAAAATAATAAATTGTGTTGTGTACTCTGTTGGAATCAAAAGCAAAAATAAGCTTGACCTCAAACGAAAACTTTACAATGTAGCGTATCAAAACTATTCACAGACCTCTTGTTCAAAATATTAGGATACTAACCCAGCCCTGGAAAATTGAGTCAATACTGACTTTTTAGAGCTAGGTAGTCAAACAATGTAGGAGAAATAGCATGGGAACATAGCATGATAAAATGCACTCAGGGAGAAATAAGTTATTCTTGAATTTAAAAAGGTTAAGATAAAAGTACTATATCCAACTGCAAATTCGATACTACACATGCTTCTATGTTCCTATTGCGTGTCTTCTTATCAGGTGGGTGAAAGCAAAAAAAACTGACATTAGCTTATATATTATTTTAACAAAGAGGATTTAGAATGGAATCCACCAAGAAATCCTAAAGTAACCTTGGGCATGTCTACAAAGAACCGCAAAACCTGTAGACATAGCCTCGCTTCACAAATACTTCAGACTAATCACCATCAAGTCATGTGTAATCACATACAGAGAGAGAGAGAGAGGGAGAGAACTGCAAAGAATGTGTAACCAAAATGAAAGGAAAACTTCAGTCATAAATCTTTCGAAAATACATTATTTTTATCATAAAAAATCTTACAAATACTACTATGAAGGTGCTGAATTGCACATTAGAAAGTCTTTAGCTCTACCTGAAAGCACCTCCTAAACCCCTATCCAAGCAGACCAACCAAACTCTCTGCAAAATAAGTTGAACTACAAATTAAATCGATGTATATTAACTTAAAAGAAAGAAAATTTGAACAAACAAACGTACAAAAAATCTGGATGGTGGATGATAGAACCTCCCGTGCAATATTCTGATGAACTTTTCAATCTGCACATCCATACATGTTAGACTTTGTACATGACCACGAGCCACATAACAATCAGTAAAAAAAATATTAAAAGTAGTTAAGGTGCATTTACAGTACATATTAGGCCCGTAGAGAAAAGATCTATACAAATATACGATGGGAAGTTGGGAACGACCTCCTGCATTTACAGTACGTATGCATCTCTTCCACTAAAAAACACACATATGCGTTCAGGTCAACAATACAGACTTAAATATCTGGACAGATATACTACGGGAACCACCTCATCCTTCTGCTCCTACCTTGGCGACAGAGGCGCAACTTTGATTGGGATCCGGTAGACATGTCTATGGTTGGCATCAGTCTGAATCCATCACGCCATAGAACTACCCTTTGGGGCCGGTGCCCTCGATCTTCCAGTGACAGCTACTCCAACTGGAAATCGGGGCTTCTACCAAGCTAGATAAAAAAACGCGATTCAGATCTGAGGAGATGGAGAGCTCGCACCTACGCATGTGGGGTTGAAGGAGGACGCTGACGGTGGCACGTCTGGTTCCCCGGGAGGTAGGTTCGACGCCATGGCGCCTGGTTTGGGCCAGCATGTCCAGGCTCGCGGCACTCCAGGGGCTCCCGGAGGAAGGCAGCGTGTAGGTCTTAGTGTTCACGACCAGAGAAGGTTTGGCCGGCGGCGGTGCAACATGGGAAGTATGGCATAAATAAAGAGGGGAGGAGAAGAATTGGAAGACTACCCTAGAGATTTATTGGTGGAGGGAGATGAAAGGAACCACCAGACCAAGAGGCAAGGGCAGGAATTGTGCGACGGTGAAAAAATCAGACGCTTCGTTTCGTTTCGTTGTAAAAAAAAAAAGGAATTGCCGTGTGCAGAAGGAAAGGCGTGTTGGATGGCCAGTAAACCGTGCGAACGTAGCACAAAGCCAGCGACCTGCAGCGACAACATTTAGTGGTGACGTGGCTTCACCATAGGCGAGGAAAATCAGAAGAATTGATGACATGGTTAGATGATGATGTGGACGGGCTGCATGTTGAGAGAATAGGAAGAAGTGGGGAGCAACTTCTTAAGAATGGTAGATGTAGAGGTAGCCACCACTCCAAACCCATATATACTACTTGCATCATAAACAAGGGACTCCGAACAAATAGGATTGATCCATTCATAATTCAACAATATTGTATTTACAGTCCTATTTCTGAATATTTAGAAAAATGACAATGTAAGAAAAATCACGTAAGTAGCATTTATGCATTACCAAAAAAGCCACGTTGGCGCCAACTTCTTACAAGTGCGTGCATTGACTTGATGAAGCTCGGCTTACCAAAACAATTTTTTTGCTAGAATATGGCTTATCAAAATATTGTAAATACTAAATAATATTGTAAGATCTGAAGAAACATACTTAATGCTTTTACAACAAACATGTACTGTAGATGTGTTGTGAACCATATAAAATATAATTTTTTATTAATGCATTTTTTAGCCACACAAAAAACATAGTGGATGCAAATTGGACCTACTATTTGCCATTGTGGATCCTCAAATTTTTTTGTGTAGCTTACAAATAAAAGTGTTCTTCCATACAAAATTTTAAAGAATATAGAACACCTACAATATGTACATGTGTAACAAGATGTACTTTTGAATTCCCCCCACAAAAGAAATTTCTTTTAGCCAAACAAATACACGTGCCTTTACCGATCGTGGGCTCCAATGTCCAACATAGTTTTAGGCTCTCAGTATCATTTCACTCCGCCCAGTTTTCGAGTGTATCCTTCAGGGCATCCACGGTGCTTAGAGGCAGGCTTGCCTCTAAGCTGGGACCCACGGCTAGCTGCTAGAGTCAGCTCAAAACTTTGTAGTGTATAGAAAATTTTCTTTGCCTCTAAGATGTCCCTACAATGTGTAGAATACTATTTTTCAAAGGAACCATTTTCTAGTTGCTTGAGACACTCCATCTATGACTTGTAGGGTCAGTGAAACATTTTATTAAAAGAAAAGGCTTGGAGGCAGCCTCCAAGCATAGCGTCGATGCTTAACAAATTTGAGCTAGAGGCTATCTCTACCTCTATGGCCATAGAGACTGCCTTAGAGGCAGCAAAACGTCACACTGTGGAGATGAGCAGCCTACGCCGCCTCTGGAGGACGACGACCCGCTCTTCGAGATTCTCCTCCGGCTACCCCTGCAGCCATCTTGCATCCCCTGGCTGGCGACTCCCTCGTCTGCAAGCATTGACGCTGCCTCGTCTCCGATCCAGGTTTCTGCCGCCGCCGCCACTGCCGCAACCCTCCCCCTCGCCTTGGTTTCTTCCAAGAAGACCACGAGATCTCCTTCATACCTACCCTCAATTCTTCGGATCGTCTCGCCCGAACGCTTCTGCTTGCAGCACGACGACGACCACCGCTGCTTCCTCTCCCTTCGTACATGGCCTCGTACTCATCTTCCTTCGGAACATCTCCAACTACTCGTGTGGGATCCCATCACTGGCGACCAGCACCACATTACCGTTCCCATAGCGTTTGCTACAAAGAAAACCCGGATTAACGTTCCCCTTGGTTCGACATGGATGAGTCCCCAACTAGCGGGCCGGTGCTTCGCTCTGCCGGAGACAACCACCACTTCCATGTGGCCTTGGTAGGCAACAGTGAGAGACGAATTATGCAAGCGGTGTATGGGGCAATCTTATCACAACACCTCTTCAATCTGAGGATCCTGCCCATTTTTGAATCAGGGTTTCTATGGTCAAGCCTCCTATGCTGGTTGGGGATTCTCTTTACTGGTTGCTTACTGGGAGTTTGGTTGAGATCCTTGAATTTGATATGGATAGGCAAAAACTAGCGGTGATACCTACGCCAGTACATGACCTCAGCTATTTCCACTCGATGATACTGGCAGATGGTGGTGGACTTTGTCTCTTCACTTTGCCATGCTGCAGTGTCCAATTTTGAAAGAGAAGGACCAATTATGATGATGTTGCTTCATGGGTGTTTGGAAGAACTATTGAAATTGACAAGCTACTTTACTTGAAAGCAGAAATGATACTAGGGTTTGCCAAGGACAATAATGTGGTTCTCCTATGGGCAATTGACGGTCTTGTTTTTTTAGAAAAAAGGGCTGCGCCCCTGTTCCCTTTCATAAAGAAACGAAACAAAAGATCCAGTGTACATTACATCGAAAGCTCACAACGGTCAGGAGGCACGCTGCCGCAGTAAAAGCGTCACACAGCTACAACAACGCAAAGCCAGAACTAAAACCAGAAAGGAAAAATAGCAAACAACACTAGAGCCCTTCGAAGGAAGGCTCATTTGCCAAAAGAACAGAGCTAAAAGGTATCTCCGCGCCTCAGCCAGGATCTGGCCACAGCTACAGAGGAGGGCTTCTCACTTTCGTCTCCAACTCTTTCATAGCCCACACCAGCTTGTCCCTGGCACACCCTGAGGAAAGGCACTCCCACGTAGATAGATTTGACGCTGTTCTCCTCCATATAGCCTGCAAACCAGGCCAACAAACATTATTGAAAACCATGTCATTGCGAGTTTTCCAGATCGCCCACAGCCCAGCCGCATGGACAGTGTTGATGGCGACAAACTTGTCTCCCCTGAGCCAGTATGAGGAGATAGACATCATATTGATGTCTTCACTCACTCCAGTAATGACACAGATGGCTTTCCAGAACTCAATAGCAACAACACAAGCACTGAATAAATGGGAACATGATTCTTGCTCGGAGCAAAACACGCAAGAAGGATCACCCACCTCTTGTCTTTTGCTCAAGTTGTCTCTGGTCAGCAGTTTATTATTGACCAAAAGCCAGAGAAAGATCTGAATTCTGGGGGGAATTTTAAGTTTCCAAATAGCAGGAGAACTAGTAGGTAGAACTCCTCTGAAATTGATAAATTTATAGAAGGATTTAACTGTATAAACCCCTTTAGAATTCAGGTTCCAAACTGGGGAGTCATCCTCATCTATCAAAAGAATGGAACTAGCAATTTCTACAAGTTCAAACCAAAGAGCCATCTGCTCCTGAGTGAAACATCTCCTAAAAGTAAGCTTCAGGGTATAGCCATCCTAGATTTTATCAATAGTGGCACTATGCTCATTAGCTAGGTTATAAAGATCCCAGTACTGGGTAGCCAAAGTAGCATTGCCAAACCAATGGCCCTCCTAGAATCCAGTCCTCTTGCCATTGCCAATCTTCCAAGAGAAGCCAATCTTGGCAGCTTGTGCTACCCAGAGCACCCCTTTCCAGAAAGGGGAGGCTCCAACAGCAGAACAAGCAAAAATGTTGCTATTCTGAGGGTTATATTTGGAGTCAATAATATTCTTCCAAATTTTGCCCTCGGAGTTGTAGTATCTACTAATCCAAGAAGCTAATAGGGCCAAATTCATGTCCCCTATGTCAGTAATACCAAAACCCCAAACTCCTTCCTCATGTTGATGGAGTTCTAGGCAGTCAAATGGTACTTGTGATGGCCCTCATAATCATCCCAAAAGCAATGAGCTAATTGGGAGTTAATGAGTTTAATAGCCCACTTTGGAAATTTAATGAAGCCCATGAGATAAGTAGGGATACTAGCTAAGCAGGCTTGGAATAAAATGAGTCTCTTGCCAAAGGAAAGCAGTCTCCCCCTCCACCCAGCAGCTTTCTTGATGATCTTATCAACAGTAGGTTGTACATCCTCTTTTCTAATCTTGCTAAAATGTAGAGGGGCACCCAAGTACTTAATAGGGAAAGCACTGATTTTACAACCCAAGGTTTGAGCAAACACTAAAGCCTCACCCTATCTATATTAATAGGAACAAGGTCACATTTGTGAAAATTGATCCTCATACCAGAAATCTATTCAAAACAAGACAAAAGCCATTTAAGGTTTTTGGCATGGTCCAGGTTTTTGTCTAGGAAGAGCAGGGTATCATCAGCATATTGCATGCTAATGACCCCAGCAGGGTTTGAGGGTGGAAAACACCAGCAATTAAGTTTGCTCTAGCAGCTTTAATCAAAATTCTGGTGAAAACGTCATCAACTAAATTAAACAAAAGGAGGGGAGACAGGGACCCACTGTCTTGCCCCTTTACCAGCTATGAAATACTCACTGTTGGTGTCATTAATTCTGACACCAACAGACCCTTTGCAGAGTAAGGATTCAATTTTATACATCCATTTAGGACCAAATCCTCTCTTCCTCAGCATTTTTAGGAGGAATTCTCTACTGATCATGTCATAGGCTTTTTCATAGTCTAGTTTAAAGCAAAAACCAGACATTTTGTTAGTGGCAACTGCATGAACTACCTCACGAGCAGCCACTATGCTTTCAAGGATAAATCTTCCTTTTGGGAAAGCAGTCTGGTTAGGAGAAATGAGAAAATTACAAACAGGGCCAAACCTATTGGTGGCACATTTAGCAATTTTTTTGAAACTACAATTGATCATGGCCAGAGGCCTGAACCTATCTAGCTAGCTTAACAGCATTAGGTTCTTTAGGCCCTAAAGTAAGGAGGGAGAAATTGAGCCTGTACAAATCAAGTTCTCCAGCCTCCCAATCTCTGAAGAGAGCAAACAGATCATTCTTGATTAAATCCCAGTACTTTTGGTAAAACAAGAAAGGAAATCCATCTGGACCAGGTGCTCATTCAGCATAAGAGCCAAAGACAGCAGTCTTAATTTCCTCCTCGGAGAAAGGTTTTTCAAGTAAATTAAAGTGCTCAGGAGAGAGCATACTTTCTTGATCCCAAAAGTCATCTTTGAGATCAATGTCAATGGTGGAAACATAACCAAATAACTTTTTATAATACTCTACAGCTATTTGAATAATACCTTTGGTATCCTCCACGGGGCCTGAAGGGGTTTCCAGCATAGCAATCTGCTTCTTCCTTCTCTTCTGGTTTGCGACTGCTTTGAAATATCCAGTGTTATATTCATCCTCCAATATCTCTTTCTCCCTGGACCTCAGTCTAGCCTTGATCTCCTCCCTTCTCCAGATCTCATTCGACTCACATGCGATATTTTTCATTTTGAGTCACGCTCCATCTTGAGTCACTACAGTTTGAGAAATTCTTGGGAACCAACATCACGGCTCACTATCACTCATTTGAAAGTGTCTATACTACAGCTAATGTCATGCTTTACATCGCCGATATACCAAAACCAAGTTATTTTTTTATAATTGATTTATAGAATGCTGTACACACCGTTTCGTGCTAAGAAACTTCCCTGCGGGTGGACCCGACCCATGCCGGCCTGAAGGAAAGTTCGCCCTCGATCGAATCCGGCGTGCAACCAGCAGAATCTCTTTTCAAATCGGTCTCCTTCCATTATCCCGGCCCTTGCTTATTATTTCGAGCATGCTATTTTCAAGAGATCAAGTGCATCCATCCGCACATTCTACCAGCAAGCCGCCCCCTGCGGTTCTGGTACGTAGGTCTGCGCGGAGCTCAACGATGGCCGCCCATCTCCATGCCATCCTGCGCGCCACGCTTAGCCGCCGCCTGGCTCTGCACCCCCGCGTCGGCGCCGGCACCGGTACCGGCACCAACTTCACCCGGCCGAGGCCCCCTCCCCCCGTCATCATCATGACCACGCCAGCTTCTTCGTGCCGTCGCGGAGGCTCGCGGCGAGAGTGAGCTATAGGCGGCACACCCCTGGTGCCGCCGCCATTGCAGCGAAAGGTGACGACGATGCGAAGAAGGCCGACGCGGCGGGGGCGGCAAAGATGGTGACGGCCACGAAGAAGGGCGCGGCTGTGCTGGACCCGCACATCCCCGACAACATGAAAAAGTCGTGGCACGTCATGCAACTGCTACACATACTACTGTTGGTTCGGTTCAGAGCAGAAACACGTCAGTACGTACGCAGGGTAACAACATACTATGTTATTTTTTGTTGCACGCACACAGCGCAATGAGATCTACGACGCCACCCTTTCATGTCACAACCCACACTACTGCGTTAGCTGTAGTGTTGTATCAGTAGCACGGGGGCACGCGCTATTAATAGGCCTTTAACCCGCGCTACTGCTAGGGTTTTCTCTATTAGTGTGTGGGCGTCGCCTTCATGAGCGCCAAAGCATGGAGTTTTCCCTTAGCAGCTCACCCGTGCCGTCACAAGGCACGTAGAGACGCCGAGGCGAGCACAAGCCTCCAGATCCGGATGTGGACATCTCCACTATCATCTTGAGAGAGGGGCCCGAGCCACAAACTGCTACACCCCGCGTTGCCCAGACGACCAAGAGGCCTAGCCACCGCCATCGCCATGTTGCACACTGAAGAGCCAATTATGCGGACCGCCATATCTACCCCAGCCATGGCAGGTAGAGCAGAAGGCACCTCCTACCACACCTAGCTCGGCACAAACCACCAAGTCTGGATCAACACCTCCACCGTAGGAAGCGCCCACGCTTGCGTTCCTAGCCGGTCCGAGTGGACCAAGGAGGAACAACCCAGTGATTGTCAACGGCCATCGCCGAGGCACTAGTAGAAAAATGCCCATTTGTCCCGGTTCATAAGGCCCATCTATCCCGGTTGGGGAACCGGGACTAAAGGGTCGTTACTAATGCCCTAGGCCTTTAGTCCCGGTTCTTATACAAATCGGGACAGATGGGCCTCCACGTGGCCGCTCCGGCGAGCCCAGGCAGGAGGGCCTTTGGTCCCGGCTGGTAGCACCAACCGGGACCAATAAGCTTCCACGCGTCAGCATTTCAGCAGCTGGTTTTTTTTTGAAAGGAGGTGGTTTAGGGGTTTTGGGGGTTAATTTAGGTTGGTATAGGTAGCTAATAGAGAGATGTGTCCTCTCTTATCTCCGTGCTACTGCTACTGCTATGCCTAAACATGACTTAGATTGAAGTGAGGCAACATGTGGTGCATGTCGAAAGTAATACTAATCCTAACTTGATCAAGTTTGGATTGTACTACTTTCGACATACACCACATGCATGTTGCCTTCACTTCAATCCAATCCATGTTCATTTCATCCACAGATATATAATAACTCTTCATGCTCGCATCATGCATCATCATAATAACAAGTCATACTAATCATCATCATAAAACTTCTACTCGTTATTAAAAACAAGTCATACGATGATCATCCTGATAGTCATCGAACCAACCCTACTTTATTCTTAGCACATGATCATCAGCAATAGGTAGGACCTAAATACCCTCTTTAAGGTAAAATAGCATAAAACAATATAGACCCTGACTCTCCATTATGGAGAATGGAGATCATCCTGTCTCCAATTCTTGCGCTTCGATTCCTTTTGCTTCCAAGAACCTCCTTACGACTGTCCATATATTTTTTCCATTCTCTGATTAGCATGTCTCCACTACTTTTAGAAATCCGGTATGGACAGTTGAGATTCGTAGGATGACCTGGATATATGTTCAAAACACGAAGGCTGCCATTCTGATACATCAAATGAGGCACACAATCCTCTGGGATTCTCTGTTGAAAAACATAGTAATAACTTCATAGTCAGCAATGATGTACTAGTTTTAGAAATATGCAAAAGATGCACGGATGTCGTAATAGTAAAATATCTTACCAGGGTATCTCCATGGTAGTTACCGTGGTTCAACACGTGCACTAGTGGCACGTATTGACCATAATGTTGAGGAGTTTGATTGTAGATATTGTAATTCTCAAGATCAGTACAAAATCCGACCAAATGATTTTTCTCCTGATAAGTTAATTCGGAGCCATCGGTGTAGTGGGTTTTGTCTACCATGTTCCGCACATTGTTTGAACAATCAAAATAAGCTGTCAACTATTTTGAAATAAACAATATAAATTAGCTAATAACTATGTTTGAGAAACTCACATAGCGGTAGAACTGGAGGCGTATCAACAAGGACCCAAATGTCCATATTGTCTTGCTCGATTTCAGGATCACCAAGATCCATGGTGACAAGCATACCCTCATCAAAACCATACATCTTGCAAAATGCTTCCCAATTTTTGCAACCAAAATGGGTTACGCTCTCAGCATTATACATATTTACTTCAAAATCCACATCATGATGGGTCCTTAGGTGAATTTTCTTCGTTTGAAAATTTTCATGGTCTTCAAAATCCATCCTCTCCAAGACATAGCGTCTTGCATGGCATGGGATAAACTATACTGAAATTGTAAAAGATGAAAATTACACGTTGAAATAGTTGAAGTCATGCTTAATTACGAAAAAACACTTGTCGCCGTTGCGTACCGTTTCAACATCGAAGGTCTCCTCGAGCTTAATGCTGAAGCGCCGATCATCGTCCAGGTGAGGCCTGTCGCACAAACCTCGATCGTCGTGGCACCACCCGCACTCCCCCGGGAGACTTTCGTCGTCCGATGATGACATTTCCTACGTTCATAATTCAAAGATTAAACTTGTACAATTAAATATATGTACTACAGAAACTAAATTAGATCATTATTATTCATCACGGGTTGACTATCGGTTTGTCGAGTCTTTTCTTGAAAACTCTCAGCTCACGTGGTGTATACATTCGACCGTTGGTGATGGTCGCTCCTCCATTTGTCCCCGAGTGCATTACACCAAAATGTCTAGCACACCGGAACGAAGGAGAAGCGACCCCCACGATAACAGTCGGGATTCTTCGTCCTCTCATATATATATGATGGAACTCTCCCTTACTGATTCCTCTCTGACATTTGCGACCGTCGGTGATGGTAGCTCCTCCTTTCGTTCCCGAGTGCATTACACCAAATTGTCTAGCACACGGGAACGAAGGAGAAGCTACCCCCACGACAACAGTCGGGATTCTTCGTCCTCTCATATATGGTGGAGACTTGACAGACTTAAAGTCAACCCGAAATATCGTTTAATTATCTTTCTAAAAGAGGATTTGGCTGGTCTCACCTCGATGTCGGAGGGGGTCGGTGACGGGGACGACGGCGGGGATGATGGAGGGGCCGGGGGCTCCTAGATTTCTGCGAAAACAAAAACCCTATAAGCTATCAACTAATCATATGCATATGCCTTGCATAGTGCTCTCCAATTTTAGCATTCAAAGTAGGTGTAGTTTTCCAATTTGAGTATTCAATAAGCAAAATCAAATCGCAAAATAAAGTAGTATTCAAATTAGGATGCATTAAATTATAAGCAAAACTACATCATCTCCATGCGCCCGTACATCGTCGAATATTATCACTAATACACCTCGAATACTATCATACATATAGCATCGCCAGCACAGCTAGAACCGTAGCGCCCGACGGGCATCGGCGCGGGCGGTGGACACCCAAAGGGAAGGAACCATCACAGGATTATAGCTCCAGTGAGATCCCTGAAGAACCTGCCAGGTATTGTCAAACCTGCCCTCCAACGCAACCATGTAGCGACGGACGTGCTGGTCCTCCTCACTGACACGGTGACGTACCACCTACGCGGTGTCCGGAAGCCTCGGCACCATCACTGGCCCACACGACCGCCACCAAACAAGGATCGGGTCAACGACGGGCTGGCTCCTCACCAACCTACGCCCCCCGGAAGGTAGCACCTCCCAAAACCAGCCCGACGGAGCCCAGTCCCGGACATGGCCCCTCTGATCAAGCCGGCATCCTCCGCCGAGTCGACGACGAGGATGCGGGATAGGCATCGTTGACGTCGATGCGGGAATAATTGCTTTAACTAAAAAAAAAACTAGTTCTATTAATTTCCTTGCTAAAAATAAACTACTTCTATAGTAAAATAAACTAGTTTTGTTAAATCAACTAGTTCAACTACTAATTAAGCACTCACTATAAATAAAATAAAGTAGTACTTACTAAAAATAAACTACTTCTATATATAGTAAAATAAAGTAGTTTTATTAAATCAACTAGTTCAACTACTAAGCACTTACTATAAATAAAAGAAAGTAGTACTTACTAAAAATAAACTACTTCTATAGTCAAATAAAGTAGTTTTATTAAATCAACTAGTTCAACTACTAAGCACTTACTATAAATAAAATAAAGTAGTACTTACTAAAAATAAACTTGTTTAACTACTTCTATTATTTATCGACCCCCCCCCTCATGTCGAAGTTATTTTTTCTTCTTCTCCTTTATTCCTTCTCCTCTTTTTTTCTTCTTCTTCGTCCTCTTCTTATTTTTCTTCTTCTTCCTTCTTCCTCTTTTCTTCCTCTTTTCTTCTGTCCTTAATTTCTTTCCTCGACGACCCTAACCCTAAACAGTACAACTAACTACAACGACTGCGCTTGCATACATATGAACAAATATGATCGATCATCTATGAACAATATAAAAACATCATATGATATATGAACAAAAAAATCACATCTATGGACAAAAAAATCATCACGACGGCCACGGCGGCGGCGGCGGGGGGCAGGGCAGGGGCGCGGGGGCCGGGGCTCACTAGGGGCGGCATCGACGACGGCGTCGGGGCAGGGCGGCGTGGACCGGGGCGGTGACGACGCGGGGTGGCGCGGCAACGGCGTCGGGGCAGGGGCGGCGCGCGGCGACGGCGATGGGGCAGGGGCGACGCGGACAGGGGCGGTGACGACGTGGGGCGGCGCGCAGCGACGGCGTTGGGGCAGGGGGCGGCGGCGCGGCGACGGCGCCGGGGCAGGGGCGCGCGCGGCGACGGCGTCGGGGCAGGGGAGCACGCGGCGACGGCGTCGGGGCAGTGGGAAGAAGAACTAAACCGAAAATTTCACAAGTGTGGCTTATATAGGAAAAGCTTTAGTCCCGGTTCGTGGCACGAACCGGTACCAAAAGCCCACCTTCAGTCCCGGTTGGTGCCACCAACCGGGACCAAAGGCCTCTTTTCAGCAGCCCAAAGGGCGGGAAGCAGACGCCTTTGGTCCCGGTTGGTGGCACAAACCGGGACTAAAGGGGGGCATTGGTACCGGTTGGTGCCACGAACCGGTACCAATGTATGCCTTTAGTACCGGTTGGTGGCACCAACCGGGACTAAAGGCCTTGTGCTGCCCGCGTCGCGGCACGAAAGTTTAGTCCCACCTCGGTAGCTGAGGGAGCTCGAGAGTGGTTTATAAGCCCCACTCCCGCTGCTCTCTCGAGCTCCTCTCAAATGCCGGCTTTCAGGCCTAAACACACTGTATCTGCCTGTGGGCCAATTGGGCCTTCTACGGGCCTGAATCCTGGCCCATCGGTGGGTTTCTAGTCGTATTCAGGCCGTGGTGGCCCAGTAGATGGCGTTTTTTTTAATTTTTTCCCAGTGTATTTCTTTTCTTTTTTGCTTTATTTATTTTATTTTGTTTCTACTTACAACAAAATACTTATTTATTTTATTTTATTTTGTTTCTAATTACTTATTTATTTTATTTTATGATAATTCTTTTTGCTATTAAAGTTTCTAACAAAAAAGTTCTTTATGAAAATTCTTTTTGCTTTTAATGATTTTGAACAAGAGGCTCACCAAAGTGGTGCTGGCGACGAGATCGGCGCGGGCGATCGACGGCGGTGAAGACGGGGACAGGTGACGGACCGCTAAACCTAGACAAATCTCGGGGAAAATGGAGCTCGGAGGTCGAGTTTCGAGAGGAGAAAGATTAACTAGCGTGGCTCAGACATTTCATCGAACACCTCATGTGCATAGGAGGTGAGGTAGAGCATCCAAATACCCTCCCCTCGACGGCCAGAAAAAATAGAGCACTATGGAGTGCTCTGCTGCAGCGATGGGGTATATATAGGCAGCTCATTTGTCCCGGTTCGTGGCTAGAACCGGTACTAAATCCGTGCCTTCTGTCCCGGTTCAAGCCAAGAATCGGGACCAATGGTTGTGGGCCAGGAGCGAGGCCCATTAGTCCTGATTCGTGCCTCGAACCGGGACAAATGGTTCCATACGAACCGGGACCAATGCCCACGAGGTCCCGGCCGGCCCCCTGGGCTCACGAACCGGGACCAATGCCCTCATGGGTCCCGGTTCGTGACTGAACCGGGACTAATGGGCTTGCCATGCTCGAACGAAAGCCATATTTTCTAGTAGTGAGGGGGTAGCTCGCATGCCACCACACCCGTAGCCATAGGCGCCAATCCTTCTAACGATATAGTAGCACCAAGAGGGCCGGACTCGGACCGACGCCAGCAAGCCGCATACAAGAAGGGCACAAGGTGTCATCAGCAGGGACTAGGTCGACCCTCTGAACCAGCACCCCCAGACATCACCCACAACCACGAACCAGATTTGCGCTGCCGCCTTAGCATGCCAATGATCTGGAACACACCGCCGCCAAACCGTAGCACCTGCACCACCACATCACCGCCCAGCCACCGTGGGTAGCAGCGCCACCTGACGGCCACCACCAGCGTGAGAGGCCATCACCTGCCGACGTGATCCACCTCACAGCTGAGAGCCTCACCGGGCGGCCGCCTCCTCTACGCCACATGCCAGGCCACTGGAGCGAAATCCAGCTGGATGTAGTCATAGACCATCTCGCACTCCACTTCCCCATGCAACACCACCAGCCCTCCTAGCTTCGCCGCAACCACTCAACACCACGTTGCCGTCGGGCGCCATCGTCGGTAGCAAGCCGCCGCTCTGTCGCAACCCAAACCTCCGGGGTTGCCCCCTGCGCCTTTGGTTGTCCTGCACCACCCGACCACGAGCAAGAGGGAAGAGGGCCTTCACCATCACCATCGGCCGCCTGGGCTTAGCCCGGCGGCTTCCTCCGGCGGAAACAAAGGGGATGGAAGGTGGTCTGGCCGGACCTGGCGGCTCGGTTTGGGGCTCCTCCCTTGTTGCCCGAGCGGGGATGACACGGTTTTTTTAGCTATTTTACAGTTGCGCGCTGTGTTACAGTTTGTTGTTTTTGTTGTTGTTGCATTCATAATTACTTCCTCCCTAAAGAAATATAAAAGTGTTTCGCTCTTATATTTTTTACAGTCTTCTCCCTGCTAGCGGGCAAGTTTCTGCCACATGTAGTGTGTGGTTCGCTACATGTCATGCATGTGGGTGCAAGGATGAAGAGCTACGGATGGAGCACTTGCGCGCAAAGGCTGGCCCAAGCATGGATGCTCGGATCGGATGGATCGATTATTTACGACCTCTCACAAGAAAAGGAGACGCGCCCATCTGCACAAGGCCATCGAGACGCATTTCTTCTGCCGTCGTAGCACCTCATAATTCTTCCGGAATCTGCACCCCCCCCCCCCCCCTCTCCCCCAAAAAAGACGACTACATTTAAAATATTAAAAATATATGACAACAATCACATGAACTAAGAAAATTAGTTGTTGAATATATGAATTGAATTCTCAAAAATTTCTATTGTTAAGGTGACACAAATCTTGTGATTTTAAACTACGGTTATTGATATATTTTTCAAACCAGGCGTAGTGATAGAAAAAGAAGATTAGCCGATTGGATCTGATGTGGTGGACTGATTGACCAGCCAAAGTTGGCAATTTAGAGCATGGCTAGCTCTCATCTAAATGAGAAATAATTATATCTCATCGATCTAACTTTTACCCTTTTGGATTTTGCGCAGATTCATTGGATTTTTTAATTTTTATTTCTTGGTTTGATTAATCAAATAGCATAGGAGTTAGATCGGATGAGACAATCGGGCGGTTTATCATGCAAATGTATTATGTGTACCAACTTGCGAAGAACGTAATGGATATTTGTATGAATTTAACTTGATGGAGAAAATATAGGCGCAGCGTTTAGCTAGTTATTACACACAGCCTCCTCGTCACAAAGGTAGAAACGATGGGTAGAAGCAAGCATTCAAATCAAACACATGGATAAACGCAATCGAATACATACTAATTTCACATTTCATCTCTAGGACGTCTCTGCAAGAGTCAGCATAGCGTGAGGTACATGTCATGGGTAGAAGCAAGCATTCAAATCCTCGATATCCGGACTGGCAAGGATGATGCGGATCTCTCTCCTGAAGATTGCTCAGTGGTCTGATGATGATGGCTGCTTTTAAAATGTGTGCATCTGATGTGCGCTTTAGGTCTGCTGCACCGGCTGTTGGTCCTGATACATTATGTTGATCGATTGACGAGGACACCGGTATTAGATATGAGGAGTGAGAGCACTTCACATTATCTAGTTTGTAGGTGTGAGTAGTGGCTTTGAATGGATTGATGTATATTCTTGTCAGACCTTTATAAAATAATTAATAAAGATCGCTACCTGCATCGATTGATACAAATACCGGGGTTTAACCTCCTTTTCTTTAGAAACAAGAAATCCTCGCCATCTTGGGCGCGACGACAAGCGGGTTCTTGCGCGCGACCTGCTCGCGGCCGGCTGCCTTGTAGTCGAAGAAGCAGACGTGTGCGCCGGCATGGCGGTGCGCCCCGCAGCAGGTGGCCGTGGCCCACCACCGGCACACAAATCCCAGCAGCCCCACCGTTTGCTGGCACGCATCGCATCGGTTCTTGGTCGCCCCCGCCGTCCTCTCGGGCGTCTCCTCCACGCCTCCAGCTTTCGCCAGCCTCAGCGACCTGAGGCCGGACATGACGGCGCCGTCAAAGGCCATGAGGTCCAGCAGCTGCCGTTCCTTGTAGCAGTTGGAGCAGAGATCGTTTGTCGCCGCGCCGCCGCCGAAGAACCCGCAGCCGTTGGCGCACGGGGCCGCGCCGCCGGCATGCTGCCTTGCCTCCATGTTCTTGGTCGTCGGGCGCGCGAGGGGCCGATCGCCTTGTTTACGAGCAGGTCTCGCGCGACGTACGTACTCTCGCCGAGAAGGTTGGTTGCTCGCGATGGCCTCTCTTGAGATTTCGTTGCGTAGCGATAGCCGGGCGTGTGTCATCGTGGCCTTTTAAAAATGATACTAAGCACTAGCGAGCCCCTGGACGATGATGTTCGGCATCGGACGGACCTTCTCGCTCTGTACCCGGACTCGGAATCCGAGCAGTGCAAGGAAGGAAGCTAGACGCCAGCGCCACCCAGGCAATCAGGTGGGCTGTGTTCTTTTCAAGACTAGAATCCGCTTGACTAACTCGGAAGGAGGTCTCCGTGACGCACACTGGGCAGTGGTGCACACGAGCAAAGTGGCAGGCAGCGGCGGCAAGCAAGCACGCACTGCAAGCGACAGCGGCAAGCATGCACGGTAAGCGGCAGCGGAACGCAGTCGCGCTCGCACGCACGGAAATTACTAGTGTACTACTCCCTCTGTATCGAAATATATGTCGTGTGTAGCTCAACTTCTCCAGCGACATATATTTTTCGGTACGGAGCGACTATTTCTCTTTCGTACTGCGTGTTTGTGTTGCTTGTGCATGCATGACGAGCAAGGTAGGGGCTAGCTGGAGCAAATTTCTGCAGCCATGCAACACCACCAACAATGGCATGATTCAACGGGAGAGCACGTACACCGTACGTCGCCGCGACCGAGATCAATGAGCGGAAGATTCGACAAAGCTAGCTCCTCGGCGACTCTTGAGAGTGAGAGGCCACCGCCGAAACGTACGCATCTCATACACAAAAAGGAAGATGCAACAAAGACACATATTGCAGACACGAAAATTCTAAACTTACGGGCAGCACCATACGGGCTACCCTCATGGACCGAATTGCTGCAAGGAATTGGTGGCCTTGTGCAGACGGGTGCAGAAAAAGGCGCATCTCCTTTTTCTTGGTAAATAATTGATCCATGCACATGCATTGCATCCATACATGCTTGGGCCAGCCTTCGCGCGCAAGTACTCCATCCGTAGCTAAGCTAGCTCTTCATCCTTAATTTCCACATGCATGACATGCAGCGAAAGTGTACTTTATGCCTGCGCTTTTGCTAAATCTCATATGCATGGAAAATTTACCCCCCTCGGTCGATTTTAGATTTTGGGATGATGCTGAAGACATGAGCCAACGTGAGGAGCGACAAGGACGAGCGTCGACCCCGGTAAGGCCAAGCCAGGTCCTCGCGGGAGATGGAGGCAACAGTGCGAGCGGCAGTGAGATGTACCATCCCAGGCAGAGGGGGGGGGGGGGGGGAGGGGGTTTGGAGGGATGCCGTGTTGGAGGCAAGCACCTCGGCGGGGGAGGTTGAGGGGAGGGAAAGGCGGTGCACAGTAGTGGCTTCGGCAATGATGGCTCCCTACCCAAGATCTGAAGGCCTCGTGCTGGCAATGTGGCCATCCCCTTGGGTTAGTCCCTTGATGCCTCAGGTGGCATGGGCGAGGATTCAAGCGAATGTTGTATGCTTTAGCACCGGCGATAGTGATGCCTACATGTGTCACTTACGTCTTGGTGGCGTCATTACCGGTATCCTCTCCGTGTCAGGGTTCTAGGTGAAAACACTAGCCCGTCAATTCTGTTTTCTGGGCTAGAGTAGACACGGACGTTTAGATAAAGATAGCCAGATATATTTTCATTAGTGGAGCTAGAGGGAAAATCCATGGAGCCCACACGTGATAAAGGCATAAGTTGATGGAGGATCACGTAGAGATGGCCGGCGACTGCCACCGGGATACCCTAAAATAGGTTTTTTTAGGGTTAGAATAGACATGGTCGCATAGATTCCTCACGTCTGCTTCGGGCGGTGACATTAGGGTTTCTTGCCGTGCGGCGAGATTTGGTGTCAGGTGCTTCAGATCTACTCAAGAGTTCAATCAGCGACGACTACTGTGGCTCCAGGGCACTGCTCCTTAAGGGCACGTTTACAAAGACTTCTCAGCTGTCATCGACAAGGTGAAGCCGGCTCCGGTAGAGGAGCGGCATCAATGGCTCTTTATGGTGGCGGTATTGGTTGTTTGGCGGTCTTGCAATCTCGATGTAGTTTTTATTATGTTTGGGGTGCTTTGTGGTTCCTCTAAGCTTTGATAATAGATCATGATTATTTCTGTAAAAAAAGTAGGCACGAACGTTTAGATGGACGGTGTGATTTTTCTGATTTACTAAACTAATAGTCAGATATTTCTAATTTTTTGAGAATTTCTACCATATTTTTCCTTTTTCTTGTTGACCCGTCATACACTTGTAATTTATAATAATAGATAGATGCACAGGAGGTTGTAGAGCATCATGGTTTTCGTCACGACAGAAAAGCTTTGTTTTGGCTGAAATTCACCATACTGTGTCCATGAAACTAAAAGTTAGTATCTTGTAATGGCTTTTTGATATGCAAACGTTGAATGGCATACTACCTCTGCGATGGTGAATTTTTCTTTGAACCGAATGTGCAATGGTGTTTTGCGAAATTACAGTTGACTATTATGTGTCATTCAGCAGGAACATGTAGTAACTGAATGGACAGGGCGTTGTAGAACATCATGGCTTTTCGTGATGGCTGAAAAGCTGTATTTTCCACCGGGCGGGCGATGCGCATGCATAGTCAAAAGGCCATGCCCTTTTTAGCTTCAAAACTGTCCACGCCAGATATCACAACCCGGTCGGTTCCGTTTCGTGAGTAGCCAGCGTGGTAATGGGCATCCGCTGCTGCTGGCCGGCCATGTGGTGGATCGGATGTGGGGTGTCATTATCTCATGCATGGAGTATCTCTACACGACTATGTAGAAAATTATTATAAGATGGCTGATGATGTGACCCTCATGGGGATTATATAGGCGTACAAGACTTAGAGGGCAAGAAGCCTATGACTTGGAGTACAAGATGATATGTAAAATCCTAATCTATCACTAGACTACATTTTGTTAAAAAAATAGAAGCACTACATGCTTGTGTGTGTCACCGTGCCCCGAGCGATGGATGGATGGGTCAGAGCATCTCCAGCCGCGCCCCCAATAAGCCCCCCAGGCCAAGTTTTCGGCGCCGATGCCAAAAAAACGCCCCAGTCGCGCCCCCAAGTGTTCGGCCTTTTTTTTTCCGCCCGGCGGTCACAGGCCGAACCCGGCGCACTGGGGGGCGATCGGGGGCTCCGGCGCAAGGGAAAAGCGCGGCTGGCCCACACCGTCAGGTGAAAAGTCAAGATTTTCTTCCCAGACTCGTCTCCCACCCCCCGCGCCCTCGGCCGCCACTAGCTATATCTCGGCGCCGCCCGCTGCCCTTGACCGCTAGATAGCCATTCCCCGCCGGAAAAATAGCAGAGGTTCGCCGCGGCAGCCCCTCCACCAGCGGCTGGGCGTTTCCGGCACCCGTTTCCGGCCACGGAGGGGCAGTTTAGCGGCGGGTACACGCCCACCGGGCGCAAGGTGTTTGGCGATTTGCCTGCGTCGGCGATGGACTCGGATGACGAGGAAGCTCTCGTCGCGCTGCTGGAGGAGGAAGCCGAGGCCGACGTCCAGGAAGAAGAGCATCTCATGGTGCTCGCCGCCCTCGCCCAGCTGCTGGCGAGCAATGAAAAGCCGCGGCGAGGTGGCTCGGCGCCGGGGCGGGTGAAAGCAAAGAACCGGCATCGTCTCGAAGGCTACTGCATGCTCTACTCCGACTACTTCGCCGATGCTCCACTTCACGGCGACAAAACATTTCGGCGCCATTATCGGATGAGCCGAAAGCTCTTCCTCAGGATTGTGAATTCCATCCGGGAGTTCGACAATTACTTCAAGTGCAAGATGGATTGCACCGGCAAACTTGGATTCACCTCGATCCAGAAGTGCACGGCAGTGATGAGGATGCTTGCATACGGAGCTCCCGATGATTCACTCGACGACTATGGGCGCATGGCCGAGTCCACATGCATAGAGTGTATCTACAAGTTCTGTTGGGCAGTGGTGGCAGTGTTTGGACCGCAATACTTGAGAACACCCAATGCGGAAGACACTGCTCGGATCCTAGCACAGAATGCAGCAAGAGGATTTCCTGGGATGCTTGGAAGCATCGACTGTATGCATTGGAAATGGAAGAATTGCCCATTTGCTTGGCAGGGGATGTACAAAGGCGCCAAAGGCGGTTGTAGTGTGGTACTTGAGGCGGTGGCCACACAGGACCTCTGGATTTGGCAGTCCTTCTTTGGTATGCCAGGAACTCACAATGACATCAACGTGCTGCAGTGCTCTCCTGTCTTTGCCAAGCTTGTTGAAGGTCATTCTCCTCCGGTGAACTTCGAGATCAATGGGCGGCACTACAACAAGGGGTACTATCTAGCTGATGGCATCTATCCGAGATGGTCGACATTTGTGAAGACCATCTCAAACCCTGTGCCAGGAGGCAAGAACGCCTGGTTTGCGAAGATTCAGGAGGCTTGTAGGAAGGATGTCGAGCGGGCATTAGGTGTGCTTCAATCTTGATTTGCTGTTGTCCGGTACCCCGCTCAGACCTGGTCGAAAGATCAAATGTGGGAGATCATGACTTGTTGTGTCATCTTGCACTACATGATCATCGAAAGCGAGCAAGAAGACCCAGTGTTTGACACTGAACCATACTACAGGCAAGGCCCTCTAGCCGAAGTTGATCACCAGCTACCGGCAACCTGGACTGCCTACCTCAGTATGCGTCTGGAGATCCGAGACCCACAGGTGCATCATCAGCTGCAGCATGATCTGGTGGAGCACCTATGGAGGCTCAAGGGCGACGCCCGGCGCGACGTGTGATGAAATATGAGTTTTTATTTGTTGAACTATATAATTTGTATTAAACTATTTGTTGTTGTACTATTTTGTTGAAGTATTTGATTTTTCTGTAATGAAATATGTGATAAAAAAATATTTATGTTGATAATTGAACGCCGAGCCATGCCGAATATGGGCCTATTCTCGCCCATATGGGCCCTTTATTTGCCGAAAGGGGCTCGAAAAGTGGGCCAATATCGGCGTCTGGGGCCGACCTGGGGGCGACGACTGGGCGCAAAACCGCCCCAGCACCGATTTATCGCCGGCTCGCCCCGAGGGGGCGATTTTTATGCGTCATGAAGGGGCCAACGGCTGAAGATGCTCTCACATGCATATTGCTTGCGGTAGTGTCTCCTGTCGCCTGCATGTAGTGGCTTGATGACCTTTCCTGCAAACGGCAACCAGAGCCAGCAGGGCGTGGCCCATGCGATAGCCTGCCCAGATCACCCCTGTGATGGTAATTGGTGAACACCCGGCCGTGGAGAGAGAGGTGAGAAAGACCCGTCATCCCTTTGGCCAGCTGATGAGTAAAGTAGCTGGATGGATATATGCAGCACATATGCTTGCATGTTGAGGCAAAAGCGCGTAGTACGTACCACGTCCCTCCGACGTCCTCTTCCTGCTGCAAATAGCTGGTTTCCGTTTCCGGCATCGCCGGCCACACCCATGGTCAGTAGCGTAATTCATGGCCTCCATCCTTTCACACTTTGTTGGTCGGTTGAAGCAGAAATTTCGCGGAGCCTTCCTCGTGCCCGCGTCTCCATGATTGATCCAATTTGTTGACTGGACACCAGAAAACTGATAATTTGAGTTGAATATCAAAGAAACATGCTAGGAGATCCACCCATTAAGAAATAAAGTATAAGAAAGTCTTATCATACACTGTAATTATATGATCGTAGCCTCGGGCTGTGGTGGTTTGTTTCCGGAGGACGCATCAGTCGCGGGTCTTCAGCGCTTTGTCGAGCTGCCGCTGTTGGCATTTATTTCTTCTTCTCTTTCTTTGGGCTTGATGTGCTGCTCGCCCCAGCATTGCAATTTGTACAATGGTGGTTTGTTTTGGAATACAAAGCATGGGAAACCCTTTTTCGGTAATTATATGATCGTGCCCAGACTTTTTAACCTAGAGACCACACACAAAATATGATCCGATGCAAAAGTTTACAATTTGTTGATTTGGATTCAAAATGCCAGAAATGCTTTTTAATTTTAGAAGCTGGTTAGATCTAAAAAGGCTTACAATTTGACATCATCTTTAATCAATGAGTTAGTTCATGCAGAAAAAAATTGGAGTATGTTGGGTAAATATTTTTGCATTGTGCTTCACAAGGTAATTTTTAGCTCAGGCATGATAGAAAATGATTCAACACCCAATGATGCAGAAGTATTGATCATTTGCGCTCTCTCTCTCTCTCTCTCTCTCTCTCTCTCTCTCTCTCTCTTCTTTAGGCCTCTAGTCTTGATAGAAAAAAATTACAGTGATATATTTTTCTATCTCATTTCCCCAACTACTTTTTATTATACATTTTTTGTGCTGATAGGCCACCACAAGTGCAAAACAATTGCCACTTCATCGGTCCGACTACTTTGACCATTGTCCAAATTATCTTATTTTTTGGAGTTTACAAACCAAGACTAAATTCAATCATTAGATGAAGCAGAAGCTGCTAAAAGAACATACATTTGGCTCGAAAGGCTGTTCAAATATCACAACTAACTTCATTTTCGCCACAAACTATGTTTGCATTAGAAGGTCTGAAACGTAGGGCCGACAGGTTTTGATACATGAATATTTATTCCTGAAATTGTTGCAAGTAAGCCTATTAGTGAAAAGAGTCCTACTACTTTCCCTCAAAGGCTTTTGCAACAGGCCCACATATACTTCATTTACTATCCGGCTCGTCGGATGCCATCGAAAGATTAGAGAAAATGGTGGAAGGAGGAGATGGGGAGTGGCGGATTGGTGTGATTCTTGCCCGGCATCTGGCCTAGTTTATATAGAGGGTGGACGGGAGGAGCCTGCCCGGTGTTGTGTTTAATGCTGGTCCGCTCGTGAACGGACGTGTGGCCAGAGTAGGTTTTTCGGCTTCCACGCGGGTTTAATGGAGGCGTTTGAATGTGGCGATGAGGCGTGTTCAGCCGGGCGTGCAGCGGGCGGCGCCCTCGGCCGGCGCGCTGCTTCAATGGCAGAGGCAGTGAGAGGTCGCTACTGCCTTGAGCCGCCTTTAATGTAGAGCGGTGCGCTCTACGGCTGCACGAATGTGGGCAACTGGCGCCAGGAGAGAAGTGCGCGTGGAGGGGGGGGGGGGGGTTGGTGGGCCAGGACGGTTAGAAACGGGCTTGGGAGCGGTCCGGACTCTCGCAAACCTCTCCACGTTTGTCTCCGGTTGGAGGGAGAAAACGGGTCCGGACCGCATCGCGGACTGATATATACCCATATTGGATGGCTTCCGCGGTCCGAACAGCGTGGTCCAAACGGATGCGGGCTGTTTTGGGTCTGCTTGAAGATGCCCCAATAATAAAAGAGTTTCATTCATTGCAGTGAAGTGAAATACGTACGTACTACGAGTTAGAAAGATAGGTTTAGGGTTTTACGTGGGTGGTTAACATCCAGCCTCACATCTTATTATATAGATGATCAGAATATAATTATATATGTATACGAATACGCGTACAATGTGAAATACGCGGAGTGGCAACGCGCGTTGATCAGTCACCGTGCCCCGAGCAATCGATGGATGGTCACATGCATATTGAGGTGAAGTGAAATACGTACGTACTACGTGTGATGGTGATTGGTGAACACCCGTCATCCCTTTGGCCAGCTGATTAGTAATGTAGCTGGATGGATAAAGGCAGAAGCGTACAATGTGTGATAAGAACATATGCTTGCATGTTGAGGCCAAAGCGCGTAGTACGTACCACGTCCCTCCGACATCCTCTTCCTGCTACAAATCGGCGGTTTCCGTTTCCACAGCCATGGCCAGTGCTCCATGCATTGCCCCAGTAGAGTAATTCATCGCCTCCATCGTTTCACGCTTTGTTGGTTGGTTGAAGCAGAAATTTGGCGGAGCTTTCCTCACACCCGCGTCTCCACGATTGATCAAATTTGTTGACTGGACAATAGAAAACTCGTAGTTTAGATCTCACCAGTGTGGAGCCAAAAGAAGGTTGTGCCCCCGCTCGGGCGACTCGGGTGGCACCCCAACCGTAGCCGCCGTCGGGGCCCAAATCATCTCCCTCCCTTCCTCCCGCGGCCACCGGAGGACACCGCCAGCCTGCGCCCGGTGGCCGACGGCGGTGGCAGGGGTCCTTCCTCTCTCTCTCTCTCTCGCTTCTCAGGGGTGGCGGGGCCCCAACGCACGTGGAGGCGCGGCTGATCTAGAAACGACGCGATGGCTGCGATGACGGCGGCTGGCCTGGATCGGGCGGCGGCGCGTCATCTGGCTTTAGATCGGCGGCGGCGTCGAGGGCCTGGTGGACTGCTCGGCGGCACCTCTGGGACAGTTCTGTTCTGGCCGGTGCATCCGGCGGTGGTGGTCATCTTCTTCGTCGGAGGTGGCCGGCTAGAGGCTGAGTGGTCGGATCTCGAGATCCATCATCTAGTCCCGGCTACGAGTTGGGGAGACATGGTTGCCGCTGAAAACCGAGCCGACGGCAGACGATGGCGGCGTTCTACATCGTTACCTTGATGAAGGCATCATCGTGTAACTACTGGCGACCCACTCGTGCTGCTCCGAGGAAAACCCTAGGATCTGGTGTTCCAGATCGGACGATGGCGGCACTACGGTGTCGTTTCTCTTTTGGGAGCGTCGTTTGTGGAGCAGTGCTGGAAGACAGAGGCAAGAGGCGGAGCGGCTTCGACTTGAACGGAGTTTCGGTGGAGATGTCAAGTCATGCCTGGCCGACAGGTGCTACGCTGTGTCATGCCTGGTCGGCAGGTGTTATGCACGACAAATCTTCCAGAGTCTCCGCGTCGGGATGGACTAGCGCAGGGTGGTGGAGTCGTTGGGCACCATGATGGCCTCGACGGATGGTCAGACTGGCAAGGATGATCCGGATCTCTCTCCTGAAGATGGGATAACGGTTCGATAATGATGGCGGCTTCTAAAACATATGCATGAGGTGTACGCTTTAGATCTGTTGCACCGGCTGTTGGTTCCGATACATTATATAGATATGAGTGAGAGTACTCCACATTATCAAGTTTGTAGGTGTGAGTGGATGCTTCGGGTGGCTTGATGTATGTTCTTGTCAGACCTTTGTGGAATAATTAACAAAGATGGCTGCATGCATCGATTGATGCAGAGGCCGGGGGTTTAACCTCCTTTTTTAAAAAACTCATAGTTTAAGTTGAATATCAAAGAAACATCCTAGAAGGTCCACCCATTATAAAAGTGAAGTAGAAAAAAAACTTTTATCACACATTGTGAGACTTTTTCACCTAGAGCCCACACACAAAATACGATCCCATGCAAAAGTTCATAATTTGTTGATCACATTAGGTTCGTTTATATTCTTTGGATGAAAAAAAGCAAAGAATGCATTTTTAATCTTAGAAACTAGCAAATGGGATCTAAAAAAGCTTACAATTTGAAATTATCTTTAATCAATGGTTTAGTTCATGCAGAAAAAAAATCTGGAGTATGTTGGGTAAATATATTTGCATTGTGCTTCACAAGGTACCGGTTTTAGGTATATGCAAAGTACTAGAAAGAAACTATTATATGAAGAGTGGAAATATTAATCAATTGTTCAATACTAATGTAAAGTGTATGTCCTAGTGTTTTTTTGAAGTTACATGCACAAAGAAAATAGTTGGTCACTAGGAACATTATAGTTTCACTTTAAGTCTAAGAAACATTCTACCATTTACAAAGAAAAGTACAAGCACACTTTTGTCAAATCTCGTGAGGCCTTTTCACCTATCTCCTAAAGTCATATCATGAGCCCATGGAAAATTTAACATTTTGTTGATCACATTTAGGTCATTTTTTAACGAGAATTGCCAAAAAAAGTATTTTAAACCCAAAAGTAGCAATAAGGTCGAAAAAATATTAAACTTTGGATTATCTCTAATATGTGTTTTAATTCATGTAGAAAAAGTTTGGAGTATGTTGGATGGATATTCTGGCAAGGTGCTTGACAAGCTACTGGTTTTTAATTATATGCAAAGTGCTAAAATTATGACATGATGTGTGGCAGTACGATGCTAAATTCTGCAATGCTACTGATAAAAAGAGAGGGCTCAAAGCGCTCACATGAACCCTGAAAATAATATGAGACTCTCACTTACCATCCCCTTCCGCCTTGTGATTTCCACTTATTTTTTGAACTGTATGGTTTCCGCCTGAGTTCACCCCTTGATTATATCAGTTTTGGACGATGTGGGTTTAGATGAAGTGGCATCCACATGCACTATCACGAGCGTGAACAGCTTGTCGCACCATGTCTGATTCGATTTTTCATTTTTTGTTTATCTTGGGAGTGACTTGATTTGATTTCCACTCTAGCAACCCTTGCGCTAGCTAGCCGCAGGAAGAAAAAAGAGGAAGGATGTGTGAGAGAGAGAGATAGTGAGAAGGTGGTGGGTGTGAGAGAGGGACCCGTTACTACCATATATCTGCTCGTTACAACTAAGCTCTGATCGAATGAGCAGCCCCGCATGAACAGGAGCGCGGGGATGGTCATGACACCGCCGGCGAAACCCTCAAGAAAACCCTGGTCGTACGGCCGCATGGATGGAATTGAAAGAGGCCGATCGAAGGGGCGGAGCAGGTGCAGATGGCCAGATGAGTGGAGAGTGATGGATGCAGAGCTCAACTTGAACAAGAGCAGGTCGGCCGATGTTTTCGGTCCACGAGAGCCAGCTGCCAGCGTTTTGACGACAGAACTAGCCTCGTCGAGAGAGGAACCTTCACGAGAAAAAGCCCGTTGGACGACAGTTCACACGAAAATTCCCCCGAGCTGACGTCTGCGCGTCCTATATAATTCCCATTCCTCTCGCGAGAACCGTCCATCAAACAAACCTGATCGTGTCCACTGGCAGCTCACAACATAATTTGCAGGGATGAGCGACGGTGGCGACTCCGTCTTCAGCGATGACTGCATCGACGACTGCCTTGAGGCGTGCTGCTGCGACTGCTTCTGGGGTCCCATCTGCTTCCGCATCCTCTGTGCTCTCGTGATCGTCACCGTCCTCGCCGCCGTGGTCACCCTGCTCATCTTCGCCTTCGTCCCCAGCCCCGTCCGCGTCAGCGTCGAGGACGCGGCCTTCTCCCGCCTTGGCCTCGCCGTTGAAAACGCCACGGCCACGGCGCTCGCCTACGACATCTCGCTCGCCGTCGCCGTGCACAACGACAACTGGCTCATGCGCGCCGTGCACACCGCGCCGCTCGACGCGGAGCTGCTCTTCGCCGGTGCGCGCTTCGCCCGCGTCCGTCTGGCGGCCGCAGGGGCCGTGGTCCGACCGGGGCGCATGGAGGTGTACCATGCCACGGCGGCGGCCGACAACACGAGCGTCGCGCTGGGGAACGCAGGGGTGGGGGAGTTCCTCAGGGAGAGCGCGGCGGGGGTGTTCCGGATGGAGGTCAAGGTTGTCGGGCAGGTCAGGTACCGGCCGCACCACAAGCTGCACATGCTCGACGCGATCTGCCGGCTAGAGTTGGCTCTGTCAACGGCAACCTCGCCGGCGATGTTCAAGAAGGTCAAGTGCGATGTTCAGAAAGGCCATTGATGCTTAGATCGAAGCTAGGTACGGTGGTTCAAGTTCCCTGTTTCTTCTCACGGCTGCTGATGGTTACTTTGCACGGCTGCTGATGGTTACTGTTTCTAGCTGATGTAACGTGGCTGTTCCAATACCCTCTGCTTGTTGGTAATTTGTGTAAGTGATTTATGTGGGTGTTTTGCGGCCAATGTTTCTAGCTGATGTAATTTTGGGAAGTTCGTTATGTTTTTTTTAGCCAAGACCGTAGAACAATGGTTCTACGGTAATTATATTAAAAATAAAAGTAAGAACAAAGTCTCATGTACAAATCAACCTATGCCTTCTCTAGGAAACATAAATAACATATTATTAACCCAGGTCCTGATCTTAACAGCCTTGTTAGCTTTTGCTCGAAGTTCTGATGCCCATAAACCCTCCTTAAGAGAACTTCCAAGTATTGTGATGAGGAGGTGCAGGTCTAAAGATTTTATCATTCCTGACCGACCATAATCCCCAGCATCCCATGATGATGATGTCAAACGCAATCTCTGCAGGAAGTGTGCTCATTGCCAAAGTGATTTCATCATGAGCAGAAACTCCTCTCTGTTTATCTAGAATAATAAGATCCCAACATGCCATGGCAAATGGGCAGTCCCAGAAAAGATGCATGGCTGTCTCCTCAATGTGGTGCGAGCATAGGGCACAATTGTAATCTGGCAGAAACATGTTTTTGCGATGAAGCAAATTCCTGGTGTTTACTCTGTCCTGATAAAGCATTCAAAAGAAAATCTTGTGCCGAAGTCTGCAAGAGGAGCTCCAGATATGCCTGAAGATGTGATGGTGCATCTTTGTTTGTTTAAGAGCATGATACATCTTCATGGAGGAATACTGACTACAGTTCCAGGTATAGATCCAGCTATCTTGGACAGTGAGTGGCCCTCTGGTAATGAGTGCTTGGGACAAAATATTGAGTTGTTGATATGCCTGGAGAGATAGTGGTCGATGAAAGAGTTGGCTGATGTCTTGATGTTCCATTACTTGGAACAAAGAAATACTGTCTTCCATAGCAAATGAGAAGAGTTCAGGGTAGGTGGGTGAAAGTGGCACTCCCGACCAGTTATTCGTCAAAAAATGAGCAGTATCCCCCACTCATGCCTTACAGATGGCATGCTTCTTATACGTGGGCAGTAATTTGCAAATCTTTTTCCACCAAAAGGACCCAGCTACTCTCTCTCCAGGCAGTGAGGGTTGGTAGTAGGTCTCCCAAATAATCTGTACCCACGGGATGTCTGCTTTGTTGAGGAACTTGTGAATGAATTTCATCAACAGTGCCTGATTATGTGTGGCAATATCAAGTACACCTAGACCTCCAAATTCTTTGGGCTTACATACCTTCTCCCATGAAATCAGTGGGGGGCCTGAGTCGAGAGAGCCAAATTTTCTCCAGAAACACTGCTTGAGGTAGATGTTGATTTGCTTAATCACTGTTTTTGGCAGGGGGAGTGTGCACATGAAGAATGTGGGCATGCTTGTGAAGACTGACTTGAGCAGAGTAAGTTTATCCCCAGAAGAAAGCAGAGTGGAGCAGCTCAACAACCTGGTTTCAATCTTCTTCAACATAGGCAAATAATCAATAACTCTGGGTTTGGTGATGCTGAGAGGAAGTCCAAGATATGTGTGAGGCAAGGTGCCTATATTACATCCCATAAGTTGAGACAGCTGGATCATCTTATCCTCAGGAGTGTTAATGGAGATCATGGTTGATTTTGAGTAGTTCACTTTGAGCCCAGTATAAGCAGCAAAATGAAGCAGGAGATTTTTAATGCGTGTGAGTTGCTGAGCCTCAGAATTGACCACCAAAATTGTATCATCAGCATACTGAATGATGGGGTAATCAGGGCATGATGTATGCTGAAGTGGTGAGCTGATCAGAGAATTCTGCATAGCTTCATTCATCATAGTTTGCAACAAATCTGCAACCAGAACAAATATTAAAGGAGAAAGAGGATCTCCTTGTCTGACCCCTTTTTGCAGAGGAATTGTTTGCCAGGAATACCATTGAGAAGAACTGATGAGTATCCAGTGCCATAAATCATCTTAATCCAATTGATCCATCTGTCTCCAAACCCTTTGGCTCTTTGAGTAAATCAATGAGAGTGGAATGGTTGAGCATGTCAAATGCTTTCTCAAAATCTAATTTCAGTAATATAATTCCTTTTTTGAGTGATGGCATTGGTGGATGTACTCATAACCCCATGCAAGGCAATCTTGAATGCACCTATTATTCAAGAAACCATACTTATTTCTATGGATCAATTTGAGAATGGTCTTTTGCACCCTGTTAGCCGGAAGCTTGGTGATAATCTTCAAGGTGCAGTTTAAGAGAGAAATAGGTCTAAAAGCATTTGGAGTGAATGCATCATATGATTTGGGAATCAATGTGACAAATGAGTAGTTGATGCTCTGAAGGTTGACAGTGCCATTATAAAACTCCTGAATGAGTTTATAGAAATCCTCAGCAATAATATCCCAACAGTGTTTGATGAAAGCAGCATTAAAACCATCTGGGCCAGGTGACTTATCATTGGGCATCTCCTTGATCACTTTGTCTATCTCCTCTTTTGTGAAAGGGTGTTCAAGGGTGTGAAGATCATCATGTTGCTGCAATAGATGGTGAAGGAGAAGTGGGTTCTGTGCAGTAACTGAGCTGCCCAATCTTTCCTTGAAGGCTCTAAAAAGAATTGCTGCTTTTGCATTATGGTCATGATGCTCATTACCAGCTTCATCTTTTAGCATAGCAATACTATTGTGTCTGAATTTAACTGTGGCTTTTGCCTGAAAGTATTTAGTGTTGGCCTCACCCACTTGAATTTGCCTAATGGTAGCTCTCTGTTTCCAATAAATTCTCTGATGTTCAAGGATCTTGGCAAGATGTGCTTTGATAATATCCCTTCCGTTGGCTTCAATAATACTCAGGGGTGTGAACTCTTCAATGTCATCATAGCATAAGATCATGAAGTTTGAGTTCTCAATGATCTTCTTGAGGTCAGATTTGTTTTTAGCCCAAATTTTGATCCCTTTCCTTAATCTTTTGAGTTTAACTGCAATCCTTTTGGCACTATCTTTCTCTCTTACTTCTTGTGTCCAAATCCTAGAGACAAGGTCCTTGAAATCATGATGAAGCAGCCAGTGATTTTCAAACCTGAAGATTTTTGTTTTAGGGATTGTTGTGCCAATTTTTATCAAAATAGGGATATGATCAGATGTTTTTCTGGCAAGAGGATGGGCAAAAGTTGCAGGGTAAGCTAAGGTCCATGTTTCAGATGTGAAACACCAGTCCTGTTTCTCAAGAACGGGAGCATCTTGCATATTACTCCATGTGAACTTCCTGCCTTTAAGAGGGATTTCAACCAGGGCCTGATAATTAATAGCTTCATTGAAGGCAAGCATATCAGAAATACTGCCCCCATCTCTGTTTCTATCCCGAGGGTATCTGATGTAGTTAAAGTCTCCAGTTACCAACCAATTAGGGCAGTTTGTGACATGAAAATCTCTGAACCATTCTAAAAAAATCTGATCTTTCCTGCAACTGACATGACCCATAGATGTTAGATAAGGCCCATACCTCCCTTGAATGGGCAGATGTGAACTGCACAGTGAGAGAAAATGCATTACTATGGAAAAGTTATCCCTTGAGAACATGTTCATTCCAGACAACAAGTATACCACCAGCAACTCCCACAGATGGGAGGTATTCAAATTTGTTTAATCTCCTTGGGCAGAAATTTCTGATGTAAGAACTATCGAAATGCTCTCTTTTAGTTTCTTGTAAACATAGAATGGTGCACTGGGACTCTTCACTCTTATTGTGAATTGCTGACCATTTCTTGGGATCATTAATACCCCTAATGTTCCAATTCAAAATGGACCATTCTTTTGACATATCGAATGAAGAAGGAAAATTGTTGTTCCTTTGATGTCAGGCATCCCATGGGGGAGAGATTAAAAGAGGTGGTGATGTTCCATAAGTAAGATACCCATGCCATAAAACAAACAGAGAACATGTGCCCAGCAGTCCAATACAACACATAAGTCACAAAGCTTACACCCAAAATAACAAGTTCTGGTTCCAGACTGAAGATAATAACATATGAGCTAAACATTGGGAAACTATCTGCTGCAGCTATCTCTAGGTAGCAATGGAGTTATCCCTGGCAGACTATGGCATCTTGGTCTTCTCCTTAGCTTGAGTGGAGCTCTTGCTCTTCTTGATTTTGGACTGCAGCTGCTCCTCCGTGGTATCCTTCTCATTGACCTTGCAAAAGGTAGTATTACGATTTTTTTACTACTTTTGCAGGAATAAGAGGAGGTAAAGGGCGACATGTGATGCAGCTTCTGTTGGTACACGTACTTTTCTTAAATCCCTTAGCTAATTGCATGAGTCTGCAGCTTCTTCTTACCTCAGTCTCAACCAAAGGAGCTTTGTCCTTCCTCTTTTTATTTTTCTGGAGTGCAGAAGTAGATGATGCAGTAGCTGAGTCAGATGAGGCAGCACAGAGTGGAGAACTGTCCTCCAAGTCTCCCTGGACATGCACCTGCTGATAGAGAGAATCAAGAGCATTCTCAGTAGGGCATGTTTGAGGAATAGCAAATGGCAATGAATGAGGACAAGTAGAGCCTTTAGTGATAATTTCCCAGACTTGTGAGTAAAGGAAACGGTTAACCCGTACAAATTTACCTGGAGTGAGTAAAACCACAGAAAGGAAGTTGGCCAAGTCAACAGGAACAAGAATCACCTCTTTGCTATTAGGCTTTGGAGCAAATTGCTCCTTCCAAATACTGGTGCCCTCAATGCCCAAAAACTGTTCTTCCTCTGTTAGGAGGGTATGGTTCTGAAGTTGTATCTGTTCCTGCTCTGGTTGCTGAGCTGGAAGTTGTTCTGCCACTTGAATGGTGTGAGGTTCATTGAGATATGCTGTGTGTGGAAATCCAGGTGGGGCTGACATATCAGAGACTTGATCTGCAGTAGCTGAAGTATTCTCAGCCAACTGTATAGTGACTACAGGTGATGCCCCATGCTGAATATTCAGTGCAGGTTGTGCAGCCGGTCTGACAGTGATCATGTCTGTCTGAATAACACTATTAGGAACCATAGGAGGAGACTTGTTATCTGATGCATTAGCAAGTGCCTCAAGCTGCATAGGATCCATAGAGATGTCTGGATAGGGATGAATAATCTGCTGGGGAAGAAGCCCCATGCTGTGATCCACAATATGCAGGTTGTTATGTGGCAAAACAACAGCTGGGCCTTCCTGAATAGCAGGCTGAGCAGGTACAAGCACCAGAGGAATAGGTACATGGGCCTCCTGGGCCGGGCCATCCAGCATGGGCCCAATAAACTCATTCAAATCTGGAATATCACCTACCATTGGCGCCAAGGGACCAATAGCAGAGGAAATAGAGTTATCACTGTCAGGGTATCCCAGTGAAATACACTACTAGAAAAAGGGCTATAGATGGGATTGACACTAATGGCGCACCAGACAAGCGGTGCGCCATTAGTATATACTAATGGCGCACCACCTTCTGATACGCCATTAGAGTTGAAACTACTAATGGCGCACCTGGCCCAGGGTGCGCCATTAGTATCAATTTTTTTTAACTAGTGCGCCTGTCCAAACATACTAATGGCGCATCCAGACACAGTGCGCCATTACTAGTTGTAACTAGTAATGGCGCACCTGGCCCAGGGTGCGCCATTAGTATCAATTTTTTTTAACTAGTGCGCCTGTCCAAACATACTAATGGCGCATCCAGACAGAGTGCGCCATTACTAGTTGTAACTAGTAATGGCGCACCTGCCGGAAAGTGCGCCACTAATGTTGTTTTTTCTATTATATTTTTTATTCCTTTTTTGCAAAACTACTAATGGCGCACTTTTCCACCGTGCGCCATTACTAGTTTAAACTAGTAATGGCGCACTGTGGAACAGTGCGCCATTAGTATCTTTTTTTTTGCAAAACTACTAATGGCGCACCACCAGAAGGTGCGCCATTAGTAACCTGGATTACTAATGGCGCATTTAGAGTTGGTGCGCCATTAGTAAGTGGGCAGCAACAAGATATTTTGGACAGCCTCTCCTACCCACACTCACTTTCTCCCCACTTCATTCTCTCCACCTCCTCCTTGTCTCGGGTGCCTCCTCTTTTTCACCTCATTTCCACCATAGATTCATTCAATTTAAGTGGTTAAATTACCTTGTTTTGATAGGTAAGTAAGGGGGGAAGCTATATTTATATTTTTCTCCCTACAACAATGTGCACATGCACTTTTTATGGCCTAGCTAGATCTATGTATGTTCGTGGTGTTGCATATGTTTGTGGTGTTGCATATGTGTTTGTGTTTGGAGGTGTACCGGTATTTGAAATGCGATAGTTGCCAATATTTTGCCAGAATGTTGATTCATTTCCGTTTCGGCGAGAATTTTGGCATTAAGCATTCTTTTTGGTCCTATTTTTAGGGAAAGTCATGCCAAATTTTTTCTTGGTTCTAAAATATCGTTTTGCTCTACCCCGCAGGCGACCATGGTCCGCATGATGACCGAAGGCATCGTGAATAGGTTTTTGAGTTCCGCGAAGGTCGAGATGCTTCAAAAGAACGAGACGGAGATAAGATGTCCGTGTTGAAGATGCAAGCTGAAGAGCATTATTGCGAACCCGGAATCCGGGCAGGTGCGGGACCACCTGCTCTTGCGTGGTTTCATGGATGGATATCGGTGGCAAGGTGATGAAGATGACTACGAAGTTGTCCATGGGGGCCGGGCAAGAAATGAGGAAGGGCAGCAAGACAACCACCGCGGCTCGGGCGGGCGAGAAGACGAAGAATCCCCAGGAGATGATCACGACGGTGATGCTGTACACAGTCATCATGTAGAAGATGCAGGACATGATGATGAGGAAGATGCCGGAGCAGACGACGGGCATGATCATGAAGATGATGATGCCGGCGGAGCAGACGACGCTGGACCATCGATGGGCTGGGTGCAGGACCCTCATATTCAAGAGCTGCTTCTCAAGCAGACGGATAACGCAAGAGCTGCCGCCCGAGAGAAAGCCAAGATGGATCAACTTGAGTTAGACGCGGTTACTCCATTGTATGAAGGATGCAGGCCCGAGGATACCCGCCTGAAAGTAACGCTCATGGCTCTGGAGATGAAGGTAAAACACAAAATGACCGACGCATGCTTCGACAAGAACATGTCATTCTGGCACGAACGTCTTCCCAAGGGGAACAAGTGCCCGACCAGTTTGGAGGAGGCGAAGAAAATCGTGTGTCCTCTGGATTTACCGCACGTGAAATACCATGTGTGCATGAACAATTGCATCGTTTATCGGGACGAGCACGCGGAGTCTACCATATGTCCGGTGTGCGGCGTCACTCGATACAAGAAGAGGAAGAAAGCTCCTCGAAAAGTGGTGTGGTACTTTCCGATCACTCCTCGTCTGCAGCGGTATTTCACGGACCCTAAGGTAGCAAAGCTCCTGCGTTGGCACGCGGATAGGGAGGAGAAGAAGCGAGAAGATGACGCAAATGATCCGGAGATAGATAAAAAAGACAAGATGCTGAGTCACCCTAAGGATGCGAACTTCGAAGACCTAGAATTTGGGAATGATCCAAGGAACATCGTGCTGGGCGCGAGCACCGATGGAGTCAATCTGTTTGGCAGCCAGAGAAGCACACATAGCACCTGGCCTGTGTTTGTGTGGATGTACAACCTTCCCCCCTGGTTGTGCATGAAGAGGAAGTACATTCACATGAGTATGCTAATTGAAGGACCGAAACAACCAGGGAACAACATCAATCTGTATCTGGGGCTGCTGAAAGAGGAGCTTGACACGCTGTGGAAAACGCCAGCCAATACGTGGGACGCCGCAGAGAAAGAATATTTCCCTATGAGAGCCGCGCTGCTCACGACGGTGCACGACTATCTCGGTTACGGATATGTCGCGGGGCAGGTGGTCCACGGATTTTCTGGATGCGTCAGGTGCATGGATGACACAACGTATCGCCAGCTAGATAGAGATCCCGGGTCTTCGAAAAACGTGTTCATGGGACATCGAAGGTGGCTTCGCGACGATGAACCGTGGAGAAAACGCAAGGATCTATTCGATGGTGAAACCGAACCCCGAGGACGCCCGCGTACGAGGAGCGGCGAGGAAATAGACGAGCTGTTGAAAAATTGGAAAGACTGCCCACTGCCGGGAAAGAAGCAAAAGGCGCCAGAGCCGGGAAAGAAGCGAAAGGCGCCAGAGCCGCTGCTGAAGGTATGGAAAACGAGGTATGTTTTCTGGGACTTGCCGTATTGGAAGATCCACCGTGTGCCTCACAGCCTTGATGTCATGCATATCACGAAGAACGTGTGCGAGAGTCTGCTTGGTACCCTGCTCAACATGCCAGAGAGGACCAAAGATGGGCCGAAAGCAAGGGCAGACTTGAAATCAATGGGCATCAGGCAGGAGCTTCACGCTATATATGATGATGATGAGGCGAAGCAGGACACGGAAAGTCGTCGCAAAGGCAAAAAGGCCAAGAAGACCGGAAATGACTACCCTCCCGCGTGCTTCACTCTAAGTCGGGAGGAGATCGAGCAGTTTTTCACCTGCCTTGTAGGAGTAAAACTTCCTTACGGTTACGCGGGGAAGATAAGCAGATACCTAGACCTAGCGAAGCTGAAGTTCAGCGGGATGAAGTCTCACGACTGTCACGTGCTGATGACGCAGATACTTCCAGTTGCAATCCGTGGGATAATGGACGCGCACGTCCGTGAAACGCTATTTGGCCTATGCAACTTTTTCGACGTCATCTCTCGGAAGTCTGTTGGCGTGAGGCAACTCAGAAGGCTACAGGAAGAGATCGTGGTGATACTATGCGAGCTTGAGATGTACTTCCCGCCCGCATTCTTCGACGTTATGGTGCATTTGCTGGTCCATATCGTGGACGATATCATCCAACTCGGGCCGACGTTCCTGCACAGCATGATGCCGTTCGAAAGGATGAATGGTGTCATCAAAGGATACGTTCGCAACATGTCACGTCCAGAGGGAAGCATAGCCAGGGGCTTTCTGACTGAAGAGTGCATCTCCTACTGCACGAATTATCTAGGCATCGAGAACCCCGTTGGTCTGCCTGTCAACAGGTACCTCGGCAGGCTCGCTGGATGGGGTCACCGTGAGGGTCGCCGCGAAATGCATGTCGACTTCGAGGGTCAACTCGCCGACTTTGAAAGAGCAAACCTAGTCGCGCTACAACACATAGACATGGTCGATCCTTGGGTGGTAGAGCACAAAACCTTTATTAAGAAGACGTACAATGACCGAGGCCAACAGAGGACGGACGGAGATATACTCAAAGAGCACAACTCATGTTTGACGCGTTGGTTCAAGCAGAAGCTTCTGTCGTACCCTTTACATGAGGATTCTTCCGCGGAAGAACAACTCATATTCGCCTTGTCACAGGGCGCCGAGCACAACCTGATGACCTATGAGGCGTACGATATCAACGGCTACATATTCTACACCGAGGCCAAGGACATGAAGAGCGATGGTTATCAGAACTCCGGGGTAACGATGGAATCCTACACCGGTAACGACAAGGACAGATACTACGGAAGGATCGAGGAGATCTGGGAGCTGAGCTACGCTGGAGAGAAGGTCCCGATGTTCCGTGTCAGATGGGCCAAGAGCGTCCTAAAAGAAGACCGGTATTTCACCACCATGGTTATACCCGAAGCCAAATCCAAGACCGCAGGTGCAAACGTCACCGCGAAAAATGAGCCATGGGTACTGGCTTCCCAAGTGGACCAATGCTTCTTCATTACCGACCCGTCAAAGCCCAGTCGTGTTGTCGTGAGGAGAGCCAAAAGGAAGATCATCGGAATGGATGGAGTAGCCAATGAGCAAGACTTCGACAAGTACGGCGACCCGAGAATCGAACATGACGACGATGATGAAGTAGCAGCATACACCACAAGAAGAAGCAGGACCACCCTACCTAAAGGACGTCCGTTCCACAGAAGAACTCGATTTGCGAAAAAGAAGGGCAAGAAGATTGTGAACAGATAGCTAGCTAAGATCGATTGTATTTAAATCGTAGCCTTCATTTCTCGATTGTATTTCATGGGCACTTTTTGAACTATCATGAATATTTTTAAATTTCATGGACACTCGATCTCGATCCCCCTCCATCTCGATCGCTATCCCACCTCGCCAGATCCGGCCCCCCTCGCCGCCGAGCAGCCCCCGGTCCACCGGCCCCCCGCACCCCGCGCACCCTCCCTCACTCCACCGGCATTACCGTTTGATGATATTTTTTAAAAAAATATTACTGTCTTATAAAAAATATTACTGTTATGATTTAAACAAGTTTGAACATATTTAAACACAAATAAATATCAAACAGCATTTTAAATGCATAAAATAATTGTGGAGCCTGGGAATCGAACCCAGGACCTCCTGGGTTGAGAACTGGCTACTGACCAGTCGAGCTAGTAGAGGGAACTTGGTGTGGATCAGGTCAGGTGGAAGATAACCTGTTGGCTCGAGCAGAAATAAAAAAAATACTAATGGCGCACCAGGGTGAGGTGCACCATTAGTATGGATGTACTTATGGCGCACCAGGGTGAGGTGCGCCATTAGTATGGATGTACCTGTTGGAAGATAACCTATCCCCTCACTCTCCCTCGCCCTCGCCCTCGATCCCCTTCCCCTCTCCTCTCCCGACGCCGCTGCCCCGCCGCCTCGACGCCGCCCCGTCGTCCTCGTCTCCGCCCCGACGCCCCGACGCCGCTGCCCCTTCCCCTCTCCTCTCCCGACGCCGCTGCCCCGACCTCCTCCTCGCCCCTCGACGTCGCCCTCGATCCTCTTCCCCTCTCCTCTCCCGACGCCGCCGCCCCGTCGTCCTCGTCCTCGCCCTACTCCTCGTCGGCGCCACCGCCGCGCCGCTCCGACCTCCTCCTTGTCCCCTCCGGCCTCCTCCGCCTCCTCAGGTACTGCCCCCACCTCTCCCTCCCCCTCCGGCCTCCTCCTTCCCCTTTGTAAATTTTAGGGTGTAGGGTTTGCAAATTTTAGGGTTAGGGCAGTAGTGGACTGCGATAGTCTTGTTTGATTGAGCCGCTTGTAGATACTATGGTGGTTGGCTTACTCAAACAATGCAAACCTGCCACTATTCTGTATTTATTTTCTGAACTAGCTACACATGTTATGACATTATACATATTGTTCATAGCAATTATAACAATAATCACAGAACCCAAGGGAATTTGCGTGCTGAATATAGTAGCCATTTCTTGCACTTTGTCCAAAGTTGCATACTACTAAGAGAAAAAGAAGCTTGATTGCACTCATGTGCCAAAAATGTGAGATGAATTGCTACTTTCTAGAGCACAATGCATATATGTGAACCCTGTTGTTTTGCTATTGCATTGTACTATGTAGACTTCTAAAGGCCTTGCTTTTGGGTAGTCCATATGCATATGTGAACCTTGTTGTTTAGTTGATGCAGCTACATGTTGCTTTTGGGTGGTCAGTATGCATATGTGAACCTTGCAGTGTAGTTGATGCAACTACATATGAACCTTGTTGCGTAGTTGATGCAACTACATGTGAACCTTGCTGTTAAGTTTAGATGATGGATGTGTACTCCTATGAACTAATTTCCTGATATTATGAACTATGTTGCTGGTAATGATGCCATTAACTGTCAAGACTTGTGTGAAAATATTGTGTAATTATCTATGACATATTTCCAAATAGGTCATGCCAAACTTTTTAACATAAGATGTGTGATGTCAGATTTTCAAATAGGTCATGCTAAAATACTGTGTAACATTAGATGTTACTCTAGTGGCAAAAGCAATATTTGGCGAAAACTGGAGTGTCAAAAGCAAAACAAATAACATAGGGCAATATGGTCTTTTCCCTGCTCCGTTTGGTCAAAACATCCATTAACCTAACAGAATGGCAATTGTGATAATTGTCACAAACTAAGAGTGGCAAAAGCGAGATGTCAAAATCTAGAGTGGCATAAGAAAATTTGACAAAATCTAGTGGCAAAAACAAAATTTTCCCATATAAAATAATACAAAGCATGTTGTAAATATAGCAGCTCTGTTCCTTTTGTTGTAATGCCTAATGCCTTCATATTCTACTTGTATCACTGTATCATTGTAGCAAAAGTACAAGGATCAGATCACTTGGGCATGAAATGGTTCCAGAAACCAAAAGCCTGTTGTAAATTATAGCAGTTCTCTGTGTTTTTGTGTAATGCCTAATGCCTTTTCTGTGTTTTTGTGCATAAATTTTAGGGCAAATCTAGCACAGTTAGCAAAGTTAGAAATCTTTTAGGAAATTAGGGTAGTAGCAAAAAAAGTAGCAATTTAAAAAAACAGTACCAAAAAATTAGGTATAAAAACAGTAGCAAATAAAAAATATTAGCAAATATAGCTAGGGTAATTTTGTTTAGGTATAAAAAACAGTAGCAATTTTAAAAGAATAGTAGCAATTTTAAAAACAGTAGCAAAAAAATTAGGTATAAAAACAATAGCAAATAAAAAAAGTGTAGCAAATATAGCTAGGGAAATTTTGTTTAGGTATAAAAACAGTAGCAAATAAAAAAAAGCAGTAGCAAATTAAAAAAACAGTAGCAATAAATTAGGTATAAAAACAGTAGCAAATATAGCTAGGGCAATTTTGTTTAGGTATAAAAAACAGTAGCTACAATTTGTAAAAAGCATGAGCAACTGATCTGATTCATCTCATCCTGTCTCGATCTGCAGGATACAAGTGGAACAAGGCAGGGGCGTAGGTGCTTGCTACTCAGGCACGGCGGCAGAGCCAAGCACACCCTCCTCTCCGAAGGTACCAACCCCTCTTCCTCTCCCCCTGTATATACTGCTGTCCAGTACATTTTTTTGCTCAATTTGCTGCTGTCCAGTACATCTTGTTAAAATTGCTGCTGACCAGTACATCTTTGCAATATATGGTGATGTGTACCATTCTTGATAGGATGTATCAATTGTAGTAGATGGTCAAGAAGATGTATAGAAAAGAAAAATGATGGTATACTTGTCCACCCGAGAGGCCCTTGTCCACCCGAGAGGCCCTTGAGTTTACCGGAATGTCGATTAACTTCCGTTCCGGCAAATTCGGGTACTCCATATGTCCTATTTTCAGCAAAGGTCATGCTGAAATTTTCCGTGAATTTTAGCATGACTTTGCTAAAAATAGGACATATGGGGTACTTGTGACTAATGCATGGGCCGGGGTATCTTAGTAGGTAATTATGTAGGATCAAGTGCCCCGGCGTACTTGTGACTAATGCATGGCTTTTAGGGTGCCTCGGTGTCGATAAAAACCGAAATGATGAAAGCTTAGGCTTTTAGGGTGCCTCGGCGTCGAAAAACCCTCAATGATAAAAGCTTAGCTTTTAGGATGCCTCGGTGTCGACAAACCCTAAATGATGAGGCCATGATCTTGTTCCTTGACAATAACCAACTTTTTGACCAAACTTTGTTCCTATTTAGAGAGAAACATGGCCAACAACGATGAGGCCGGGGGTTCGAGCGTCATGCCATTCTGGAAGCTGTCCCAGGAGATGGAGGAACAACCTCACTTGTATGAGGACGCCGCCTTCCCCACCGATCCTGAGACCACTGATGGTACCGCCGAGGATGACCCCACTGATGCCACCACTGATGGTGCCGCCGAGGATGCCACCACTGATGATGGCGGCGCATGCACAGATGGCAGCCAACCGAAGAGGCAACAGAAGGACCGGCGCCCGACCGTGCTCCGCACCCTCAAGGAGGAAGTTACTGAAGTGGACTCCGACGGGAATCCAACGGCGCCCGAACGAATAGTCAAGGGGTACTCGCTTCAGCTCGGGTGCATTCTCCGGAGCACCGTCTCGATCAACACCGAGAACCTGAGGCATCCTGACCGAGGGAATTTGCGCAACCTCCTCTTCACGAAGCTGCACGAACGATACAAGTTCCCCGCTGAATTTGAAAACACAAGCCTCAAAGGGAATAAAGTGAACAATGCTGCCCTCACGAAGATGAGCAAGGCCCTGTCTACTTGGAAAAGCAATGTGAAGAGAATGATCGAGAAAGGTGAGAGTTATGAGAAGATCAAGGAGAAAAATCCTTCGATCACCGAAGATGACTACAACGACTTCAAGATCAATTGCTCGAGCACTGCAAACTCCGAATCAAGTAAGTGGGGGAAAGAAATGCGGGAGCTGAACTTAGGGGAACACACACTCGGTCCCGGCGGTTACAGAGTGGCGGAGCCTATATGGGGCAAGGAGGAGGCGGACCGTGCCGAGCAAGGCCTACCGCCCGTCTTCGATAAATACGGTGACAAGCAGACCAGGAACTTTGTCAGGGCCCGGTACAAGAAGGACCCGAAAACAAAGGAGCTTACCACGGATCCGAAGACCAGGGCGCTTGAGCTTGTTCTGGTAAGGAATACACCCCCTCGTAATTAGCTCCATATGGTTGCATTCTAATTAATGAAGCCAAATTTCTAAATGGTTCACATTCCTTCCGCAGGCGACTGAAAGCAGTAGCGCGGGGTCGACTAAGAGCAACCCTTGGGACACCACTCTAAATATGGCGTTGAATGTAATGAAGAACAAGGATAAGCTCAGTAAGCCGACGTCAGCTGGTCGTGTGGCCGGCAAAGACTTGTCGACAAAATGGTCGTCATACTATAACACTGCTGGGCGAAAGGAGAAAAAGACCAGCTCGGAAAGCCAGGCGCGCGAGGTTCAAGAACTCAGGGCACAGGTGGCGCGGATTCCGGAGATTGTCCAAGAGCAAGTGCAACAACAACTCGGAGCGACGATCACCGCCATTGTGCCTACCTTGATCTAGGGGATTAGTGCGTGGATTGCGGGCGGCCAACAGGGGCCGCCCCCGATTCCTAGCTTCACGGCTAGCAACTCGCAGAATGCGATGGCGGGGCCATTGGTGTCTCCGGCGGAGGCGGCATTGGTGTCTCCGACGCCGGCACGGGAGCTTAATGCACCCGGGTGTACGCCGGCCGGCACCTCTGCAGCAAGCGGCCCCTCCGTCAACTGCACGCCCGCCGTTGGCGGTGCCTCGACATTAGCCGAGCTCGACGCCATCATCACGGTAACTAATTAAGCCACTCTCGGCCGAGGACTTCATCTCCTTGCCTTTGACTGGGCATCCCTAACGCCCTACATGTTTTCGCAGGGCGCCGCCGACGTTCCGTGCACTCTCCTGCACTTCGTGAACAACGAGTTGGTCGATGTCGCCAAGGGAAAAATCGTTCAACCGGGCAACCCCTTGTTCCACGGTACCCAGATGCCACCCAACTTGTTTAGGGTTCCACTGGTTCGGGTGCTGCCAGGCTGCGACGAGGTGTTACCTCCGATTCGACCCATCGGGGCCGACGATGATGACGTGATGAACCTCAGCGCCTGCCTGAGCTGGCCCCTGCTTTGGCCGAAGAGCCAGATTCGTTTGGGGGCGGGGGACACCACCCCAAAGACAACACCGCCAGTCGTGCCGGCGCCAAGTCGGCCCCATGGCAAGACCGCCGCAACGGTGCCGGACATCCCTATGCCACTGGATCCAAACATGCATATGGCACAGGATCAGAACGACGACGATGACGATACATTTGCCAACGTCGATCAGTACTTTGCCGATCATGGGGACGGTGGCGACTTCATGGGGCCTCCTTCTCAAGAACCCAACCCAACAAAAGACGTGTGCGATCTAGCTGGTACCGCGGAGAAGCCAAGTTGCAACAGGCGTCGTCTGCAGTTCAGCTCTCAGGAGACGCCTCCAGCTGCCGACTTCACCGAGCCTCAGATAGGCGAGGTGCGAAATATGATCAGCCCCAACACACTCAAGAAGGCGGTCTGTGAGCAGAACTCGGTCCCATTACAGGAGAAGAAGAAGGCACGCAAAAGAAAGACTAACAAGGGTGCGGGCCAGCCGACACCGAGTATGATCCGTGCTCAGGACGGGCCACCTTCAACTGCGGATATCTCGAGGAGGGTGCATGTGGCGGGTAGGCCGATGCTACCGAGAAATATGCTCGATGCTGCAACCGGTGCTATGCGGAGTCTGCATGACAGTGTTCTTTCTTTGGAGAAGCGACGTCTCCGAGAGAAGGATGTGGCATACCCAGTTTTCGCGGCCAAGGTGCCAGAGGGCAAGGGCTTTGTGGATAACTCCATCGGGGGTACGATCGTCCTGCGGTTTGATGACATCCACGCTATGTTGAACCTTCATCCGCTGCACTACACCTTCGTTCGGCTATTTTTGCTGAGTATGGAGATGCGGATCATTCGCGATAGGACCCCGGACATCGTGATAGTCGACCCCTTCTACATGCGTGCCAAGATCGTGGGCAGCGCTGGGGACCGGCAAGTCGCGAGTTCTTACCTCTTAGGCGTCATTCTGGCAAACCAAGATAAGGATAACTTCCTCATGCCTTACTTTCCCGAGTAAGTCCTCCCCTCAACCGCCCCGTAACATATGAATTCTTAGATTTCGATCATTTTTCTTTTAACATTCCGTGTTTTCTGCAGTGACACACATTGCACGCTCATCCTCCTAAGCCCCAAATATTCCATGGCCACGTATTTCGACCCGGACCGTCAGTCGAACGTAGACTACACAAATGTCAAGAAGGTTCTTGATGATGTTCTCCCCGGCTACGTCAAATCTGGAGGCACCTTCACCAGGCCTATTCGTAAGTACGGCAAGCACGTGTTCTCCCACAATACGACGTTCTGCTGCGTCAAGCAGCCGCCTGGCGGTCAGAAGGGTGCCTACTACGCCATCCATCACATGCGGGCGATCGTACGGGACCATCATCAACTACTGCTACCGAGTAGACTCAAAGATTGGGCCGCGAGCGTGTCGGCAATCCAGGACGCGGACATCAGACAAGAATTCTTTCGCATCCAGTCGGAGTTTGCGGAAATCATCCATCAAGATGTCCTTCGTACCTCGGGGCAGTTCTACCTCAGAAATCAACCGTCCAACAGTGACATCGACACAATCCTACAAATGCAGGCTGACAACGCCCGTTGTTTCATGACTCCCACGATAGACGGCGGCTTCATCCACGCTCCGGTCCCTTGAGTCGAGTCGAAAGCAGTGATGCTGTGTCTAGTTCTGAAACATCGATTGGCTCATGTTGTAATTAAACTTTAATGAACTTGTAGTATGTCTCTTTGGTTTCGAGAGTCCTTCAACTTAGATGTAATCGATGCTATTAATGTCTTGCTTTTCTCTTCCAATCGTTCTGTTGCATACTTATATATTGCTTATGTACTGTCTGTGAATTGGTACTAGCGTTTCGTTTGGCTACTGCATAGCGATGCCGTGGTATGTCGTGTACAAGGGTAAGGTTCCCGGAGTCTACGACGACTGGGAGGAGTGTCGGAGACAGGTTCACCGATTCAGCGGTAACAGTTACAAAGGGTACGCCACTAGGGCCGAGGCCGAATCTAGATACGCCCGCTATCTAGCGGGAGAGGGGAGGGAGCGTTGGAGGAACCGGATGAAGACGAGTTTCATCGTGATGATGCTCATCGTGATGACCGCAACTCTCTTCTATGTGATGGTAGTTTAGATGATCGATATCGACTTGTAATGTGAAGACAAACTCGCGGTCTCGAGACTTGTAATATAATGTTCTATCTTTGTTCGGTCTTTTCAATTCGGAGACTAATATGATGAATGTATTCGGAGACTAAAATGATGAATTGTATTCAGAGACTAATCTTCTATTGTATTCGATGAATCTGTTGTTGATGTGTGTTGTCTATATTTTGTCCAATTATACATTTTGTAACCTGTGCAAAAAACAGAAAATAAAAAAAATAAAAAACCTAATATTCATACTAATGGCGCATCACATCATAGTGCGCCATTAGTATGCCAAAGGATACTAATGGCACATCACTAAACAGTGCGCCATTAGTATGTCGAAGTTACTAATGGCGCATACTGTTGTTGTGCGCCATTAGTATGCCAAAGCACCTGGGTATACATGGCCCCCTGGGAGGCATACTAATGGTGCACTGTTGTATATACTAATGGCGCATCTGGGGTGCGCCATTAGTATACCAGATACTAATGGCGCACCAGTGGTGCGCCATTAGTAAAATATACTAATGGCGTGCTACTAATGGCGCACCACTAATGCGCCATTAATGGCCAAATTAGGTGCGCCATTAGTAGGCCTTTTCCTAGTAGTGATAGTGATGTTACTATCCTATTCACCATTGACAACAGGAATTTCTCCCTCCTCCATAGGTGCCATGAGATCATCCAACTGCATGAATTCACCCTGATGGAGCTCTTGGTCAATAAGATTGATCTGTGGCATAGCCCAATGACCCCAGCCTGGCAGATCTTCATCATGGTCTTCCTCCATATCCTCTGGGTCTTCATCCATGCCATTATTCAGTGTCAAATTCAGATTAATAGGATTGGCCGGATGATGATTGTGTTGGGCAGGATCTTCATGCTGAAGGAGAGGTCCCAAGAAGTGGTTGTGCTGATTTGGGTGGAAATTTGCCTGTTGTGGTGCAGGGTGAGGGTTACCATTGGGATTAATTGGATCCTCATCAGGTGGTTCTGCACCAAGAACTTGATGTTGAAGAATGACCAGTACTGGGATAGTAAGAGAATCAGTATGTTCAGCATCCCCAAATACAATGCTAGCTGGAATATCCCTCAGTTCTTCCACCTTAACCTTCACCATCTGATTAGCTCTCGTACTCCTAACTCGATCCCACATAACAAACTTGCCAAATTTGCTAACAGCATTATTGATTTCCTGAATGTTCCTTGTATCAAATGGATAACCACACAGTAAAATCCAGGCTTCTCTATTAAGCTCCAATCTTCTCCAGTTCAGACCTCTGTTATGCTTCTCCACTATGACATGCACATCAGTAAACTGGTGTGGACTGCTAGCAACCAGTTCATCCCGATCAAAAACACTATGCATCTTGACATAGGCTTGGCCGAGGGGACATGGAATGATTTCAGAAAACCCCAACTGACGGTCAGTAAAGAAATCGGAGAGTACCTCTCGGATGGTATTGAAATCCACTGGTAGATCTGGCATGGGGACAATCGAGACGATCGCCCAGTCTTCATGGGTCTGAGGCAGAGTAGCAGTCACAACGCGAACCCTTGCCGGCCTACCCGCAACCGCCACTCCGACATGGTTGGGAGGGAGAAAAGGAGCAGGGTCAAATGGGAAGGTGGCCATTGTCGCCGTACAGTGGGTGGAGAGAGAACTGGTGTGGGAGGCAATGGGTGGTGGATTGGATTGTGAGACGGGAGGGCGAGAAGCTGCAGCAAGTAGGCATTGAGCAATGGAAGGCGAGGCACCGGCGCGGCGTAATGGGGGCTGCCTACTCCGGTCAGCTGATTGACAGTCCTTGCCATCTCCGTCGCGGGAACAATGGAATCATATCTCGGAATAGGTGCAGCCGGGGATGGGCGTGGCGTGGGCTCACATGAGTAGTTGGGCTGGGCTTCAGAATAGCAATCCCGTGCGATGTGCCCCCACTTTTTGCAAGATCCGCATTTGATCCGGTTAGAGCAGCTGGGCCGAAGATGGCCATGCATGAGGCACCGGACACAGAATTGGGCCCGTGAAGTATTTTGAAAATGCTGTGATCCCGCCTTGGCCCTAGTAATGGCCACATTAGACGTGCCATCAATACCACCATTATGACCTGATGATGGAGCCTGCTTTGAATTCCGAGCATGAACATCTGCGGCTCATTCATGTGAGGAAGGTGATTCGATGAAAATGCCAGGTGATCTGAGAGCATCAAGATAAGAATTCCTCGGATGTCTTTTGAAGACATGGGTCCATGCATCCTCTTTTTCTTTGAGATATTGATCCAATTCCCAATTAGAGTTTGGGCCGCCACTACCCTAGAGCAGGTAATTGATCGTGAACAAAGGTAGTGCAATGTTACCTTGTTGAATGATTGAGAAACCCATTTCCTTGGATGAAACTGAGAATTTGAATGACTTGTTTTGCAAATGTTTCACCTTGAACAGGGAGGCACGACCTCCAAAACAAGAGAGTAGTATCGTACCCACTGATGACTCTGTCAATCTGAGCTGGGACCTAGTGAATTCCACAACCATGGGAAATTCCTCCATGTCCTTACCTTCTTCATAATTGATTAGGACTCCCCATTTGCGCCAGATGTTGGCCGCAAAGTCTTGACCTTTGTCGAAATCCAGATCCGCGAGAGACATCTTGAGGTGTGGTGAATGGCGATCGAACGATGAATGGCGTAGCCGAGGTGGCCGACAGCAGATTGATGGCAAATCCGGCCGGTTTGTGGCCGCCGCGGCCAGAGTGGCCGGCGGCGGGTGGGGAGGCTAGGAGGCTAATTAGTTAGCTCGACCTAGGCGATGTAACCAGTTCATGACATTTCTTCTCGATGGCCTCTAGTATTTTGACAGTCCTGATCGGAAGCCATTCCATTACTTATTCATTTTCCTTTTTAGAATTATAAGATGGGCTAGTTATAGCTCATGTCTCTTTTCCTCTTTTAATATTTAATTTTGGCGAATTAGATCAGACACATGTAGTACTTATCTGGGATGGACTTATATTCACATTTTGTATAATTCCCGGTTACCTAGATTTTTTGTAAAGTACTGTCACCTAAATTTGTATATTGCGATGTCCAAGACTCCAGTTTTCCTATATATATTTGATTTATAAGAAATATTAATACAATTTTTAGTGTGCAGGTTACATGTATTGTGTCCCATATTTAGACGACCACTTCAATATATATTGACCCCTATAGTTCACTCTCATCTCTTTAGGTTTAGGCTCTGATCCCTCTTCATAAAGTACAAAATAGATCTCCCAAGTCCTTTTCTATTCAGGTTAATCATCATCTTGTCTAAATACATCTACGTACCTTATGCAAAAAACAAACAAACATGGAGACACGCAGGCGCGAGGAAGGCTCCCCGAAATTTCTGCTTCAACCAACTAACAAAGTGCGAAAGGATGGAGCACTGGCCATGGCTGTGGCCGGGCATGCCGTAAACGGAAACCAGAGGACGCGGCGTGGTAGGCTGTGGTAGCGCTTTTGCCTCAACCATGCAAGCATTCCCATCACATTTACTCAGCTGGCACGTTCCCACCTTCTCACTCTCTCTGTCTCTCCCCGTTCACATTCACTACCTCCCACATGCATTCTTCCTCTTTTTTCCGCCTGCAGCTAGCGAGTGGAAATCAATTCAAATCACTGCCAAGATGAACAAAACTGAAAAATCGAATCAGATGTATGGCACGACTATTTGATCACGCTAGCTCGAGATAATGCATGTCGATGTTTTTTTTGAACCAAAGACCGTAGAACGATTAATTTCATTCAAAATTTAAACAACTTTATGTACAACAAAGAAAAGAAAAACAAAATCGTGCCATCTAACCAATACCAGCTCTAGGAATGTCCATGATAAATTAAGTTAGATTATCTGTAATCCATCCTCTGAAAGCCCCTCTGTGTTTCTCTTTGGTTCTCAGAATTATCAACTTAAGGTCATCTCTGAGTAGATTCCTCCATGCTTTGCATGTCGATGTCACTTCAGCAAACCCACATTCTCCAAAACTGGTGGAAATCATATGGTTCAAAAAATAAGTGGAAATCACAAGTTGTGAGGGGCCATGGTAAGTGATGTTGGAGATCGTTGCAGAAATTAAAAAATTCTACGCATCACCAAGAACAATCTATGGAGTCTTCTAGCAACGAGAGGGAAAAGAGTGCATCTACATACCCTTGTAGATCGCGAGCGGAAGCGTTCAAGTGAACGGGGTTGATGGAGTCGTACTCGTCGTGATCCAAATCACCGATGACCGAGCGCCGAACGGACGGCACCTCCGCGTTCAACACACGTACGGTTGAGAAGACATCTCCTCCTTCTTGATCCAGCAAGGGGGAGGGAGAGGTTGATGGAGATCCAGCAGCACGACGGCGTGGTGGTGGAAGCAGCGGGGATCTCGGCAGGGCTTCGCCAAGCTCAGCAAGAGGGAGAGGTGTCACGGGAGGGAGAGGGAGGCGCCAGGGGCTTGGGTGCGGCTGCCCTCCCTCCCCCCTCTTTATATAGGGGTCCAGGAGGGGGGGGGGGTGCCGGCCCCCAGAGATCCCATCTCAAGGGGGGGGGGCGGCCAAAGGGGGGACTTGCCCCCCAAGTCAAGTGGGGCGCCCCCACCCCTAGGGTTTCCAACCCTAGGCGTAGGGGGAGGCCCAAGGGGGGCGCACCAGCCCACCAGGGGCTGGTTCCCCTCCCACTTCAGCCCATGGGGCCCTCCGGGATAGGTGGCCCCACCCGGTGGACCCCCGAAACTTTTTCGGTGGCCGAAACTGGACTTCCTATATATAATTCTTCACCTCCGGAGCATTCCGGAACTCCTCGTGACGTCCGGGATCTCATCTGGGACTCCGAACAACTTTCGGATTTCCGCATACTAATATCTCTACAACCCTAGCGTCACCGAACCTTAAGTGTGTAGACCCTACGGGTTCGGGAGACATGCAGATATGACCGAGACGACTCTCCGGTCAATAACCAACAGCGGGATCTGGATACCCATGTTGGCTCCCACATCTTCCACGATGATCTCATCGGATGAACCACGATGTCGAGGATTCAATCAATCCCGTATACAATTCCCTTTGTCAATCGGTACGTTACTTGCCCGAGATTCGATCGTCGGTATCCCAATACCTTGTTCAATCTCGTTACTGGCAAGTCACTTTACTCGTACCGTAATGCATGATCCCGTGACGAAACACTTGGTCACATTGAGCTCATTATGATGATGCATTACCGAGTGGGCCCAGAGATACCTCTCCGTCATACGGAGTGACACATCCCAGTCTCGATTCATGCCAACCCAACAGACACTTTCGGAGATACCCGTAGTGCACCTTTATAGCCACCCAGTTACGTTGTGACGTTTGGCACACCCACAGCACTCCTATGGTACTCGGGAGTTGCACAATCTCATGGTCTAAGGAAATGATACTTGACATTTGGAAAAGCTCTAGCAAACGAACTACATGATCTTGTGCTATGCTTAGGATTGGGTCTTGTCCATCACATCATTCTCCTAATGATGTGATCCCATTATCAATGACATCCAATGTCCATAGTCAGGAAACCATGACTATCTGTTGATCAACGAGCTAGCCAACTAGAGGCTCACTAGGGACATGTTGTGGTCTATGTATTCACACATGTATTACGATTTCCGGATAACACAATTATAGCATGAACAATAGACAATTATCATGAGCAAGGAAATATAATAATAACCATTTTATTATTGCCTCTAGGGCATATTTCCAACAGTATCCCACTTGCACTAGAGTCAATAATCTAGTTACATTGTGATGAATCGAACACCCATAGAGTTCTGGTGTTGATCATGTTTTGCTCTAGGGAGAGGTTTAGTCAACGGATCTGCTACATTCAGGTCCGTATGTACTTTACAAATATTTATGTCTCCATTTTGAACATTTTCACGAATGGAGTTGAAGCGACGCTTGATATGCCTGGTCTTCCTGTGAAACCTGGGCTCCTTGGCAAGGGCAATAGCTCCAGTGTTGTCACAGAAGAGAGTCATCGGACCCGACGCATTGGGAATAACTCCTAGGTCAGTAATGAACTCCTTCACCCAAATTGCTTCTTGTGCTGCCTCTGAGGCCGCCATGTATTCCACTTCACATGTAGATCCCGCCACAACGCTTTGCTTGCAACTGCACCAGCTTACTGCCCCACCATTCAAAATATACACGTATCCGGTTTGTGACTTAGAGTCATCCAGATCTGTGTCGAAGCTAGCATCGACGTAACCCTTTACGACGAGCTCTTCGTCACCTCCATAAACGAGAAACATATCCTTAGTCCTCTTCAGGTACTTCAGGATATTCTTGACCGCTGTCCAGTGTTCCATGCCGGGATTACTTTGGTACCTTCCTACCAAACTTACGGCAAGGTTTACATCAGGTCTGGTACACAGCATGGCATACATAATAGACCCTATGGCCGAGGCATAGGGGACGACACTCATCTTTTCTCTATCTTCTGCCGTGGTGGGGCATTGAGCCGTGCTCAATTGCACACCTTGCAATACAGGCAAGAACCCCTTCTTGGACTGAGCCATATTGAACTTCTTCAATATGTTGTCAAGGTATGTGCTTTGTGAAAGACCTATGAGGCGTCTCGATCTATCTCTATAGATCTTGATGCCTAATATGTAAGCAGCTTCTCCAAGGTCCTTCATTGAAAAACACTTACTCAAGTAGGCCTTTATACTTTCCAAGAATTCTATATCATTTCCCATCAATAGTATGTCATCCACATATAATATGAGAAATGCTACAGAGCTCTCACTCACTTTCTTGTAAACACATGCTTCTCCATAAGTCTGTGTAAACCCAAACGGTTTGATCATCTCATCAAAGCGAATGTTCCAACTCCGAGATGCTTGCACCAACCCATAGATGGAGCGCTGGAGCTTGCATACCTTGTTAGCATTCTTAGGATCGAGAAAACCTTCCGGCTGCATCATATACAATTCTTCTTTAAGAAAGCCGTTAAGGAATGCCGTTTTGACGTCCATTTTCCATATCTCATAATCATAGAATGCGGCAATTGCTAACATGATTCGGACGGACTTCAGCTTCGCTATGGCTGAGACAGTCTCATCATAGTCAACCCCTTGAACTTGTCGATAACCCTTAGCGACAAGTCGAGCCTTATAGATGGTCACATTACCATCCGTGTCTGTCTTCTTCTTAAAGATCCATTTGTTTTCTATCGCTCGCCGATCATCGGGCAAGTCTGTCAAAGTCCACACTTTGTTTTCATACATATCCTATCTCGGATTGCATGGCTTCAAGCCATTTGTTGGAATCTGGGCCCGCCATTGCTTCTTCATAGTTCGAAGGTTCACCGTTGCCTAACAACATGATTTCTAGGAAAGGGTTGTCATACCACTCTGGTGTGGAACGTGTCCTCGTGGACCTACGAAGTTCAGTAGTAACTTGATCCGAAGTACCTTGATCATCATCATTGGCTTCCTCTCTAGTCAGTGCAGGCACCACAGGAACATCTTCCTGAGCTGCGCTACTTTCCGGTTCAAGAGGTAGTACTTCATCAAGTTCCACTTTCCTCCCACTTACTTCTTTCGAGAGAAACTCTTTCTCCAGAAAGGACCCGTTCTTGGCAACAAAGATCTTGCCTTCGGATCTGAGGTAGAAGGTATACCCAATGGTTTCCTTAGGGTATCCTATGAAGACGCATTTTTCCGACTTGGGTTCGAGCTTTTCAGGTTGAAGTTTCTTGACATAAGCATCGCATCCCCAAACTTTTAGAAATGACAGCTTAGGTTTCTTCCCAAACCATAATTCATACGGTGTCGTCTCAACGGATTTCGACGGAGCCCTATTTAAAGTGAATGCGGCAGTCTCTAAAGCATAGCCCCAAAATGAGAGCGGTAGATCGGTAAGAGACATCATAGATCGCACCATATCCAATAGAGTGCGATTACGACGTTCGGACACACCATTTCGCTGAGGTGTTCCAGGCGGCGTGAGTTGTGAAACTATTCCACATTTCCTTAAGTGTGTGCCAAATTCATGACTCAAATATTCCCCTCCACGATCTGATCGTAAGAATTTTATTTTCCTGTCACGTTGATTCTCTATCTCACTTTGAAATTCCCTGAACTTTTCAAAGGTCTCAGACTTGTGTTTCATTAGGTAGACATACCCATATCTACTCAAGTCATCAGTGGGAGTGAGAACATAACGATAGCCACCGCGAGCCTCAACACTCATTGGACCGCACACATCAGTATGTATGATTTCCAATAAGTTGGTTGCTCGCTCCATTGTTTCGGAGAACGGAGTCTTGGTCATCTTACCCATGAGGCATGGTTCGCACGTGCCAAATGATTCGTAATCAAGAGACTCCAAAAGTCCATCTACATGGAGCTTCTTCATGCGTTTGACACCAATGTGACCAAGACGGCAGTGCCACAAGTATGTGGGACTATCATTATCAACCTTACTTCTTTTGGTACTCACACTATGAATATGTGTAACACTACGTTCGAGATTCATCAAGAATAAACCATTAACCAGCGGGGCATGACCATAAAACATATCTCTCATATAAATAGAACAACCATTATTCTCGGATTTAAATGAGTAGCCATCTCGAATTAAACGAGATCCTGATACAATGTTCATGCTCAAAGCTGGCACTAAATAACAATTATTGAGGTTTAAAACTAATCCCGTAGGTAAATGTAGAGGTAGCGTGCCGACGGCGATCACATCGACCTTGGAACCATTCCCGACGCGCATCGTCACCTCGTCCTTTGCCAGTCTCCGTTTATTCCGCAGCTCCTGCTTTGAGTTACAAATATGAGCAACCGCACCGGTATCAATTACCCAGGAGCTACTACGAGTGCTGGTAAGGTACACATCAATAACATGTATATCAGATATACCTTTGGTGTTGCCGGCCTTCTTGTCCGCTAAGTACTTGGGGCAGTTCCGCTTCCAGTGACCACTTCCCTTGCAATAAAAGCACTCAGTCTCAGGCTTGGGTCCATTCTTTGGCTTCTTCCCGGCAACTGGCTTACCGGGCGCGGCAACTCCCTTGCCGTCCTTCTTGAAGTTCTTCTTACCCTTGCCTTTCTTGAACTTAGTGGTTTTATTCACCATCAACACTTGATGTTCCTTTTTGATCTCCACCTCCGCTGATTTCAGCATTGAATATACCTCAGGAATGGTCATTTCCATCCCCTGCATATTGAAGTTCATCACAAAGCTCTTGTAGCTCGGTGGAAGCGACTGAAGGATTCTGTCAATGACCGCGTCATCCGGGAGATTAACTCCCAGCTGAGTCAAGCGGTTGTGTAGCCCAGACATTTTGAGTATGTGCTCACTGACAGAACTATTTTCCTCCATCTTACAACTTAAGAACTTGTCGGAGACTTCATATCTCTCGACCCGGGCATGAGCTTGGAAAACCATTTTTAGCTCTTCGAACATCTCATATGTTCCGTGTTGCTCAAAACGCTTTTGAAGCCCCGGTTCTAAGCTGTAAAGCATGCCGCACTGAACGAGGGAGTAATCATCAGCACGCTGCTGCCAAGCGTTCATAACGTCTTGGTTCTCTGGGATGGGTGTGTCACCAAGCGGTGCTTCTAGGACATAATCTTTCTTGGCAGCTATGAGGATGATCCTCAGGTTCCGGACCCAGTCCGTATAGTTGCTGCCATCATCTTTCAGCTTGGTTTTTTCTAGGAACGCGTTGAAGTTGAGGGCAACATTAGCGTGGGCCATTTGATCTACAAGACATATTGTAAAGATTTTAGACTAAGTTCATGATAATTAAGTTCATCTAATCAAATTATTCAATGAACTCCCACTCAGATAGACATCCCTCTAGTCATCTAAGTGAAACATGATCTGAGTCAACTAGGCCGTGTCCGATCATCACGTGAGACGGATTAGTCAAGATCGGTGAACATCTCCATGTTGATCGTATCTTCTATACGACTCATGGTCGACCTTTCGGTCTTCCGTGTTCCGAGGCCATGTCTGTACATGCTAGGCTCATCAAGTCAACCTAAGTGTATTGCGTGTGTAAATCTGGCTTACACCCGTTGTATTCGAACGTTAGAATCTATCACACCCGATCATCACGTGGTGCTTCGAAACAACGAACCTTCGCAACGGTGCACAGTTAGGGGGAACACTTTCATGAAATTATTGCGAGGGATCATCTTATTTAAGCTACCGTCGTTCTAAGCAAATAAGATGTAACACATGATAAACATCACATGCAATCAAATAGTGACATGATATGGCCAATATCATTTTGCTCCTTCTGATCTCCATCTTCGGGGCGCCATGATCATCTTCGTCACCGGCATGACACCATGATCTCCATCATCGTGTCTTCATGAAGTTGTCACGCCAATGATTACTTCTACTTCTATGGCTAACGTGTTTAGCAATAAAGTAAAGTAATTTACATGGCGTTATTCAATGACACGCAGGTCATACAAAAAATAAAGACAACTCCTATGGCTCCTGCCGGTTGTCATACTCATCGACATGCAAGTCGTGATTCGTATTACAAGAACATGATCAATCTCATACATCACATATATTTCATTCATCACATCCTTTTGGCCATATCACATCACAAGGCATATGCTGCAAAAACAAGTTAGACGTCCTCTAATTGTTGTTGCATGTTTTTACGTGGCTTCTATAGGTTTCTAGCAAGAACGTTTCTTACCTATGTAAAACCACAACGTGATATGCCAACTTCTATTCACCCTTCATAAGGACCCTTTTCATCGAATCCGATTCGACTAAAGTGGGAGAGACAGACACCCACTAGCCACCTTATGCAACTAGTGCATGTCAGTCAGTGGAACCTGTCTCACGTAAGCGTACGTGTAAGGTCGGTCCGGGCCGCTTCATCCCAGGATCCCGCCGAAACAAGATAAGACTAGTAGTGGCAAGAAAATTGACAACATCTACGCCCACAACAAGTTTGTGTTCTACTCGTGCATAGAAACTACGCATAGACCTAGCTCTGATACCACTGTTGGAGATCGTTGCAGAAATTCAAAAAAATTCTATGCATCACCAAGAACAATCTATGGAGTCTTCTAGCAACGAGAGGGAAAAGAGTGCATCTACATACCCTTGTAGATCGCGAGCGGAAGCGTTCAAGTGAACGGGGTTGATGGAGTCGTACTCCTCGTGATCCAAATCACCAATGACCGAGCGCCAAACGGACGGCACCTCCGCGTTCAACACACGTACGGTTGGGAAGACGTCTCCTCCTTCTTGATCCAGCAAGGGGGAGGGAGAGGTTGATGGAGATCCAGCAGCACGACGGCGTGGTGGTGGAAGCAGCGGGGATCTCGGCAGGGCTTCTCCAAGCTCAGCGAGAGGGAGAGGTGTCACGGGAGGGAGAGGGAGGCGCCAGGGGCCTGGGTGCGGCTGCCCTCCCTCCCCCCTCTTTATATAGGGGTCCAGGGGGGCGCCGGCCCCCAGAGATCCCATCTCAGGGGGGCGGCCAAAGGGGGGGACTTGCCCCCCAAGTCAAGTGGGGCGCCCCCACCCCTAGGGTTTCCAACCCTAGGCGCAGGGGGAGGCCCAAGGGGGCGCACCAACCCACCAGGGGCTGGTTCCCCTCCCACTTCAGCCCATGGGGCCCTCCGGGATAGGTGGCCCCACCGGGTGGACCCCCGGGACCCTTCCGGTGGTCCCGGTACAATACCGGTGACCCCCGAAACTTTCCCGGTGGCCGAAACTGGACTTCCTATATATAATTCTTCACCTCCGGACCATTCCGGAACTCCTCGTGATGTCCGGGATCTCATCCCGGACTCCGAACAACTTTCGGATTTCCGCATACTAATATCTCTACAACCCTAGCGTCACCGAACCTTAAGTGTGTAGACCCTACGGGTTCGGGAGACATGCAGACATGACCGAGACGACTCTCCGGTCAATAACCAACAGCGGGATCTAGATACCCATGTTGGCTCCCACATGTTCCACGATGATCTCATCGGATGAACTACGATGTCGAGGATTCAATCAATCCCGTATACAATTCCCTTTGTCAATCGGTACGTTACTTGCCCGAGATTCGATCGTGGGTATCCCAATACCTTGTTCAATCTCGTTACCGGCAAGTCACTTTACTCGTACCGTAATGCATGATCCCGTGACCAAACACTTGGTCACATTGGGCTCATTATGATGATGCATTACCGAGTGGGCCCAGAGATACCTCTCCATCATACGGAGTGACACATCCCAGTCTCGATTCGTGCCAACCCAACAGACACTTTCGGAGATACCCGTAGTGCACCTTTATAGCCACCCAGTTACGTTGTGACGTTTGGCACACCCACAGCACTCCTATGGTACCCGGGAGTTGCACAATCTCATGGTCTAAGGAAATGATACTTGACATTTGGAAAAGCTCTAGCAAACGAACTACATGATCTTGTGCTATGCTTAGGATTGGGTCTTGTCCATCACATCATTCTCCTAATGATGTGATCCCGTTATCAATGACATCCAATGTCCATAGTCAGGAAACCATGACTATCTGTTGATCAACGAGCTAGCCAACTAGAGGCTCACTAGGGACATGTTGTGGTCTATGTATTCACACATGTATTACGATTTCTGGATAACACAATTATAGCATGAACAATAGACAATTATCATGAACAAGGAAATATAATAATAACCATTTTATTATTGCCTCTAGGGCATATTTCCAACAGTATCCCACTTGCACTAGAGTCAATAATCTAGTTACATTGTGATGAATCGAACACCCATAGAGTTCTGGTGTTGATCATGTTTTGCTCTAGGGAGAGGTTTAGTCCCAAAAATAATATAAAAGTGCATAATAAAGCCCATAAACATCCAAAACAGATAATATAATAGCATGGAACAATAAAAAATTATAGATACGTTGGAGACGTATCAGAGTACGGTTTGTGCTCACTTTTATCATTAGTTACCTTGCTGTTTTTATATTTTCAGATTACAAAAGCCTATATCTACTATCCATATTGCACTTGTATCACCATCTCTTCGCCGAACTAGTGCACCTATACAATTTACCATTGTATTGGGTGTGTTGGGGACACAAGAGACTCTTTGTTATTTGGTTGCAGGGTTGCTTGAGAGAGACCATCTTCATCCTACGCCTCCCACGGATTGATAAACCTTAGGTCATCCACTTGAGGGAAATTTTCTACTATCCTACAAACCTCTGCACTTGGAGGCCCAACAACGTCTACAAGAAGAAGGTTGCGTAGTAGACATCAAGCTCTTTTCTGGAGCCGTTGCCGGGGAGGCTAGGTAAGCGGCACTCACAACCCGTCAACTAAGCTCTTTTCTGGCGCCGTTGCCGGGGAGGTGAGTGCTTGAAGGTATATCTTTAGATCTTGCAATCGAATCTTTTTGTTTCTTGTTTTATCACTAGTTTATTTTATAAAAGAAAACTACAAAAAAACGGAATTGAGTTTGCCACATACGCTTCATCTTTTTAATATCTTTCGTGAGTATGATGGAAAGGAAAGTTGTGCCAAAGTGTTAGAAGAACAATGCATTAAAATGTTTGGCACTGAATCTTTGAATGATGAGCATGATTGCAATGTTGTTAGTATGAACTCCTTGAATATCCATAGTACTAATGATGATTGCACTAGTAATGATGAAAATATCTCTTATAAGCATGTCGATTTTTGTGGAGTGTATTGGGTTTGCAAGTACACACCAAATAGGGAAGATAGATATTGCAAGAGGCATAAGCATTTAGAAACTAAATGGTTGCAACAAAGGCTAAATGTTAGTGCTGAAAATTTAAAATATCTTAGCCGTACTTGTGAACTTTGCAATGAACATGGTCATTTAAATATCAAATGCAAATTGTTTCATGATCGAATCGTGTCCAAATATTGTGATGACTTGATTTCCCTTCACATTATAATGAACTTAGTTTGCTTTTCGGTTATGAAGAAATGAAACGTCAAACTAAGATAATTCCAGAATGTAACCTCGAGAAATTCCTCGATATTGATCTAGAAGAAATTTATATGTATTGTGCGGTGAATTGCATTAAAAATCCTTATATTGCCAATTACATAAAGAAAATAAAACAAATAGAAGATGAAGAGAATACTAACGAAAGGGAAGAGACTTCCCAATATTCTCCTATTATTTCTTATGATGAATCAGGTAACGAGGAGGCGCCTTCTATTCAACCAATCTCATTAATAAGGAGCTCCAAAAAGAGGATTGAACCCACACATGAGGTGAATAAGAAGAAAAGAAAAAGGAAGAGAGGTAAAAAGATATCTCTCCCAAATAATGTTGCTCCTATTATTGTTGTGCCCCATGAAAATGAATCAAAAATAATTATGGAAGATGATGCACTTGATGATGATCTCGTTATGCCTATTGCTTGTTGTGATGATTATGATTGGGAAGATAATGATACTTCTTATGACCTTGAAAATCTTTTTGGCACTTGCTTGGAAGAATATGATAATTGCTATACTATTGGTGCTATCCATACTATTAATGATGAGAGTGATTATGCTTATGATATGAAAAGGCCCAAGCTTGGGGATGCTATGTTTGATGAAGATGATGTTTTTGAGAATATATTTGCTGCAATTAATGTTTGTCCCAAGCTTGGGGATGCTACGTTTAATGAAGATGATATTTTTAGTCTCCCAAGTTTTGATATGCAAATTTATAATGATGATAGCATGCCTCCTACTTATGATGATTATATTGATGAAAGTGGGTTTGGAAGAGTGTCAACTTTACGAAGTAATGATCCCACTATTTTGGAGGATGTTGAATCTTATAATATTTATGAAAGTGGATTTGGAGAGGTCATGACTTTATTTAGTGATGAGTCCACTATTTCGGAAGAGGTTTCAATTGATTATGATGAGAACAAAGTTGCTACTTATGATGATTATTGTGATGAAACCTATGCTATAAAAAGTAGTGATGATTATATTTATAAAACTTTTCATGATTATGATTACCCTTTTTCTGAACATTACTCTTTTAATGTGGAAACAATTTATAGTATTCAAGTCTCTTATGATACTCCCACTATTCCGAATGAGAAGAATTTTGCTTATGTGGAGAGTAGTAAATTTTCTATGCATGTAGATCATGAAAAGAATGCTTTATGTAATAGTTATATTGTTGAATTCATTCATGATGCTACTGAAAATTATTATGATGGAGGAACATATGCTTGTCGGAATTGCAATAATATCAAGTTTCCTCTCTATGTGCTTAAAATATTGAAGTTATGCTTGTTTTACCTTCCTATGCAAGTTGATTCTTGTTCCCATAAGTTGTTTGCTCACAAAATCCCTATGCATAGGAAGTGGGTTAGACTTAAATGTGCTAGTCATATTCTTCATGATGCTCTCTTTATGTTTCAATTCTTATCTATTATGTGAGGATCATTGAAATCATCATGCCTAGCTTGGGGCGTTAAACGTTAGCGCTTGTTGGGAGGCAACCCAATTTTATTTTAGTTTCTTGCTTTTTGGTTCTGTTTAGTAATAAATAACCCATCTAGCTTATGTTTAAATGTGGTTTTATGTTTTAATTAGTGTTTGTGCCAAGTAGAACCTTTGGGAAGACTTGGGTGAAGTCTTTATGATCATGCTGTAAAAAATAGAAACTTTAGCGCTCACGAGATTAGCTAAAACTTTTTACTGGAGAGTGATATTTAGTTGATTCTTTTTGAAGATGGTTACTGGACAAATTCCTCAGGTCCACCAATTTATTTTAGAATTTTTGGAGTTCGAGAAGTATACGTTTGATACAGATTACTACAGACTGTTCTGTTTTTGACAGATTCTGTTTTCATTGTGTTGCTTGCTTATTTTGATGAATCTATGGCTAGTAAAATAGTTTATAAACCATAGAGAAGTTGGAATACAGTAGGTTTAACACCAATATAAATAAATAATTAGCTCATTACAGTACCATGAAGTGGTGTTTTGTTTTCTTTCGCTAACGGAGCTCACGAGATTTTCTGTTAAGTTTTGTGTTGTGAAGTTTTCAAGTTTTGGGGAAAGATTCGATGGACTAAGGAATAAGTAGTGGCAAGAGCCTAAGCTTGGGGATGCCCAAGGCAACCCAAGGTAATATTCAAGGATAACCAAGAGCCTAAGCTTGGGGATGCCCCGGAAGGCATCCGCTCTTTCGTCTTCATTCATCGGTAACTTTACTTGGAGCTATATTTTTATTCACCACATGATATGTGTTTTGCTTGGAGCGTCATTTTATTTTCTTTAGCCTCGCTTGCTGTTTGAATAAAGTACCAAGATCTGAAATCCTTAAATGTTAGAGAGTCTTCACATAATTGCATAATTATTCAACTACTCATTGATCTTCACTTATATCTTTCGGGGTAGTCTGTCGTTTGCTCTAGTACTTCACTTATATCTTTTAGAGCACAATGGTGGTTTTATTCTGAACAAATAGATGAACTCTCATGCTTCACTTATATTATTTTGAGAGTCTTAAACAGCATGGTAATTTGCATAATCCTAATATGCTAGGTATTCAAGACTAGTAAAAACTTTCTTATGAGTGTGTTGAGTACTAAGAGAAGTTTGATGCTTGATGATTGTTTTAAGACATGGAGGTAGTGATATCAAAGTTGTGCTAGTTGAGTAGTTGTGAATTTGAGAAATACTTGTGTTGAAGTTTGCAAGTCCTGTAGCATGCACGTATGGTAAACGTTATGTAACAAATTTGAAACATGAGGTGTTCTTTGAGTGTCCTCCTTATGAGTGGCGGTCGGGGACGAGCGATGGTCTTTTCCTACCAATCTATCCCCCTAGGAGCATGCGTGTAATGCTTGGTTTTTGATGACTTGTAGATTTTTGCAATAAGTATGTGAGTTCTTTATGACTAATGTTGAGTCCATGGATTATACGCACTCTTACCCTTCCATCATTGCTAGCCTCTTCGGTACCGTGCATTGCCCTTTCTCACATTGAGAGTTGGTGCAAACTTCGCCGGTGCATCCAAACCCCGTGATATGATATTCTCTTTCACACATAAACCTCCTTATATCTTCCTCAAAACAGACACCATACCTACCTATTATTGCATTTCCATAGCCATTCCGAGATATATTGCCATGCAACTTTCCACTCTTCCGTTTATCATGACATATTCATCATTGTCATATTACTTTGCATGATCATCTAGTTGACATCGTATTTGTGGCAAAGCCACCATTCATAATTCGTTCATATAGGTCACTCTTGGTTCATTGCATATCCCGGTACACCGCCGGAGGCATTCATATAGAGTCATACTTTGTTCTAGTATCGAGTTGTAATCATTGAGTTGTAAATAAATAGAAGTGTGATGATCATCATTTTCTAGAGCATTGTCCCAAGTGAGGAATAAAAAAAAGAGAAAGCCATAAAAAAAGAGAAGGCCCAAAAAAAGAGAGAAAAAGAGAGAAGGGACAATGTTACTATCCTTTTACCACACTTGTGCTTCAAAGTAGCACCATAATCTTCATGATAGAGAGCCTCTTGTTTTGTCACTTTCATATACTAGTGGGAATTTTTCATTATAGAACTTGGCTTGTATATTCCAACAATGGGCTTCCTCAAATGCCTTAGGTCTTCGTTAGCAAGCAAGTTGGATGCACACCCACTTAGTTTCTTTTGTTGAGCTTTCAGACATGTATAGCTCTAGTGCATCCGTTGCATGGCAATCCCTACTCCTTGCATTAACATCAATCGATGGGCATCTCCATAGCTCATTGATTAGCCGCGTTGATGTGAGAATTTCTCCTTTTTTGTCTTCTCCACATAACCCCCATCATTATATTCTATTCCACCCATAGTGCTATATCCATGGCTCACGCTCACGTATTGCGTGAAGGTTGAAAAGGTTTGAGATTACTAAAGTATGAAACAATTGCTTGGCTTGACATCGGGGTTGTGCATGATGAGAGCATTCTTGTGTGACGAAAATGGAGCATGACTAAACTATATGATTTTGTAGGGATGAACTTTCTTTGGCCATGTTATTTTGAGAGGACATAATTGCTTAGTTAGTATGCTTGAAGTATTATTACTTTTATGTCAATATGAACATTTATCTTGAATCTTTCGGATCTGAATATTCATACCACAAGTAAGAAGAATTACATTTAAATTATGCCAAGTAGCATTCCACATCAAAAAATTTGTTTTTATCATTTACCTACTCGAGGACGAGCAGGAATTAAGCTTGGGGATGCTGATACGTCTCCAACGTATCTATAATTTTTTATTGTTCCATGCTATTATATTATCTGTTTTGGATGTTTATGGGCTTTATTATGCACATTTATATTATTTTTGGGACTAACCTATTAACCAAGAGCCCAGTGCCAGTTTCTGTTTTTCCCTTGTTTCAGTGTTTCGCAGAAAAGGAATATCAAACGGAGTCAAAACGGAATGAAACCTTCGCGAAAGTTATTTTTGGAACGGAAGCAATCCAGGGGACTTGGAGTGCACGTCAGGGAATCAACGAGGAAGGCACGAGGCAGGGGGCACGCCCTCCACCCTCGTGGGCCCCTCGTGGCTCCCCTGACGTATTTCTTCCTCCTATATATACCAATATACCCTAATACCATCGGGGAACAGAATAGATCGGGAGTTCCGCCGCCGCAAGGCTCTGTAGCCACCAAAAACCAATCAAGACCCTGTTCCGGCACCCTGCCGAAGGGGGGATCCCTCACCGGTGGCTTTCTTCATCCTCCCGGCGCTCTCCGTGATGAGGAGGGAGTAGTTCACCCTCGGGGCTGAGGGTATGTACCAGTAACTATGTGTTTGATCTCTCTCTCTCTCTCTCTCTCTCTCTCTCTCTCTCTCGTGTTCTTGAGGTGATACGATCTTGATGTATCGCGAGCTTTGCTATTGTAGTTGGATCTTATGATGTTTCTCCCCCTCTACTCTCTTGTAATGGATTGAGTTTTCCCTTACAAGTTATCTTATCGGATTGAGTCTTTTAATGATTTGAGAACACTTGATGTAAGTCTTGCGTGGGATACCCGTGGTGACAATGGGGTATTCTATTGATCCACTTGATGTATGTTTTGGTGATCAACTTGCGGGTTCCGCCCATGAACCTATGCATAGGGGTTGGCACACATTTTTGTCTTGACTTTCCGGTAGAAACTTTGGGGCACTCTTTGAGGTTCTATGTGTTGGTTTAATAGATGAATTTGAGATTGTGTGATGCATATCGTATAATTATACCCACGGATACTTGAGGTGACATTGGAGTATCTAGGTGACATTAGGGTTTTGGCTGATGTGTGTCTTAAGGTGTTATTTTACTACGAACTCTAGGGCTGTTTGTGACACTTATAGTAATAGCCTAATGGATTGATCGGAAAGAATAACTTTGAGGTGGTTTCATACCCTACCATAATCTCTTCGTTTGTTCTCCGCTATTAGTGATTTTGCAGTGACTCTTTGTTGCATGTTGAGGGATAGTTATATGATCCAATTATGTTATTATTTTTGAGAGAACTTGCACTAGTGAAAGCATGAACCCTAGGCCTTGTTTCCTAGCATTGCAATACCGTTTACGCTCACATTTATCATTAGTTACCTTGCTGTTTTTATATTTTCAGATTACAAAAACCAATATCTACTATCCATATTGCACTTGTATCACCATCTCTTCGCCGAACTAGTGCACCTATACAATGCAAGGAAACAAGGCCTAGGGTTCATACTTTCACTAGTGCAAGTTCTCTCAACAATAATAACATAATTGGATCATATAACTATCCCTCAACATGCAACAAAGAGTCACTCCAAAGGCACTAATAGAGGAGAACAAACGAAGAGATTATGGTAGGGTACGAAACCACCTCAAAGTTATCCTTTCTGATCGATCTATTCAAGAGTCTGTAGTGAAATAACATGAAGCTATTCTTTCCGTTCGATCTATCATAGAGTTCGTACTAGAATATCACCTTAAGAAACAAATCAACCAAAACCCTGATGTCACCTAGATACTCCAATGTCACCTCAAGTATCCGTGGGTATGATTATACGATATGCATCACACAATCTCAGATTCATCTATTCAACCAACACAAAAGTACTTCAAAGAGTGCCCCAAAGTTTCTACCGGAGAGTCAAGACGAAAATGTGTGCCAACCCCTATGCATAAGTTCATGGGCGGAACCCGCAAGTTGATCACCAAAACATACATCAAGTGGATCACGTGATATCCCATTGTCACCACAGATAAGCACGGCAAGACATACATCAAGTGTTCTGAAATCATTAAAAGACTCAATCCGATAAGATAAGTTCAAAGGGAAAACTCAATCCATTACAAGAGGTAGAGGGGGAGAAACATCATAAGATCCAACTATAATAGCAAAGCTCGCGATACATCAAGATCGTATCACCTCAAGAACACGAGAGAGAGAGAGAGAGACCAAACACATAGCTACTGGTACATACCCTCAGCCCCGAGGGTGAACTAATCCCTCCTCGTCATGGAGAGCGCCGGGATGATGAAGATGGCCAATGGTGAGGGATCCCCCCTCCGGCAGGGTGCCGGTGCAGGGTCCGGATTGGTTTTCAGTGGCTATCGAGGCTTGCGGCGGCGGAACTCCCGATCTCTTCTGTTCCCCAATGTTTTTAGGGTATATGGATATATATATATATATATGCGAAAGAAGTCGGTCAGGGGAGCTACCACTACTAGGAAAAGGCCTGCTAGTGGCGCACCTGTTTTGGCCATTAATGGCGCACTACAGGTGCGCTACTAGCATCACGCCACTAGTAATTAATACTAATGGCGCACCAGGGAGTGCGCCATTAGTATATCACACGGTGCGTCATTAGTATACCAGATACTAATGGCGCACCACATAGAAGTGCGCCATTACTAACAATTTTTTTTAAAATATTTCAGAAATTTTTTTTCAAAAAATTTTCAACTTTATTTTTTCGCTTTTTTCTTAATCTCGGGTCAATATGCTTAATCTCAAGTCAAATCGCACTCCATGGTCAAACTTCCCAAAAGGTCACCCATCCTCACACTACTCCAGCCCAAGCACGCTTAACTTCAGAGTTCTATCCAACCACAGCACCAGCTCACTTAACACGCACTTGTTGATACATCTAGCATATCAATCCTATTAAACCTTGTTGATGTCTAGGACTTTGTTCATGTTCATGTGTGATGAAATTTTGAAAAAATATTTCAAACTTTCGTTCATATTACGTATCATATTTTAAATATTTTTTCAAAAAAAATCGAACCAATTTTTTTTCTATTAGTAGTGGCGCACCTAGCAAGTGGTGCGCCACTACTAAGTTTGAATTTTTTTCCATTTTTTCCGCTCTACATCTTAAAAGCCCCGTATCTTTTATTCTGTTAGGTTTTTGGGGATTCTAAAAATGTTCAACCCTTGTTGAATTCGGATGTAACTTTTCGAGTAGATGATTTTTCATATAAAAAACTTTTTAATCCGAGTTCGTATGCAAAAGTTATGCCCATTTTACAAATTCCAGAGAGATTTTGCAAATAAAGTCAAAATTCATATTAGTAAATTTTCCCAACAACTAGACCACATATCACATGGGAAACTTATTTTCTTTTATTTTTTGAGATTTCCATCATTTTCTTTTATTTTTTTTAAAACTGAAAAGGCGGTCCACAGGCGGGGGGGGGGGGGGGGGGTGCATTCGTTGGAATTTGGGGTCAAAGTTAGTAATGGCGCACCGTGGTTGTCGTGCGCCACGGTGCGCCATTTGTTAATAGTGGCGCACCGAGGGTGTGGTGCGCCATTACTAGTTAAAAACTAGTAATGGCGCACTATCTCATGGTGCGCCATTACTAGTTTTGAAAAAAAATTGTTAGTAGTGGCGCACCGAGGGTGTGGTGCGCCATTACTAGTTTAAACTAGTAATGGGGCACCGTGCCCTGGTGCGCTATTACTAGTTTTGAAAAAAAAATTAGTAGTGGCGCACCGTGGATGTGGTGCGCCATTAGTGTTCATCACACTAATGGCGCACCGACACACGGTGCGCCACTGCTATATAGTAGTGGCGCACCACATGTGTGGTACGCCATTAATGTCTATATTATCTATAGCCCTTTTCCTAGTAGTGCACGAGGGTGGAGGGTGCGCCTGGAGGGGGGGGGGGGGTAGGCGCGCCCCCCTGCCTCGTGCTCTCCTCGTTGATTCCCTGACGTGTACTCCAAGTCTCCTGGATTGCTTCCGTTCCAAAAATAACTCTCCCGAAGGTTTCATTTCGTTTGGACTCCGTTTGATATTCCTTCTCTCCGAAACACTGAAACAAGGGAAAAACAGAAACTGGCACTGGGCTCTGGGTTAATAGGTTAGTCCCAAAAATAATATAAAAGTGTTTAATAAAGCCCATAAACATTCAAAACAGATAATATAATAGCATGAATACTTCATAAATTATGGATACGTTGGAGACGTATCAGCATCCCCAAGCTTAATTCCTGCTCGTCCTCGAGTACGTAAATGATAAAAGAAATAATTTATGAAGTGTGAATGCTAGCAGGTGGACAAGTTTGATCAATGATAATTTCAATCACCTTTTCTAGCATCATTATATGTCATAACAGTAGCTCAACTCATAAAACTTTTCATGATCAAGTAACAAGCTATTCACATGTTAAAGCATAGATCATAAACTTTCTTGAAAACTAACAAACAGTTCTCAGTCATCAAACAATTGCAATTCATCTTATTTTCAGGAAGGGTCTATGTAAGAGCTTTGATTTAGCAAATCCCACATACTCAACTATCATATAGTCTTCCATGATTGCTACCACTCAAAGCATATTTTTAGAACAAATAGCATCCATCAAACACAGAGAAATATACGGGCTTAATGTTTCGCCTCCCAACTTATTTATCATATTGATAATTGTCAACAATAATAATTCATGATCAAATATATTTGAATGGCCATATATGCTTAGATCTTTCCATCACATGATGCTAGCCAACTAAAGAGTAGGTTGGAATGACAAGGAATACTACTGACTCTTGCATAAAAGTAAAAGATAGGCCCTTCGCAGAGGGAAGCAGAGATTTGCAGAGGTGCGAGAGCTCGAAGCAAAAACATAGATGAAAATAGTTTTGAGAGGTATGCTTTCATTGTCAACATAACACCAAGAGTTCCCAATATCTTCCATACTAGATACATTATAGGCGGTTCCCACGCAGAAAGGTAAAGTTTTTACTCCCCCTCCACCAACATTCACACTCCACGGCTTGTCCGAAACAACGGGTGCCGTCCAACTATCAACTTTCCTCGGGGAGTTTTGTTTAAATTATTTACGAATTTGTTTTTGATCTTTTGATCATAGGACTGGGCATCCCAGTTACCAGCCATTTTCTCGTAAATGATGAGCGGAGTCCACTCATCATGAGAATAACCCACCTAGCATGGAAGATACTGACAGCCCCTAGTCGCTACATGAGCGATTCGGGCATACAAAACAGATTATTATTTGAAGGTTTAGAGTTTGGCACATGCAAATTTACATAGAACGACAGGTAAATACCGCATATAGGTAGATATGGTGGACACTCATGGAAGAAGCTTGGTTCAAGGAATTTGGATGCACAAGCAGTATTCCCGCTTATTACAAATATTTTGGCTAGCAAAGGATTCTAAATAGCAAGCACCACATGTTAGAGGATCCATGACAATATAACTTCTATACAAATATACCCAACCATAACTCATTATGTTGTCTTCCTTGTCCAACTTCAACTAATTTGCTCAGGTTTGAAATTAATTAATGGGGCTCACAATCATAGAAGATGTCCAAGATAGTATTATATGTGAAATCTCTCTTCCTTCAATATTCTTTCATGAATTTTTCAAGTGACCAATACAATGTTTGCTAACCTTCAATAAATTTACCACCTCTACTTCTTATATGTGATGGTATTACGCCCCATGGGAAAGGCATATGAAACATATATAATTTCAGATTTATGACATTCAAATCATTCAACCATTTACTCATAGGATATAAGTGAAGCACACGAGTAAATGACAAACTACTCCAAAAAGATATAAGTGAAGATCAATGAGTAGTTAAATAATTATGTAGCTATGTGAAGACTCTCTCTCATTTAAGAATTTCAGATCTTGGGATATTATTCAAATAGCAAGCAAAACAAAATAAAATGAGATTTCAAGGATATCACTAATCATGTGAAGAAGCTAAAACTTAGGCTCAACCGATACTAACCGATAATTGTTGAAGAAGAAAGGTGGGATGCCTACCGGGCATCCCCAAGCTTAGATTGTTGAGACTTCTTGAAATATTATCTTGGGGTGCCTTGGGCATCCCCATGCTTGAGCTTTTGTGTCTCCTTAATTCCTTTTATATCACGGTTTAGCTTCATCCACACCAAACTCAACAAGAACTCGTGAGATAAGTTAGTATAAACCAATGCAAAAACCTTATCATTTTCTACTGTAACAAATCACTAAGTTATTATTCAACATTTCCTAAATGCCTCTGCATATTTAATACTCCTATCCTCAAATAGAATCATTAAACAAGCAAACATATGCAAACAATGCAAACATAACAGCAATCTGCCAAAACAGTACAGTCTGTAAAGAATGCAAGATTCATCATACTTCCCTAACTCCAAACATTATGAAATTCTACCACACTGTAGAAAATTTATCAGAGCTCAGTATGCAAAAAGTTTCAACATTTTATCATATTCTGACTTTTCTAGGGAATTTTTGCAACAGCGGTAAACATTCTGTTTTGAAACAGCAACATGTATACTTGCAAAATAAGCATGTAAAGGCTATCCTTCACATTTTTATTGAAATGAAAGATGCAAAACATTATTATAAATAACAGCAAGGAAATACTAACAAAAGAAAATGATGCTCCAAGCAAAACACATATCATGTGGTGAATAAAAATATAGCTCCAAGTAAAGTTACCGATGAACGAAGACGAAAGAGGGGATGCCTTCCGGGGCATCCCCAAGCATAGGCTCTTGGTTGTCCTTGAATATTGCCTTGGGTGCCTTGGGAATCCGCAAGCTTAGGCTCTTGCCACTCCTTATTCCATAGTCCATCGAATCTTTACCCAAATCTTGAAAACTTCACAACACAAAACTTAACAGAAAACTCGTAAGCTCCGTTAGCATAAGAAAATAAATCACCACTTTTGGTACTGTTGTGAACTCATTCTAAATTCATATTGGTGTAATATCTACTGTATTCCAACTTATATATGGTTTAAACCCTCCGATACTACTCATAGATTCATCAAAATAAGCAAACAACACATAGAAAACAGAATCTGTCAAAAATAGAACAGTCTGTAGTAATCTGTAACTAACGCAAACTTCTGGAACTCAGAAAGATCTACCAAAATAGGACGGCCTAGATAATTTGATTATTGATCTGCTGCCATTGGAATCAGTATTTTATCACGTTCTTGTGATTTTAAACAATTCTTTTCGTGAACAGAAAGTTTCTGGAATTTTCAGCAAGATCAAATAACTATCATCCAAGAAGATCCTATAGGTCTTACTTGGCACAAACACTAATTAAAACATAAAACCACATCTAACCAGAGGCTAGATAGATTATTTATTACTAAACAGAACCAAAAAGCAAGAAACTAAAATAAAGTTGGGTTGCCTCCCAACAAGCGCTAACGTTTAACGCCCCTAGCTAGGCATGATGATTTCAATGATGCTCACATAAGAAATAAGAATTGAAACATAAAGAGGGCATCATGAAGAATATGACTAGCACATTTAAGTCTAACCCACTTCCTATGCATAGGGATTTTGTGAGCAAACAACTTATGGGAACAATAATCAACTAGCATAGGAAGGCAAAACAAGCATAACTTCGAAACTTTAAGCACATAGAGAGGAAACTTGATATTATTGCAATTCCTACAAGCATATATTCCTCCCTCATAATAATTTTCAGTAGCATCATGAATGAATTCAACAATATAACCAGCACCTAAAGCATTCTTTTCATGATCTACAAGCATAGAAATTTTATTACTCTCCACATAAGCAAAATTCTTCTCATGAACAATAGTGGGAGCAAGCTCAACAAAATAACTATCATGTGATTGAAAATTAAGATCAAGATGACAAGTTTCATGGTTATCATTATTCTTTAAAGCATACGTGTCATCAAAATAATCATCATAGATAGGAGGCATGCTTTCATCATAGTAAATTTGCTCATCAAAGCTTGGGGGACAAAAAATATCATCTTCATCAAACATAGCTTCCCCAAGCTTGTGGCTTTGCATATCATTAGCATCATGGATATTCAAGGAATTCATACTAACAACATTACAATCATGCTCATCATTAAAGTATTTAATGCGAAACATTCTAATGCATTCTTCCTCTAACATTTCGGCACAATTTTCCTTTCCATCATACTCACGAAAGATATTAAAAAGATGAAGCGTATGAGGCAAACTCAATTCCATTTTTTTGTAATTTTCTTTTATAGAGTAAACTAGTGATAAAACAAGAAACAAAAAGGTTCGATTGCAAGATCTAAAGATATAACTTCAAGCACTCACCTCCCCGGCAACGGCGCCAGAAAAGAGCTTGATGTCTACTACGCAACCTTCTTCTTGTAGGCGTTGTTGGGCCTCCAAGTGCAGAGGTTTGTAGGACAGTAGCAAATTTCCCTCAAGTGGATGACCTAAGGTTTATCAATCCGTGGGAGGCGTAGGATGAAGATGGTCTCTCTCAAACAACCCTGCAACCAAATAACAAAGAGTCTCTTGTCTCCCCAACACACCCAATACAATGGTAAATTGTATAGGTGCACTAGTTCGGCGAAGAGATGGTGATACAAGTGCAATATGGATGGTAGATATATGTTTTTGTAATCTGAAATGATAAAAACAGCAAGGTAACTAAAGATAAAATTGAGCACAAACGGTATTGCAATGCTAGGAAACAAGGCCTAGGGTTCATACTTTCACTAGTGCAAGTTTTTTCAACAATAATAACATAATTGGATCATATAACTATCCCTCAACATGCAACAAAGAGTCACTCCAAAGACACTAATAGAGGATAACAAACGAAGAGATTATGGTAGGGTACGAAACCACCTCGAAGTTATCCTTTCTGATCGATCTATTCAAGAGTCCGTAGTAAAATAACATGAAGCTATTCTTTCCGTTCGATCTATCATAGAGTTCGTACTAGAATAACACCTTAAGACACAAATCAACCAAAACCCTAATGTCACCTAGATACTCAAATGTCACCTCAAGTATCCGTGGATATGGTTATACGATATGCATCACACAATCTCAGATTCATCTATTCAACCAACACAAAAGTACTTCAAAGAGTGCCCCAAAGTTTCTACCGGAGAGTCAAGACGAAAATGTGTGCCAACCCCTATGCATAAGTTCATGGGCAGAACCCGCAAGTTGATCACCAAAACGTACATCAAGTGGATCACGTGATATCCCATTGTCACCACAGATATGCACGGCAAGACATACATCAAGTGTTCTCAAATCCTTAAAGACTCAATCCAATAAGATAACTTCAAAGGGAAAACTCAATCCATTACATGAGAGTAGAGGGGGAGAAACATAATAAGATCCAACTATAATAGCAAAGCTCGCGATACATCAAGATCGTACCACCTCAAGAACACGACAGAGAGAGAGAGATCAAACACATAGTTACTGGTATATACCCTCAACCCCGAGGGTGAACTACTCCCTCCTCGTCATGGAGAGCGCCGGGATGATGAAGATGGCCACCGGTGAGGGATCCCCCCTCCGGCAGGGTGCCGGAACAGGGTCCCGATTGGTTTTTCGTGGCTACAGAGGCTTGCGGCGGCGGAACTCCCGATCTCTTCTGTTCCCCAATGTTTTTAGGGTATATGGATATATATATATAGGTGAAAGAAGTCGGTCAGGTGAGCCACGAGGGTGGAGGGCGCGCCTGGGGGGGGGGGGGGGTAGGCGCGCCCCCTGCCTCGTTCTCTCCTCATTGATTCCCTAACGTGTACTCCAAGTCTCCTGGATTGCTTCCGTTCCAAAAATATCTCTCTCCAAGGTTTCATTCCGTGTGGACACCGTTTGATATTCCTTTTCTGCGAAACACTGAAACAAGGGAAAAAACAGAAACTGGCACTGGGCTCTGGGTTAATAGGTTAGTCCCAAAAATAATATAAAAGTGTTTAATAAAGCCCATAAACATCCTTGACAGATAATATAATAGCATGAATACTTCATAAATTATAGATACGTTGGAGATGGATCAGCCATCGTTGATTTCTTCCGACCAACTGATACGTCTCCGTCGTATCTATAATTTTTTATTATTCCATGCCAATATTCTACAACTTTCATATACATTTGGCAACTTTTTATACTATTTTTGGGACTAACATATTGATCCAGTGCCGAGTGTCAGTTCCTGTTTGTTGCATGTTTTTTGTTTCGCAGAAAATTCATATCAAACGGAGTCCAAACAGGTTAAAATTGACAGAGATTTTTTTTGGAATATTTGTGATTTTTGGGAAGAAGAATCAACGCGATATGATGCCTGAGGGGGCCACGAGGTAGGGGGGCGCACCCCAGGGGGTCAGGCGCGCCCTGGACCCTCGTGGCCACCCCGTAAGGAGGTTGGAGCCCTTCTTTCGCCGCAACAAAGATAATTTCCGGATAGAGATCGTGTCCAAAATTCAGCCCAATCGGAGTTACGGATCTCCGGTTATGAAAGAAACGGTGAAAGGCCAGATCTGAGAACGCAGAAACAGAGAGAGACAGAGATACATATCCAATCTCGGAGGGGCTCTCGCCCCTCCCACGCCATGGAGATCATGGACCAGAGGGGAAACCCTTCTCCCATCTAGGGAGAAGGTCAAGGAAGAAGAAGAAGGAGGGGGGCTCTCTCCCCCTCGCTTCCGATGGCGCCGGAGCGCCACCGGGGGCCATCATCATCACCGCGATCTACACCAACACCTCCGCCATCTTCACCAACATCTCCATCACCTTCCCCCATCTATCTACAGCGGTCCACTCTCCCGCAACCCGCTGTACCCTCTACTTGAACATGGTGCTTTATGCTTCATATTATTATCCAATGATGTGTTGCCATCCTATGATGTCTGAGTAGATTTTCGTTGTCCTATCGGTAATTGGTGAATTGCTATGATTGATTTAATTTTCTTGTGGTTATGTTGCTGTCCTTTGGTGCCCATCATATGAGCGCGCGCGTGGATCACACCATTGTTGGGGAACGTAGTAATTTCAAAAAAATTCCTACGCACACACAGGATCTTGGTGATGCATAGCAACGAGAGGGGAGAGTGTTTGTCCACGTACCCTCGTAGAATGAAAGTGGAAGCGTTAACACAACGCGGTTGATGTAGTCGTACGTCTTCACGATCCGACCGATCCAAGTACCGAACGTACATCACCTCCGAGTTCAGCACACGTTCAGCTCGATGACGTCCCGCGAACTCCGATCGAGCAGAGCTTCACGGCAGAGTTCCGTCAGCACGACAACGTGAACAGTGATGATGTTGCTACCGACGCAGGGCTTCGCCTAAGCACTGCTACGATATGACCGAGGTGGAATATGGTGGAGAAGGGCACCGCACACTGCTGGAATAGATCAATAGATCAACTTGTGTGTCTAGAGGTGCCCCCTGCCCCCGTATATAAAAGAGCAAGGGGGGAGGCGGCCGGCCAGGAGGAGGGCGCGCCAAGGGGGGAGTCCTACTCTCACCGGGAGTAGGACTCCTCCTTTTCCTTGTTGGAGTAGGAGAGGGAAGGAAGGGAGAGATGAGGAGAAGGAAAAAGGGGGGCGCCGCCCCCCCTCCTTGTCCAATTCGGATAAATAAGGGGAGGGGGCGTGCGGCTGCCTTGGCCGCCCCTCCTCTTCTCCCACTAAGGCCCATGATGCCCAATTAACTCCCGGGGGGGTCCGGTAACCCCCCGGTACTCTGCTTTTTCTCCGAAACCAATCGGAACACTTCCGGTGTCCGAATATAGTCGTCCAATATATCGATCTTTACGTCTCGACCATTTCGAGACTCCTCGTCATGTACGTGATCCTATAAGGGACTCCGAACTACCTTCGGTACATCAAAACACAAAAACTCATAATACCGATCGTCACCAAACTTTAAGCGTGCGGACCCTACGGGTTCGAGAACAATGTAGACATGACCGGGACATGTCTCCGGTCAATAACCAATTGCGGAACCTGGATGCTCATATTGGCTCCTACATATTCTACATAGATCTTTATCGGTCAAACCGCATAACAACATACGTTGTTCCCTTTGTCATCGGTATGTTACTTGCCCGAGATTCGATCGTCGGTATCTCAATACCTAGTTCAATCTCGTTTACCGGAAAGTCTCTTTACTCGTTCCGTAATGCATCATCCCGCAACTAACTCATTAGTCACATTGCTTGCAAGGCTTATAGTGATGCGCATTACCGAGAGGGCCCAGAGATACCTCTCCGATACACGGAGTGACAAATCCTAATCTTGATTCATGCCAACCCAACAAACACCTTCGGAGACACATGTAGAGCATCTTTATAATCACCCATTTACGTTGTGATGTTTCATTTCACACAAAGTGTTCCTCCGGATATTCGGGAGTTGCACAATCTCATAGTCCGAGGAACATGTATAAGTCATGAAGAAAGCAGTAGCAATAAAACTGTGACGATCACAATGCTAAGCTAATGAATGGGTCTTGTCCATCACATCATTCTCCTAATGATGTGATCCCGTTCATCAAATGACAACACATGTATATGGCTAGGAAACATAACCATCTTTGATGAACAAGCTAGTCAAGTAGAGGCATACTAGGGACACATTGTTTTGTCTATGTATTCACACATGTATCAAGTTTCTGGTTAATACAATTCTAGCATGAATAATAAACATTTATCATGAAATAAGGAAATAAATAATAACTTTATTATTTCCTTTAGGGCATATTTCCTTCAGTCTCCCACTTGCACTAGAGTCAATAATCTAGTTCACATCGCCATGTGATTTAACATCAATAGTTCACATCTTTATGTGGTTAACACCCATAGTTCACATAGACATGTGACCAACACCCAAAGGGTTTACTGGAGTCAGTAATCTAGTTCATATCGCTATGTGATTAACACCCAAAGAGTACTAAGGTGTGATCATGTTTTGCTTGTGAGATTATTTTAGTCAACGGGCATGTCACATTTAGATCCGTAAGTATTTTGCAAATTTCTATGTCTACAATGCTCTGCATGGAGCTACTCTAGCTAATAGCTCCCACTTTCAATATGTATCTAGATGGAGACTTAGATTCATCCAGATCGGTGTCAAAGCTTGCATCGACATAACTCTTTAGGACAAAACTTTTGTCACCTCCATAATCGAGAAACATATCCTTATTCCACCAAGGATAATTTTGACTGCTGTCCAGTGATCTACTCCTAGATCACTATTTGTACTCCCTTGCCAAACTCAGTGTAGGGTATACAATAGATCTGGTACATAGCATGGCATACTTTATAGAACCTATGGCTCAGGCATAGGGAATGACTTCCATTCTCTTTCTATCTTCTGCCGTGGTCGGGCTTTGAGTCTTACTCAATTTCACACCTTGTAACACAGGCAAGAACTCTTTCTTTGACTGTTCCATTTTGAACTACTTCAAAATCTTGTCAAGGTATGTACTCATTGAAAAAACTTATCAAGTGTCTTGATCTATCTCTATAGATCTTGATGCTTCAATATGTAAGCAGCTTCACCGAGGTCTTTCTTTGAAAAACTCCTTTCAAATACTCCTTTATGCTTTCCAGAAAATTCTACATTATTTCCGATCAACAATATGTCATTCACATATACTTATCAGAAATGTTGTAGTGCTCCCACTCACTTTCTTGTAAATACAGGCTTCACCGCAAGTTTGTATAAAACTATATGCTTTGATCAACTCATCAATGCGTATATTCCAACTCCGAGATGCTTGCACCAGTCCATAGATGGATCGCTGGAGCTTGCACATTTTATTAGCACCTTTAGGATTGACAAAACCTTCTGGTTGCATCATATACAACTCTTCTTTAAGAAATCCATTAAGGAATGTAGTTTTGACCTCCATTTGCCAGATTTCATAAAATGTGGCAATTTGGTAACATGATTCGGTCAGACTTAAGCATCGCTACGAGTGAGAAAATCTCGTCGTAGTCAACTCCTTGAACTTTGTCAAAAACCTTTTTCGACAAGTCTAGCTTTGTAGATAGTAACACTACTATCAGTGTCCGTCTTCCTCTTGAAGATCCATTTATTATCAATGGCTTGCCGATCATCAGGCAAGTCAACCAAAGTCCATACTTTGTTCTCATACATGGATCCCATCTCAGATTTCATGGCCTTAAACCATTTTGCGGAATCTGGGCTCATCATCGCTTCCTCATAGTTCGTAGGTTTGTCATGGTCAACTAACATGACCTCCAGAACAGGAATACCGTACCACTCTGCTGCGGACCGTACTCTGGTTGACCTACGAGGTTCGGTAGTTACTTGATCTGAAGTTTCATGATCATCATCATTAATCTTCCTCACTAATTGGTGTAGCCATCACTGGAACTGATTTCTCTGATGAACTATTTTCCAATTCGGGAGAAGGTACAGTTACCTCATCAAGTTCTACATTCCTCCCACTCACTTCTTTCGAGAGAAACTCCTTCTCTAGAAAGGATGCATTCTTAGCTACGAATAGTTTGCCTTCGGATCTGTGATTAGAAGGTGTACCCAATAGTCTCCTTTGGGTATCCTATGAAGACGCATTTCTCCAATTTGGATTCGAGCTTATCAGGTTGAAACTTTTTCACATAAGCATCAGAACTCCAAACTTTAAGAAACGACAGCTTAGGTTTCTTGCTAAACCATAGTTCATACGGTGTCATCTCAACGGATTTAGATGGTGCCCTTTTTAACGTGAATGCAGCTGTCTCTAATGCATAACCCCAAAACGATAGTGGTAAATCAGTAAGAGACATCATAGATTGCACTATATCCAATAAAGTATGGTTATGACGTTTGGACACACCATTATGCTGTGGTGTTCCAGGTGGCATGAGTTTGTGAAACTATTCCACATTGTTTTAATTGAAGGCCAAACTCGTAACTCAAATATTTGCCTCTATGATCAGATCGTAGAAACTTTATTTTCTTGTTACGATGATTCTCTCCTTCACTCTGAAAATCTTTGAACTTTTCAAGTGTTTCAGACTTATGTTTCATCAAGTAGATATACACATATCTGCTCAAATCATCTGTGAAGGTCAGAAAACAATGATACCCGCCGTGAGCCTCAACACTCATTGGACCGCATACATCGGTATGTATTATTTCCAACAGGTCTGTTACTCGCTCCATTGTTCCGGAGAATGGAGTCTTAGTCATCTTGCCCATGAGGCATGGTTCGCAAGCATCAACTGATTCATAATCAAGTGATTCCAAAAGCCCATCAGCATGGATTTTCTTCATGCTCTTTACACCAATATGACCTAAACGGCAGTCCCACAAATAAGTTGCACTATCATTATTAACTTTGCATCGTTTGGCTTCAATATTATGAATATGTGTATCATTACGATCGAGATTCAATAAACCATTCACCTTGGGTGTATGACCATTGAAGGTTTTATTCATGTAAACAGAACAACAATTATTCTTCGACTTTAAATGAATAACCGTATTGCAATAAACATGATCAAATCATATTCATGCTTAACGCAAACACCAAATAACATTTATCTAGGTTCAACACTAATCCCGAAAGTATAGGGAGTGTGCGATGATGATCATATCAATCTTGGAACTAATTCCAACACACATCGTCACTTCACCCTTAACTAGTCTCTGTTCATTCTGCAACTCCCGATTCGAGTTACTAATCTTAGCAAATGAACTAGTATCAAATACGGAGGGGTTGCTATAAACACTAGTAAAGTACACATCAATAACATGTATATCAAATATACCTTTGTTTACTTTGCCATCCTTTCTTATCCGCCAAATACTTGGGGTAGTTCCGCTTCCAGTGACCAGTCCCTTTGCAGTAGAAGCACTTAGTCTCAGGCTTAGGTCCAGACTTGGGCTTCTTCACTTGAGCAGCAACTTGCTTGCCGTTCTTCTTGAAGTTACCCTTCTTCCCTTTGCCCTTTTCTTGAAACTAGTGGTCTTATCAACCATCAACACTTGATGCTTTTCTTGATTTCTACCTTCGTCGATTTCAGCATCACGAAGAGCTTGGGAATCGTTTCCGTCATGCCTTGCATATTATAGTTCATCACGAAGTTCTAGTAACTTGGTGATAGTGACTAGAGAACTCTGTCAATCCCTATCTTATCTGGAAGATTAACTCCCACTTGATTCAAGTGATTGTAGTACTCAGACATTCTGAGCACATGCTCACTAGCTGAGCAATTCTCCTCCATCTTGTAGGCAAAGTGCTTGTCAAAGGTCTCGTACCTTTCGACATGGGCATGAGTCTGAAATACCAATTTCAACTCTTGGAACATCTCATATGCTCCGTGGCGTTCAAAACGTCTTTGAAGCCCCGATTCTAAGCCGTAAGGCATGGTGCACTAAACTATCAAGTAGTCATCATATCGAGCTTGTCAAACGTTCATAACGTCTGCATATGGTCCTGCAATCGGTCAGTCACACTAGTAGAAAAAGGGCCTATTGTCCCGGTTCGTAAGGCCCATTTGTCCCGGTTTTTGAACCGGGACAGATGGGCCTCCACGTGGCCGGTGCTGCGAGCCCAGGCAGGATGGCCTTTAGTCCTGGTTGTTGGCACCAATCAGGACCAATAGGCATCCACGCGTCAGCTGTTGAGGGGCTAGGGTTTTTGTTTTTTTTCTAAAGGGGGGGATTTGGGGGTTTTGTATGATTAATTAAGGTGTTTCATATATTGTGTTAGGTAGCTAATTAATTAATAGAGAGAAGTGTCCTCTCTTATCTCCGTGCTTGGTCGACGCTACGTAGTATACGTATAGAGAGGCCCTCGACATGCTAGCTAGTAAGCAAATGAAGGAAACCATTAAATACAGAAGTTCGGCATCCATACCGAGAGAAGTGATCGACCTCTCCTTCTCTGAGAGATTGGTCGAACAACAAGTTTTCGTATTATCTATCCGACGCTACTGGCTACATACATATACAATGTAAGATCTCTTACAATCCCCTATCATCTGAACTCAAGTTCCACATGGTATTCTCCGGCTTTATTGATGATGTGGTCAAGAAAGAATCCCGCCAATTCCTCTTGAATTGCTTTCATGCGATCTTCTGGTAGGAGTTCATTCCGCATCTGCCACGTCTAATTTGAAGGAGGGGGTTAATACATATATATGAATGAAACTCAACAGAAATGATGGTGTAATAAAATGAAATTGTGAATATTATTGCTTACGCACTTCATATTGTCTTTTAGAGTACCCCCGCTTATCTTTGCAAGTCGCGTTATAGATGAACTCGCACACGTAGTATCCACAGTAATCATTCCCTTGTTCCTGCCACAAGCACTTTACGAGAAATAGAGGTCAATCAAACTGATAATGAAGCATTATAAATGGCATTGATGAAAGTAGCTAGAATCAACGGGAGATGCGCGGAACTAGCTAGCTAGTAGTACTTACTTTCGGGTATGTATATGGTAGCTCCTTCGGCAGTCCCGGAGCTTCTGCGGTGAACTTTTTCCAAACCCTGCGAGATAAAGAAAATAATTATTACTTGAGATATCAGGAAATGAACAAAAAGTTGCCGATATGGTGCCATAATGATCGATTGAACTTACTTGTTTGAGAATTTTAGTCATGTCCGCATAGGTCTCGGGTCCTTTCGTCTAGAGTCTAAGACGGTTACTAGTCCCTGCTCAAGCTTAATCTCCAGGAGAATATAGTGGAAGCTGCGCACGCATACATAACTCATCAATTACATTACTATAACCTCGCTCGAGTAATAAGGGAAACCGAATATGCACAAGACAATAGCACTCACTTGAAGTTGTAAGGAAAGAGTATTTTATCTTTGTTTTGATTTATTATCAATGATTTGAGCATGTTGGCCTCGGCATCTTTGGCACTCTTTTTAACCGTAAATTCATCTATGAGATTTGGGTTAATGAACCCAATATCATACATTTCTGATTTTATGCACTCGATGATCTTCAATCTGCATAATATAGTGAGGATAATTATAAATACATGCAATGAAAGAGCTGAGCTATATATAGAGACTTAACCGAAGTAGTACTTACAGACAGTAGCAAGTGACCGTTAATTTATCGAGGGCCTCTTGATTGAAAAATTGAAAGAACTCCTCAATTGGAACAGACAACAGATCAATTCCAACGAGGTTGTGCTCCTCTTTAACTCTCAGATACAAACTATTCGCCCCCCAAGACTCTCTGCAGGTTTTCATGTACCAATCATGGAATCTTCGCATCATCGTTGTTAGAGATTTTTATCTTTGACAAGAGGCTTCCCGTAATGGTATTTGTGTTCGTCCACCTCCAAGAAATCATAATGTACATCGTCGGGCAGGTAATCTCCAAGATTGTTATAACCGGGCACCATCCTCGGATCATTAGCGACGATATCGCTAGACACCTTGAGCGGGGGGCACGATTAGTCCGCTTGTTCGCCGAGCTGGGCAATTTTTCTCCCAACTCGTCGTTCTGCTAACCTTCGATCACCAACAGTACTTCTCGACCGCTCCGCTTCAATATATACCTTTTCAGTAATGCGCTCATAGTGTGTTTTCGGCGGAGACTTTGGTGGTTTCCTCAGGGCATCGATAGTGCGCTTTGCTTTCACCGGATCTATCTTCTCCTTCGGAGGTGGATGTTTCTTTGCTTTCACCCCTTCAAAGAAGTTCTTCACTTCTTTTTCCACGATCTTCGTGTTTTCTTCCACGGTCCTCTCGTATGTTAACTTCTCTAGAGGCTTGAGAGGTGGACCGAATCTGTATTGCCTCCCGCCCCTGGCTCTACTGCTAGACGCCAGAGCAGACGGAGCGGCTGCGGCTGTCTTCTTTCGTGCTTGCTTACGAGGCAGAGGAGAAGGACTACAACGCACCGGAGCAGCTGTACCGGCGGCGGGTCTCTTCCGCCCTTGCTGGCGAGGCGGAGAAGGAGGAGGCTGGCTGCTCGGGTGCACCGGCGCAGGCGGAGAAGGAGGCGGAGTGCCGCCACGCGCCGAAGAAGGAGGCTGAGTGCCCTGATCACTTACCGGAGGAGGAGGCGGAGGAGGAGGCGGAGTGCCTTGACTCGCCGGAGGAGGAGGAGGAGGCAGAGGTGTCTAGTTCGGAAGGTTGATGAGCTCCTTCCGCCATAGGCATTGAGTCTTCAGAGAAGAACCCAACCGAGTCTCCCCTTCACCGGTAGGGTGGTCAAGCTCGAGGTCCTCAAATCCGTCCGTTATTTCATCCACCATCACCCTAGCATATCCTTCTGGAATCGGTCGGCAGTGGTAGGTTCCGCCAGGTTCAGTAGGTAAAACAGAGCCAACGGCCACCATGACTTTGAATTTCATCCATTGCATCATAAGGTGGCAATGTTGAGACTCCGTGATAGCATCCACGGGGTAGCTAGCAGGAGCCGTGAAGACAGGCTCCACCTGAAGCTGCTCGGTGGAAGCCACGCTGCTTCTCCGCTGAGATGGCGGGGTAGCTTCAGGGGAAGCTTCGGCAGGTCGTTTGCTGCGATTTGCTTCTCGTTCCTCTATCGCTTGTACCCTTGCGTGCAGCGCCTGCAGTTGGGTATGCTCCACTTTCTTCCTCCTCTCCTGGCATTTGTAACCCCCTGCGTCCGGAAACCCAGCCTTCCACCGAATGGAGCCTGGCGTGCCTCGTGTCCGTCCAGGGTGCTCAGGATTCCCGAGGGCCATTGTGAGCTCGTCGTTATCTCCGTCTGGAACGAACGTCCCTTGATGCGCTGCCTCGATATACCCCTGAAGCCTCCTGACGGGTATTCTTAGTTGCTCGTCCGTCCAAATGCACTTCCCTGATACAGGGTCCAAGGATCCGCCAACCCCGAAGAACCAAGTCCGGCAATGGTCTGGCCAGTTCAATGTCTCTGGTTCGACCCCTTTATCAATCAGGTCATTCTCAGCCTTGGCCCACAACGACCGGGCTTTGAGGTAGCCACCTGACCCCATGCGATGGTGATGCTTCTTCTTCGCAGCATTTTTATTGTTTGTTACTGACATCTTCTTACTCTTGTCCGATGTCTTGTGGGCCACAAATGTGGTCCAGTGATCTCTGATCTTCTCATACCGGACGGTGAATTCTGGTGTCATTTCTTTGTCGACAAACGATGTTTTCATCTCATTCTTCCACCTCCTGAATAGTTCTGACATCTTCTCTAGAGCATGAGACTTGATCAATTGCTCTTTAACTGGCTTCTCCGGATCCTCCTCTCGCGGTAGGGTGAAATTTGCCTTAAGCGCGGTCCAAAGATCATCTTTCTGCATATCGGAGACATAAGACACCTCAGGGTCTTCATTCTTAGGCTTTAACCATTAGTGGATACTGATCGGGATCTTGTCCCTAACAAGAACCCCGCACTGAGCAGCAAATGCTTCCTTTGTCCGGATGGGTTCAATCGGCATGCCATCGCGCGCGATTGCTGTGATCTCAAACCTTTCATCCGAGCGCAACTTTTTCTTCGGGCCTCGTCTCTTAACCGAAGTTGTGCTTGATCCGGAGGGCTAGAAAGAAGAAGAAAGACGGGAGTTAATTAATATGTGTACATATACCAAAACAATGAATGCATCCATTAGCTAGTCAGCACAGGCTTAACTAATATATATACCTAGCCGGACTCGGTTCGGTTACCGGAGCCGTCATCACGGTCTCCTTCTTGCACCGGCATTGGTTCATCAGAGCCGTCATCACGGTCTCCTTCTTGCACCGGCATTGGGTCACTGGAGCCATCATAATCATAGCCTGCTTCTTCACCCTGTCCTTCCAGACCATCGGTGTCATTGAGATACAACAAGACGGCATCACTTCCTTGTGCGATTATGTCCCCCAACACCGCTTCTGTTGCTTCGTCTCGGTGGTGCTCTATAGTTTCTGCAAACATTTACAACATGGCAATTATTATTCAAACATGACAGATGGATATATTAGTGTCAAACGTAGAACTAGCTAGCTAATCACAATAAGGAATCATATTAGTGGCCTAGACGCTGCTTCTCTAGGGTTTGGGATGGCCTCGGAAACGCTTCAAGGGTTTGGGGTGGCCTCGACAACGTTTCAAGGGTATGGGCTGGCCTCGACGACAATGCTCTTTTAACTTGGTAAATCTGGGTGGCCTCGAGAGAGTTTGTCGGGAAGGGGCGCGGCGGGAGGGGGTAGGAGACCGACATCGTTTTTTTCTAGGTTTTGGGTGTCCTCGAGAGTTTTGGTCGAGCGAGAGGGCCGGGGGGGTATATCGACCCCCCTCGTGTTATCGGGGAGGGGGTATATCGACCCCCCCTCGTGTTGATGTTATCGGGAGGGGGTTATATCGACAACGACGACATACATACATGGGAAAATAATGTTATCGGGGAGGGGGTATATCGACCCCCCCTCGTGTTGAAGTTATCGGGGGGGGGGGGGGGGTATATCGACAACGACATACCCGATAAAAAATAAGAAAATGAAGAAGAAATAAAAAGAGGAGAAGAAGAAAGGAATAGAGGAGAAGATCGAACAAAAAAAAGTAAAAAAAGAGGATAAGAAGAAAGGAATAGAGGAGAAGAAGAAAAAAATAGAAAATAACTATTTTTTCTTCTTATCCTCTATTCCTTTCTTCTTCTCCTCTTCATTTTCTTCATTTTTCCTCTTCTTATTTATTTCTCCTCTTCTTCCTCTCCTCTTCTTCTCCTTTCTTCCTCTTCTTATTTTCCTTTTTTCCTCTCCTTCTTTTTCTTCTTCTTCCTTCTTCCTAGCTAGATATATAAAACTTTTCTCAAATTGTAAATTTTGCATATATATATATATAAATTTTCTAAAAATATGCATATATAAAACTTTTTCTTCTTCTTCTTCCTTCTTCCTTATCGTCCTTCATCCTAAATATATAGAACTTTTCTAAAAATGAAACTAACCTAAAATGTACTAAATCAGAGAACATATATAGATAAAACTTTTCTATAAATCTAACTTTTGCATATATGAACATATATACAGAGAGAACATACATACATATATACATTTTTATAAAAAATCAAAAAACAAATCATCATATATATGAAAAAAAATCTGAAAAAACATGACATATAATCATATATACACACATACATATACATATAATCTGAAAAAAACATCATATAAATGTGGGAAAAAAACAGGGAGGAAGGGGGCGGCGCCGGCCTGACCAAGGAGAGGTGCGGCGTGGTCGGGGCAGGGGCAGAGGCACGGCGTCGGGGTAGAAGGCGGCGACGGCGGCGTGGTCGGGGCAGGGCGAGGGCGCGCGGCGTGGTCGGGGCGGGGCGACGGCGGCGTGGTCGGGGCGGGCCGACGGCGGCGTGGTCGGGGCAGGGGCGGCGGCGGCGGCGACGACGGGGCTGAGGGCGGCGACGGCGTTGACGTGCGAGCTCGGGCAGCCTGGCGGCGTCGTCGGGGCGGGGCAACTGCAGAGATGAGTGTGAAAAACGCAAAGTGTTTTCTTATATACCAAGGGCATTGGTACTGGTTCGTGGCACCAACCGGTACCAATGCACCCTTTAGTCCCGGTTGGTGCCACCAACCGGTAGCAAATATCTCTTTTTTCAACAGCCCAAAGGGCGGGAAGCGGCGGCATTTGGTCCTGGTTGGTGGCACCAACCGGGACTAAAGGGGTGGCATTGGTACCGGTTGGTGCCACGAACCGGTACCAATGCAGCCCATTAGTCTCGGTTGGTGCCACGAACCGGGACCAAAGGCCTTGCACAGCGGCGTGGTGGTGGGAGTTTAGTCCCACCTCGTTAGTTGAGAGGGGCACACAGTGGTTTATAAGCCCCACTGCCGCACCCTTCTCGAGCTCCTCTCCATTGCAGGCTTACGGGCCTAATTGTGACTGCTATGCCTGATGGGCCTACTGGGCCTTCTGCGGGCCTGAATCCTGGCCCATTGATGGCTTTCTAGTCGTATTCAGGCCGTGGTGGCCCAGTAGGTGGCAAATTTTTATTTTTTCGCAGTCATTTTGTTTTCTTTTTTGCTTTATTTATTTTGTTTTGTTTCTACTTACAACAAAATACTTTTTATTTTATTTTATTTTGTTTCTAATTACTTATTTATTTAATTTTATGATAATTCTTTTTGCTATTAAAGTTTCTAACAAAAAAAGTTCTTTATGAATATTCTTTTTGCTTTTAATGATTTTGAACAGAAAATACTTTGATAATTTTAGTTGCATCAATTTTATATAATTTTAGTTTCAATAATACTAGAGGTTGCTTATAATGTTTTGAACAGAAAATACTTTGATAATTTTAGCATCATAAATTTCATTTATGTTATTAAAGTTCATTTTATTTTGTTTCTACTTATATATTTTATTTTAGTTTATATTATTTTGTTTCTAATTACTTATTTATTTTATTTTATGATAATTCTTTTTGCTATTAAGGGTTTGTAACAAAAAAGTTCTTTATGAAAATTCTTTTTGCTTTTAATGATTTTGAACAAAAAATACTTTGATAATTCATACGGAAACTCATCTGTTACAAAGGGATTTCATTTTTTTTGAACTTATTTGAACTCCACAATTTTTCTGTGTTCAATTTTCAACCCTTTCCGACTTCATTTGTTATTTTTCATGCATTTACTCATTCTTTTGAGCTATAAGACCCTGAAATTGAAAAGCATCTCAAATGAACTCTGAAAAGGTTGAAAGTTGGCATGGTATCATCATTTCACCCACATAGCATGTGCAAGAAAGTAGAGAGGGTTACGGCAAAAACTGGATGCACTTCGTGTACAAAAAGGACAATCTCTTTCGAAGTATCAGGGTTTCATACGAAAACTCATCTGTTACAAAGGGATTTCATTTTCTTGAACTTATTTGAACTCCAGAGTTTTTCTGTGTTCAAAATGCACCATTTAAAGCCACATCATCAATTTTCAACCCATTCTGACTTCATTTGTTATTTTTCATGCATTTACTGATTATTTTGAGCTGTAAGACCCAGAAATTGATAAGTGACCAAATTAATAGAAGTTCATCATCACATTAAAACCAAAGTACATACATAGTTCTCATTGAACAACATATAGCTCTCCAGAGCATCTAATTAAACCATACATTGAAATTATGTAAAACATTTCAATGCAACAAGAAATGTGATCATAATCGCAACCAAGGTAACAATTGATCCAACTGCATAATGATACCAAGCCTCGGTATGAATGGCATATTTTCTAATCTTTCTAATCTTCAACCGCATTGAATCCATCTTGATCTTGTGATCATCGACGACATCCGCAACATGCAACTCCAATATCATCTTCTCCTCCTCAATTTTTTTTTATTTTTTCCTTCAAGTAGTTGTTTTATTCTTCAATTAAATTTAACCTCTCGACAATAGGGTCGGTTGGAATTTCCGGTTCAACCACCTCCTAGATAAATAAAATATATGTCACGTTGGTCGGCACAATTCTCATAAACAATAAATGAACCAAATAGTTATAACAAGATAATATATACCACATCCGAATTATAGACAAGACGAGGGCCGACAGGGGCGGATACCAAAACCATCACACTATATAATAACAAGGAATAATAAAAGTAAGAAAATTAGACAAGTATCTATCTGAAATAAGAATTTTTTTTCTTTCAGAAAGAAGATAAGAACAAGAGGCTCACCACGGTGGTGCCGGCGACGAGATCGGCGCGGGCGATCGACGGCGGTGAAGACGGGGACGGGACGTGACGGACCGCTAAACCTGAACAAATCTCGGGGAAAATGGAGCTCGGAGGTCGAGTTTCGAGAGGATAAAGATTAACTAGTGTGGCTCACACATTTCATCAAACACCTCATGTGCATAGGAGGTGAGCTAGAGCACCCAAATGCCCTCCCCTCGCCGGCCAGAAAAATAACTGTGGAGTGCTCTGCTGTGGCGATGGGGTATATATAGGCAGCTCATTTGTCCCGGTTCGTGGCTGAAACCGGGACTAAAGCCCAGCCATCTGTCCCGGTTCAAGACAAGAACCGGGACCAATGGTTGTGGGCCAGGAGCGATGCCCATTGATCCAGGTTCGTGCCTAGAACTGGGACAAATGGGTCCACACGAACCGGGACCAATGCCCACGAGGCCCCGGCCGGCCCCCTGGGCTCACGAACCGGGTCGAATGCCCCCATGGGTCCCGGTTCGTGGCCGAACCGGGACTAATGGGCTGGCCAGGCCCGAACGAAAGCCCTGTTTTCTACTAGTGTCACCTAGCGGTGCATCAAGGACATAATTCTTCTGTGCAGCAATGAGAATAATCCTCATATCACGGATCCAATCCGCATCATTGCTACTAACATGTTTCAACTTAGTTTTCTCTAGGAACATATGAAAAATAAAACAGGGGAGCTAATCACGAGCTATTGATCTACAACATAGATATATGCTAATACTACCAGGACTAAGTTCATGATAAATTTAAGTTCAATTAATCATATTACTTAAGAACTCCCACTTAGATAGACATCCCTCTAATCATCTAAGTGATCACGTGATCCAAATCAACTAAACCATGTCCGATCATCACGTGGGATGGAGTAGTTTTCAATGGTGAACATCACTATGTTGATCATATCTACTATATGATTCACGCTCGACCTTTCGGTCTCAGTGTTCCGAGGCCATATCTGCATATGCTAGGCTCGTCAAGTTTAACCTGAGTATTCTGTGTGTGCAAAACTGGCTTGCACCCGTTGTAGATGAACGTAGAGCTTATCACACCCGATCATCACGTGGTGTCTTGGCACGACGAACTTTGGCAACGGTGCATACTCAGGGAGAACACTTTTATCTTGAAATTTAGTGAGAGATCATCTATTAATGCTACCGTCAATCAAAGCAAAATAAGATGCATAAAAGATAAACATCACATGCAATCAATATAAGTGATATGATATGGCCATCATCATCTTGTGCTTGTGATCTCCATCTCCGAAGCACCGTCATGATCACCATCGTCACCGGCGCGACACCTTGATCTGCATCGTAGCATCATTGTCGTCTCGCCAACTATTGCTTCTACGACTATCGCTACCGCTTAGTGATAAAGTAAAGCAATTACAGGGCGATTGCATTGCATACAATAAAGCGACAACCATATGGCTCCTGCCAGTTGCCGATAACTCAGTTACAAAACATGATCATCTCATACAATATAGCATCATGCCTTGACCATATCACATCACAACATGCCCTGCAAAAACAAGTTAGACGTCCTCTACTTTGTTGTTGCAAGTTTTACGTGGCTGCTACGGGTTGAGCAAGAACCGTTCTTACCTACGCATCAAAACCACAATGATAGTTCATCAAATTAGTGTTGTTTTAACCTTCTCAAGGACTGGGCGTAGCCACACTTGGTTCAACTAAAGTTGGAGAAACTGACACCGGCCAGCCACCTATGTGCAAAACACGTCGGTAGAACCAGTCTTGCGTAAGCGTATGCGTAATGTCGGTCCGGGCCGCTTCATCCACCAATACCGCCGAACCAAAGTATAACATGCTGGTAAGCAGTATGACTTGTATCGCACACAACTCACTTGTGTTCTACTCGTGCATATAACATCTACGCATAAAACCTGGCTCAGATGCCACTGTTGGGGAACGTAGTAATTTAAAAATATTTCCTACGCACATGCAGGATCATGGTGATGCATAGCAACGAGAAGGGAGAGTGTTTGTCCACGTACTATCGTAGACCGAAAGCCGAAGCGTTAACACAACGCGGTTGATGTAGTCGTACGTCTTCACGATCCGACCAATCCAAGTACCAAACGTACGGCACCTCCGAGTTCAGCACATGTTCAGCTCGATGACGTCCCGCGAACTCCGATCTAGCAGAGCTTCACGGGAGAGTTCCGTCAGCACGACGGCGTGATGACGGTGATGATGTTGCTACCAACGTAGGGCTTCGCCTAAGCGCCGCTACGATATGACCAAGGTGGAATATGGTGGAGGGAGGCACCGCACACGGCTGGAATAGATCAATAGATCAACTTGTGTGTCTAGAGGTGCCCCCTGCCCCCGTATATAAAGGAGCAAGGGGGGGTGGCCGGCCAGGAGGAGGGCGCGCCAAGGGGGGAGTCCTACTCCTACCGGGAGTAGGACTCCTCCTTTTCCTTGTTGGAGTAGGAGAGGGAAGGAAGGGAGAGAGGAGGAGAAGGAAAAAGGGGGGACGCAGCCCCCCCCCCCTTGTCCAATTCAGATAAGGGGCGCGTGGCTGCCCTAGCCGCCCCTCCTCTTCTCCCACTATGGCCCATGAGGCCCAATTAACTCCCCGGGGGGTTCCGGTAACCCCCCGGTACTCCGGTTTTTCTCCGAAACCACTCAGAACACTTCCGGTGTCCGAATATAGTAATCCAATATATCGATATTTACGTCTCGACCATTTTGAGACTCCTCTTCATGTCTGTGATCATATACGGGACTCCGAACTACCTTCGGTACATCAAAACATAAAAACTCATAATACCGATCGTCACCAAACTTTAAGCATGCGGACCCTACGGGTTCGAGAACTATGTAGACATGACCGGGACATGTCTCCGGTCAATAACCAATAGCGGAACATGGATGCTCATATTGGCTCCTACATATTCTACGAAGATCTTTATTGGTCAAACCGCATAACGACAAACGTTGTGCCCTTTGTCATCGGTATGTTACTTGCCCGAGATTCGATCGTCGGTATCTCAATACCTAGTTCAATCTCGTTTACCGGAAAGTCTCTTTACTCGTTCCGTAATGCATCATCCCTCAACTAACTCATTAGTCACATTGCTTGCAAGGCTTATAGTGATGTGCATTACCAAGAGGGCCTAGAGATACCTCTCCGATACACGGAGTGACAAATCCTAATCTTGATTCATGCCAACCCAACAAACACCTTCGGAAACACCTGTGGAGCATCTTTATAATCACCCATTTACGTTGTGACGTTTGATTGCACACAAAGTGTTCCTCTGCATATTCGGGAGTTGCACAATCTCATAGTCCGAGGAACATGTATAAGTCATGAAGAAAGCAGTAGTAATAAAACTGTAACAATCACAATGCTAAGATAATGAACGGGTCTTGTCCATCACATCATTCTCCTAATGATGTGATCCCGTTCATAAAATGACAACACATGTCTATGGCTAGGAAACATAACCATCTTTGACGAAAAAGCTAGTCAAGTAGAGGCATACTAGGGACACATTGTTTTGTCTATGTATTCACACATGTATCCAGTTTACGGTTAATACAATTCTAGCATGAATAATAAACATTTATCATGAAATAAGGAAATAAATAATAACTCTATTATTGCCTCTAGGGCATATTTCCTTCAACCATAGGGTTAGTTGTATGTTGATAGGACTATGTATTGGAGGGCAAGAGTGACAGAAGCTTCAACCTAGCATAGAAATTGATGCATACGGGATTGAAGAGGGACCAATATATCTTAATGCTATGGTTGGGTTTTACCTTAATGAACGTTAGTAGTTGCGGATGCTTGCTAATAGTTCCAATAATAAGTGCATAGAATTCCAAGTGAGAGATGACATGCTAGCAGTGGCCTCTCTCACATAAAACTTGCTATCGGTCTAGTAAACTAGTCAATTGCTTAGGGGCAATTTCGCAACTCCTACCACCACTTTTCCACACTTGCTATACTAACGTTATTGTGTCTTTATCTAAACATCCCCTAGTTTTTATTTACGCGCTCTGTACTATCTTGCAAACCTATCCAAAAACACCTACAAAGTACTTCTAGTTTCATACTTGTTCTAGGTAAGGCGAACGTTAAGCGTGCGTAGAGTTGTATCGGTGGTCGATAGAACTTGAGGGAATATTTGTTCTACCTTTAGCTCCTCGTTGGGTTCGACACTCTTACTTATCGAAAGAGGCTACAATTGATCCCCTATACTTGTGCGTTATCAAGACCTTTTTCTGGCGCCGTTGCCGGGGAGCAATAGCATGGGGTGAATATTCTCGTGTGTGCTTGTTTGCATTATCACTAAGTAATTTTTATTTGCTGTTCTTAGTTGTTTTCTATCTTTAATTATGGGTAGGAAACGCAGAATACCAAAAAAAACTAGTTGTAGCTACTACACCGATGGTTGAAGAACCACTCAAAATCTATCACACTCCTGAAGCTTTTTAGTTGGATCATCTTTGATCCCTATGTGCTCGTGCTGAAACACCAACTAGCTTAGTTGAGGGCAAATCTTTAGATTAGCATGCTTGTTATGTGCGACACCGCTTATCTCAAAAAGGGAAACTTTTACTGGATCAAATTCATCGTTTGCTGTGCTATGCTTGGAATTTATGTGAAATATATGATTTTACTTGTTGTTCTGAAAACCCTAAGAAACACCTTCCCTACCAATGTGAGTTTAGTGATAATGGAATCATATCTTCGTATGCTAAGGGTGTTTATAATTACTATGATGTTCAACAAATTGAAGAATTTGTTGCTTTTAAGGGTGCTTATGAAATTGCTTCTTGATTGAAAAGTATGGTGCTACTCTTTACAAATCTGAAAATTTTGCCATACTTAAATATTGTCATGATAATTATGCTTCTAATGCCTATGTTAAACCATATATTGAGGACTCCTCCGCTGTCCAAGAAGAGACTAATATTTTGCAGGAGTCTATGGAAGAAGAAATTGATGAAACTGTGAGCTCATTGGATGAAAAAGATGAGGAGGAGAGCGAAGAACAAAAGGAGGAAGATCGGATTGATCACCCGTGCCCACCTTCTAATGAGAGTAACTCTTCAACTCATACATTGTTTAATTTCCCTTCGTGCTTACCGAAGGATGAATGCTATGATGATTGTTATGATCCCGTTGATTCTTTTGAAATATCCCTTTTTGATGATGCTTGATATGCTTGTGGCCAAGATGCCAATATGAATTATGCTTATGGAGATGAACTTGCTATAGTTCCTTATGTTAAACATGAAATTGTTGCTATTGCACCCACACATGATAGTCCTATTATCTTTTTGAATTCTCCCGACTACACTATATCGGAGAAGTTTGCCCCTATTAAGGATTATATTGATGGGTTGGCTTTTACCATTACACATGATGATTTTGATGAATATAATATGCATGTGCTTGCTTCTCCTACTTGCAATTATTATGAGAGAGGAACTATATCTCCACCTCTCTATGTTTCCCACACGATAAAATTGCAAGAAACTGTTTATACTATGCAGTGGCCTTTACTATGTGTGCATGAATTGTTCTTCTATGACATGCCAATGCATAGGAAGAGAGTTAGACTTCGTCATTACATGATATATGTTACTTTGTGCTCACTACTAAATCACAAATCATTGCTAATTCAAATTGGCTTTGATATACCTTGGGATCCGGGTGGATGCATTACTTGAGCACTATATGCCTAGCTTAATGGCTTTAAAGAAAGCGCTGCCAGGGAGACAACCCGAAAGTTTTAGAGAGTCATTTATTTCTTTTGAGTGCTTTTATATACTTTAAAAACAAAAAATAAAATAAAGAGGGGAACCCGAAACTTTTCAAAAAGGAAAGTGAAAGTGAGAAAGACAAGCATTGTTGAAGTGGGAGCTAGCCTTGAACTTTGTTCATGCTCACGGAAACTTTGTGAATCTTGATTACAGAAACTTTCCAACAAAAATAATTATCCCCTTGTACAATTCCATTGTATTATAAAAATAATGTGCCAAGGTTTGCCTTTAGGATGTTTACAATACTTGTTGGTTTGTGCGCTGCAGGACAGAAACTTTGGCTGTAGTGCGCGATTTTACATTTTTTACTGCAACATCAAATGGTTCAGAAACTTTTGCACTATCTTTCTATACAATTTTTTTATTTTTAATAATTTTGGCAGAATTTTTGATGTACCAGAAGTATGGTTAATGTTCAGACTGTTACAGACTGTTCTGTTTTAGACAGATTCTGTTTTTGATGCATAGTCTGCTTGTTTTGATGAAACTATCAATCCCTATCAGTGGATTAAGCCATGGAAAAGTTATATTACAGTAGCTATAATGCAAAAAAAAAATATGAATTGGTTTGCAACAGTACTTAGAGTAGTGATTTGCTTTATTATACTAACGGATCTTACCGAGTTTTCTGTTGAAGTTTTGTGTGGATGAAGTGTTCGATGATCGAGAAGGTTTCGATATGAGGAAAAGGAGGAGAGGCAAGAGCTCAAGCTTGGGGATGCCCAAGGCACCCCAAGCAAATATTCAAGGAGACTCAAGCGTCTAAGCTTGGGGATGCCCCGGAACGCATCCCCTCTTTCTTCAACAAGTATCGGTACGTTTTCTGATTCGTTTCGTTCATGCGATATCTGCAAATTTTGGAGTGTCTTTTGCATTTAGTTTTCTCTTTTATTTTATGCACCATGCTGGTATGAGATAGTCCTTGGTTGATTTATAGAATGCTCTTTGCACTTCACTTATATCTTTTGAGTATGGCTTTATAGAATGCTTCATGTGCTTCACTTATATCATTTGAAGTTTGGATTGCCTGTTTCTCTTTACATAGAAAACCGCCATTTGTAGAATGCTATTTTGCTTCACTTATATTTGTTACAGCGTGGGAATATCTTTTGTAGAAAGAATACTTTCTTGCTTCACTTATATCTATTTAGAGAGATGACAAGAACTAGTCATTCACATGGTTAGTCATAAAATCCTACATAAAACTTGTAGATCACTGAATATGATATGTTTGATTCCTTGCAATAGTTTTGCGATATAAAGGTGGTGACATTAGAGTCGTGCTAGTTGAGTAATTGTGAAATTGAGAAATACTTGTGTTGAGGTTTGCAAGTCCCGTAGCATGCACGTATGGTGAACCGTTATGTAACGAAGTTGGAGCATGAGGTATTTATTGATTGTCTTACTTATGAGTGGCGGTTGGGGACGAGCGATGGTCTTTTCCTACCAATCTATCCCGCTAGGGGCATGTGTAGTACTACTTTGCTTCGAGGGCTAATAAACTTTTGCAATAAGTATATGAGTTCTTTATGACTAATGTGAGTCCATGGATTATAAGCACTCTCACCCTTCCATCATTGCTAGCCTCTTCGGTACCGTGCATTGCCCTTTCTCACCTCGAGAGTTGGTGCAAACTTCGCTGGTGCACCCAAATTCCATGATATGATACGCTCTGTCACGCATAAGCCTCATTATATCTTCCTCAAAACAGCCACCATACCTACCTATCATGGCATTTCCATAGCCATTCCGAGATATATTGCCATGCAACTTCCATCATCATCATATACATGACTTGAGCATTTATTGTCATATTGCTTTGCATGATCGTAAGATAGCTAGCATGATGTTTTCATGGATTGTCCGTTTTTTGATGTCATTGCTACGCTAGATCATTGCACATCCCGGTACACCGCCAGAGTCATTCATATAGAGTCATGTCTTTGTTCTAGTATCGAGTTGTAATATTGAGTTGTAAGTAAATAAACGTGTGATGATCATCATTATTAGAGCATTGCCCCAAGAAGAAAAAAAAGAGAGGCCAAAGAAGCCTAAATAAAAAAAAGGGGGGCCAAAGAAGCCCGCAAAAAAAAGAGAAAAAAAGAAGAAAAGGCGGCAATGTTACTATCCTTTTACCACACTTGTGCTTCAAAGTAGCACCATGTTCTTCATATAGAGAGTCTCTTGAGTTATCACTTTCATATACTAGTGGGAATTTTCATTATAGAACTTGGCTTGTATATTCCAACAATGGGCTTCCTCAAATGCTCTAGGTCTTCGTGAGCAAGCAAGTTGGATGCACACCCACTTAGTTTCTTTTGTTGAGCTTTCATACATTTATAGCTCTAGTGCATCCGTTGCATGGCAATCCCTACTCCTTGCATTGACATCAATTGATGGGCATCTCCCTAGCCCGTTGATTAGCCGTGTCAATGTGAGACTTTCTCCTTTTTTGTCTTCTCCACATAACCCCCATCATCATATTCTATTCCACCTATAGTGCTATGTCCATGGCTCACGCTCATGTATTGCGTGAGGGTTGAAAAGGCTGAAGCGCGTTAAAAAGTATGAACCAATTGCTCGACTTGTCATCGGGGTTCTGCATGATTTGAATATTTTGTGTGGTGAAGATGGAGCATAGCCAGACCATATGATTTTGTAGGGATAACTTTCTTTGGCCATGTTATTTTGAAAAGACATGATTGCTTTATTAGTATGCTTGAAGTATTGTTGTCTTAATGTCAAATGATAGACTATTGCTTTGAATCACTCGTGTCTTAATATTCATGCATGATTAGATACATGATCAAGATTAAGCTAGGTAGCATTCCACATCAAAAATTATCTTTTTTATCATTTACCTACTCGAGGACGAGCAAGAATTAAGCTTGGGGATGCTGATACGTCTCCATCGTATCTATAATTTTTGATTGTTCCATGCCAATATTCTACAACTTTCATATACTTTTGGCAACTTTTTATACTATTTTTGGGACTAACATATTGATCCAGTGCCCAGTCCCAGTTCCTGTTTGTTGCATGTTTTTTGTTTCGCAGAAAATCCATATCAAACGGAGTCCAAACGGGATAAAAACTGACGCATATTTTTTTGGAATACTTGTGATTTTTGGGAAGAAGAATCAACGCGATACAATGCCCGAGGGGGCCACGGGGCAGGGGGGCACGCCCCAGGGGGTCAGGCGCGCCCTGGACCCTCGTGGCCACCCCGTAAGGCGGTTGGAGCCCTTCTTTCGCCGCAACAGAGCTAATTTCCGGATAGAGATCGTGTCCAAAATTCATCCCAATCGGAGTTACGGATCTCCGGTTATAAAAGAAACGGTGAAAGGCCAGATCTGAGAACGCAGAAACAGAGAGAGACAGAGAGACATATCCAATCTCGGAGGGGCTCTCGCCCCTCCCACGCCATGGAGACCATGTACCAGAGGGCAAACCCTTCTCCCATCTAGGGAGAAGGTCAAGGAAGAAGAAGAAGGAGGGGGGCTCTCTCCCCCTCGCTCCCGGTGGCGCCGGAGTGTCACCGGGGGCCATCATCATCACCGCGATCTACACCAACACGTCCGCCATCTTCACCAACATCTCCATCACCTTCCCCCATCTATCTACAGCGGTCCACTCTCCCGCAACCCGCTGTACCCTCTACTTGAACATGGTTCTTTATGCTTCATATTATTATCTAATGATGTGTTGCCATCCTATGATGTCTGAGTAGATTTTTGTTGTCCTATCGGTAATTGGTGAATTGCTATGATTGATATAATTTGCGTGTGGTTATGTTGCTGTCCTTTGGTGCCCAACATATGAGCGCACGCGTGGATCACACCATAGGGTTAGTTGTACGTTGATAGGACTATGTATTGGAGGGCAAGAGTGACAGAAGCTTCAACCTAGCATAGAAATTGATGCATACGGGATTGAAGGGGGACCAATATCTTAATGCTATGGTTGGGTTTTACCTTAATGAACGTTAGTAGTTGCGGACGCTTGCTAATAGTTCCAATCATAAGTGCATAGAATTCCAAGTCAGGGATGACATTCTAGCAGTGGCCTCTCCCACATAAAACTTGCTATCAGTCTAGTAAACTAGTCAATTGCTTAGGGACAATTTCACAAAACCTACCACCACTTTTCCACACTCGCTATACTCACTTTATTGTGTCTTTATCAAAACAGCCCCTAGTTTTTATTTACACTCTCTTTATTATCTTGCAAACCTATCCAAAAGCACCTACAAAGTACTTCTAGTTTCATACTTGTTCTAGGTAAGGCGAACGTTAAGCGTGCGTAGAGGTGTATCGGTGGTCGATAGAACTTGAGGGAATATTTGTTCTACCTTTAGCTCCTCGTTGTGTTCGACACTCTTACTTACCGAAAGAGGCTACAATTGATCCCCTATACTTGTGGGTTATCACCAACCATCAATGTCGAAAGAAAGGCAAGCATTTCAAAGGCGAGGCAGATCACCGGAAGAAGCCTGCCATGCGTACCGGTGATCACGTACTTGCTTTGGTCAATGATTTACATGTAATCTTTGGAAAGGGTCCCGGTGGACTATCTATTCCGAATGACGCTGGGGGACGCGCACCCATGTGGAAGAAGAAATCTATAATTTTGGACCTACCCTACTGGAAAGACCTAGAGGTCCGCTCTTCAATCGACGTGATGCTCGTGAAGAAGAAACTTTGCGTGAAGCTGCTAGGCTTCTTGGGCGTGTATGTGAAGACAAAAGATACACCGGAGGCATGGGAGGACCTGCAACGTTTGCCCGAAAAAGATGGCATGCCTCCAAAGCAGTATGAAGGTCCTGCCAGCTGCGCTCTTACCAAAGAAGAGAAGGAAATCTTCTTTGAATGCCTGTTCAGTATGAAGGTCCCGACTGGCTTCTTGTCGAATATAAAGGGAATAATAAATATGCCAGAGAAAAAGTTCCAGAACCTAAAGTCTCATGACTGCCACGTGATTATGACGCAACTGCTTCCGGTTGCATTGAGGGGGCTTCTACCGGAAAACGTCCGATTAGCCATTGTGAAACTATGTTCATTCCTCAATGCAATCTCTCAGAAGGTGATCGATCCAGGAATCATACCAAGGCTAAGGAGTGATGTGGCGCAATGTGTTGTCAGTTTCGAGCTGGTGTTCCCACCATCCTTCTTCATTATCATGACGCACGTCCTAGTTCATCTAGTCGACGAGATCATCATTCTGGGCCCTATATTTCTACACAATATGTTCCCCTTTGGGAGGTTCATGGGAGTCCTAAAGAAATATGTCTGTAACCGCGCAAGGCCAGAAGGAAGCATCTCCATGGGCCATCAAACAGAGAATGTCATTGTATTTTGTGTTGCCTTCATTCCTGGCCTTAATAAGATTGGTCTCCCTAAATCGCGGTATGAGGGGAGACCGACTGGAAAAGGCACGCTTGGAGGGGACTCAATAATATGCAAGGACGGGCATTCTTTGTCTGAAGCACACTACATAGTTCTACAGAACTCTACCTTGGTGACCCCGTATGTCGATGAACACAAGAACAGTCTACGCTCCAAACACCCGGAGTAGTGTGACGACTGGATTACATGTGAACACATCAGGACTTTCGGCAGTTGGTTGGAAACACGTCTCAGAGGTGACACCACTGCTTGTGATGAGTTGTATTCGTTGTCCAGGGGACCATCTTCGACTGTATTGACTTACAAAGGATGCGAGATAAATGGGAATATATTTTACACGATCGCCCAAGATGAAGAGAGCACCAACCAAAACAGCGGTGTCCGCTTTGATGCAGTAACCAATAGGGGAAAGGACACATATTATGGTTACATAGTGGACATATGGGAACTTGACTACGGACATGATTTTAAGGTCCCTTTGTTTAAGTGCAAATGGGTCAATCTGTCAGGAGGCGGGGTACAGGTAGACCCACAGTACGGAATACAACAGTGGATCTGAACAATCTTGGGTACACAGACGAACCGTTCGTCCTAGCCAATGATGTGGCACAGGTTTTCTATGTGAAGGACATGTCTACCAAACCGAGAAAAAGAAAAGATAAGGAAGCGAACACATCATACAATGAGCCAAAGCGCCACATAGTTCTTTCAGGAAAAAGAGACATCGCGGGAGTGGAGGGCAAGACAGACATGTCCGAAGATTATGAAAAGTTTTATGAAATTCCTCCCTTCAAAGTCAAGGCTAACCCAAGCACCCTGTTAAACGATGAAGATTATCCATGGTTACGGCGCAATAAGCAAAGGACAGAAGCGAAGAAAAAGTGAAGACTTTCTCTCCATGACTATTATGATGATGCCTTTGATCTAGAATATCCGTGTACCAGACGAGTTTCCGTATGAAACCCTGATACTTCGAAAGAGATTGTCCGTTTTGTACACGAACGGCATCCAGTTTTTGCCGTAACCCTCTCTACTTTTTTGCACATGCTATGTAGGTGAAATGATGATGCCATGCCAACTTTCAACCTTTTCAGAGTTCATTTGAAATGCTTTTCAATTTCAGGGTCATTTAGCTCAACCAAATCAGTAAATGCATGAAAAATAACAAATGAAGTCAGAAAGGGTTGAAAATTGATGAGGTCCCGGTTGAATGGTCCATTTTGAATACAGAAAAAGTCTGGAGTTCAAATAAGTTCAAAAAAGGTTGAAAGTTTTTGTTTCTGTTCAAAACATTAAAAGCAAAAAGAATTTTCTAAGAATTTATGCAACTAAAAGCAAAAGGAATCAACTAAAAATCTTTTATAAACCTCTAGAATTATATAAAATTTATGCAACGAAAATTATCTAAGAATTTTCTGTTCAAAACATTAAAAGCAAAAAGAAATTTCATAAAGAAATTTTTTGTTAGAAACTTTAATAGCAAATTAAAATAACAAAATCTGTTTTTCATTAAAACATATATTTAAAATAGCCTAAAATTACCAAATTGAGTATAATGATAAAACACAGTAATATTAAATAGTAGGAAAAAATCACTCACAATCAAATTTCAAAACTAATGGCATCAATATAAAGTTTATAATTTTTGTGACCTAAAAGCAAATAGAATTAAAAAAAGCAAAAAAAAGAAAATAAATAATGCAAAAAAAATGGAAAAAATAAAAAAATGCCGCCTACTGGGCCACCACGGCCTGAATACGACTAGAAACCCAACCAGCTAGGTGGGCCAGGATTCAGGCCCGCAAAAGGCCGAGTAGGCCCACACGCATGTACAGAGAGGTTAGCCCCGTAAGCCTGCTTTAGAGAGGAGCTCGACAGCTCAGGCACACCGCACCTTATAAATAGGTGCGTCTCTCTCTCAGCTAGCAAGGTGGGACTAAACTCGCACCACCACGCCGACGTGCAAGGCCATTGGTTCCAGTTGGTAGCACCAACCGGGACTAAAGGGGTGCATTGGTATCGGTTGGTGCCACCAACCGGGACCGATGCCCACCTTTAGTCCCAGTTAGTGCCACCAACCGGGACCAAAGGCCACTGCTGAAAAGAGACCTTTGGTCCCGGTTGGTGGCACCAACCGGGACTAAAGGGGGCATTGGTCCCGGTTGGTGCCACGAACCGGGACCAATGCTTCCTCTATATAAGCCAACACTTGTGAATTCATTCAGTTCGTCTTCCCCGCCCCGACGATGCCGCCAGGCTGCCCTCCTGCCTCGCCATCGCCCCTGCCTCTGACGCCGTCCTACGCCGCCCCGACGCCGTCGCCGCCCCTCACCACCCCTGCCCCGACGCCGCCGGCCTTGCCTCCTCGTCGCCGTCGCTGCGCCCAGCACTGACGCTGTCGCCGCGCCCGCTGTGAGCGCCGCCCCGATCCCCTCCTCCTCCCTGTACTGGCCGCTGCCGCTGCCGCCGCGCCCCCTATGATGTTTTTTTCAGATTATATGTATATGTGTGATTATATGTATGTGTGTATATATGATTATATGTCATGTTTTTCCGATTTTTTATTTAGGTTGTTAGTCGATATCGATTTTAGGTTAGTGCATTTTTGGTTAGTGTAGAGGAAAAAGTAAAATAAGGAAAAGGAAGAAAAGAGGAAGAAGGAAGAAGGAAGAAGAAAAAAAAAGGAGAGGAAAAAGGAAAATAAGAAGAGGAAGAAGGAGAAGAAGAGGAGAGGAAGAAGAGGAGAAATAAATAAGAAGAGGAAAAAAATAAAAAAGAGGAGAAGAAGAAAAAAATAGAAAATATTCTATTGTTTCTTCTTCTCCTCTTTTTTCTTCTTTTTTTTTCTTCGATCTTCTCCTCTATTCCTTTCTTCTTCTCCTTGTCTTTTTCTTCTTCCTCTTCTTATTTTTTATCGGGTATGTCGTTCTCGATATACCCCCTCCATGATAACATCGACATGAGGGGGGGTCGATAAATAATAGAACTAGTTAAACTAGTTTATTTTTAGTAAGTACTATTTTATTTTATTTATAGTAAGTGCTTAGTAGTTGAACTAGTTGATTTAATAAAACTACTTTATTTTACAATAGAAGTAGTTTATTTTTAGTAAGTACTACTTTATGTTATTTAAAGTAAGTGCTTAGTAGTTGAACTAGTTGATTTAATAAAACTACTTTATTTTACTATATATGTAGTTTATTTTTAGTAAGTACTACTTTATTTTATTTATAGTAAGTGCTTAGTAGTTGAACTAGTTGATTTAATAAAACTACTTTATTTTACTATAGAAGTACTTTATTTTTAGTAAGTACTACTTTATTTTATTTATAGTAAGTGCTTGGTAGTTGAACTAGTTGATTTAATAAAACTACTTTATTTTACTATAGAAGTAGTTTATTTTTAGTAAGTACTACTTTATTTTATTTATAGTAAGTGCTTAGTAGTTGAACTAGTTGATTTAATAAAACTACTTTATTTTACTATAGAAGTAGTTTATTTTTAGTAAGTACTACTTTATTTTATTTATAGTAAGTGCTTGGTAGTTGAACTAGTTGATTTAATAAAACTACTTTATTTTACTATAGAAGTAGTTTATTTTTAGCAAGAAAATTAATAGAACTAGTTTATTTTTTAGTTCAAGCAATTATTCCCGCATCGACGTCGACGATGCCTATCTCGCATCCTCGTCGTCGACTCGGCGGAGGAGGCCTGCTTGATCAGAGGGGCCATGTACGAGACTGGGCTCCGCCGGGCTGGTATTGGGAGGGGCTACCTTCCGGGGGGCGTAGGTTGGTGAGGAGCCAGCCCGTTGTTGACCCGAACCTTGTTTGATGGCGGTCGCGTGGGCCAGTGACGGTGCCGAGGCTTCCGGACACCGCGGAGGTGGTACGTCACCGTGCCAAAGTGGAGGACGAGCACGTCCGTCGCTACATGGTTGCGTTGGAGGGCAGTTTCGATAAAACCTGGCAGGTTCATCAGGGATCTCACTGGAGCTATGATCCTGTGGTGGTTCCTTCTCTTTGAGTGTCCACCGCCCGCGCCGATACCCGTCGGGCGCTACGGTTCTAGCCGTATTAGCGATGCTATATGTATGATACTATTCGAGGTGTATTAGTGATAATATTCGATGATGTATGGACGCAAGAGATGATGTAATTTTGCTTATTGAATGCATGCTAATTTGAATACTAATTTATTTTACGATTTGGTTTTGCTTATTGAATGCTCAAATTGGAAAACTACTCCTACTTTGAATGCTAAAATTGGAGAGCACTATGCGAGGCATATGCATTTGATTAGTTGATAGCTTATAGGGTTTTTGTTTTTGCAGAAATCTAGGAGCCCCCTCCATCATCCCCGCCGTCGTCCCCGTCACCGACCCTCCTCCGACCTCTAGGTGAGACCAGCCAATTCTCCATGTCAATATGAGTCCTATAAGATATTTTGAAATGTTTTTGCTCATATTTTTAACCATTGAAATTTAATGGCCCTCAAGTTTGAATGCACATATGATGTAGATAAAAACATGTATATTTCCGTTCCGGCAAATTTCAGGCGCTCGATATGTCCTTTTTTAGAAAGGTAATTAAACGATATTTTGGGTTGACTTTAAGTCTGTCGAGTCTCCTTCATTCCCGTGTGCTAGAGAATTTGGTGTAATGCACTCGGGAACGAAAGGAGGAGCTACCATCACCGACGGTCGCAAATGTCAGAGAGGAATTAGTGAGGGACAGTCTCCACCATATATATATGAGAGGACGAAGAATCCCGACTGTTGTCGTGGGGGTATCTTCTCTTTCGTTCCCGTGTGCTAGACAATTTGGTGTAATGCACTCGGGAAACGAAAGGATGAGCTACCATCACCGACGGTCGAATATATACACCACGTGAGCTGAGAGTCTTCATGAAAAGACTCGACGGACCGATAGTCAACCCATGATGAATAATAATGATCTAATTTAGGTTTTTTAGTACATATATTTAATTGTACAAGTTTAATATTTGAATTATGAACATAGGAAATGTCGTACTCGGACGACGAAAGTCTCCCGGGAGAGTGCGACTGGTGCCACGATGACCGATGGCTGTGCGACAGGCCTCAGCTGGACGAAGATCGGTGCTTCAGCCTTAAGATCGAGGAGACCTTCGATGTTGAAACAGTACGCAACGATGACAAGTGTTTTTTTCGTAATTAAGCACAACTTCAACTATTTCAACGTGTAATTTTCATCTTTTACAATTCGACTAGCTTATCCCATGCCATGCAAGATGCTATGTCTTGGAGAGGATGGGTTTTGAATACCATGAAAGTTTCGAAACAAAGAAAATCCAGCTAAGGACTCATCATGGTATTGATTTTGAAGTAAATCTGTATAATTCTGAGAGCGTAACCCATTTTGGTTGCCCAAATTGGGAAGCACTTTGCAAGATGTATGGTTTTTATGAGGATATGCTTGTCAGCATGGATCTTGGTGATCCTGACATCAAGCAAAACAATATGGACATTTGGGTCCTTGTTGATACGCTTCCAATTCTACCGCTATGTGAGTTTCTCAAACATAGTTAGTAGCTAATTTATATTGTTTATTTCAAAATAGTTGACAACTTATTTCCATTGACAGCTTATTTTCGTTGTTCAAATAATGTACGGAATATGGTAGACAAAACCCACTACACTGATGGCTCTGAGTTAACTTATCAGGAGAAAAATCATCTGGTCGCATTTTGTATTGATCTTGAGAATTACAATATTTATTATAAAACTCCTTCACATTATGGTGAATACGTGCCACTAGTGCACGTGTTGAACTACGGTAACATCCATGGAGATGCCATGGTAAGATTTTTTACTATTACGACATCCGTGCATCTTTTGCATAAATTCTTTTGAAACTTAACTACATTGCTAACTATGAAGTTATTACTATGTTTTTCAACAGATAATCCCGAATGATTGTGTGCCTCATCTGATGTATCAGAATGGTCGCCTTGATGTTTTGAACATACGGCCAAGTCATCCTACAAATCTCACCTGTTCATATCGGATTTCTAAAAGAAGTGAAGACATGAAAATCAAAGAGTGGAAAAAATGTATGGACAGTCGTAAGGAGGTATTTAGAAGCAAAAGGAAGCGAAGCGCAAGAATTGGAGACAGGATGATCTCCATTCTCCATAATGGATAGTCAGGGCCTATATTGTTTTATGTTATTTTACCTTAAAGAGGGTATTTAGGTCCTACCTAATACTGATGATCATGTGCTAAGAACAATTATGTTGGGTTGGTTCGATTACTATGAGGATGATGATCGTATGACTTGTTATTAATAACGAGTAGAAGTTGTATGATGATGATTAGTAGGACTTGTTATTATGATGATGCATGATGCGAGCATGAAGAGTTATTATATATCAGTGGGTGAAATGAACATGAATTGGATTGAAGTGAAGGCAACATGTGCTGCATGTCGAAAGTAGTACTAATCCAAACTTGATCAAGTTAGGATTAGTATTACTTTCGACATGCACCACACATGTTGCCTTCACTTCAATGTAACCATGTTTAGGCATAGCAGTAGCGTTGGTAAACAAATACGGAGATAAGAGAGGACACTTCTCTCTATTAGCTAGCTAACACCCTAAATTAATCCCCCAAACCCCCCTAAACCACCCCCTTTCAAAAAAAACCTCAGCTCCTGCCAGTTGCTGACGCGTGGATGCCTTTTGGTCCCGGTTGGTGCTACCAACCGAGACCAAAGGCCCTCCTGCCTGGGCTCGCCGCAGCGGCCACGTGGAGGCCCATCTGTCCCGGTTGGTGTAAGAATCGGGACTAAAGGTTTAGGGCTTTAGTACCGACCCTTTAGTTCTGGTTCCCCAACCGGGACAAATGGGCCTTACGAACCGGGACAAATGGCCCTTTTTCTACTAGTGACAATATTTGTTCTCCTTATTAGATTGAGTTGACAAGTTCCGTACAGCTATGATATTTGAGCTCAATATATAATTTTCAACATCATACTCCCAATAGAAGTTGAATAGTTTTGTACTGTAATACCTTGGCACAAATTCAAAAAGAAATTAACATCATACTCCCATTAGAAGTCGAATGTATATAGGTTTGGTAGTATGATATCTGAATGTTGTTGGTTGTTTGCGGTTAGTAGATGAAGGAGTAGGACTGTTGCAGCCAGATAGTAAATGAAGTATATGAGGGCCTGTTGTGCAAGCCGTTTTGGGAAAGGAGTAGGACTCTTTTCACTAATAGGCTTGCAACTATTTTCAGGAATGAATATTCATGTATCAAAACCTGTCGGGCATGCATTTTAGCCTGTCGGGCGTGCATTTTAGACCTTCTAATGCAAAAATAGTTTCTGGCAAAAATAAAGTCAGTTGTTAATTTGTGATGTTTGAACAGCCTTTGGAGCCAATTGTATGCTCTTCTAGCAGCTTCTGCATCATCTAATGATTGAATTTAGTATTGGTTTGTAAACTCCAAAAATAAGACAATTTGGACAATGGTCAAAGCAGTAGGACTGATGAAGTGGCGATTGTTTTGCACTTAGGGTGTCCTGTCTGTCAATGGTATCAGACAGGTTTTGGCTCAGATTTTCGGTAGAAAACAATCAAAGAAAAAAGTTTCCCTCCCCAAAGAACCCTAGCAGGGGAGAGAAAAGCAAACAAAAGAACAACAAAGTTTTCACCGGAGAAGGGCCTCGGGCCTTCGCCGGCAAAGTGCGCCGCCACAAGGCCGCGCCTGTTCCTCTCGATCCCGTCGCGCATCAGCAAGCCGAGGCGACAGGGACGAAGAACCTACCCCGAAAGGGGCAAAGAGCACAGCAGCCACGGCGTTCGACGGCGGCGCGCTTCCGCTAAGGGAAACGCGTCACCGGCGAAGGGGAGGCAACTGCGCCACCGTCGTCGAGGGGGAGCAGAGCAGGATGCAGTTGTGTCTCTCTCTCTCTCTGTCAAAGGTGGCGCGAGGGGAGCGGGCTCGACCTCGCATCTCTCTCTGTCTAAGGAAGAAAAGAGAAGAAATGGTGCTCGCGCGGTGCCGTGGCGACGCTGCCGCCGGCGGCCGGGGCGAAGCCCTTTTTTCCTCCACTGTCGTCGTCTCCAAAAGGGGCAAGAGGAGGAGTGGGTGGAGCCACGCCTCACCCTATCTGCCACACGAGAAACGGAGGGAGGAAAGGGAAAGGAAAAAGAGCGCAGCGGCACGGCGCGGTGGCCGGTCCACGCCGTCGCCGGCAGCCGGCGCGGACGGCCGGGGCGCTGCCCCCGTGTCGCCGCTGCGGGACAGAGACGAGGAGGAGAGAACGGTGCATGGGGGGAAAACTGGCTAGGGTACGATCGGATCGATCGAGGCAGCGGTTTTGTTCGACCGAACAGCGCGGAAAGCCGTCCGATCTGATTCGACGGCCACGAGCAAACCCTAGCTCGTGCTGGGCCTTAATGGGCCGAAAGTGGAGGCGTGGGGCAGCCGCCGCTACGCCGTGGCTAGCCGCCGCGGGCGCGCGTACGGGGCGGTGGGCCGAGGCCGCGACCGCACGCGCTGGGCTCCCCTGCAGCTATTATTATTATTATTATTATTATTATTATTATTATTATTATTATTATTATTATTATTATTATTTTCTTTCAGTACAGAAAATAGAAAAGAAAAAGAAAAATGTCACTGAAAAGTAAAATAAAAAGTTTCTGATATTTTTGATTGTTCAGAAAATAGAAAGTTTCTGAAAAGTAAAATACAAGTTTCTGGAAAGAAAATGTTCATGAATATTACAAAGAAAATAATAAAGTTCATGAATTTTTATTTGGTCAAAGAAAAGTTTCTGTAAAGAATAAAAAGTTAATGAATTTTTATTCATGTTTTTCCGCTGCGTAAATAATTAATAGTGCTCTTTTACAAAGAAAATAAAAGTTTAGATAGAATTATGTTTTTAAGAGCATGTTAAAGTGATTATTAGAATGAATATGATTATGTCATTTTTATGACCAAAATTATTAATATCATGATCATGTTTTATTATTGAAATTTAAAGGTGCTCTTTTAAAAGTGAATAGAACTAAAGTAAAAGATTAAATTGTTGCTTCCCTAATGCATTTTTGAACCAACCGGTTAAAATTGCTTAGCGAGTAAAAGAGTACATAATTGTTTTTGAATAGAATATTATAAAGTTTCCGCTGCAAAGTAAAAGTTTTATCCTCCAATTAAATTGGAACCAACGGGAAAATTTAATTGGAGGAAATGTTCCTAGCAATGTTTTTCCCCTGTGGGTGAAATAAGATGCAGATAGTTTCCACTATGACAAAAGAAAGATATTTGTTTTAAAGTTAAAATATGGTATTGTTATTTTCTGACCAACGTTGATGATAACAGTGCTATAATTCTATGAGTCTTATGTTCAAAGTTTAAATCTCTGATAAATTTTGTATCAAAGTGATCAATTTTCAGAGAACGGATAAAGATCAAGAAATGCTCTTGAACTAGAGAAATGTATATTTCTTGTTCCCGCTGCAATAAAGTTGATGATGATGAATAATTCTTAGAAAGTCACATTGTATATGAGTTATATGCATTATTTCCATTTCCGCCCAACGGTGATATGGAATTAATGTAGAAAGATGATGTTTATTCTAATTCTGCCACAATGGTGATTTAGAATATAAAAGAAAGTTTCAAAATTTTAATGTGCATTTCTTTTAACTAGACCAACGTAGGGTTATTTTTATGCCCATTGTTGTTGATTATTGACTAAGTTTTCTCAGACTAAAAGTTTTCATGCTTTCATTCATGAAAGCGAATGGCTGGGTACTTGTGACCCGAAATATGAAAGAAAGGTCATAACGTGAGGGAGTATGTTCTCTCTAAAGAATGGCATCAAAAGGAAAGAAATAGATCATTGAGAGTCTTGGTTGATGAATGTCTTTCATGTACTCTCTATGAAGAAGTTTCTTCAGTCAACATGATTTGAGATGAAACAAGCAACATGCGTGTTTAATTTGACCAACGTCGGATCAAGCATGTGTGTCAAAGAGCATTCGGATTTATTCCTAAATTTGATGATTGAATATGCATTCAAAAGAGCCAATTCTGGCATTTATGTTCCCTTACAGGGAATTACCCGCATGGCGGGAAAAGATGATTATGGTAAAACCTGCATGGCGGGAAAAGTCTGGGAAAATACATGTGTAACGGGGTAAAGCTGACATAATATTATGTCAAAAAATCCCATATGGCGGGAGAAATTCTGGCAAGAGAAAGATATGATAACTCGTGTGCTTTTAATGTATCCCACTCCGGGAGAAAAGAATGGAGTAGCTGAAAGGTGCAACCGTACACTTATGGATATGGTGCGCAGCATGATGAGTTATTCCAACTTGCCATTGGGATTATGGATGGAGGTGCTTAAAACCGTCATTCACATTCTCAATAGAATACCAAGCAAGTCGGTGCCCAAAACACCGTATGAGCTATGGACAGGAAGGGTGCCCTCCCTACAACACTTCAGTGTGTGGGGGTGCCCTGCTGAGGCCAAAATGTTTAATCCAAACATTGCAAAGTTAGATCCCAAAACAGTGAGTTGCCACGTCATTGGCTATCCAGACAGATCAAAGGGTTTTCGTTTCTACTGCCCAGACAGATATACAAAGTTTGTAGAAACGAGACATGCAGTCTTCTTAGAGGACGAAATGATGAGGGGGAGCTTGGTAGCTCGGAAAATTGATCTTGAGGAGAAGATGGTGCATGCACCTAATCCGATGATTCAGGAGCCTTTTTCTCACTACCAGTTGCAACTCCACCCATGAAAACTATGGGAGTAGACCCGGAACCTGTCCGACAGGAGCCGACTGAACCCGTTGTTGAGCATGAAAGGGAGGTGCAGCAGCAAATTTTAGAAGAAGTGCCAGAAGTTGAGGCACAGAATGTGCCAGAAACTGAGGCCCTTAGAAGGTCTACAAGACCAAGAAAGTCAGCTATTTCTACTGACTTTAAAGTTTATAACACAGAAATGGTTCATATGGAAAAAGATCCCACCTCATATGAAGAAGCCATGAGAAGCCCTCATTCATCGAAGTGGATGAAGGCAATGGAAGACGAGATGAAATCGATGAGTTCCAAAGATGTTTGGGACTTAGAGGAAATTCTTAAAGGAGCCAAAACAGTAGGTTGTAAATGGGTCTACAAAATTAAGTATGACTCTAAAGGGAATATAGAAAAGTATAAAGCACGACTCGTGGCAAAAGGATTTACACAAAGAGAAGGGATAGATTACAATGAGACATTTTCTCCAGTCTCATGTAAGGATTCCTTAAGAATGATAATGGCATTAGTTGCTCATTTTGATTTAGAGTTACATCAAATGGATGTTAAGACCGCATTTTTGAATGGTGATTTAAAAGAAAAGGTTTACATGAAACAACCCAAGGGTTTAATCATGGAAGGCAAGGAAAATATGGGATGCCGCCTGAAGAAAGCCATTTACGGATTAAGATAAGCCTCTAGACAGTGGTATGCAAAGTTTAATCAAACGATTAAAAGTTTTGGATTTAAAGAAAATATTGAGGATAATTGCATTTATGAAAAGTTTAAAAATGGGAAATATATTTCCCTAATCTTGTATGTGGATGATATCCTGCTTGCTAGCAGTGATGCTCGTCTGCTACAAGAAACAAAGAAATTCTTATCCTTAATTTTGACATAACAGATTTTGGTGAAGCATCATATGTTTTGGGCATAGAAATTCACCGAGATAGGAACAATGGAGTCTTAGGACTATCGCAGAAAGCATATTTAGAAAAGGTTCTTAAAAAGTATAATATGCATGCGAGTAAAGCCACACCTACTCCTATAGTTAAGGGCGGTAATTTTGGAAAATTCCAATGTCCCAAGAACCAGTACGAGATCGATCAAATGAAAGCAGTACCATATGCTTCGGCAGTTGGCAGCTTACAGTATGCACAAGTGTGCACTCGCCTTGACTTAGCTTTTATCACCGGGGCACTCGGTAGATATCAAGAGAATCCAGGCATGGAGCACTGGAAGATGGTAAAGAAAGCATTGCGTTATGTGCAAGGCACGAAGGACTACATGCTAATATACAGGAGAAGTGATTCCCTAGAGATAAAAGGGTATTCAGACGCAGATTTTGCGGGGGACAGAGATGATAGAAAATCCACGTCAGGATACGTATTCACCCTCGCTGGGGGAACTATTTCATGAAAAAGCTCCAAACAGTCGATAGTTGCATCATCCACGATGTATGCAGAATTCATAGCATGCTTCGAAGCCACGGGCAGGCAATATGGCTAAAGAAATTTGTACCCGACTTGAAAGTGGTAGATTGTATTCACAAACCACTAAAGATGTACTGTGACAACTAGCCCGCGGTATTCTATGCTCACAGCAACAAGTCGAGTAATGCTGCCAAAACAATAGAGATAAGGTATTATGTTGTGAAAGATAAAATCCAGGATCAAACTATAAGTCTCGAGCATATAAGGACAAAGAATATGCTTGCGGATCCGCTAACGAAAGGCTTACCACCCAATGTGTTCAAGGAACACTTAGCCGGCATGGGTTTAAGGGAAAGCCTTATGATTTCTGGAAAGGCCAAGGAACAGAATTTGTTTCTGAACATAACGTATGTTGTAGCTGTATGATTCTATCGGCAATTAAGTTGTGACGATGAAACATGCTCTATGTACCAATATGTGATGAAAAAAATAAACTAGAAAGTATAAAGTTAAAAGTAAAGTTGAGATTAAGGGGGAGAATGTTAGGTTGATCTCTCTGCCGTTCGAACCCAACGGGTCGAACGGGCCCCTGACTCGCACCCTGATCGGGGGCGCCCAACCAAACCATGGTTGGTGGGCCCCTGTGACCCGCGCTATATAAAAGAGGTGGGGGCCGGGGCACGACTTACGAGGTTAATCGCTGCCACAAAACCCACCGACACTCCCTACCGATCTAGGGTTAGCGCGGTGCTCACGGGAAGTTCCACCACCGCCGCCATCCACTCTCTGCCATCACCGGCCACCGTCACCATGGCCGGCACCGGGAGTTCCTCGCAAGGCAAGGCAGAAGGTAGGTTTACCGGGAGTCTCTAGCCTACCCGATCCAAAGTATCTAACACTGTCAGCACAAAAAATGTATAATAAAAAGTAGCTGGGGAAATGAGATGGAAAAATATATCATTGTAATTTTTTAATCAAAACTAGAAGCCTAAGGAAAAGAGAGAGAGAACAAATGATCAACACTTCCGCAACATTGGGTGTTGAATAATTTTCTATCACGACTCAGCTAAAAGTTACTTGGGAATTATTGTAACATCACCAAAAATTATTAGAAAATCATTAGTGTTGCAACATTTTCTCTCGCTCACCGTAAGTTATGATTCCAAGATTTGTTTGAATCTTGCCAATGCTGACTTCTTGCTTTTGCAACAGGTAATAACTTGTTTGCGGCTGTTTATTTGCTGCATGGCCTATTGTTACCTACATGTTTTTGTTTTGGGATAATAAACATTGACATCTGTTATAGGGATCATAGATATGTATCATACTATTGAATGAATTACTGAAAGAGCACCACGTCTTGCAGCACCCGCGGAAGGGAAAAGAGATGTGAACCCAAGCTTGAAGGATGGCGCATCAAACTTGCAGACTATGGATAGATTGCTGAAAGAGCACCACGTCTTGCAATGCACCTGCGAAAGGAGAAAAGAGATGTGAACCCATGGTTGAAGAACCGCACGTAAACTTGTACTAGTATTCAGTATCGAAGAATGGCACCTGCGACTGGTTGCACTCTCCTTTCCTCGCCTCAATCCCTCTAGGTTGTGATTCCTCTTCACAAAATAGACCTTCCAAGTGATATTTTTGATTTAGGTTAATATTTCTCTTGTTTAAATAAATAAATCTGTAAAAGAAAATAGTACAAGCTAGATCAATCATGGAGACGCAAGCGCGAGGAAGGCTCCGTGAAATTCCTGCTTCAACCAACGAACAAAGCGTGAAAGGATGGAGGCCAGGAATTACTCTACTGGCCATGGCTGTGGCCGGAAACGGAAACGACCTATTTGCAGCAGGAAGAGGACGTCGGAGGGACGTGCTACGTACTACGCGCTTTTGCCTCTACGTGCAAGCACCTGTTCTGCATCTTTTGACTCAGCTGGCCAAAGGCACGACCGGTCTTTCTCACCCCCGCCTTCTCTCTCTCTCTCTCTCTCTCTCTCTCTCTCTCTCTCTCTCTCTCTCTCTCGTCACGTTACTTCCTCACGCATCCTTCCTCTTTGTTCTGCCTACAGCTTGCTAGAGCGGAAATCAAATCAAATCACTATCAATAAAAATTAGAGGGAAAAAACGAATCAGACATGGCACGCCTAGCTGTTCACGCTCTAGATTAGTAGCATCACCAATGGATATAAGGGGCAATGCATGCAGAAGCTATTTCCTTAACTCGCAAAAAAAACTCAATTGAAAATCATACAATTTAGAAATAAATTAAAATCATACATGTGCGACCACATTATTTTCATGGTTCATCACTAATTTTTCATATACTAGATAACTGCCCGTGCGTTGGCAAGTGTTATAAATATTCTAGTATATTAGTCATTAATTTGACTACATATTAATGATTGTGCAAATAAATTTTACCTAATCCTGCCCGAAATATATTTTACGATTTTATTTGGTAATATCTTAGGAGTAAAACATAAGTTTAGTTTGTAAGTCAATAAAAATGTGGGGTATGGGCATCTTCAACGGCGACCCACAAATTTCCTCCCGCATCAGTCCGACAAGGGGACCAATCCGCGAACACGGATGCGGGAGGCCGCCATCCAACGCTGCCCGCATACATTTCAACTCGCATTTAAACTAATCGGACAAATTCGTGCAAACCGGCCGATATTCATCGAAATTCCGATGGAAAATAGCATAAATCATCCATACATAGCATGCAAATTAAGTCTAGTACAACAATGTCTCAAAATCAACTAGATTAACCGGATATCCAACAAGTTTTTTTCATCAGTGGATCATGCCCTCCCACACATACCCCCCCCCCCCCTCGCTTCATTCAACAGTGTGTGCATGTAAATGATCGTCCCTCTGTCCTGTGGTACATCACGGCAGCGTGTGCGAGCTACATAATGTATAGACCAACATTGAGTGAACGAATCAATCGACAAGTTGAGCAAGAGGAAGCAATACTTACGATCTCGTCCTCTGTCACGTGCAATGGCCACCTTGCCTCGAGTTGACGAACCACCTTACAAACTTGCCGACGCTGGTCTGGATAGCGCACCACTGATACGATAATCGACCTCACATTACTTTCTTGAATACGTACACGTCATAGGGCGCAATGTGTTTTCGTGCATGAAACGATTCATGTACTTAATGCCAGAAGGTCCCCCCTCTGCTCCTGCCTATGAAATTCGTGGATTGGGCCAACCACACATCGCACAATAACTCATCCTTCATGGCGAGCATCCTCCATGGAGAATGAAGAGGAGAAGAACCCACCCAGGCAAATAATTATGTTGGGGATTAATGTGAGCAGTGTGAGCTCTTTTTTCCAAACATTTAGTATACAAAAACCACACATCTGTTCCATCTATCTATCTATTTATTATTATTATTATATATTAAAAGTACACGATGGCTTAATCAGAATAGAGACAAATAATCTAGATAATCCCACAAAATGCAAAGCATCGAGTAGTTGATTTGGTTGTCCTATGTAATTAGAAGGTTTAATCTTTTTTATTGTATATTGAAAATACATGACGGATTCACCAGAGTGGAGACAAATAATCTTCATAATATCACTAAATGCAATACATCCATTAGTTGATTTGGTGGTCCTCTACAAGTATAGGTGAACTATATGCGCCTAGGGGCGTTGTAGTAATATACAGTTCAATCTTGTTTCCTGATGCAATACTTCTTTCCATACATATATTATTTGAATGATGACACATATATGTCGAAATTCTCTGAACAATCAAACAAATATTTCAAAATGACTAAGTAGATAGTATTCCCTCCGGTCCTTTTTGCTCTACATATAAGATTTTTGTCGAGTCAAACTTTGCAAAGTTTGACCAAAATTATCTTAAAAACTATCAACATCTACAATACCAAATATATATAATATGAAAATACATTATATAATGAATATAATGATATTGATTTGGTATTGTAGATGTTAATACTTTTTCTATAAGTTTGGTCAAATTAGAGCTACTTTGACTTATATGCTGCTTATTTCCCCCTGCAAAAAAAAAAGACAAAATTTCTATGCAGACTAAAAAGGACCGGAGGGAGTACTAGCCTTTTCTCCTCATGCCAGGGGTGCTCTGCAAAAACAGAAGGGGGAGTAATCAGTGTTTTCCCAGAAAAGAATTCATACGGGATCGCTTCAGAAGAAGGTTGAGAGGTTCTTCGCTGAGCCCCTCCTCCGCGTCACCCCTTGGTGGCGACCCGGGGGCGAAACCCTAGCGCCACCCACCAACTTCCCATCCCCTATGCCCGTCTCACCGGTGCCTGAGGTGTCGGCGGCCGGGCTGCACGACCGTCGAGGAAGGTGGCGGCGGGATCCTCTCTGCCCCACGGTTCGTGTGGGGGCGGTGGACCTGGGACAGTGTTTTCCTAGCAGCAGGCGGTCACCAGCACATGGAGGTGCGTCGTGGATCGCGCGGGCGACGGGGCAATAGTGGCCGGGTGCGGGAGCCGTCTCCGCCAGTTCCATGCACCCGATCTAAAGAGGGCGGCTTCTCGTCGCGCGTCCCGGCAAGCCCCATCTGGTCGGGACTCCGGCATCCTCTGGTTCATTAGGCCTGCGGGCTGCGTGATTTTCTTGGGTGGGAGGGAGCGTACCGGGGGAAACCCTTGGCCGGCGGTGACGGCCACGACATCGACAATGCTGCGGCACGTTTTCGCTCTTGTGGGCGACACCGAGGTCCATCCCTTCCCCTCCCCCCATCATGTGTCCCTGGTAAAAAACAGAAATCATCCATTTGGGCGGCGGCGGCACCTTCATGAAGGCTCCGCCTTTGGACCGTGGTGTGGCGGGCTCAGCTCTTGCATGGGGGGTTTAGCCGTCATGGCGGCCAGTGTTCTTCTTGGGGCAGCACTCTACTGGCAGGTGTGGCTGCGATTCTTTCCTGGCGTCTTCTTGACCTCCGGCTCGACAGCTTGGATCCTATGCTGCAATTTGTGTCGATGGTGAGTGGTGCCTATGTGTAGTGGCTCTGCGAGGTGAGGCACTCACACCTGTCATCATCCCTTACGCCACCGGATGTGCAATGCCCATACATGATGGGGTGGGGGGGAGCATCTCCGGCTGCCGACGGCGAGGCGCCCTACGAGCCAGGGCGAGAGGGCAGGGTGTGCCCTCTTCGGGGGAAGAATCAGATGGTGTGATAGATGTGTGTGTTCTCTGGGTCATGAAGACAAACGGGCTTCCTCCAGCGATGGATCACCTTCCATGGTTTCCCTCCTCTTCGGCGCATTCGCGGCGGGACGGATTAGCTGTTTCTTGTGTGTCTTGTATCTTGAGCGGTTGTGTTGCTCTGTTATTTTTCGTTTTGTGTTATTTTTCGTGGCCTATCAGTCTGTAAGGGTGTCATTGATTTAATGCCAGGCCTCAGCCTTTTATCTAGAAAAAGAAGGCGGTGACATACGGCAGACATAAAAGTTGTAAATACATGGTTTTGGTGGGGTGCATACGGCGGTGACAACAGTTACTCATCCAAATGTATCATCTGATGCTCAACAATCATACTCTGATGAGATATATAAACCCCAAGCATGCAAAGTGTCCAAGATCTTCGATAACTAGGAAGGCAAAAGAAATTAGCTAATTAATTCCACCTTGGATCAACCGGACTCTAGCTTAGTTGAATCATTTTGTATCACGACTCAGCTAGGAAGACGCGGGCGCGAGGAAGGCTCCGCAAAATTTCAGCTTCAACGGACCAGTAAAGCATGAGAGGATGGAGCACTGGCCATGACTATGGCCGGAAACGGAAACCACCTATTTGCAGCAGGAAGAAGACGCGGTGTGGTAGTCTGGTAGCGCTTTTTTTTTTAGAACGAAGGCTCAAGGGGAGCCCGACTTTGAATTAACAAAGCCATCAACCGGCCAGGATTACACAAGGCCACCAAGCAAGAGCGACCGAAAGATACAAGGAAGCTGACAGAGCAATTTACAACGCAACGCACACTACTGCACACATAGATATACACATGAGAGCTCTGCAAGTAATGTCGAAGCCCATAGCACGTCGGCACCAAGAGGCAGGGAGCAGAGTAGCGTCAAGGATCAGCCAAAGGCCTGCAAGAACTGCGCGCAGCCGGTTCGTGTGGTTGGGATCACGAAACCTGTCTTCCAATGCCGAAGAGGACCCCTATCCTCTCGCCTAGGCTCGAAGGCGCCGCACCGTCGGGTCGTTGGGCGCTCACCCGAGAGCAAGAGCAGGTGCCGGTCGGAACCCAGAGCAGGCATATCACACCGTCCTCACCACGTCGAAGGCACACCACTAGCTGCACTGGCACCTGCCCGGGGTCACCGAGAGCAGAAGGAAAACCACTGGGAGGATTGTCGAAGAAACAAGCTGCAAGGGCCCAAGGTCGAAGCTTGGGAAGCCTCTACTTGGACTCGCAGCCGACGAGCACTCTCCTACCTCGGCAACACTCACCCGTAGAACCAGACAAACCCAAGGCGGCGCCTCCAAGGAGGGAACGACGTGCAGGACGCCGCCGCCGCCCAACCCGAGACGAGTTTTGGGCTTTCACCCGGGATCTGGGACGGAGATGGATACGGGAGACCTCCGCGGTGCCTCAAAGGAGGAAAGGCGATGCGCGCACGCGCCCTCACCGCCGTGGTCGGAGATCCGACCAAGGGTTTCCCCCGGACTCGAGATATGCCACCGGCACCCCACCAGCACCGGAACTGGCAGCAAAAGCTGCAGATCGGACACAGCCGGAGGGGAGGAGTGAGCAGAGGAGGAGGAGGAGCTCGACCTTCAGATCTGGAGCGGAGGGACCGCGCCACGACCACCACCCGCCGGATCCGCGCCGCCCGAGCAGCCGACGACTCCGGCCGTCACATCCCGCGCACGCCGCCTGTCGCAGAGGCTGCGCCGCCTCGCCGTCCGGGGTCCTTCGCGCGGGGACGAAGCGACGAGAGGCCTCGCCGCCACCTTCATCGGCAGCCGCCGGGGCTTGCCAGGTGTCCCTCAGGTGGCGGCGAGGGGAGGGGATGCAGGGGGGGTGGCGGCGGCGGGGGGAAACCCTAGTCGCCCCCGGGTCGCCGGCTGGGGACGACACGGGAGGGGGGGTGGGTGGTGGTAGCGCTTTTGACTCAACCATCTGTTCTATCTCCATGGTGCTAGTACGTACTCAGCTGTGAAAAGGAACGACGGGTCCCTCTCTCACATCCACCACCTTCTCACTCTCTCTCACGCATCCTTCCTCTTTTTTCTTCCTGCGGCTTGCTAGCACAAAGGGTTGCTAGAGTGGAAATCAAATTAAGTCACTGCCAAGATAACCAAAAGTGAAAAATCGAATCAGACACAAGAGACATGTCACGACTAGTTATTCACGCTCGAGTTAGTCCATGTGGATGCCACTTCATCGAAACCCACATTGTCCAAAACTGATATAATCAAGGGGTGAACTCAGGTGGAAATCGTACGGTTCAAAACATAAGTGAAAGCCACAAGTCGGATGGGGATGGTAAGTGACATTCTCAGAATATTTTCGGGGTTCATGTGAGCGTTGTGAGCCCTATTTTTCTTTATCAGTAGTGTTGCTGAATTTAACATCATACTGCCACTCATCATCTCATTATTTCTTTTTAGTACTTTGCATGTAACTAAAAAGCAGTACCTTGTGACGCACCTTGCAAGAATGCTCCAACCTTTCTATACATGAATTAAAATACCCCCTCCATACCAAAATATAAGACATTTTCACAGTTTAAATGAATGGCAAAAACATCTTATATTTTGGTACAGAGGTAGTATGTATTAGAGATAATGCCAAAATTTATTGTTTTTTAGATCTCATTTGCTACTTTTGGGTTTAAAGTACATTTTTGGATTTTTCTTTAAAAAAGAAATAACCTTAATGTGATCAACAAACTATTAAAGTTTCCATGGGCTCATGCTATGTCTTTAGTACATAAGTGAAAAAGCCTCACCAGATTTGACAAAAGGTGTGCTTTTTAATTGGTGGATCTCCTAGGATTTTTTTTAGACATTCAAATCAAACTATAACGTTTCTAGTGACCAATTATTTTATTTGTGCATGTAACGTCAAAAATAGGCTAGAGCATATAATTACATTAGTATTGATAATTTTTTTATTGGAGTGTTATATTTCTACTCTTCATATCATAACTTCTTTCTAGTGCTTTGCATGTCCCTAATAACCGGTACCTAGTGAAGCACAATGCAAAAATATTTACCCAACATACTCTGAATTTCTTATTGCATGAACTAAACCGCTGATTAAAGTTTTTGTCAAATTGCAAGATTTGTTAGATCTCGCTTGCTATTTTCTAGGATTAAACTGCATTTTTGGCATTTTTATCACTCAAAAAGTAGAAACCAACCTAATGTGATCGACAAACTGTAAACTTTCTCATGGGATCATATTTTGTGTGTGGAATCTAGGTGAAAAAATGTCACGATGTGTGATAAAGTTTTTTTTTGCTTTATAATGGGTGGATCTCCTAGGATGTTTCTTTGGTATTCAACTTAAACTACGGGTTTTCTAGTGTCCAGTCAACAAGTTTGATCAATGGTGGAGACGCGGGCGCGAGGAAAGCTCGGCGAAATTTCTGCTTCAACGAACCAAGAAAGCGTGAAAGGATGGAGGCGATCAATTACTCTACTCGAGCAAGGCATGGAGCACTGGCCATGGCTGTGGAAATGGAAACCACCTATTTGTAGCAGGAAGAGGACTGGTCGGAGGGACGTGTGGTTCATACGTACTACGCGCTTTTGCCTCAACATGCAAGCATATGTTCTGCATCTATCCATCCAGCTACTTTACTCGTCCGCTGGCCAAAGGGATGACGGGTCTCGAAAAGTGTGTGCTGCTGCTCTTGCTATGTGAAATTTTTGAAAAACACACTTCCGTTGCTAAAAATATCTTAAATCAAATATGTGAATACACACACACATTCTTAAGTCCCGGTAAAAATACTTTGTATTTTGGGAAATACAAAAGAGAGAAATTCCTGACAGAAATGGCACCCTTTTCTGCTATATACTGTCAGAAATTTGTTTTTTTCTATAGCCCAACAATAAGAGATTCTACCGAAACTTGCCATGGGTATTCGGAATGTGTATAAGTATCCCCAGGAAAGATTTGACATTTTTTGAAACTTCAAAAACACAAATTTCAAAACTGTTTAAATATAGAGAGCAGTGTAGCTTGGGTTCTGCAATCCCTCCCTCTGACGGGTCTCTCTCTCTCTACGGCCGGGTGTTCACCAATCACCATCACACGGACGATCTGGGCAGGCTATCGCATGGGCCACGCCCCGGCTCAGGTTGCCATTTTCATGTCATCAAGGCACTGCAGGCGACACGAGAGGAGACACTACCAGGAATATGCATGTGACCCATCCATCGATCGCTCGGCGCACGGTGACTGATCAACGCCCGTTGCCAGCCCGCGGCCTAGCTACTACGACCACAAAGCTAGCGGTCCACGCATAGTACGTCCTAGTATTTCACTTGACTGCAATGGATGAAACTCTTTTATGACTGACCTTTAACTCTGGCCAGTGAGTTACTGTGTAAATATTCATGGAACGGGCCATCAAGCGTCTCGCCCGGTCTCGGGATTGTCCGGCTGTACACACACAAGCATGTAGTGTAGTCGTGTAGTGATACTCCATGCATGAGATAATGATACCCCACATCCACATCCACATGGCCGGCCAGCAGCAGCGGATGCCCATTACCACGCTGGTTACTCACGAAACGGAACCGACCGGGTTGTGATATCTGGCGTGGATAGTGCCAGTTTTCAAGCTACAAACGACATGGCCTTTTGACTATGCGCATCACCCGGCCGGTGGAAAACACAGCTTTTATGTCATCACGAAAAGCCATAATGTTCTACAACGCCTTGTGCATTCAGTTACTACATGTTCCAGCTGAATGACCCATAATCAACTGTAATTTCGTAAAACACCATAATCAACTGTAATTGTGCATCTATCTATTATATTATACATTAAAATTGCATAATGGATTAACAAGAAAAAAACAATAAAATGCTAATAATTCTCACAAAAATCAGAAATACCTGACCTTTATAATTTAGTAAATCAGAAAAAATGACACCGTTATATCTACTTTTAAGCTGAGGAAATTGCCCATCAATGTCACCAAAAATATCCCTCACAAAAAAAATGTCACCAAAAATATAGATGTTATTTTTATCTAAACGGTCATGCCTTTTGCAAAAATAATCCAAATCTTATCAAAGTTCACCGGAAGTACAAAACCCCTCAAACATAATAAAAATTACATCGAGATTGCATAACCGCTGAACGACCAATACCACCGCCAGAACGAACTGCTGATGCCTCTCCTCATCGAGATTGCGAGACCGCCGAACGACCAATACCGCTGCTAGAACGAGTCGTTGACGCCACTCCTCTACCCGAGCCGGCTTGACCTTGTCAATGACAGTCAGGAAGTCTTCGTGCACGTACCCAGCGCCCTAGAGTCGTAGTAGTCGTCGTTGAACCCTTGAATAGATCTAAAGCCCCTGACACTAAATCACACCACAAGACACCCTAATCTCACCACCCGAACGAAACAACATGAATCTACCCGGTCGTGTCTACTCTAGCCCTAAAAACCTATTTTTGGGTATCCCTGTGGTGGCAGCCGGGCATCTCTATGTGAGGTCGTCATCCTCCTTCAACTGTTGGCTTTCTCACTTCTGGCCTTCATGGGTTTTCCATTTAGCTCCACAGATGGAAATATATATGGTTATCTTTATTTAAACGCTTGTGTCTGCTCTAGCCCTAAAAACCGAATTGACGGGCTAGGGTTTTCACCTGGAACTCTGACACGGAGAGGATACCCACAACGATGCCACCAAGAGGTAAGCGATATGTGCAAGCATCACCGTTAGGGCATAGAGTTTTCGCTTGAATCCTCGCCCGTGCCACCCAAGGCACGAAGCGACCAACCTAACCCGAGGGAAGGGCCACATTGCTAGCACGAGATATTCAGGTCTTGACCAGAGGAGCCATCACTACTGAAGCCACTACTGCACACCACCTCACCCTCCCCTCAACCTCCCCTGCCGACGTGCTTGCCGCCTCCACGGCCCACGGCAATCCCTTGACAATCCTCAAGTTGGCTCATGTCTTCGGCATCGTCCTAAAATCTAAAATCGACTGAGGGGGGGGGGGGGGGGGGTAAATTTTCCACGCATATGATAAAGTGCACTTTCTCCAATATTGTACACATTACCCTTGTATAATTTGGTTGAGTAATAAGTAAAGCACTTTGGTAGCATAATAAAAGAAAAGAAAAGGAAGAAGCGCTGCGCTGCGTGGGTACGCCGATCGCTCAGCGCTATATATGCCAAGCAACCCCTCAATCCCACTCCTCGCCTCCGCACTCTGTTGCTAGCTCTGCTGCTCACAACATAATTTGCAAGGATGGGCGACTTCGACTGTGGCGCCATCGACTGCGGCGACTGTGGCGACTGCGATTGTGGCGACTGCTGCGATGAGTGCTTCGACTGTGGCGACATCGACTGCAGCTACTGCTGCGTCTGCTTCTCTGATGCCATCAGCGGCAAGGCACTCGTCCGCATCCTCTGTGGTCTCGTGATCTTCGCCGTCCTCGCCGCCGTGGTCACCCTGCTCGTCATCGCCCTCGTCCCCCGCCGCGTCGGCGTCAGCGTGGAGGACGCGGCCCTCGCCCGCTTCGCCCTCGCCGACAAGAACGCCACGGCCACTGCGCTCGCCTACGACATCTCCATCGCCGTGGCCGTGCAAAACGGAAATTGGTTGATGCCGGCCGAGCACACCGCGCCGCTCTACGCGGATCTGCTCTTCGGCGGCGCCCGCTTCGCCCGCGTCGGACTGGCTACCGCAGGGGCCGTGGTCCGACCGCGGCGCAGAGAAGTTTACCACGCCACGGCGGCGGCCGACAGCGCGAGCGTCGTGCTGGGGAGCGCAGCGGTGGCGGAGTTCGCCAGGGAGAGCACGGCGGGCGTGTTCCAGCTGGAACTCAGGGTTCTCGGGGAAGTGAGGTACCGGCCGCACCACAAGCTGCACAGGCTGGACGCGATCTGCCGGCTAGAGTTGGCTCTGTCAACGGCAACCTCGCCGGCGATGTTCAGAAAGGTAAAGTGCAATGTTCAGAAAGATCATGGTGGCCGATGATTTTTTTCTCAGCAAGAAAAAAGACTGGGGTCCTTGTGTCCTCAGGATCGAAGCTAGGTTGAAGTTCTCTGTTTCTTCTCACTGGACGGTTTATGTTTCTAGCTGATAGAAGACTGGGGTCCGGGTGTGCTGATGGTTTATAGCTGATGTAATGGGGGCGGTTCTAATACCCTGTGCTTGTTGCTAATTTGTGTTCTTAGTTTCGGGTATTAGGGCTAGACATTAGGCAAAAACTTGTTTGCTGCAAAATTCTGGATAAATGCTGTTGTTTATAATTTTCATGCAATGAAATTTGGATATTTTGAGCTCCTTCAGTAGAAATAAAAAGGGTCAAGAGTGCTGTTTTTAGACGGCGAGTGCTAAACCCATCTCAAGAATAAGTTTCATGTAATCAGTTCATGACATTTCTTCTTGATCGTCTCTAGTATTCTCATAGTTCAGATCAGATGCCATTACATTACCTTTTCTTTTTCTTTGTTAGAACAATCAGATGGGCTTGTTTTTTTCTTGACAAAAGAGGAAAAATCTGATACCTGATGTCTCTTTTCCTCTTTAATTTCTAATTTTGGCGTATTAGCTCAAACACAAGTACTTATCTTTTTTCGATAAAGGGTGAATTTTATTGACTCAAAATGAAGCATCAAGAAGATACATAACACAATGAGCATACACCCGGCCTCTGCATAGTTAGGATGCACACAGCCAACACCACACACGCACGCAAAAAACACGTCCACAACTAGCAAAGTCATATAAGACCAAAGCTATACGTAGGCAAGAAAAAAATCCCAAAGCGATCTGATGTGCGATCGACAAACTACAACAATAACCATATCCGCACCAACTATCTCATGACATCACATGGACGACGAGGTTCTTCAACAACAACGCCTTCAGGAAAGGAGGGACACTCAAGTGTCGTCGTCACTGGATCCAACCATAAAGCCAGAATCCAGGTTTTCACCTTGAAGAAGCAGTCTGAGCATATTCGAGCAATGCCTTCAACAAGGTAACGACGTAAAAAAACATCGCCATTGCCAGGCATAACCACTCTCGGTTGACCTAGGATTTCGCCCCGAAGCTCAAGACCAGGTGCTCGAGTAGCACCACCATCGAAGTCACTCATGTGTTGTTGTCGCCATCACTTTTCCACAATCTCAGTGGCTACATGCGATTCGACCGCCGCCACTATACAACCATCCCTCTGCGTCAAGTCATCGTCCATAATTTATATCTCACCGCCGAAATCAACAACCGGATCAAGCGGGATGAACCCCCCAAAAATCTTTCGTTGATCACCGTCGTCGTGGAGCTATAGGAAGTCCCTGCATTTTGCAGTCACCACCATCCGGCCGATCGCATCTAGATCGCCACCAACATGCCGCCGACCGTAGCGCCACCGGCAGCCACCGCATGTGCGGAAGGCTGGCCATTGCCGGCAGCACCGTGGGAGCCAAGTGCAGCACGCCACCAGCGGAGGCCTAGCACGAGCACGTGGACGGGCAGGTAGTGTTGGGGCAGATCGACGAGGCGGCGGAGCTCCGGTCGCCTCTCCCGGAGCGGCAGCGCAAGGGCAGCCTTGCAGCAGCGGATCAGCGCCGGCGGCGCCCCAAGCACCAGGCCCTTGAGAACGAGACGAAGAACCACCACGATTGACTCATCAGATCCATGGATGTTGGAGAGGAAGAGGAAGATGGGAGTTGCGCCCGTCCGGTCGCCGGAGCCGGCCTTCGCCGCCGCCGGCGATGGCTGCCGGCGGCAGTGGCGGAGTGGTGATAGATGGGATCCGAGCGGCTAGGGTTGGGGGCGCCCCGGTGTCGCCCTCGAGCGACACGCGAGCGATGGGTTTCTGATCCAAAAACAATAACACATGTATATTCAGTAGGGCGTTTTGGAGTTGGAGCTCCATGCATGGATGCCTTAACTTTGAATTTTTTTTAATCAAAATTCAAACATTTTAGTTTCAAAAATCTGGAAACAAATATACAAGGATGTAATGTAGTATATGTATGTAATATTGCATTATGAAACACTTTGAATTTTGGACTTTGAGGATAAACAATACATATGTTGAAAAGCCACACCTAGCTTTGTTTTGTATATAGATCTCATTTTAATGTATTTCATCATGAAAATTTACACACATGCACACTATGCCTCTGGGTATATGTTTTGTTTAAAAAAATCAAAACATAAAAGTATGAATTAGATTTTAAAAATTAAGGCCTCCATGAAGCTGATGTATATTCACATTTTTTATAGTTCTAGGTTACATAGATTTTTTGTAAAGTACTGTCAACTAAACCTGTATATTGCTATGTCTTAAACAACAGTTTTAGATATGTGAATTTTCTGTAAAATAATAATAAAAAATTTAGTGTGCAGGTTTACATTATTGTATCCCATATTTAGGCAACCACTTAGATTTATTCTTGTGTTTTTCTCATTTCTGCCGTCTTTTATTCTTCTGTTGCTTTGACTTTAATCAGGGGCAGAGGCATGATTACTCAAATTAGAATGTTGAATGGGAGGCAGTTAGAGCCCAGAAAAAATGCATTGTTCATATCATTGCTGGCAAGAAATCCACGTTATTGCGGTGCCAGTGCCCCCAACTGGTCCCGCTGGCTCGGCCACCGACTCTAATTGATGTGACTATTGCCCATTTCTAGTACCTAATTCGCGGCAAAGCACCTCTTCCAAGCCCAAGGAGAACGCAAACCACTGAAGTGACAGCCCAGATGGTGTGCAGTAGGTGCAAAGTAATTAGAAAGTGAACACAAAAAACTTGGGATGTTGTAAGAGTGAACAGAGCGGCACAGCTGGGAGCCATGCATGTGCCCGCCCGTTTCCTCAACCGTGAAACATCTGCAACCATCAATAGCTGGCCGAGAAAAGGATTTTTTCTGAGAACGCACAGCCGAGTGAAAGTGGACTCGATCGTGGCGTCATCTTTACTCCGGACTTTGACTGATGAAGTTTAAGTGCTCCTACTAATTAAGTAGCTCTTCCTGCACCTAGTTTTGATTTGGTTGCTAAGCCTGGCTAGCATTAGCAGTCCGACGCAGCATCTGAGAAGCAGCACTCACACACATATGGCAAATTTGTTGTGGGAGGACGTTCACATGGGCTGTGTGGGTACGCATCATCATCACTCACGTAGCCAGCTTCATCTCTTTCTCTGTGGCCGCTCCATCCATTCCAGGCCCATTTCCGGAAGCGCGAAAACAACAAGGGAAGGTGACGGTGAAACCTGCTTCACGGGTGCTGGGAACAACTATTGAAATGGACAAGCTACTTTCCCTGGATTCAAAGGAGAGGCGGTCCCTAACTATAGCAGGATTTGCCGAGGACAACAATGTGGCTCTCATCTGCAAAGCAGTCGGTCTCTTCATGATCCAGCTTGAGTCATTGAAGTTCAGGAAGCTCTTGAAAACCAACATGTCTGTCTATCACACATTTGAAAGTGTCTATATTGCAGGTAATAGCCAGATTTACAACATTGGTATAAGTTAATTTTCGACACATTGTTGATGGAATAGTGTTCATTTTTTTCTTATTAATTTAGCAATTTTAGGTAGTCTCATAACACTATTTTGTTTTGTTGCTTGATGACGTCTTCAACATAATGCGATTATGCTATGCGGTGTTTTGTTCTGGTGCTTGCATGGAAAGTACTACTCCCACTGTGTTTGAAAGAAGGGTGTGAAAAAAAAAACTGCCTGTTTTGCACGAAAGAAGGAGGACAGGAGGGTTATTAGTGCTTGGTGGACAAAACTAATCCTGCTTATCCCGTTTCTCATTCTAAAAATCGGCTCACACTGAATCCCCTCCTGCACAAACCCCTCGCCCCTTTGTCTTCCTCCTGCAAACATGGCACACAATCCATGTGTGAGAAACAGAGGGGAGTAAAACAGAAGTCCAGCTTTTCCTCCTTAATCCCCACGCTCAGGAGTAAACATGGAAAATAATCGCTAGTGATTTGCCTCCTTAAACCCCGCGCTCAAGATTTCACGCCTTTCTTTCAAGTACGGAATGAGGATATGTTAGTGGTATCAAATTTACTTTATGTTCTGCCAGGTGGTGGGCTCGATCGATGTACAATTAAGCTCAATTTATATAATTTTTGTGGTTCAAGTCAGAACTAGCAAATTGTCCTTATCACTTTATTATATGAGATATCCATACAATAAAACAATGGATAGAGACAAAGCTCATCCCTTGTTAGTTTTGCTTTAGTTTTCTCTTCTTCGCTTCGGTTTTGTTTGCCTTCTGTGTTTTGTTTTTTGTTTTGCGGAGTTTAACCGTCTTGTACTCTTGCGTCATCTTGAGTTTTCTTCACATGCACAACGATGCGCATTTTGGTGCGTGTTTGAGAAAAAAAATGGTTACCAAGACTGGCATTTTTTCCTGTGATAGTTGAACTATGCAACATGATGCAGCTATACATTCCTTTGAAAAATAGCACATTTACTGGTACTCGGGCTGGATGAGAAACTAGTCAGATTTTTTTTCTAGATGCAATTCCGATAAAAAATATAGTTCTACCTGCAGAAGAGGTGGATTCTACCTTGCGGACTCCTTGCCAACGGATGCTGGTACGAAAAGTGTCATCCGATAGTCATTTCAGATGGGGAGTCCCAACTGTTTTTCTTTCCTTTGTGTTCAAGCTTGTTTCGTGCCAGGATATACAAAGATGGACTGTGGGACTATGTCATGTCAGTTCTGTAGTTTGTCTTTGCTCTCGAATGGCTGTTGTGATTTGCGCTACAGAGTTTAATCTCTTTTGAATTTTTGGTCGTCTTTCACCGTTTATAACATTAAACACAATTTTAGTAGTCAATCTTGCTCACATGATGTTTATCGATATTAGATTCTCATCTCTTGGAGTGACCGGTAGAGTTCACTGTAGAATGTGGCACCAATAGTCGCATCAATTACAGCTCAAGCAAAAGAGGGTAAAAGACAGAAGAAATAATAAAAGCACAAGAACAAATCTAAGTGGTTGTCTAAATATGGACACACTTCTAAGCTCATGATCAGCATCCAACCATCCTCATCTTGAAGTCACCATACATGTAACCAACACATGAAAAATTGTACTCCCTTCATCCGAAAATAAGTGTCACTTATTTAGTACTCCCGATAAAGGAGGTATTACAAAATTGTTTTGGGGTAGAGAGAGTACTAATATGTTACAATTTTTTCACATGTCAGAAAACTAGAGTTTTACATGCATGTTGCAATATAGGAGTGCAAATTTAGGTGACAGTAATTTACAAAAAATCTAGGTAACCATACCTCAAAATAAAATCAAGGTAACCTAGAACTTAAAAAGAACTGAATATATAGGGCTTATTGCCCTCGAGAAGAAAATGAGGCTATCCCAGTTAACTGCTTGTGTTTGAGCAAATTTGCCCAAACTAAAACTTAAGAGGAAAAGAGACATGCGATAACTAGCCCATCAGATTGTTCTAAAATGAAAAAAAATCGTAATATAACGACATATGATCTAGACGATCAAAATCCTAGGAGCGAGCGTGAGTTGAGGGTAACTTAGATGGTTAGATTTCTCATGGTGGAACCAGCCTATCAGGGTTTCAAGTCCTAGACTTGGCATTTATGCTTGCATTTTCCTAGATTTATTTCAGGCTTATCAACGATGTTTTGCATTTGTTAATAGATTTATGTTAGGCTTTCCGTCGATGTTTGTTTTGTAGGAGGAGACGTTCCCTTCGACTACGAGGCGCATGTGGCGTCGGCTTAATATCTCAGATCGAGAAGAAATGTCACGAGGAGATGAGCTACATGAGATGCATCACAAGCCTCCTCCGATGAAACCCTCTAACTTGGATTCCCTGTTAGGCTTGAAACTTGATCTGGGTGTTAGATCCATGCAAGGGCAAGACGATTTTGACATATGATCAGCCGTCCAAGTCTAGCCATGAGTTGTTGCCAGTTAACTCTTTCTCGTGGAGGCCTCGGGATCAAGGGTGGATGGAGATGAACTCTGATGGAGCTTGATCTCCTGATGGTGCGGGAATGGTTCTTCAGAATGATGTAGAGTCGGCACTATGCACGTGCATGGAAGGTTTATCTTTGTCTCTCTAGCATTGTGATTCTCCACTTATCATGGAGATGGTCTCCCTTGTTGCTATGAAGTTGATCCAAGCTCGTGACCTTGACAGATTGATCTACGCTTCTAGAGTAAAGGAGATCATGTACTTGTTTCTTCGTGAATGAGCCTAGCGAATTTTGCCAGAACAGAAGATAGAACCTTGACTTGGCTTGGTTCTGGCCCTACCTGTTGCCGTGGAGCTAGCTTTAGCTGATTGCAATCTTACTGTCGCTGAGTAACCTCCGTTCTTAAATATTTGTCTTTCTAGAATTTTAACAAGTGATTACATACGGAGCAAAATGAGTGAATCTATACTTTAAAATATGTCTATATACATCCATGTGTGGTAGTTCATTTGAAATATCTAAAAGGACAAATATTTAGGAACGGAGGGAGTACAAGTTTTTACCCGCAAAAAAAAAAAGCTACGTACATGAATCTTATCCTATATACTTAAGAAGTTCATCCACACTACTCTATTTATCTTCACACGCAGCCTATCCACATCATCAAGTGACCCCATATGTGAAAACATCCCCACTAGCTCATGAAGTCTGCCACGTCATCACAATCCTCCTTGGTTTTTTTTCTCTATGGTATAGCCACCCCAAGGCCCACGAACTGGAATTCGGAAGCAGGACCAGTGGCCTCCTCCGCTTCCCCTCCCTGTATTGCCAGCAAAACAAGATTCTGACATCCCTCAAAAAAAATTCTAACAGAACATACGAGGAGAATAAGAATAAGACGGAGAAGAATAAGAATTGTGTCGCATCTTATTCTTTCGCTGGCTTCCACCCCGTCTTCTCCCCTTCAGTTCTCAATCCGCGAATTCATCTCCCTCTTCATCTTCTTCAATCTCCCTCAAATCCCACTACTTCCTTCTCGCGCTGGGTAACGGACACAATTACTTCAGTGCTCTTTCCATCTTATATTTCTCTATGGAGAGCATGAACGCGAACGTGTAATTTGGCAGGGTAAGTGATGGCCAGAGGAGTTCCTAACGACGAGATCCCCCGACGGCTGTCCCCGTCCTGCCTCCGGCTTCCCCGGCAGAGCGCCTTGCGAAGGATGCCGCAGCGTCGACATCGGCCCCGGTGACTCTCGGTGATTACCTTGCTGCCGCCGGTCGGGTGCCGCGGCAAATGGTCGGGAAGGCTTCTCGTGGCAGCGGCGAACCTTGCTCGGTGTCGCGCGTCTCATGCGTCCGCCGCTCATCTTCCCCACCCCGAAGCAGGCGACGGCGAATCAGCTGAGTGAGGCCCGTGGTGGCGTTCCTGTCCCGTGTGCATGGATCCCATTGTCGGACCATTTGTTATCGTTCTATGAATTCAGGTAGATGCCTTCACAAGGATGGCGTGGATGCCAAGGAGAGCATTAATCTTTCTTAGCCCGAATTGCTAGGTGATTTCCCTCTAGACATAGCGATGGAATAAGCACTTCAGCAGTCGCTAGCTTTTCGGCACCGCTGCGGCAAGATCACTAGCCATGAGGCTCCTCCGTGAGTTCAGTTCATTCTCTCTTCAATTCCTTCATCAGAGTATAGAACATAAGTCCATTTCCTAATGAATTTATTCTCCTATTCCTATTATTCACTCTCAGGTTTTGTTTGTCTACTCGGTCATTGCAAGATTTGATCTACAATTTATTGACTGGTGTGGAATCCTGTGTTTTGATTTTCGGTTTGAGCTTTTTTTCCCCTAGGCCGAGATGGCCGAATTTCGGCCATTTTCAAAAATTTCGGCTGAAATTTGACCAAGTTTTGACTGCAATTTGACTTAAATTTGACCAAAATTTGCCAATTTGAGCAATTTCGGCCTAAATATACTTTTCGCCCCAGGCCGAGATGGCCGAAATTCGGCCGAAATCCACTTTTTTCGGCCGAAAATCAAAACATCTGGAATCGTGAACATTTTGCGTTTGATCAGGTGATCCTGTGATCTGTTATTCTGAAGAGGTTATGTTCATTTTGGATTTGCCCACATCACTTTATTGTTATTTTTTGATGATGTGGACAGGAAATAGCTGTGGTTGTCAATTTTTTCCCATAACTATTAGGACTAAGAATACAGTACGGTACTCATACGCTGGCTGACCAGCACCAAGGTCCACAAGAAAAGCTCCACATGATTTATCAAGTATCAGGTTTTGGTTGAGTCCAAGAAGGTATATATATTTCAGTTATTTGTTTATCACTGATCTTTGTTTACAGTAATTGGTTCTTGATTTTTTTGTATTACACCTCCCTTATTTAACAATGGAACTGATGATTTAACAATTGTATATAGTAGAGTGCATGTATTAGTCTTCATCAGTTGATCGGTTCACTAGTAGGAAAAGGGGCTTTTACCCCGGTTTGTAAGGGCCTTTTGTCCCGGTCCTCGAACCGGGACTAAAGGGTCGTTACTAATGCCTCCCCCTTTTAGTCCCGGTTCTTACACGAACGGGGACAGAAGGTCCTCCACGTGGCCGCTGCTGCCAGCCCAGGCAGGGGGCCTTTGGTCCCGGTTGGTGCCACCAACCGAGACTAATAGGCAGGGCCTTTTGTCCCGGTTGGTGTCACCAACCGGGACCAATAGGCATCCACGCGTCAGTAGCTGGCAGGAGCTGAGGTTTTTGTTTTTTTTGAAAGGGGTGGTTTAGGGGTTTTGGGGGGTTAATTTAGGTGTTTCATATATTGTGTTAGCTAGCTAATTAATAGAGAGAAGTGTCCTCTCTTATCTCCGTGCTTGGTCGACGCTACGTACTATATACGTATGGAGAGGAGTAGACACGCTAGCTAGTAATCAAATGAAGGAAACAGAAGATCGTCATGAACATATGCATACAGAGAGAAGTGATATCGACCACCTCTCCTTCTCCGAGATATTGGTCGAACAACAAGTTCTCGTATATCTATACGACACTACCGGCTACATATATACAATAATTATCTCTTACAATACAATCTCCTAATTAAATTGTAGGAACACATGGTCCACATAGTATTCTCCGTTTTCAGCGATCACGTGGTCAAGGAAGGATGCCGCCAATTCCTCTTGAATTCCTCGCATACGATCTGGTGCTAGGAGTTCATCCCGCTTCCGAAACATCTAATTTGAAGAAGGGGGTCAATACATATATATATGAATAAATGAAACTCAACACAAATGATGTTAATAAAATAAAAGTGTGAATATTATTGCTTACGCACTTCATATTGTTCTTCAGTGTAGCCCCGCTCACAGGTCGTGTAGCGGATGGACTCGCAAACGTAGTATCCACAGTAATTATTCCCGGGTTCCTGCCACAACCACTTTACAAGAAATAGAGGTCAATCAAACTGATAAGCAAGCATGCTAAATGGTATTGATGAAACTAGCGCTTGAATCACTAGGAGATGCGCGGAACATGCTACTATAGTACTTACTTTCGGGTGATTAAATTGCAGCTTCTTCGGCAGTCCCGGGGCTTTTGAGGTGAATTTTCTCCAAACCCTGCCAGACAAAGAAAACAATTACTTGATATCAGGAAATGAACAAAGTTGCTGATATGGTGGATAATGATCGATTTAACTTACTTCTCGAGCATTTGAGTCATGTTCGCATAGTCCTGGGATCTTTTCGTCTCGAGTCTAAGACGTTTACTACTCCCTGCTCAAGCTTAATCTCTAGGAGAATATAGTGGAAGCTGCGCATGCATGCATAAGTCATCAATTACATTACCATAACCTGGACTAATAAGGGAAACCGAATATGCACAAGACAGTAACACTCACTTGAAGTTGTAAGGAAAGAGTATTATATCTTTGTTTTGATTTAATACCAACGATTGTAGCAAGTTGGCCTCGGCTTCTGTGGGATGTTTTTCAACCGTATATGCATCTATGAGATTTGTGTTAATGAACCCAATATCACCGATTTGTTTTTTCTTCAATTCGTCGATCTTCAATCTGCATAATATAGTGAGGATAAGTATAAATACATGCAATGAAAGAGCTGACCTATATAGAGAGACTTAATGACAGAAGTAGTACTACTTACAGACAGTAGCAAGTGATCGTTGTTTTATCGAGGGCCTTTTGATTGTAAAACTGGAAGAAATCCTCAAATAGAACATTCAGCAGATCAATTCCAACGAACGTCCTATCAGACTCTCTGCAGGTTTTCATGTACCAATCATGTAGTCTTCGCATCATCGTTGATAGAGATCTTTCATCTTTGACGAGAGGCTTCCCGTAATGGTATTTGTGTTCGTCCACCTCCATGATTTCATAATGTACATCGTCGGGCAGGTAATCTCCAAGATTGCTATAACCGGGCACCATACTCGGATCATTAGCGACGATGTCTTTTGACACCTTGAGCGGGGGGTACGATTGGTTCGCTTGTTCGCCGAGCTGGGCAATTTTTTTCCCAGCTCGTCGTTCTTTCAACCTTTTATCACTGACAGTACTTCCCGACCGCTCCGCTTCGGCATATTTCTTTGCAAGAATGCGCTCATAGTTGCCTCTCGGCGGAGACTTTGGTGGTTTTCTCAGGGCAGCCAGAGTGCGCTTTGCTTTCACCGGATCTACCTTCTCCTCCGGAGGTGGATGTTTCTTTGCTTTCACCCCTTCAAAGAAGTTTGTCACTTCGGCTCGCACGATCTTCCTGGTTTCCTCCTCGGTCCTCTCGTATGGTAACTTCTCTGGAGTCTTCAGAGAAGGACCGAATCTGTATTGCCTCCCGCCTCTGGCAGCTGTACTGCTAGACACCGGCAGAGCAGACGGAGCGGCTGCGGCTGTCTTCTTTCCTTGCTTACGAGGCGGAGGAGAAGGACTACGACGCGCCGGAGCAGCCGCAGCGGCGGCGGGTCTCTTCCGCCCTTGCTGACGAGGCGGAGAAGGAGGAGGCTGGCTACTCTGGCGCGCCGGCGCTGGCGGAGAAGGAGGCGGAGTGCCGTCACGCGCCGGAGAAGGAGGCTGAGTGCCCTGATCACTCGCCGGAGGAGGAGGCGGAGTGCCCTTACTCGCCGGAGCCGTCCAGTTCGGAAGCTTGATGAGCTCCTTCCGCCATAGGCATGGAGTCTTCAGAGCAGAACCCAGCCGAGTCTCCCCTTCACCGGTAGGGTGGTCAAGCTGGAGCTCCTCAAATCCCTCCGTTATTTCATCCACCATCACCCTAGCATATCCTTCTGGAATCGGCCGGCAGTGGTAGGTTGCGCCGGTTTCAGGAGGTAAAACAGAGCCAACAGCCGCCTTGACTTTGAAGTTCTGCCATAAGGTGGCAATGTTGAGACTCCGTGATAGCATCCACGGGGTAGCTAGCAGGAGCCGCATGCTCCAGCTGAAGCAGCTCGGTGGAAGCCACGCTGCTTCTTCGCTGAGATGGCGGTGTAGCTTCGGGGGCAGTTTCGGCATGTCGATTGCCGTCTCGTTCCTCTAGCGCTTGAACCCTTTCGTGCAGCTTCTGAATTTGGATCTGCTCCACTTTTTTCTCGTCTCCTGGGTTTTGTAACCGCCCGCGTCCGAAAAACCAGCCTTCCACGGAACGGAGCCTGGCGTGCCTCGTGTCCGTCCAGGGTGCTCAGGATTCCCGAGGGCCATCGTGAGCTCGTCGTTCTCTCTGTCTGGAACGAACGTCCCTTCCTGCGCTGCATCGATATATTGCTGAATCTTCTTGACTGGTATTCTCAAAAGCTCGTTCGTCCAAACGCACCTCCCTGATATAGGGTCCAAGGTTCCGCCAGCCCCGAAGAACCAAGTCCGGCAATGGTCTGTCCAGTTCATTGTCTGTGGTTCGATCCCTTTTTCAAGCAGATCATTCTCAGCCTTGGCCCACTTAGGTCGGGCTTTGAGGTAGCCACCTGACCCCGTGCGATGGTGAAGCTTCTTCTTCGCAGCATTCTTCTTGTTTGTCGCTGACATCTTCTTACTCTTTTCCGATATCTTGTGGGCCACAAATGCGGGCCAGTGATCTCTGATCTTCTCATACCGGCCGATGAATTCTAGTGTCTCTTCTTTGTCGACAAACGTTTTCAGCTCATTCTTCCACCTCCTGAATAGGTCTGCCATCTTCTTAAGAGCATTAGACTTGATTAATTGCTCTATAACTGGCTTCTCCGGATCCTCCTCTGGCGGTAGGGTGAAATTTGCCTTCAGCTCAGTCCAAAGATCATCTTTCTGCATATCATTGACATAAGACACCTCAGGGTCTTCCTTCTTAGGCTTATACCATTGGTGGATGCTGATCGGGATCTTGTCCCTAACTAGAACCCCGCACTGAGCAGCAAATGCATCCTTTGTCTGGATGGGTTCAATCGGTTGGCCGTCGCGCGCGATTGCTGTGATCTCAAACCTTTCATCCGAGCGCAACTTTCTCTTCAGGCCTCGTCTCTTTACCGCAGTTGTGCTCGATCCGGAGGGCTAGAAACAAGAAGAAAGACGAGTGTTAATTAATATGTGTACATACCAAAACAATGAATGCATCAATTAGCTAGTCATCACAGGCTTAACTAATATATTTACCTGGCCGGACTCTGTTCGGTCACCGAAGCCGTCACCACGGGCTCCTTCTTGCACCAGCATTGGGTCACCGGAGCCATCATAATCATGTCTTTCCTCCTCCACTCTTCGGTCACCGTAGCCTGCTTCTTCACCCTGTTCTTCCAGACCATCATTCTCATTAAGATACGACAAGATATCACCTCCGGCTAAGATTATGTCCCCCAACACCTCTTCTGCTTGCTCATCTCGTCCGTGCTCCATTGTTTCTGCAAATATTACAACATGGTAATTATTACACAAACATGACAGCAGGTGGATATATTAGTGCAAACGTAGACCTAGCTTATTCCGGGTTTGGGGTGGCCTAGGCAACGCTTCAAAGGTAGGGGCGCGGCGGGAGGGGGTAGGAGACCGAGATCGTTTTTTTCTATGGTTTGGGTGTCCTCGAGAGTTTTGGTCGAGCGAGAGGGCCGGGGGGTGCTCCCGTGGTATAAGTTATCACGGTCGAGAGGGGGTATAAATATCGACCGTCTATCATGTCGAAGTTATCTGGGAGGGAGTTATATATATCGACAACGACGACATACATACATGGGAAAATAATGTTATCGGGGAGGGGGTATATCGACCCCCCCACGTGTTGAAGTTATCGGGAGGGGGTTATATCGACAACGACGACATACGTACATGGGAAAATAATATTATCGGCAGGGAGGGGGTATATCGACCCCCCCCCCCCTCGTGTTGAAGTTATCGGGAGAGGGGTATATCGACGACGACAGACCCGATAAAACATAAGAAAACGAAGAAGAAATAAAAAGAGGAGAAGAAGAAAAGGAATAGAGGAGAAGATCGAAGAAAAAAAAGAAGAAAAAGAAGAGGAGAAGAAGAAAGGAATTCTTCTTCTCCTCTTCTTTTTCTTCTTTTTTCCTCTTCTTATTTATTTCTCCTCTTCTTCCTCTCCTCTTCTTCTCCTTTCTTCCTCTTCTTATTTTCCTTTTTATATGAACATATCATCATATATATGAACATACATTTTCTTTGCATATGCATATGAACATACATTTTCTTTGCATATGCATATGAACATACATACATACATTTTTCTTTCATATGAACATACATACATACATTTTCTTTGCATATGACCATACATACATTTTTCTTTGCATATGACCATTCATACATTTTCTTTGCATATGCTTTGCATATAAACATACATACATATGAACATACATACATACATATAAACATAACATACATACACAAAAAATTCTAAAAATCGGCCTAACAAATTCTAAAAATCTGCCTAAAAAAATTATATGAAAAAAAAGCATACATCATCCATCGATCCATATAATGAACATATACATCATCCATCCATCCATATAATCAACATATGCATATGAAAAAAAATTATATGAAAAAATTATATGAAGAGGATCGAGGGGACAGGGAGGAAAGGGGGTCGCCGGAGCCGGACCGAACGGGGAGGAGGGGCGGCGTCGAGGCAGGGGCGGCAGTGGGGGCGGGCGCCGGCGACGACGACAATGGTGGGGGCGGGCCGGGGCGCAGGGGCGCGGCCGTGCGTGCTCGGGGACGGGGCAGGGGCACGGGGCGGCGGCCGGCGTGGGCTCGGGCGCGGGGCAGGGGCACGGGGACACGGGGATGGCGGCCGGCGGCGGCGACGGCGACGAGGAGCGCGCGAGCGATTTGGGCAGCCTGGCGGCGGGGGCAACTGGCGAGGGAGGCGAGGGAGATGTGAAATTTTCACAAGTCCTGGTTATATAGCAAGGGTATTGGTCCCGGTTAGTGGCACCAACCGGGACCAATGCCACCCTTTAGTCCCGGTTAGTGCCACCAACCGGGACCAAAGGTCCCTTTTCAGCAGCGCAAAGGGCGGGAAGCGGCGGCCTTTGGTCCCGGTTGGTGGCACCAACTGGGACTAAAGCGGGGGCATTGGTCCCGGTTGGTGCCACCAACCGGGACCAAAGGCCTTGCGCTGCCCGCGGCCAAAAGTTTAGTCCCACCTCCCTAGTTGAGAGGGCCTCGGAGTGGTTTATAAGCCCCACTGCGGCTGCCCTCTCGAGCGCCTCTCAAATGCAGGCTTACGGGCCTAATGTCACACTGTGCTGTCTGTGGGCCTATTGGGCCTTCTGCGGGCCTGAATCCTGGCCCAGGTTGGGTTTCTAGTCGTATTCAGGCCGTGGTGGCCCAATAGGTGGCAGTTTTTTAATTTTTTTTCCAGTTTTTTGTTCTGTTTTTTGCATTATTTATTTTCTTTGGTTTTTTGCTTTATTTTTTAATTCTTTGTGCTTTTAGGTCAGAAAATTTATAAACTTTCTGTTAGTGCCATTAGTTTCCAAATTTAAATAGTTAAAATTTGAATTCTATGAAATTTGTGTGAATCACAAGTTTGTGATTAACTTTACTATAAAAATTGTTTTTTTTTCAGTTTTTTTGTTTTGTTTTTTGCATTATTTATTTTCTTTTTTTTGCTTTATTTTTTAATTCTTTTTGCTTTTAGGTCAGCAAAATTATAAAATGTCTATTAGTGCCATTAGTTTTAGAAAAAATATAAACTTTCTATTAGTGCCATTAGTTCTTTATGAAAATTCTTTTTGTTGTATTTAGTTTTTTTGTTTTCTTTTTTGCTATATTTATTTTGTTTTGTTTCTACTTACAACAAAAAACTTATTTATTTTATTTTATTTTGTTTCTAATTACTTATTTATTTTACTTTATGATAATTCTTTTTGCTATTAAAGTTTCTATCAAAAAAGTTCTTTATGAAAATTCTTTTTGCTTTTAATGATTTTGAACAGAAAATACTTCGATAATTTTAGTTGGATCAATTTTATATGATTTTAGTTTCAATAATAATAGAGGTTTCTTATAATGTTTTGAACAGAAAATACTTTGTTAATTTTAGTTTCATAAATTTTATTAAAGTTTATTTTATTTTGTCGGAACACAACAAGTCCGGAGTTGTAATAAGTTATTAAAAATAAAAAAGAGGCGCAATGCTCGTTGATTTGCTTCAAGCCTTTCGGAATAGTGTAGACTGCACTGCACATAGCTCGATGCAGTCTACCTTATTCCTCAAGGCTTGAAGCTAAGCAACGTGAGCATTGCGCCTCTTCTTCATCGTCTCTGCACTCAGGGCTTATAAACCGCTCCTAGTGCCTCTCAGCTAGCGAGGTGGGACTAAAAAACTGCTTAGTAAGAAACTCTAGTGCCGGTTCGTGCCACGAACAGGTACTAAAGGTGCTCGTGGAGCCACAGCCTCATTAGTACCGGTTCGTGGCACCAACAGGGACCAAAGGGTGGAATTGGTCCCGGTTTGTGCCACCAACCGGGACCAATGGCCTCACTAGCTAAGAGAGAGCCGCACCTGTTTATAAGGTGCGGTGCGCCAGAGCTGTCGAGCTCCTCTCTAAAGCAGGCTTACGGGCCTAACCTCTCTGTACATGCCTACTGGGCCTTCTGCGGGCCTGAATCCTGGCCCATGGATGGGTTTCTAATCGTATTCAGGCCGTGGTGGCCCAGTAGGTGGCATAATTTTTAATTTTTGGCCTGTTATTTTTCATGCATTTACTAATTATTTTGAGCTATAAGACCTAAAATTGAAAAGCATTTCAAATGAACTCTGAAAAGGTTGAAAGTTGGCATGGTATCATCATTTCATCCACATAGCATGTGCAAGAAAGTTGAGAGAGTTACGGCAAAAACTAGATGCACTTCTTGTACAAAACGGACAATGGTATCATACTCGTCTATTACAAAGTTGGCATGGTATCATCATAATAGTTGCGGGAGAAAGTCTTCACCTTTTCTTCGCTTGTGTCATTTGCTTATTGCGCCGTAACCATGGATAATCTTCATCGTTTATCAGGATGCTTGGGTCAGCCTTGACTTTGAAGGGAGGAATTTCATGAAACTTTTCATAATCTTCAGACATGTCTGTCTTGCCCTCCACTCCCACAATGTCCCTTTTTCCTGAAAGAACTATGTGGCGCTTTGGCTCATCGTATGATGTATTCGCTTCCTTATCTTTTCTTTTCCTCGGTCTGGTAGACATGCCCTTCACATAGATAACCTGTGCCACATCATTGGCTAGGACGACCGGTTCGTCAGTGTACCCAAGATTGTTCAGATCCACTGTTGTCATTCCGTACTGTGGGTCTACCTGTACCCCGCCTCCTGACAGATTGACACATTTGCACTTAAACAAAGGGACCTTAAAATCATGTCCGTAGTCAAGTTCCCATATGTCCATTATGTAACCATAATATGTGTCCTTTCCCCTCTCGGTTGCTGCATCAAAGCGGACACCGCTGTTTTGGTTGGTGCTCTTTTGATCTTGGGCGATCGTGTAAAATGTATTCCCATTTATCTCGTATCCTTTGTAAGTCAATACAGTCAAAGATGGTCCCCAAGACAACGAGAACAACTCATCACAAACAGTGGTGTCACCTTTGAGACGTGTTTCCAACCAACTGCTGAAAGTCCTGATGTGTTCACATGTAATCCAGTCGTCACACTGCTCCGGGTGTTCACATGTAATCCAGTCGTGGCGGGATCTACATGTGACGCGGAGTACATGGCAGCCTCGGAGGCAGCACAGGAAGCAGTCTGGATGAAGGAGTTCATTACCGACCTAGGGGTGATTCCCAATGCGTCGGGCCCGATGACTCTCTTCTGTGACAACACTGGAGCTATTGCCATTGCGAAGGAGCCTAGATTTCACAGGAAGACCAGGCATATCAAGCGTCGCTTCAACTCCATTCGTGAAAGTGTTCAAAATGGAGACATAGATATTTGTAAAGTACATACGGACCTGAATGTAGCAGATCTGTTGACTAAACCTCTCCCTAGGGCAAAACATGATCAACACCAGGACGCAATGGGTGTTCGATTCATCACAATGTAACTAGATTATTGACTCTAGTGCAAGTGGGAGACTGTTGGAAATATGCCCTAGAGGCAATAATAAATGGTTATTATTATATTTCTTTGTTCATGGTAATCGTCTATTGTTCATGCTATAATTGTGTTATCCGGAAATCATAATACATGTGTGAATACATAGACCACAACGTGTCCCTAGTAAGCCTCTAGTTGACTAGCTCGTTGATCAACAGATAGTCATGGTTTCCTGACTATGGCCATTGGATGTCATTGATAACGATATCACATCATTAGGAGAATGATGTGATGGACAAGACCCAATCCTAAAGCATAGCATAATAGATCGTGTAGTTTCGTTTGCTAGAGCTTTTCCAATGTCAAGTATCTTTTCCTTAGACCATGAGATCGTGCAACTCCCGGATACCGTAGGAGTGCTTTGGGTGTGCCAAACGTCACAACATAACTAGGTGACTATAAAGGTGCACTACGGGTATCTCCGAAAGTGTCTGTTGGGTTGGCACGGATCGAGACTGGGATTTGTCACTCCGTGTGACGGAGAGGTATCTCTGGGCCCACTCGGTAATGCATCATCATAATGAGCTCTATGTGACTAAGGCGTTAGTCACGGGATCATGCATTGCGGTACGAGTAAAGAGACTTGCCGGTAACGAGATTGAACAAGGTATTGGGATACCGACGATCGAATCTCGGGCAAGTAACATACCGATTGACAAAGGGAATTGCATACGGGATTGATTGAATCCTCGACATCGTGGTTCATCCGATGAGATCATCGTGGAACATGTGGGAGCCAACATGGGTATCCAGATCCCGCTGTTAGTTATTGACCGGAGAGGCGTCTCGGTCATGTCTGCATGTCTCCCGAACCCGTAGGGTCTGCACACTTAAGGTTCGGTGACGCTAGGGTTGTAGAGATATGTGTATGCGGAAACCCGAAAGTTGTTCGGAGTCCCGGATGAGATCCCGGACGTCACGAGGAGTTCCGGAATGGTCCGGAGGTGAAGAATTATATATCGGAAGTCAAGTTTCGGCCACCGGGAAAGTTTCGGGGGTTACCGGTATTGTACCGGGACCACCGGAAGGGTCCCGGGGGTCCACCTATCCCGGAGGGCCCCGTGGGCTGAAGTGGGAAGGGAACCAGCCCCTAGTGGGCTGGGCGCCCCCCCATGGGCCTCCCCCCTGCGCCTAGGGTTGGAAACCCTAGGGTGGGGGGGCGCCCCACTTGCCTTGGGGGGTAAGTTACCCCCCTGGCCGCCGCCCCCCACCCTAGATGGGTTCTGGCCGGCGCCCCCCCCCTCCCAGGGGGCCTATATAAAGGGGGGGAGGGAGGGCAGCGATATTACAGCCTTGGGCGCCTCCCTCCTCCCCTGCTACACCTCTCCCTCTCACAGAAGCTCGGCGAAGCCCTGCCAAGACCCGTTACATCCACCACCACGCCGTCGTGCTGCTGGATCTGCATCAACCTCTCCTTCCCCCTTGCTGGATCAAGAAGGAGGAGATGTCGCTGCACCGTACGTGTGTTGAACGCGGAGGTGCCGTCCGTTCGGCACTCGGTCATCGGTGATTTGGATCACGGCGAGTACGACTCCGTCATCCACGTTCATTGGAACGCTTCTGCTCGCGATCTACAAGGGTATGTAGATGCACTCCTTTCCCCTCGTTGCTAGTATACTCCATAGATGCATCTTGGTGAGCGTAGGAAAATTTTAAAATTATGCTACGATTCCCAATAGTGGTATGATGAGCCAGGCCTATGCGTAGTTACTATGCACGAGTAGAACACAAAGAAGTTGTGGGCGTTGATGTTGCCAATTCTTCTTGCCGCTACTAGTCGTTTCTTGTTTCGGCGGCATTGTAGGATGAAGCGGCCCGGACCGACCTTACACGTACGCTTACGTGAGACAGGTTCCACCGACTGACATGCACTAGTTGCATAAGGTGGCTAGCGGGTGTCTGTCTCTCCTACTTTAGTCGGAATGGATTCGATGAAAAGGCTCCTTATGAAGGGTAAATAGAAATTGGCAAATCACGTTGTGGTCATACGTAGGTAAGAAACGTTCTTGCTAGAAACCTACAAACCACGTAAAAACTTGCAACAACAATTAGAGGACGTCTAACTTGTTTTTACAGCATATGTTATGTGATGTGATATGGCCAGAAGATGTGATGAATGATATATGTGATGTATGAGATAGATCATATTCTTGTAATAGGAATCACGACTTGCATGTCGAGAGTATGACAACCGGCAGGAGCCATAGGAGTTGTCTTTATTATTTTGCATGACCTGCGTGTCATTGAATAACGCCATGTAAATTACTTTACTTTGTTGCTAAACGCGTTAGCCATAGAAGTAGAAGTAATCGTTGGCGTGACGACTTCATGAAGACACAATGATGGAGATCATGGTGTCACGCCGGTGACGAAGATGATCATGGTGCCCCGAAGATGGAGATCAAAGGAGCATAATGATATTGGCCATATCATGTCACTATTTGATTGCATGTGATGTTTATCATGTTTTTGCATCTTATTTGCTTAGAATGACGGTAGTAAGTAAGATGATCCCTTATGATAATTTCAAGAAAGTGTTCGCCCTAACTGTGCACCGTTGCGAAGGTTCGTTGTTTCGAAGCACCACGTGATGATCGGGTGTGATAGATTCTAATGTTCGCATACAATGGGTGTTGACGAGCCTAGCATGTACAGACATGGCCTCGGAACACACGCAATACACTTAGGTTGACTTGACGAGCCTAGCATGTACAGACATGGCCTTGGAACACGGAGGACCGAAAGGTCGAGCATGAGTCGTATAGAAGTTACGATCAACATGGAGATGTTCACCGATCTTGACTAGTTCGTCTCACGTGATGATCGGACACGGCCTAGTTAACTCGGATCATGTTTCACTTAGATGACTAGAGGGATGTCTATCTGGGTGGGAGTTCATTGAGTAATTTGATTAGATGAACTTAATTATCATGAACTTAGTCTAAAATCTTTACACTATGTCTTGTTGATCAAATGGCCAACGTTGTCCTCAATTTCAACGCGTTCCTAGAGAAAACCAAGCTGAAAGATGATGGCAGCAACTATACGGACTGGGTCCGGAACCTGAGGATCATCCTCATAGTAGCCAAGAAAGATTATGTCTTAGAAGCACCGCTAGGTGAAGCACCAATCCCAGAGAACCAAGACGTTATGAACGCTTGGCAGCAGCGTGCTGATGATTACTCCCTCGTTCAGTGCGGCATGCTTTACATCTTAGAACCGGGTCTCCAAAAGCGTTTTGAGAAACATGGAGCATATGAGATGTTCGAGGAGCTGAAAATGGTTTTCCAAGCTCATGCCCGGGTCGAGAGATATGAAGTCTCCAACAAGTTCTTCAGCTGTAAAATGGAGGAGAATAGTTCTGTTAGTGAGCACATACTAAGAATGTCTGGGTTGCACAACCGCTTGTCTCAGCTGGGAGTTAATCTCCCGGATGATGCGGTCATTGACAGAATCCTCCAGTCGCTTCCACCAAGCTACAAGAGCTTTGTGATGAACTTCAATATGCAGGGGATGGAAAAGACCATTCCCGAGGTATATTCAATGCTGAAATCAGCGGAGGTGGAGATCAGAAAAGAACATCAAGTGTTGATGGTGAATAAAACCACTAAGTTCAAGAAGGGCAAGGGTAAGAAGAACTTCAAGAAGGACGACAAGGGAGTTGCCGCGCCCGGTAAGCCAGTTACCGGGAAGAAGTCAAAGAATGGACCCAAGCCTCAGACTGAGTGCTTTTATTGCAAGGGAAGTGGTCACTGGAAGCAGAACTGCCCCAAATACATAGCGGACAAGAAGGCTGGCAACACCAAAGGTATATGTGATATACATGTAATTGATGTGTACCTTACCAGTACTCGTAGTAGCTCCTGGGTATTTGATACCGGTGCGGTTGCTCATATTTGTAACTCAAAACAGGAACTACGGAATAAACGGAGACTGGCGAAGGACGAGGTGACGATGCACGTCGGGAATGGTTCCAAGGTCGATGTGATCGCCGTCGGCACGCTACCTCTGCATCTACCTACGGGATTAGTTTTAAACCTCAATAATTGTTATTTAGTGCCAGCTTTGAGCATGAACATTGTATCTGGATCTCGTTTAATTCGAGATGGCTACTCATTTAAATCCGAGAATAATGGTTGTTCTATTTATATGAGAGATATGTTTTATGGTCATGCCCCGCTGGTTAATGGTTTATTCTTGATGAATCTCGAACGTGATGTTACACATATTCATAGTGTGAATACCAAAAGATGTAAAGTTGATAATGATAGTCCCACATACTTGTGGCACTGCCGCCTTGGTCACATTGGTGTCAAACGTAATAAGAAGCTCCATGCAGATGGACTTTTGGAGTCTCTTGATTACGAATCATTTGACACGTGCGAACCATGCCTCATGGGTAAGATGACCAAGACTCCGTTCTCGGGAACAATGGAGCGAGCAACCAACTTATTGGAAATCATACATACCGATGTGTGCGGTCCAATGAGTGTTGAGGCTCGCGGAGGATATCGTTATGTTCTCACTCTCACTGATGACTTAAGTAGATATGGGTATGTCTACCTAATGAAACACAAGTCTGAAACCTTTGAAAAGTTCAAGGAATTTCAGAGTGAGGTTGAGAATCAACGTGACAGAAGAATAAAATTCTTACAATCAGATCGTGGTGGAGAATATTTAAGTCACGAGTTTGGTACACACTTAAGGAAATGTGGAATAGTTTCACAACTCACGCCGCCTGGAACACCTCAGAGAAACGGTGTGTCCGAACGTCGTAATCGCACTCTATTGGATATGGTGCGATCTATGATGTCTCTTACCGATTTACCGCTCTCATTTTGGGGCTATGCTTTAGAGACTGCCGCATTCACTTTAAATAGGGCTCCGTCGAAATCCGTTGAGACGAAACCGTATGAATTATGGTTTGGGAAGAAACCTAAGCTGTCGTTTCTAAAAGTTTGGGGATGCGATGCTTATGTCAAGAAACTTCAACCTGAAAAGCTCGAACCCAAATCGAAAAAATGCGTCTTCATAGGATACCCTAAGGAAACCATTGGGTATACCTTCTACCTCAGATCCGAAGGCAAGATCTTCGTTGCCAAGAACGGGTCCTTTCTGGAGAAGGAGATTCTCTCGAAAGAATTGAGTGGGATTAAAGTGGAACTTGATGAGGTGATAGTCACCCCTTCCGTACCGGAAAGTAGAGCAGCGCGGGAAGATGTTCCTGTGGTGCCTACACCGACTGGGGAGGAAGTTAATGATGATGATCATGAAGCTTCGGATCAAATTACTACTGAACTTCGTAGGTCCACAAGGACACGTTCCGCACCAGAATGGTACGGCAACCCTGTGCTGGAAATCATGTTGTTAGACAACGGTGAACCTTCTAACTATGAAGAAGCGATGGCGGGCCCGGATTCGGACAAATGGCTAGAAGCCATGAAATCCGAGATAGGATCCATGTATGAAAACGAAGTATGGACTTTGACTGACTTGCCCGATGATCGGCGAGCCATAGAAAACAAATGGATCTTTAAGAAGAAGACAGACGCGGTTGGTAATGTGACCATCTACAAAGCTCGACTTGTCGCTAAGGGTTATCGACAAGTTCAAGGGGTTGACTACGATGAGACTTTCTCACCCGTAGCGAAGCTGAAGTCCGTCCGAATCATGTTAGCAATTGCCGCATACTATGATTATGAGATATGGCAGATGGACGTCAAAACGGCATTCCTTAACGGCTTCCTTAAGGAAGAGTTGTATATGGTGCAGCCGGAAGGTTTTGTCGATCCTAAGAATGCTAACAAAGTATGCAAGCTCCAGCGCTCAATCTATGGGCTGGTGCAAGCATCTCGGAGTTGGAACATTCGCTTTGATGAGATGATCAAAGCGTTTGGGTTTATAGAGACTTATGGAGAAGCCTGTGTTTACAAGAAAGTGAGTGGGAGCTCTGTAGCATTTCTCATATTATATGTGGATGACATATTATTGATGGGAAATGATATAGAATTCTTGGAAAGTATAAAGGCCTATTTGAATAAGTGATTTTCAATGAAGGACCTTGGAGAAGCTGCTTATATATTTGGCATCAAGATCTATAGAGATAGATCAAGACGCCTCATTGGTCTTTCACAGAGTACATACCTTGACAAGATATTGAAGAAGTTCAATATGGATCAGTCCAAGAAGGGGTTCTTGCCTGTATTGCAAGGTGTGCAATTGAGCACGGCTCAATGCCCGACCACGGCAGAAGATATAGAAAAGATGAGTGTCATCCCCTATGCCTCGGCCATAGGGTCTATTATGTATGCCATGCTGTGTACCAAACCTGATGTAAACCTTGCCGTAAGTTTGGTAGGAAGGTACCAAAGTAATCCCGGCATGGAACACTGGACGGCGGTCAAGAATATCCTAAAGTACCTGAAAAGGACTAAGGATATGTTTCTCGTTTATGGAGGTGACGAAGAGCTTGTCGTAAAGGGTTACGTCGACGCTAGCTTCGACACAGATCTGGATGACTTGAAGTCACAAACCGGATACGTGTATATTTTGAATGGAGGAGCAGTAAGCTGGTGCATTTGCAAGCAAAGCGTCTTGGCGGGATCTACATGTGACGCGGAGTACATGGCAGCCTCGGAGGCAGCATAGGAAGCAGTCTGGATGAAGGAGTTCATTACCGACCTAGGGGTGATTCCCAATGCGTCGGGCCCGATGACTCTCTTCTGTGACAACACTGGAGCTATTGCCATTGCGAAGGAGCCCAGATTTCACAGGAAGACCAGGCATATCAAGCGTCGCTTCAACTCCATTCGTGAAAGTGTTCAAAATGGAGACATAGATATTTGTAAAGTACATACGGACCTGAATGTAGCAGATCTGTTGACTAAACCTCTCCCTAGGGCAAAACATGATCAACACCAGGACGCAATGGGTGTTCGATTCATCACAATGTAACTAGATTATTGACTCTAGTGCAAGTGGGAGACTGTTGGAAATATGCCCTAGAGGCAATAATAAATGGTTATTATTATATTTCTTTGTTCATGGTAATCGTCTATGGTTCATGCTATAATTGTGTTATCCGGAAATCATAATACATGTGTGAATACATAGACCACAACGTGTCCCTAGTAAGCCTCTAGTTGACTAGCTCGTTGATCAACAGATAGTCATGGTTTCCTGACTATGGGCATTGGATGTCATTGATAACGGGATCACATCATTAGGAGAATGATGTGATGGACAAGACCCAATCCTAAAGCATAGCATAATAGATCGTGTAGTTTCGTTTGCTAGAGCTTTTCCAATGTCAAGTATCTTTTCCTTAGACCATGAGATCGTGCAACTCCCGGATACCGTAGGAGTGCTTTGGGTGTGCCAAACGTCACAACATAACTGGGTGACTATAAAGGTGCACTACGGGTATCTCCGAAAGTGTCTGTTGGGTTGGCACGGATCGAGACTGGGATTTGTCACTCCGTGTGACGGAGAGGTATCTCTGGGCCCACTCGGTAATGCATCATCATAATGAGCTCTATGTGACTAAGGCGTTAGTCACGGGATCATGCATTGCGGTACGAGTAAAGAGACTTGCCGGTAACGAGATTGAACAAGGTATTGGGATACCGACGATCGAATCTCGGGCAAGTAACATACCGATTGACAAAGGGAATTGCATACGGGATTGATTGAATCCTCGACATCGTGGTTCATCCGATGAGATCATCGTGGAACATGTGGGAGCCAACATGGGTATCCAGATCCCGCTGTTGGTTATTGACCGGAGAGGCGTCTCGGTCATGTCTGCATGTCTCCCGAACCCGTAGGGTCTGCACACTTAAGGTTCGGTGACGCTAGGGTTGTAGAGATATGTGTATGCGGAAACCCGAAAGTTGTTCGGAGTCCCGGATGAGATCCCGGACGTCACGAGGAGTTCCGAAATGGTCCGGAGGTGAAGAATTATATATCGGAAGTCAAGTTTCGGCCACCGGGAAAGTTTCGGGGGTTACCGGTATTGTACCGGGACCACCGGAAGGGTCCCGGGGGTCCACCTATCCCGGAGGGCCCCGTGGGCTGAAGTGGGAAGGGAACCAGCCCCTAGTGGGCTGGGCGCCCCCCCATGGGCCTCCCCCCTGCGCCTAGGGTTGGAAACCCTAGGGTGGGGGGCGCCCCACTTGCCTTGGGGGGTAAGTTACCCCCCTGGCCGCCGCCCCCCACCCTAGATGGGTTCTGGCCGGCGCCCCCCCCTCCCAGGGGGCCTATATAAAGGGGGGGAGGGAGGGCAGCGATATTACAGCCTTGGGCGCCTCCCTCCTCCCCTGCTACACCTCTCCCTCTCACAGAAGCTCGGCGAAGCCCTGCCAAGACCCGCTACATCCACCACCACGCCGTCGTGCCGCTGGATCTGCATCAACCTCTCCTTCCCCCTTGCTGGATCAAGAAGGAGGAGATGTCGCTGCACCGTACGTGTGTTGAACGCGGAGGTGCCGTCCGTTCGGCACTCGGTCATCGGTGATTTGGATCACGGCGAGTACGACTCCGTCATCCACGTTCATTGGAACGCTTCTGCTCGCGATCTACAAGGGTATGTAGATGCACTCCTTTCCCCTCATTGCTAGTATACTCCATAGATGCATCTTGGTGAGCGTAGCAAAATTTTAAAATTATGCTACGATTCCCAACACATATTGTGTAGAAATACGGGCCCCAGAATGACAATCTCGTCGGCTAGATGAACTACGACGTGCGTCATGATATTGAAGAAGGATGGTGGGAACACCAGCTCGAAACTGACAAGACATTACGCCACATCACTCCTTAGCCTTGGTATGATTTCTGGATCGATCACCTTCGGAGAGATTGCATTGAGGAATGCACATAGCTTCACAATCACTACAGGAAACAGCTACTTTGCCGTCTGCCATGGCGGACGGCAAAGGCTCGAAAGGCGGACGGCAAAAGGCTCCAGCAAAGAAGGCTACGGTAAACAGCTGCTTTGCCGTCTGCTTCCTGGCGGCGGATGCAAAGGCTCTTTGCCGTCTGCGGCGGACGGCAAAGAGGGCGGACGGCAATATTTGCGCTGTCAGTCCGTTAAGTGGCTAACGGCAGACCTTTGCCGTCCGCCGCAGACGGCAAAGAGCCTTTGGTCTTTGCCGTCCGCCTTATGATGTCATCTACACATCACTAGATGGCAGGTTCTTTGCCGTCTGCCACTGATGGCAAAGTGCAGGTTCTTTGCCGTCTGCCACGGACGGCAAAGTCTTTGCCGTCTGCCACTGTAGGCAAACTGACCAAATGGGTCAGCTCCCAGGAAGCACAGTTGGCTGCCACGTGGCTTCTTTGCCGTCCGCGGCAGACGGCAAAGAGCTCTTTGCCGTCGGTGGCAGACGGCAAAGAGCCTGCATATTGTCTGTTTTTTTCTGTTTTTTATTAAATCCCACAATTTGCAGCACATATCACATATATAAGTTTCATATCCAGCACATATCCAACACATATCTAGCACATAAGTTTCATATCACATATCACATCAGTTTCATCCATACACATTGTTCATACATAAGGAAGTTCCATCCATACACATTGTTCCATCCATATATATATTACAATGCAAAGTGTCATGAAGATAGCAAGCTAGATACAATGCAAAGTTTCATCAAAGGAAAAGCAAGCACTCCATCATAGCAAGCTAGCTTCCATCAAGTGAATGAAATCTGCAAAATGGTAAATAAGAAAGTTAGAAATAGGTGACTAGAACAAGAAGAAGACTAGAACAAGAAGAAGACTAGAACAAGAAGTATATGTCATTTATGAGCTAACTTAGGTGAAATGGATCATATATGAGCTAACTAAGTTGAAATGGGTTGTTTATGAGCTAACTTAGTTGAAATGGATCATTTATGAGCTAACTTAGTTGAAATGGGTCGTTTATGAGCTAACTAAGGTGAAGGGCATCGTTTTTGAGCTAAGTAAGGTGAAATGGGTCATTTTGGAGCTAACCTAGTTGAAATGGATCGTTTTTGAGCTAACTTAGTTGAAATGGATCGTTTTTGAGGTAACTAAGGTGAAATGGATCGTTTTTTAGCTCACTTAGGTCAAATGGATCGTTTTTGAGCTAACTTAGTTGAAATGGATCGTTTTTGAGCTAACTTTGTTGAAATGGATCATTTTTAGCTAATTTAGTTGAAATGGATCGTTTTTTAGCTAACTTAGGTCAAATGGATCATTTAAGAGCTAATTTAGGTGAAATGGATCGTTTTTTTGCTCACTTAGGTCAAATGGATCGTTTATGAGCTAAATTAGTTGAAATGGATCGTTTATGAGATAACCTAGGTAAGATGGGTCATTTTGGAGTTAACGTAGGTGAAATGGGCCATTTTAAAGCTAACGTAGGTGAAATGGATCATTTAGGAGCTAATGTAGGTAAAATGGGTCATTTTTGAGCTAACTTGGATGAACTGCATCATTTATAAGCTAACCTAGGTAAAATGGGTCATTTTGGAGGAAAATAAGCTAACTCTAGGTCATTATGGTATGCATATTGGAGGAAATAAAGCTAAGTCTAGGTCTTTATGCATTTGTTAAGCAAAACACTAGAGAAACTTACCGTGATCAGGGAGGTGTAGGAGCGGGGTGGCTAGTGCCGCTACCTGGAGAAGGATCGTGCGATGCGTTTCTGGAGTTAAGCTGCAACAAAGATCATTTCCAATGTCTCGTTAGCATTACGACACTCAAATGTTGAGACTACCAACTAATGTCCATTCAAACTAAACTCACCGTGCTCCCAGGAGCAATCACTGGCATCGGCGGGGCGGGCTGACCGGACTTCTCGCACACAGACTGCACATTTGGTTTTCAGAACAGAGTCATACTAGTTAGTAATGAGACTCAAATGTTAAGACTAGCAAGTAATCTGCAGAAGAAACTTACCACAAGGAGCTCGTACATGGCCCTTGCCTGCATGTCATTCCGTGCCCTCTCCTCCTCCATCATCTTTCTCGTCCTCTCCTCCATGTCCCGCTGCCTCTCCGCCGCCTCCGCCAGAAGTTTCTCCGTTCTATCTCTCTCAGTCTGTATAGCAGCCTGCAACACCACTCACATGACCATTTGTAATCATTGATGGAAGCGCACACAATGTAATGGAGAAAGATAACTGAGTACGTATCACTAACCTTGATGGCGAGTTGCACTGGCCGTTCACGAGGCCTTATCTCAGGAGCGGAGCTCGACTGGCGCGCCTTGATCTCCGGGAGAGTGCTAGGACAACGGATAAGTCCATCTCCAATGGCTATGGAGCCATGGGACCTCCCGCCACCAGATATCATCACCAGCTCTGGATCAATGGGACCCTGGCTTGGGTTAAAGTCCTCCCCTTTCCTCGCCTTCCCCTCATCTCTATATCTCACGAGCTTGTTGTGGGAGGAGATGTTGGTGAAGTTGTTTGCATCATCGAGGTCAGACCGAGAGAAAGCCTTGACTTTCTTGTAAGAGCCAGTGTGGGCCATGGCATACAGGTCGTACACCTCTGGCACCTTATCCGCCTTATTGTGGCGTGCCTGAAAGAGAGAAACAATGAAAATTAGTAATTAAAGGGCTCAAGCTAGCATGATGAATGAATTGCATGAATCATGAAGCAAACCACATACCCAGTTGCGCCCGAACTGATATAAGTTGGAGCTGCCTTGATGGTGTGGCACACCTTCCATTTGGGCACGTTTGTCCTTGGCCTGGTTGTGGAGGGCTAGCCATTCTTGTGAGCACCACTCATCGACCAACACCTCCCAACAATCCATCCGATCCGCACACCATCTCGGAGGCGCCTAAGTTAGCAAATAGAAACTTGAGCGCTACGGCTAAGAATTACTAAATGAAGGAACTTAAGTAGAAGGCCTTAAGAATTACCTTCATGTACCGCTCCTTACTCAGGAACTTATCGCGGCACGCCGGCTTGGTCTTCTTGATACCACGCAAGGCGTAGTAGTCTCGAACAGCCTGCACCCGAGCCTCGTGCCGTAAGTTCTGGAGTAGGCGCTTGCAGACGTTCTGGATAATTTGCGCAGTCCTCCTCGTATCCCTCCTCACACCTGTAGAATGTATGCAATCAAATGAGACAATATTGATTAGTACAATTAATAACTAGCTAGTTGAAGATTTTGAAATGTGTAAAGGAGAAATTACCCAGAACGTCCTGATCACCATGTCTGCCCTCGTGTCGCACATGACACCGTCGATAATGACATCCGGCGGGGCCGGGGCAGCCACGTAGTGCTCCCAGCTCAACCCAAGCTCTGGAAGCCGACCCTCACCAGGCAACATGACAAACCCCGGGAAGTTTTGCCGGCAAAGAACTCCAAGGACGGAGTTGGGCCGGCGGACACTATGATGGTGGTCCCAACCCCTGCAGCATGACAAGGCCAACGCATTAGTTATTTGAAGAAATGTGAATGCAGAAGGTACAAAAATATTAAATGCACTTACGTACCTCTCCCCATCAGGGAAGATCAACCACCTCTGCTCGCGGGTCGCCGGCACGGACGGGAGCCGTGTAGCACCACGCTGGTAGACGGTGCCACCCTCCTCCTCAAGATCAGTCGGCTCCCCGCCATCATCAGCCTGGCCACTCGGCTCCTCGGGCTGATCCGGTCAGGTACCCCATCCGGACGTGTGCTCCTCCGGGGTCTCGTGGGCCGAACTCTCGTGGGCCGAAGGCCAGTCGACCCAAGGCTCGTGGGCCCAAGACCCGTGGACCGGAGGCTCGTGGACCGGAGTCCGTGTAGCCTCCTCCTCGGACGAGTCCACCCTAGCAGTCACGTGCTCGGGTGAAACAGCTGGGGGTGGCGGCGAGGAAGGCGCCCTAGCAGTCACCCTACCTCCTCTCCCGCGACCACGTGCCCCACCTCCTCTCTTCCTACCTCATCCCCTGCTGGGCACCGCGGTAGACGAAGAAGGGCCCGGCGGTGTGGACATACTGTCCAGCAACGCTCGGCGAAGAGGTACGTCTGGAATCGAAGACCTCAGACCACGCACCGAGGAAGAAGGGGCCTTGGCGCGCTCCCGACCAGCGCCCACCATCTTTCAACACCTGCCATGACAAACAGTAAACGAAATTAGTACAACATAAAAAAAAGACCGACATGAATAATAATATGTGTATCACTTAAGTGTATCATCATCAAGTACAACATTAAAAAATTTAATACCTGACACTACTAATAATCTCGATCAGTATCATCAATAAATGCATAATCATCATCATCACTATAATCAATGACGGGCTCATAGGGTTCAGTGGCATCAACATGTGCAAGGCCACCTTGACGTAATCGGTCAAGCAATGACAGGTCATCCGCAGCAGTAACCTCTTCTTGTTCCAGCTCTTCTTGTTCCTCCTATGGGGTGATGTCGGATTCACTGTCACTGTCTACTTCAATGTTTTGGGGTGAAGTATAGCGGTTCTTGAAACGCTTTTTGGAAAGACGTGTCTCTTGGAAGAATTCTCCTTCATATGTGTCTGGGTTAATGTGAGGTTCATAATCCTCTTCCTTTGGGGGAGATAGTCTAGCACGTGGCGGCACTTCATAAACGACATCCCAACCTTTCAGATTTGGATTAGTTTGGCAGGCCCACGATAGATAGAATACTTGGGTCGCCTGTTGAGCCGTAATATAGACATCAGGAACATCTAAATGGGTGCTTTGGTTGATTTCAACTAGCCCTATATGTTCATGAGTTCTTCTAGTCTCCTTCGGCTGAAACCAATAACATTTGAAGACTACGACATTCGGTGGGTTTTCACCATAGAATAGAAGTTCATAAATTGCTTCAACTCTCCCATAATACTCGGTACCTCCTTCGCCGATAGCAGATACACAACAATTTGTAGACTTTCGGTCGGCCATAGATAGCTCTTTGCCATAGGTACGAAAGCGATACCCGTTGATGTCGTATTTGTCAAATGAACGGACCTTATAGTCAAAACCATTAGCGACTTGTCTCAATTCGGCGTCCATAGACTCTGAATTAGCCTACAAGTTTAATATGAAAGGATTGTTGCATTACGGACAAATTAGCGAATGAAACCGGGATAGCCGCCTACAAATTAGCCTACAAGTCTAATAGAAATTACCATTTGTTTGAACCAAGAGATGAAACCGGGATAGCCGCCACCTTGCTTTGCGAGAAGCTCATACTCTTCGACAGAATCCTTTTGGATCACCGCTCCATACGAGAATAAGGCGACGTATCGACTGTATGAAATATCCAGGAATAAGAGCAGTTCAAAGGAAATAGAAGTTGCGAAACTATGTACCGAGAACTTACTCGATGTACGGCCGCACTTCTATCAGGTTGTTGAAGATATACAACGAAATGGTCCGCCATTGTTCGTTATCCAAAGATACTGGATTTGAAACACTGGCTGGTGCGAGATTCCCTTTGAATAGGCTGAGGTTGGATCCACCCTTTTTAGGGTCGTCAGCATTGTACTGAGGCTTTGGATTATGCAAATGACGATTTTTGGCTTCGTAGTGTGCTGTCACGAAGTTTGCCGCCTCCTCAGTGATGAATGCCTCAGCCATCGATGCTTCAATTCTACGTTTATTTTTACATTTTTGTTGAAGCGTCTTCTGCATCCTCTCAGTTGGGTAGCACCAACGATTTTGCACGGGCCCCCCCAATCTTGCCTCGGTCGGGAGATGCAAAATCAAATGTTGCATTGGATTAAAGAAGCCCGGTGGAAAGATCTTCTCTAACTTGCAGATCAACTCCGGCGCCAACTCTTCCATTTCTTCTAGCACGCTAGGCGATAGTTCTTTCGCACAAAGAACACGGAAGAAATAGCTGAGTTCTGCTAGTACTAGCCATTCATCCTCAGGGATGAAGCCACGCAACATCACCGGCATTACCCGCTCAATCCATATGTGCCAATCATGACTCTTGAGACCAAATATCTTCAATTTATCAAGACTGGCTCCCCTCTGTAGATTCGCTGCATACCCATCGGGGAACATCAACTGCATTTTCACCCACAAGATAATTTCCCTCATAGCCGGCCTTCCAAGATTGAACCATGCCTTTGGCTTCGTCCAGTTCTGCTTTCCTTTCGGTTCTTTCATGTTTTGTAACGGCCTATCACATAGCGCCTCCAGATCGACTCTAGCCTTAGTATTATCCTTTGACTTCCCATCTATGCCGAACAATGTACCAAAAAGTGCCTCGGCGATATTCTTCTCAGTGTGCATCACGTCGATGTTGTGTGGGCAAAGGAGGCCTTTGAAGTAAGGCAGATCCCATAAGCATGTTTTGTGAGTCCAGGCGTGCTTAGAATTATACCCCTTGAAGTACCCTGGACGCTCGGGATCTGGCTCGAGAGCGTTTAACTGATCCAGGGTCTGTTGGCCTATCAATGCATGTGGTGCAGAGTTTTTGACAACTCTACCTCTGATGAAGTTCTTCTTGTCTTACCTGAACTTATGGCGAGGATTCAGGAACTCTCTATGCATGTCGAAGCAAGAAAACTTGCGACCGGCCTGAAGCCAACGAAACTCAAGAGCTCCCTTGCATGTGGGGCACGAGAACCTTCCATGCACACACCAGCCAACGAATAGCGCATACGCCGGCAAGTCATGCGTCGAGTACATGTACCAGACACGCATTATGAAGTTCCGTTTGCTATAGGCATCGTATGTCTTGAACCCATTATCCCAGGCTTCTTGCAATTCGTCCTTAAGCGGTTGCATGTACACATTCATATTTTTCCCCGGATAGTTGGGCCCTGGAATTATCAACGTCAGGAAAATGTTCTTTCTTTGCATAATCTGTCCGGGGGGGAGATTGAGTGGAAAGACAAATACGGGCCAACAACTGTATTGGGCTGCCGTCATACCAAACACACTGAACCCATCCGTGCTGATGCCGACTCGAGGATGCCTCGGATCTGCCGCTTTGTCACCATGTAATTCATCAAACTTTTTCCACGCAACACCATCCGATGTGTGTACAATCATCAGATTCCCATCTGCATCTAGTTCGGTTCTTTTGCCCGTTTTGTGCCATGTCATCTGTCTGGCCGTCTCTTCGACCATGAAAAGACGTTGAAGTTTTGGTACGATTGGCATATACCGAAGAAAACTAACGGGGATTTTGGTCTGTGTCTTCTCACCCATACCGTTGTCTACCACAACATACCTGGAAGACTTGCAAATGGGACAACAGTTCAAGTCCGCATAGTCAAGCCTAAACAAGACACATCCTTTCTCACAGGCATGTATCTTATCATAGGGCATCTTCAGTGCACGGAGGATTTTGTCCCACTGGTACAGGTTTGCAGGCATTACATGGCCTTTGGGTAGAAAGCGTCCAAATACTGTCATCATTGCATCGTAGCATTCTCTGCCCAAGTTGAACTGAGCCTTCAGAGCCATTACTTGTGAGATGGCATCCAACTGACAAAGCTCAGTGTGCTCATGGAGCGGACGTTTTGAAGACTCCAACATTTCATTGAAGGCCTTTGCAGATTCCTCCATCTCCTCGTCCGAATCCCGAGCATCATCAAAGTCTTGCACCATGTTTTCCATACCGGTACCATGCTCGTCGGTGCGACGACGATCCACCTCAGCTCGGTCACGTTGGGCAGACTCACCATGAAATGTCCACACCGTATAATCGGGCGTAAAACCACTCTTCTGCAGGTGTTTGCCCATTTCAGCCTCTGTCCTCTTTTCCCAATTGCCGCACCGTAAACAGGGGCACCAGGTTTTCCTCTGGCCATTTGCAAATGCGGCTCGCACAAACCCCTTGGTTTTTGTGAACCATTCAGTGCTCCATTTGTTCTGACCAGTGTGACCGGTGTACATCCACGCACGATCACTCATCTTGACTTTCAGAGCTACTAGACACACAACAAATATATATATATATATATAATTCACCATGTATGTATTTATCAGTTGATCTACTTTGTCAATTTTATTACGTCCATGCAACCTACACTCTAATAGGTAATGATAGGTTCTAATCCCACCCGAGTATGTTTAGATTGGGTTCATTTTCCCATGCTATGCCCCGGATCCTACGCAAAATTTCGGCAGCACCTCCCCGCTGTTCTCCTGATACACGTCTCTGCAATAAACAGAGAAAATGTGTACCCGGAGAACAACAGGGGAGGCACTGACGAAATTTATGCGTCGGATCCGGAGCAAAGCATATGGGAAAACGAACCCAATCTAAACATACTCGGGCTGTCCATGGATAGCGTTGGACAATTCGAAAGAATCAAGGTTATAAATATGCAAATGCATGCATATTTATAACTATGACGCTTTCGAACGGGAGACACATATTGGTTACGCATACTGATGATTCAAGACACATATATATCTAGCTATCAAGTTTCATCGGAATAGATCAAATAATTAATGGGGGAGGAGGACATGTCATTTGTGCTCACCCACGAACGAAGGGGCAGAGCTCGTCAAACGCACGGCGAGGTCGTCGAACACCAAACCTCGCAGCGATGAAACAACTGCACATTTAAAACTACCCGATCAACACAATTATATATGATGTTTTTCATAACAAAATAGAAAGATATATGACCTAACTAATAATTCACAAATATATGACCCCGTCGGCTTCTGGAAGGCCAAAGAACACCTTTTCGGGGTCGGGGTCTCGGGGTCGGGGTGTCGGGTCGGGGTGCCGGGTCGGGGTCGGGGTGCCGTGTCGGTGTCGGGGTCGGGGTGTCGGGTCAGGCTCGGGGTCGGGGTGTCGGGGTCGGGGTCGAGGTCGGGGTCGGGGTCGGGGTCTCGGGGTCGGGGTGTCGGGGTGTCGGGGGTGTCGTGTCGGGGGTCGGGGTGTCGTGTCGGTCTCGGGGTGCCGTGTCGGGGTCGGGGTGTCGTGTCGGTCTCGGGGTGCCGTGTCGGGGTCGGGGTCTCGGGGTCGGGGTGTCGGGTCGGGGTGCCGGGTCGGGGTCGGGGTGCCGTGTCGGTGTCGGGGTCGGGGTGTCGGGTCAGGCTCGGGGTCGGGGTGTCGGGGTCGGGGTCGGGGTCGGGGTCTCGGGGTCGGGGTGTCGGGGGTGTCGTGTCGGGGGTCGGGGTGTCGTGTCGGTGTCGGGGGTCGGGGTGCCGGGTCGGGGTCGGGGTGCCGTGTCGGTGTCGGGGTCGGTGTGTCGGGTCAGGCTCGGGGTCGGGGTGTCGGGGTCGGGGTCAGGGTCGGGGTCGGGGTCGGGTTCTCGGGGTCGGGGTGTCGGGGGTGTCGTGTCGGGGGTCGGGGTGTCGTGTAGGTGTCGGGGTGCCGTGTCGGTGTCGGGGTGCCGTGTCGGGGTCGGGGTGCTGTTTCGGGGTCGGGGCTTCGGGGTGTCTCCTCCTCCTCCTCCTCCTCCTCCTCCTCCTCCTCCTCTTCTTCTTCTTCTTCTTCTTCTTCTTCTTCTTCTTTCTCCTCCTCCTCCTCCTCCTCCTCCTCCTCCTCCTCCTCCTCCTCCTCTTCTTCTTCTTCTTCTTCTTCTTCTTCTTCTTCTTCTTCTTCTTCTTCTCCTCCTCCTCCTCCTCCTCCTCCTCCTCCTCCTCCTCCTCCTCCTCCTCCTCCTCCTCCTCTTCTTCTTTGTCTTCTTCTTCTTCTTCCCCCTTCTACTTAACCTAAACCTAAACTAACCTAAACTAAAAACCTAAACTAATTAAAACTAAACTATTTAAACTAATTAAACCTAAACTTCAACAGAAAAAAACAAAAAAACAGAAAAAAAAAACAAAAAAAAAGAAAAAAGGAAGGAGGGGCTCACTGTGGGGGAGGGCCGGGGCGGGGCCGGCGACGGAGGGCCGGGGCGGGGCGGTGGAGGAGGCGGGGCGGCGGGGGCCCGGCCGGCGGGGGGCCGGGGCGGCGGGGGCCCGGCCGGCGGGGGGCCGGGGCGGGGCGGTGGAGGAGGCGGGGCGGCGGGGGCCCGGCCGGCGGGGGGGATGGGGGGCGGTGGGCCGGGGCGGGGCAGTGGAGGAGGCGGCGGGGGGCGCGGGGCGGCGGGGGGCCGGGACGGCGGGGGGCCGTGGCGGCGGTGGGGCGCGGGGCGGCGGTGGGGCGCGGGGCGGCGGGGGGCCGGGGCGGGGGGCGACGGGGCGGTGGGGCGGCGGGGAGCCGGGGCGGCGGGGCGACGGGGCGGCGGGGGCGACGGGGAGGCGGCGCGCGGCGGGCGGCGGCGGCGGCGGCGGGGTGGGAGGAGAAGGGCGAGGCGAGGACGAAGTGAGTAACGGGCGGGGCTCTTTGCCGTCCGCGAGCCTTTGCCGTCCGCCTTTCTGCCTCTTTGCCGTCCGCGGACGGCAAAGAGGTGGGCCGTTAGGATTTTTTCAAACGAGCGGGGGGTGGGGGCCACCACACTCTTTGCCGTCCGCCAGCGGACGGCAAAGATTCTTTGCCGTCCGCTGGCCGACGGCAAAGAGCTGGCAGATGGCAAAGAGCTTCTTTGCCGTCAGCCTTTTCTTTGCCGTCTGTTTATGTGTAGCTGATGGCAAAGAGCTTCTTTGCCGTCAGCTAGCAGACGGCAAAGAGCTGGCAGATGGCAAATTAGCTGATTCCAGTAGTGAATGGCTAATCGGACGTTTTCCGGTAGAAGCCCCTTCAATGCAACCGGAAGCAGTTGCGTCATAATCACGTGGCAGTCATGAGACTTTAGGCTCTGAAACTTTTTCTCTGGCATATTTATTATTCCCTTTATATTCGACGAGAAGCCAGTCGGGACCTTCATACTGAGCAGGCATTCAAAGAAGATTTCTTTCTCTTCTTTCGTAAGAGCGTAGCTGGCAGGACCTTCATACTGCTTCGGAGGCATGCCGTCTTTTTCGTGCAAACGTTGCAGGTCCTCCCGTGCCTCAGGTGTATCTTTTGTCTTCCCATACACGCCCAAGAAGCCTAGCAGGTTCACGCAAAGGTTCTTCGTCACGTGTCACGTCGATTGAAGAGCGGACCTCTAGCTCTTTCCAGTAGGGTAGGTCCCAAAATAGCGTCATTCGGAACAGCTAGTCCGCCGGGACCCTTTCCAAAGATTACGTGTAAATCATTGACCATAGCAACTACGTGATCACCGGTACGCATGGCGGGCTTCTTCCGGTGATCTGCCTCGCCTTTGAAATGCTTGCCTTTCTTTCGACATTGATGGTTGGTCGGAAGAAATCGACGATGGCCCAGGTACACATTCTTTCTGCTTTTGTCCAGGTATATACTTTCAGTGTCATCTAAACAGTGTGTGCATGCGTGGTATCTCTTGTTTGTCTGTCCTGAAAGGTTACTGAGAGCGGGCCAATCGTTGATGGTTACAAACAGCAACGCGTGCAGGTTAAATTCCTCCTGTTTGTGCTCATCCCATGTACGTACACCGTTTCCATTCCACAGCTGTAAAAGTTCTTCAACTAATGGCCTTAGGTACACATCAATGTCGTTGCCGGGTTGCTTAGGGCCTTGGATGAGAACTGGCATCATAATGAACTTCCGCTTCATGCACATCCAAGGAGGAAGGTTATACATACATAGAGTCACGGGCCAGGTGCTGTGATTGCTGCTCTGCTCCCCGAAAGGATTAATGCCATCCGCGCTTAAACCAAACCATACGTTCCTTGGGTCAGCTGCAAACTCAGCCCAGTACTTTCTCTCGATTTTTCTCCACTGCGACCCGTCAGCGGGTGCTCTCAACTTCCCGTCTTTCTTACGGTCCTCACTGTGCCATCGCATCAACTTGGCAAGCTCTTCATTTCTGAACAGACGTTTCAACCGTGGTATTATAGGAGCATACCACATCACCTTCGCAGGAACCCTCTTCCTGGGGGGCTCGCCGTCAACATCACCAAGGTCATCTCGTCTGATCTTATACCGCAATGCACCGCATACCGGGCATGTGTTCAGATCCTTGTACGCACCGCGGTAGAGGATGCAGTCATTAGGGCATGCATGTATCTTCTGCACCTCCAATCCTAGAGGGCATACGACCTTCTTGGCTGCGTATGTACTGTTGGGCAATTCGTTATCCTTTGGAAGCTTCTTCTTCAATATTTTCAATAGCTTCTCAAATCCTTTGTCAGGCATAGCATTCTCTGCCTTCCACTGCAGCAATTCCAGTACGGTACCGAGCTTTGTGTTGCCATCTTCGCAATTGGGGTACAACCCTTTTTTGTGATCCTCTAACATGCGATCAAACTTCAGCTTCTCCTTTTGACTTTCGCATTGCGTCCTTGCATCGATTATGACCCGGTGGAGATCATCATCATCGGGCACTGGTTCCTCTTGATCTTCAGCAGCTTCCCCCCTTGCAGCATCATTGGGCACATCGTCTGGTTCCTCTTGATCTTCAGCAGCTTCCCCCATTGCAGCATCACCGTATTCAGGGGGCACATAGTTGTCATCGTCCTCTTCTTCTTCGCCGTCTTCCATCATAACCCCTATTTCTCTGTGCCTCGTCAAAATATTATAGTGTGGCATGAAACCCTTGTAAAGCAGGTGGGTGTGAAGGATTTTCCGGTCAGAGTAAGACTTCGTATTCCCACATATAGGGCATGGACAACACATAAAACCATTCTGCTTGTTTGCCTCAGCCACTTCGAGAAAATCATGCACGCCCTTAATGTACTCGGAGGTGTGTCTGTCACCGTACATCCATTGCCAGTTCATCTGCGTGCATTATATATAATTAAGTGTGTCAAAAACCATTACAGAACATCATGAATAGATAATTAAGTGACCAAATTAATAGAAGTTCATCATCACATTAAAACCAAAGTACATACATAGTTCTCATCTAACAACATATATATAGCTCTCCAGAGCATCTAATTAATTAAACCATACATTGAAACTATGTAAAACATTTCAATGCGATCATAATCGCAACCAAGGTAACAATTGATCCAACGACATAATGATACCAAGCCTCGGTATGAATGGCATATTTTCTAATCTTTCTAATCTTCAAGCGCATTGCATCCATCTTGATCTTGTGATCATCGACGACATCCGCAACATGCAACTCCAATATCATCTTCTCCTCCTCAATTTTTTTTATTTTTTCCTTCAAATAATTGTTTTCTTCTTCAACTAAATTTAACCTCTCGACAATAGGGTCGGTTAGAATTTCCGGTTCAACCACCTCCTAGATAAATAAAATCTATGTCACGTTGGTCGGTATATTTGTCATAAACAATAAATGAACCAAATAGTTATAAAAAGATAATATATACCACATCCGAATCATAGACAGGACGAGGGCCGACGGGGGCGGATACCAAAACCATCGCACTATGTAATAAGAAGGAATAATAAATGTAACAAAATTAGACAAGTAACTATCTAAAGTAAGAATTTTTTCCTTTCAGAAAGAAGATAAGAACAAGAGGCTCACCACGGTGGTGCTGGCAACGAGATCGGCGTGGGCGATCGACGGCGGTGAAGACGGGGAGGGGACGTGACGGACCGCTAAACCTAGACAAATCTCGGGGAAAATGGAGCTCGGAGGTCGAGTTTCGAGAGGACAAAGATTAACTAGTGTGGCTCAGACATTTCATCGAACACCTCATGTGCATAGGAGGTGAGCTAGAGCACCCAAATGCCCTCCCCTCGCCGGCCAGAAAAAACAGAGCACTGTGGAGTGCTCTGCTGTGGCGATGGGGTATATATAGGGAACTCTTTGGTCCCGGTTCGTGGCACCAACCGGGACTAAAGGCCTTTGGTCCCGGTTGGTGCCACGAACCGGGACCAATGCCCCCTTTAGTCCCGGTTGGTGGAACCAACCGGGACCAAAGGCCTTGTGCTGCCCCGCGTCAAAAGTTTAGTCCCACCTCGCTAGTTGAGAGAGCTCGAGAGTGGTTTATAAGCGCTGCTGCGCCCACCCTCTCGAACTCCTCTCAACTGCAGGCTTTCGGGCCTAACTGTTCTCTTTGCCTGTGGGGCCTACTGGGCCTTCTGCGGGCCTGAATCCTGGCTCATGGATTGGTTTCTAGTCGTATTCAGGCCGTGGTGGCCCAGTAGGTGGCATAATTTTTTCCTCTGTTTTTTTTCTCTTTTGCTTTATTTGTTTTGTTTTGTTTCTACTTACAACAAAAAACTTATTTATTTTATTTCTAATTACTTATGTATTTTACTTTAATTATTTTATTTTTATTTATTTTACTGCTGCTATTTTTATTTATTTTACTGCTGCTATTTTTACTTAATTTATTAAGGTTTATTTATTGTAGTTACTATAGTTTATTTTATTTTATTTTATTAAGGTTTATTTATTTTATTAAGGTTTATTTATTTTATAAATATAAAAAAATGAACATAGATGCGCTTATAGAGAAAATTAAACCTAAATTCATAATAAATTTCTATGAAATTTACTGTAAATTTAGGTCAAATTCCCTGTATAAGGGCATCTATTTTCACTTTAAGAGAAGCTCAACAAGGCAGAGAGGGACGGGCTTATAAACTGGTGTGAGCGCCCTTCGGTTGGCGAGGTGGGACTAAACACTGGCCGCAACTAGGGCCAGCCCTTTAGTCCCGGTTTATGGCATGAACCGGGACTAAAGGGTTTTGGGCCAGGAGCGTGGCCCATTGGTCCCGGTTTGTCCAACCAACCGGGACCAAAGGGTTCGGACGAACCGGGACCAATGCCCCCACGAGGCCCGGCAGGCCCCTGGCCGCACGAACCGGGACCAATGCTCACATTAGTCCCGGTTCGTGACTGAACCGGGACTAATGTGAATATTGCCCTGTGACCAAAGCCCAGTTTTCTACTAGTGGTTTAGTGCTTGAACATATGTTTGTTTGAATTATTTGTTTGCCACTGATCTTTAACAGTTATTCATACTTTCGATATCATGTAATCAAAAGTTTTGTGGTGTTATCCCAAAGCAAACATCGGTGAGATTTTTTTCTTCAGTCTTCTTGGAACCATATATGAACCACACATGTGCACACCTTCTTTTTTTTCTACCTTGCAGCTCACTCGGTTAAGACGAAACAACGATGACCCCCTCTTGGTGATATCTTGAATGTTGGTCAATGCTCTTGAAGGAATCTATGCAGGGCAATTGAGTAAAATGTTGTGATCTAACATCGTTAGCGACTTTGATATTTGACACATATCACTTGCTGGTACCATGTGTGTTGGCCCTGTCAGATCTGCAACCCTCGATGTGGCCTCTCTTTTCTGTACCAGATTCTCCGTGCAACATCTTTCTCAAGGTGTCCCTTGATTCTGCCCCACCCATCCAGGTTTTTGTTGAACATGAAAGACAAGATAGCCTACACATCAGGTCCAGTTTTTAAAATCCAATGTTTTAACTCATACATTTGTAAGACAACTGCCACTGTTTTTCTGCTACATCTATGGATTTTAATTTCTGCAATACAATATTTATCTTCCATGCAATCTTAATTCTATACATAACATACCCGAGAAGAATTAAAAAGTGTTGTTCATCAAGGCTGTACACTAGCAATTTGTACTGTAGTAACATCTTTGAATATGAAATTTGTCATATTATTTTTTCCTATTGCTATATTCTTTATCATGTGGACGTTACTCTACAAATCCACGAAAAATCTCCGCAGCAACGCGCGGGGCATTATCTAGTTCTTGAAGAGCGTCCCCCCCCCCCCCCCCCCCCCCCCCCCTGCTCGGGCACTCGGCGTTTAGCTATGTAAAAACGGCGCAATTGACTGTTCTAAAAAAAAACATTGCCAGCGTAACAGAAACCGCAAACAAGGAAACGTATGACCATATCCAAGTCGGATTTGAGACGCCAAACTTAAACTGCGTCCAAGCCTGACCCAAGTAGGAGAGGGGGAAATATTCTCGGTGCATACCATGTAAACTGCGTCCTGCGCGTACCCGAGCTGATCTTCGGCGTATATATCTATGTAGTCCGTCTAACCCCCTCAACCAGCGCCAGGAAGCACACCGCCGCACCCACGCCTTCGGCCTGCTACGAATCCGCCTCCTCTCCACCATGTCCCACGACACCACCGCGCCCGGCTGTGCCCAAGCCTGCTGCCATTGCTGCTGCAATTGGGTCGTGACATCCATCATCATAGTCACCGTGATGCTCGTCGCCGCCTACGCCGTCGTCCTCCCGCTCCGCATCACGGCCGAGGACGCGTCCCTGGGCCGCCTTGCCCTCGCTGGGCCCAACGGCACCGCGCTGGCGTTCAACCTCTCGCTCACCGTCGGCCTTTTCAACCGCAACTGGGCCATGCGCGCCGAGCTCACCGCACCGCTGGAGTCCGAGCTCAGCTTCGCCGGCGTGCGTTTCGACGTCGCCCGGCTGTCCGACGCGGGCTGGAGGATCGAAATCCACGAGACCGCCAGGTTCCGCGTGGAGGCGGGGGCTGAGGGTGCCGATGCGGCACTCGAAGCGCCGAGCTGGCGGAGCTGGTGAAGGAGACCGCGGCGGGCCTGTTCGAGTCGCTGGAGCTGAAGATCACCGGGAGGCTCAGGTACAGGCCGGTGCACGCCGGCGGGACCAGGAGGCTGGAGGCCAGGTGCCCTCTGAAGCTGCGCCTGGCGCCGCCGGAGGGCACGCACATGCTTGTGCTGGACAGAGTGATCAAGTGCCACCGACTTTAATTAGGTCTATATATAGCAGATTGTGATCAATTAGGGTTTCGTCCTGGCATCATGATCGAGTACTATACTAGCAGTGCAGGTGTGCCTCTGTTTCCTAGCTACTACAGTACGCACCTATATATGTTGCTCTTGTGAACAGATTAGAGATGGACATGTCGTGTGATGTGTAGTTATCTATCTAGTCTAGTAGTATAACTGTCACTATGTGCACCTATGTTACTACTAGTAAGCTCGATCCAATGCTGTGTCACTATGGCAGCAGTTAACCTGTGGTTGTGGGCATATTAGTATATGATTTGACGTACAATCTGATGAAGGGTTTCCATTGAATCTATGTAACCATATATGATGATTTCACTGCCTTCCTGCTGCTTTGTACTAGTAATTAACTTGCTGGATGGATTTGTATCGGGCCGTTGGGTTAATTTCTGGGTACAAAGTGTAGCAGCTAGGTCGAACAGGGGAAGCAGACAAGCAAATTCGTCCAGCAGGTGGGGTGGGGTGGCTGCAGGTTTCACCGTCCATTGTTGCTCTCGCGCTTCCGGAAATGGGACTGGAGCAGCCAGAGAGAGAAAAAGAGATGAGGCTGGCTACGCGAGTGATGATGACGCGTGTACCCACCCAGCCCATGTGAGCGTGGAATTACCATGCGTCCCCCAACCCACACAATTTGCCCATATGTGAGTCTTGCTTCTCAGATGAAGCACATATTTCATGCCGCAAACAAAAATGAAGAAAAAATCAAGCTTCAGTTCCATGTAAGCTATGGCTAAATGGCGATGCTAGTCATGGATGCTACGTTGGACCGCTAGTGCTAGCCAGGCTTAGCAACCAAATCAAAACTACTCCTAGATGCAACCAAATCTTAACTTGATAGCCAGCCCAATTCAGGCACACGCGTTCTCAGTCCGGAGTAAAGATGGCGGACCGCACGTACGTTCACAGGAGAGACGCCAACCAAACCACGAGTCCACTTTCACTCGGCTGTGCGTTCTCTGAGAAATTCCTTTTCCCGGCCAGCTATCGACGGTTGCAGACGTTTCACGGTTGAGGAAATGGCCGGGCACATGCATGGCTCCCAGCTGTGCCGCTCTGTTCACTCTTACAACATCCCAAGTTTTTTGTGCTCTCACTACCTAATTACTTTGCATCTACTGCATGCACACCCTGGGATGTCACTTCACTGGTTTGCCTTCTCCTTGGACTTGGAAGACGTGCTTTGCCAAGAATTAGCTACTCCCTCCGTTTCTTTTTACTCCGCATATAAGATTTGGTCAAAGTCAAACTACACAAAATTTGACCAAATTTATATAAAAATATATAAACATCTACAATACTAAAACTATATAGTATGAAAATACGTTTCATGGTGCATATGATAATATTGATTTCATATGTGAATGTTTATATTTTTTAATATAAAGTTAGTCAAACTCTACAAAGCTTGACTTTGACCAAAACATTATATGCGGACTAAAAAGAAACGGAGGGAGTACTAGAAACCGGCAATAGTCACATCGACCAGAGTCGGTGGCCGGGCCAGCGGGACCAGTTGGGGCACTGGCACCATAATACTGCGGATTTGTTGTCAGTAATGACATGAACAATGCATTTTTCCCCTCTAACCGTCTCCCATTTAACATCCTAATTTGAGCAATGATGCCTTTGCCCCTGATTAAAGCCATAGCAACAGAAGAATAAAAGACTGACGAAGTAAGAAAACAACTAATAATTCTAAGTGGTTCTCTAAATATGGGATACAATACATGTAAACCTGCAAAATAGAAAGTGTATTATAATTTTACATAAAATTCACATATGTAAAAACTGTAGTTTAAGACATAGCAACATACAAATTTAGGTGACAGTACTTAAAAAAATTTATATGTAACCTAGAACTATAAAAAATGTGAATATACAGAAATGCCAGCTAGAGGCTGAGCTTCATGGGGGCCTTAATTTTTTAAAATCTAATTCATACTTTTATGTTTAATTTTTTTTTTCAAAAACAATACATATACCCGGAGACATAGTGTGCATCCGTGCAAATTTTCATGATGAAATACGTTAAAATGCGATCTATATAAAAACCAAAGCTAGGTGTGGCTTTTCAACCTATGTATTGTTCATCCTCGAAGTCCTAAGTTTTGTTGTTTATGCAGCTCACAATTGAAAGTATTTCATAATGCAATATTACATACATAAACATTACATCCTTGTATACATGTATATTTGTTTCTAGAATTTTGAAACTAAAAAGTTTGAATTTTGACATTATTTTTCAAAGTTAAGGCATCCATGCATGGAGCTCGGACAAAACGCCCTATTCAACATACATGTGTTATTCTTATAGAGAAGAAACTAAGGTCATCCCAAATAAGTACTTGCGTTTGAGCTAATACACAAAAAATAAAAAATAAAGGAGGAAAAGAGACACGAGCTGTCAGATTTTCCTCTTTTAACAAGAAAAAGACAAGCCCATCTGATTGTTCCAACAAAGAAAAAGAAAAGGCAATGTAATGTGACACCTGATAAGAATACTATAGAGGCGATCCAGAAGAAATGTCATGAATTGGTTACATGAAACTTATTCTTGAGATCGGTGATGTGCCACATAACGAAATTCCCCAAATTGCATCAGCTAGAAATATTGGCCACCAAGCACGGGGTGTTATATTAGAACGGCCACACAAATTATGCAAAACTAAGAACATAAATTGCCAACAAGAGCATGGGGCATTAATTAGAACAGCCACATTACATCAGACGTGCGACATAACCAACAAGTCTACCAGTGAGTACAACCCAAAACTAAGAACACAAATTACCAACAAGCAGAGGGTATTAGAACAGTCACATTACATCAGCCGTGCAAATGTCACCCCGACCAGTGACAAGAAACAGAGATCTTCAACCTAGATTCGATTCTGAGCACACTCGGACACCAGTCTTTTTTCTTGCTGAAAAAACATCATCGGCCACCATGATCTTTCTGAACATCGCACTTTACCTTTCTGAACATTGCCGGCGACGTTGCCGTTGAGAGAGCCAACTCTAGCCGGCAGATCGCGTCCAGCCTGCGCAGCTTGTGGTGCGGCCGGTACCTGACTTCCCCGAGAACCCTGAGTTCCAGCTGGAACACCCCCGCCGTGCTGTCCCTTGCGAACTCCGCCACCGCTGAGCTCCCCGGCGCGACGCTCGCGCTGTCGGCCGCCACCGTGGCGTGATACACTTCACTGCGGCGCGGTCGGACCACGGCCCCTGAGGTCGCCAGCCCGACGCGGGCGAAGCGGGCGCCGTCGAAGAACAGCTCCGTGTAGAACGGCGCGGTTGTGCACGGCCACGGCGATGGAGATGTCGTAGGCGAGCGCAGTGGCCGTGGCATTCTTGTCGGCGAGGGCCGCGTCCTCCACGCTGACGCCGACGCGGCGGGGGACGAGGGCGATGACGAGCAGCGTGACCACGGCGGCGAGGACGGCGAAGATCACGAGACCACAGAGGATGCGCAGGAGTGCCTTGCCGCTGATGGCATCTGAGAAGCAGACGAAGCAGAAGCACGGCTCATCGCAGCAGTCGAAGCACTCATCGCAGCAGTCGCCACAGTCGATGTCGCCACAGTCAATGGCGCCACAGTCGAAGTCGCCCATCCTTGCAAATTATGTTGTGAGAAGCAGAGCTACCAGCAGAGTGCGGACGCGAGGAGTGGGATTGTGGGGTTGCTTGGCATATATAGCGCTGAGCGATCGGCGTACCAGAGGCCGCGTATGCCCACGCAACGCAGCGCTTCTTCCTTTTCTTTTCTTTTTTTGCAACCTCTACGGCGCTTTTTTTCTCGACGTCGTGTGTGTTCTTGCGTGAGTTGCCAGGTCGCCTGCCTTATTTTTGTGGGCATGTTGTGACGGTTTTTGACTGGTTTTCCGTTAATTAACTAGGCAACTCTCTTCTACCTATTTTAATGAATTGGGCCCTAAGGGACCGCGCTTCAAAAAAAATTATACCAGAAGGGTAACGTGTACAATATAGGAGAAAGTGCATTTTATGCCCACGCTTTTGCTAAATCTCATATGCGTGGAAAATTTACCCCCGTTAGTCGACTTTAGATTTTGGGACGATGCCGAAGACATGAGCCAACGCGAGGAGCGACAACAACGAGCATCGACCTTGGCAAGGCCAGGCCAGGACCTCGCAGGAGATGGAGGCAATACTACGAGCGGCAGTGAGATGTAGTGTCGAGAGAGAGCGGGGGGCTTAGAGGGATTGCCGCAACGGCGGCAAGCACGTCGACGGGGGAGGTTGAGCGGAGGGCGAGGCGGTGCGCGGTAGTGGATTCGGCAGTGATAGCTCCCTGGTCAACATCTGAAAGCTTCATGCGGGCAATGTGGCCCTTCCCACGGGTTCGGTTGGTCCCTTGGTGCCTCCGATGGCACAAGCAAGGATTCAAGTGAAAGCTCTATGCTTTAGCACCGGCGACGGTGGTGCCTGCATGTGGCACTTACCTCTCGGTGGCGTCATTGTGGGTATCCTCTCCGTGTCAGCGTTCCAGGTGAAATCCTTAGCCCGTCAATTCGGTTTTTAGGGCTAAATAGACACGGGCGTTTAGATAAAGATAACCATATATATTTTCGGTAGTGGTGCTAGATGAAAATCCATGAAGGTCGGGCGTGAGAAGCCAGCAATTGAAGGAGGATCAAGACATCATGTAGCATTGCCCGGCGGCTGCCACAGGGAAACTCAATAATAGGTTTTTAGGGCTAGAGTAGATAAGGCCGCGTAGATTCCCGCTGTCGCTTTCGGGTTGTGAGGTTAGGGTGTCTCGCCGTGCAACGAGATTCAGTGTAGGTGCTTTGGATCTATTCAAGGGTTCAATGGCGACTACTGCGGCTCCAGGGAGCTGGTCCTTAGGTGCACGTGCACGAAGACTACCCAGCTGTCATCGGCAAGGTCAAGCCGGCTCAAGTTGAGGAGCGGCATCAGCGGCTCGTTTTGGCGGCGGTATTGGTCGCTCGGTGTTCTCGCAATCTCAATGAGGAGCGACGTCAACGGTCATTCTTGCAATGGTATTGGTCGTTCAGTGCTCTCGCAGTCTCGATGTAATTTTTATTATGTTTGTTATGCTTTGTACTTTTGGTGAACTTTGATAATAGATCTGGATTAGTTTTGCAAAGAAAAAGTAGACACGGCCTTTTAGATAAAAATAACATTTATTTTTTTCGGCGACATTGATGGGTAATTTCCTCAGCTTAAAACTAGATATAACGGTGTGATTTTTCCGATTTACTAAGTTAAAGATCAGATATTTCTGATTTTTGTGAGAATTTCTAGCATATTTTCCTTTTTGCTTGTTAACCTGTTATACACTTTTAATGATGTATAGGTAGATGCACATGCGGTTGTAGAGCATCATGGTTTTGGTGACGATAGAAAAGTTTTGTTTTTCATTGACTTAACCGATTGGTTGAAATTCAACATACCGTGTCCATGAAACTAAAAGTTGGTGGAGGATCATGTAGAGAGGGCCGGCGACTGTCACGGGGATACCCCAAAATAGGTTTTTTAGGGTTAGAGTAGACACGGTCATGTAGATTCCTAACGTCTGCTTCGGGCGATGACATTAGGGTTTTTTGTCATGCGACGAGATTTGGTGTCAGGTGCTTCGGATGTACTCATGGATTCAATTAACGACGACTACTATGGCTCCAGAGCGCTGCTCCTTAGGGGCACGTGTACAAAGACATCTCGGCTGCTATGGACAAGGTGAAGCCAGCTCCGGTAGAGGAGCGGCATCAACGACTCTTTCTAGTGGCGGCATTGATCGTTCGGCCGTCTCGCAATCTCGATGTAGTTTTTATTATGTTTGAGGTGCTTTGTGATTCCGCTGAACTTTGATAATAGATCATGATAATTTCCGCAAAAAAAAAGTAGGCACAAACGTAGATTGACGGTGTGATTTTTCTGATTTACTAATGGAACTAAAGGTCAGATATTTCTGATTTTTGTGAGAATTTCTACCATATTTTTCTTTTTCGTGTTAACCCGTCATACACTTTTAATGTATAATAATAGATAGATGCGCAGGGGGTTGTAGAGCATCATGGTGTTCGTGACGACGGAAAAGCTTTGTTTTTCATTGACTGAACCGATTGGCTGAAATTCACCATACGGTGTCCATGAAACTAAAAGTTGGTATCATGTAATGGCTCTTTGATATGCAAACGTTGAATGGCATATTACCTCTGTGATGGTGAATTTGTCTTCGAACCGAATGTGCAATGGTGTTTGGCGAAATTACAGTTGATTATTGGTCATTCAGCTGGAACATGTAGTACCTGAATGCACAAGGCGTCTTTTCGTGATGACACAAAAGCTGTGGTATTTTCCATGGGCCGGGTGATGCGCATAGTCAAAAGGACATGCCGTACGTTTTTAGCTTCAAAACTGACACTGTGTCCACGCCCGCTATCACCACCCGGTCGGTTCCCTCTCGTGAGTATATAGCGTGATAATGGGCATCCGCTGCTGCTGGCCGGCCATGTGGATCGGATGTGGCGTGTCGTATCTCATGCATGGAGTATGTCTACACTAGTACTCCCTCCGTTTCAAAATACATGACTTAACTTAATTTTAATACAAAGTTGAGTCATCTATTTGGAACGGAGGGAGTACATGCTTGTGTTGTCCAACCGGACAATTAATCTAGAGACCAAGTGTGACGCTGGATGGCTCGTTCCAAGAATATTTACACACTACATTGTACTCACTGGCCGGAATTAAAGATCTGTCGTAAAAGAGTTCCATTCATCGTAGTCAAGTGAAATACTAGTACGTACTATGCGTGGACCGCTGGCTCTGTGGCTGCGGAGTGGCAACGCACGTTGATCAGTCACCGTGCCCCGAGCGATCGATGGATGGTCACATGCATATTGCTTGCGGTAGTGTCCCGTGTCGCCTGCACTGCCTTGATGACCTGAAAACGGCTACCTGAGCCGGGGCGTGTCGTCTGGCCGTGTGATGGTGATTGGTGGTCATCCCTTTGGCCAGCTGATGAGTAAAGTAGCTGGATGGATAGATGAACATATGCTTGCATGTTGAGGCAAAAACGCGTACCACGTCCCCCCGACGTCCTCTTCCTGCTACAAATAGGTGGTTTCCGCTTCCACAGCCATGGCCTGTGCTCCAAGCCTTGCCTGAGTAGAGTAATTCATCGCCTCCATCCTTTCACGCTTTGTTGGTTGGTTCAAGCAGAAATTTCGCGGAGCTTTCCTCGCGCCCGCGTCTTCACGATTGATCAAATTTGTAAAAACATTCTAGGAGATCCACCCATTATAAAGCGAAATGAAAAACTTTTATCACACATCGTGGGACTTTTTCACCTAGATTCCACACACAAAATATGATCCCATGCAAAAGTTTACAATTTGTTCATCACATTAGTTTGGCTACTATTTTGTGGATGATAAAATGCAAAAAATGCATTTTAATCCTAGAAAGTAGCAAATGAGATCTAAAAAACTTACAATTCACAGTATCTTTAATCAGCGGTTTAATTCATGCAAAAAAAAACAGAGTATGTTGAGTAAATATTTTCGCATTGTCCTTCAAAAGGTACCGGTTTTTAGGTATATGCAAAGTATAAGAAATAAACTATGATATGAATAGTGGAAATATGATACTAATTTTTTCAATAGTTCAATACTAATGTAAAGTATATGTTCTACTGTATTTTTTAAGTTACATGCAGAAAGAAATTAATTGGTCACTAGAAACCTTATAGTTTGACTTATAAGTCTAAGAAATATTCTACAATTACAAAGCAGAATACAAGCACACTTTTGTCAAATCTCGTGAGGCTTTTTCACCTATCTCCTAAAGCCATATCATGAGCCCATGGAAAATTTAACATTTTGTTGATCACAGTTAGGTTATTTTTTAAGGAGAATTGTCAAAAATATATTTTAAACCCAAAAAGTAGCAAATAAGGTCTAAAAAATATAAAACTTTGGATTATCTCTAATATGTGTTTCACTTCATGTAGAAATTTTTTGGAGTATATTGAATGGATATTCTGACAAGGTGATTCACAAGGTACTGGTTTTTGGTTATATGCAAAGTACTAAAAAGAGATTATGACATGATGCTGGCAGTATGATATTAAATTCTGCAATACTAATGATAAAAAGACAGGGCTCAAAACGCTCACATGAACCCTGAAAATAGTATGAGACTCTCACTTACCATCCCCTTCCAACTGGTGACTTCTACTTATTTTTTGAACCGTATGATTTCCACCTGAGTTCACCCCTTGATTATATCAGTTTTGGACAATGTGGGTTTGATGCTGTTAGATTCGATTTTTCACTTTGTTTTTCTTGGCAGCTGTGTGACATGTGTGAGGAAAGGGACCCGTCATGCCTTTTCCCAGCTGAGTACGTACTAGCACCATGGAGATAGAACGGATGCTTGCATGGTTGAGGCAAAAGAGCTACCAGCCTACCACAGCCATGGCCAGGGTTCCATGCGCTGCCCGAGTAGAGTAATTCATGGCCTCCGTCCTTTCATGCTTTGTTTGTTGGTTGAAGCAGAAATTTCACGGAGCCTTCCTCGCGCCCGCATCTTCATGATTGATCCAATTTGTTTTTTTCTTTGTTGCGTAAGGAACGTAGATGTATTCGTATTCAAACAAGAGGGAGCTTAGCCTGAATAAAAAAGGACTTGCGAGATCTATTTTGTATTTTGTGAAGAGGTATGTTATAGGAGAAGTGATACTAGATGGTTGTGCACTGCTTAATTCCATTTTAACATCATTTCATAGCACAATAATACATGTTTTTCCAGTTTACTCTCATTTATACCAACTTCTCCTATAGTAACACATTAGTTAGGGGTATATATCTTTGATCCGGTTCAAAATAAAATAAAAATTACTACTATGCAGCTATGTGTGCAATAGGAGTGGCATTAATGAGGTGGGCACACTAGTACAAAAGAGGGCTTTGGTTCAGGCCGGGTCAGCCCATTAGTCCCGGTTCAGTCCAAAACCGGGACCCATGGGGGCACTGGTCCCGGTTCGCGAGGCCAGCGGCCTGCCGGGCCTTGTGGGGGCATTGGTCCCGGTTCGTCTGGCCCCTTTGGTCCCGGTTGGTGGGACGAACCGGGACCAATGGGCCTCCCTCCTGGCCCACCATCATTGGTCCCGGTTGGTGGCTTCAACCGGGACCACAGGCTGCCCTTTAGTCCCGGTTCATACCACGAACCGGGACCAATGAGGTGCCTATATATACCCCTCGCCCGCGAGCAGAGCACTCCAGTGCTCTGTTTTTCTCTGGCCGGCGAGGGGAGGGCTTTGTGGTGCTCTACCTCACCTCATATGCACATGAGGTGTTCGATGAAATGCCCGAGCCACACTAGTTAAGCTTTCTCGTCTCAAACTCGACCTCAAAGCTCCATTTTCCTCGAGATTTGTCTAGGTTTAGCGGCCCGTCACGTCCCATTCCCGTCTTCACCGCCGTCGATCGCCCGTGCCGATCTCGTCACCGGCACCACCGTGGTGAGCCTCTTGTTCTTATCTTCTTTCTGGAAGGAAAAAAATTCTAACTTTAGATAGATACATGTCTAATTTTCTTACTATTTTATTGCTTGTTATTATATAGTGCGATGGTTTTGGTATCCGCCCCCGTCGGCCCTCGTCCTGTCTATGATTCGGAGTGGTATATATTATCTTTATAATTATTGGTTCATTTATTGTTCATGAAAATTATGCCGACCAATGTGACATAGATTTTATTTATCTAGGAGGTATGTGAACCGGAAATTCCAACCGACCCTATTGTCGAGAGGGTAAATTTAGTTGAAGAAGAAAACAATTTCTTGAAGGAAAAAATAAAAAAATTGAGGAGGAGAAGATGATATTGGAGTTGCATGTTGCGGATGTCGTCGATCATCACAAGATCAAGATGGATGCAATGCGCTTGAAGATTAGAAAGATTAGAAAATATGCCATTCATACCGAGGCTTGGTATCATTGTGCCATTGGATCAATTGTTACCTTGGTTGCGATTATGATCGCATTTGTTTTCGCATTGAAATGTTTTACATAGTTTCAATGTATGGTTTAATTAATTAGATGCTCTGGAGAGCTATATGTTGTTAGATGAGAACTATGTATGTACTTTGGTTTTAATGTGATGATGAACTTCTATTAATTTGGTCACTTAATTATCTATTCATGATGTTCTGTAATGGTTTTTGACACACTTAATTATATATAATGCACGCAGATGAACCGGCAATGGATGTACGGCGACAGACACACCTCCGAGTATAGTAAGGGCGTGCATGATTTTCTCGAAGTGGCTGAGGCAAACAAGCAGAATGGTTTTATGTGTTGTCCATGCCCTAAATGTGGGAATACGAAGTCTTACTCTGACCGGAAAATCCTTCACACCCACCTGCTTTACAAGGGTTTCATGCCACACTATAATGTTTGGACGAGGCACGGAGAAATAGGGGTTATGATGGAAGACGGCGAAGAAGAAGAGGACGATGACAACTATGTGCCCCCTGAATACGGTGATGCTGCAACGGGGGAAGCTGCTGAAGATCAAGAGGAACCAGAAGATGTGCCCAATGATGCTGCAACGGGGGAAGCCGCTGAAGATCAAGAGGAACCAGTGCCCGATGATGATGATCTCCGCCGGGTCATTGTTGATGCAAGGACGCAATGCGAAAGTCAAAAGGAGAAGCTGAAGTTCGATCGCATGTTAGAGGATCACAAAAAAGGGTTGTAATCCAATTGCGAAGATGGCAACACAAAACTCGGTACCGTACTGAAATTGCTGCAGTGGAAGGCAGAGAATGCTGTGCCTGACAAAGGATTTGAGAAGCTATTGAAAATATTGAAGAAGAAGCTTCCAAAGGATAACGAATTGCCCGACAGTACATACACAGCAAAGAAGGTCGTATGCCCTCTAGGATTGGAGGTGCAGAAGATACATGCATGCCCTAATGACTGCATCCTCTACCGCAGTGCGTACAAGGATCTGAACGCATGCCCGGTATGCGGTGCATTGCGGTATAAGATCAGACGAGATGACCCTGGTGATGTGGACGGCGAGCCCCCCAGGAAGAGGGTTCCTGCGAAGGTGATGTGGTATGCTCCTAATACCACGGTTGAAACGTCTGTTCAGAAACGAAGAGCATGCCAAGTTGATGCGATGGCACAGTGAGGACCGTAAGAAAGACGGGAAGTTGAGAGCACCCGCTGACGGGTCGCAGTGGAGAAAAATCGAGAGAAAGTATTGGGATGAGTTTGCAGGTGACCCAAGGAACGTATGGTTTGGTTTAAGCGCGGATGGCATTAATCCTTTCGGGGAGCAGAGCAGCAATCACAACACCTGGCCCGTGACTCTATGTATGTATAACCTTCCTCCTTGGATGTGCATGAAGCGGAAGTTCATTATGATGCCAGTTCTCATCCAAGGCCCTAAGCAACCCGGCAACGACATTGATGTGTACCTAAGGCCATTAGTTGAAGAACTTTTACAGTTGTGGAATGGAAACGGTGTACGTACGTGGGATGAGCACAAACAGGAGGAATTTAACTTGCACGCGTTGCTGTTTGTAACCATCAACGATTGGCCCGCTCTCAGTAACCTTTCAGGACAGACAAACAAGGGATACCAGGCATGCACGCACTGTTTAGATGACACTGAAAGTATATACCTGGACAAATGCAGGAAGAATGTGTACCTGGGCCATCGTCGATTTCTTCCGACCAACCATCAATGTCGAAAGTAAGGCAAGCATTTCAAAGGCGAGGCAGATCACCGGAAGAAGCCCGCCATGCGTACCGGTGATCACGTACTTGCTATGGTCAATGATTTACACGTAATCTTTGGAAAGGGTCCAGGCGGACTAGCTGTTCCGAATGACGCCGAGGGACACGCACCCATGTGGAAGAAGAAATCTATATTTTGGAACCTACCCTACTGGAAAGACCTAGAGGTCCACTCTTCAATCGACGTGATGCACGTGACGAAGAACCTTTGCGTGAACCTTCTAGGCTTCTTGGGCGTGTATGGGAAGACAAAAGATACACCTGAGGCACGGGAGGACCTGCAACGTTTGCACGAAAAAGACGGCATGCCTCCGAAGCAGTATGAAGGTCCTGCCAGCTACGCTCTTACGAAAGAAGAGAAAGAAATCTTCTTTGAATGCCTGCTCAGTATGAAGGTCCCGACTGGCTTCTCGTCGAATATAAAGGGAATAATAAATATGCCAGAGAAAAAGTTTCAGAGCCTAAAGTCTCATGACTGCCGTGTGATTATGACGCAACTGCTTCCGGTTGCATTGAGGGGGCTTCTACCGGAAAACGTCTGACTAGCCATTGTGAAGCTATATGCATTCCTCAATGCAATCTCTCAGAAGGTAATCGATCCAAAATCATACCAAGGCTAAGGAGTGATGTGGCGCAATGTCTTGTCAGTTTCGAGCTGGTGTTCCCACCATCCTTCTTCAATATCATGACGCACGTCCTAGTTCATCTAGTCGACGAGATTGTCATTCTGGGGCCCGTATTTCTACACAATATGTTTCCCTTTGAGAGGTCCATGGGAGTCCTAAAAAAATATGTCCGTAACCGCGCTAGGCCAGAAGGAAGCATCTCCATGGGCCATCAAACAGAGGATGCCATTGGGTTTTGTGTTGACTTCATTCCTGGCCTTAAGAAGATAGGTATCCCTAAATCGCGGTATGAGGGGAGACTGACTGGAAAAGGCACGCTAGGAGCGGACTCAATAATATGCAGGGACGGGCATTCTTGGTCTCAAGCACACTACACAATTCTACAGAACTCTACCTTGGTGACCCCGTATGTCGATGAACACAAGAACAGTCTGCGCTCCAAACACCCGGAGCAGTGCGACGACTGGATTACATGTGAACACATCAGGACTTTCAGCAGTTGGTTGGAAACACGTCTCAGAGGTGACAACACTGTTTGTGATGAGCTGTACTCGTTGTCCAGGGGACCATCTTTGACTGTATTGACTTACAAAGGATACGTGATAAATGGGAATACATTTTACATGATCGCCCAAGATCAAAAGAGCACCAACCAAAACAGCGGTGTCCGCTTTGATGCAGCAACCGAGAGGGGAAAGGACACATATTATGGTTACATAGTGGACATATGGGAACTTGACTACGGACATGATTTTAAGGTCCCTTTGTTTAAGTGCAACTGGGTCAATCTGTCAGGAGGCGGGGTACAGGTAGACCCACAGTACAGAATGACAACAGTGGATCTGAACAATCTTGGGTACACTGACGAACCGTTCGTCCTAGCCAATGATGTGGCACAGGTTATCTATGTGAAGGACATGTCTACCAAACCGAGAAAAAGAAAAGATAAGGAAGAGAATGCATCATACGATGAGTCAAAGCGCCACATAGTTCTTTCAGGAAAAAGGGACATCGTGGGAGTGGAGGGCAAGACAGACATGTCTGAAGATTATGAAAAGTTTCATAAAATTCCTCCCTTCAAAGTCAAGGCTGACCCAAGCATCCTGATAAACGATGAAGATTATCCATGGTTACGGCGCAATAAGCAAATGACACAAGCGAAGAAAAACTGAAGACTTTCTCCCGCAACTATTATGATGATACCATGCCAATTTTGTAACAGACGAGTATGATACCATTGTCCGTTTTGTACACGAAGTGCATCCAGTTTTTGCTGTAACCCTCTCAACTTTCTTGCACATGCTATGTGGATGAAATGATGATACCATGCCAACTTTCAACCTTTTCAGAGTTCATTTGAAATGCTTTTCAATTTCTGGGTCTTATAGCTCAAAATAATCAATAAATGCATGAAAAATAACAAATGAAGTCAGAAAGGGTTAAAAATTGATGATGTGGCTTTGAATGGTGCATTTTGAACACACAAAAAGTCAGGAGTTCAAATAAGTTTTAAAAAATGAAATCCCTTTGTAACAGACGAGTTTCCGTATGAAATCCTGATACTTCGAAAGAGATTGCCCGTTTTGTACACGAAGTGCATCCAGTTTTTGCCGTAACCCTCTCAACTTTCTTGCACATGCTATGTGGATGAAATGATGATACCATGCCAACTTTCAACCTTTTCAGAGTTCATTTGAAATGCTTTTCAATTTTAGGGTCTTATAGCTCAAAATAATCAGAAAATGCATGAAAAATAACAAATAAAATAAATAAGTAATTAGAAACAAAATAATATAAACGTTAATAAAATATATAAGTAGAAACAAAATAAACTTTAATAACATAAATAAAATTTATGAAACTAAAATTATCAAAGTATTTTCTGTTCAAAACATTATAAGCAACCTCTAGTATTATTGAAACTAAAATTATATAAAATTGATGCAAATAAAATTATCGAAGTATTTTCTGTTCAAAATCATTGAAAGCAAAAAGAATTTTCATAAAGAACTTTTTTTGTTAGAAACTTTAATAGCAAAAAGAATTATCATAAAGTAAAATAAATAAGTAATTAGAAAGAAAATAAAATAAAATAAATAAGTTTTTTGTTGTAAGTAGAAACAAAACAAAATAAATAAAGAAAAAAAACAAAAAAGGCAAAAAATAAAAAATATGCCACCTACTAGGCCACCACAGCTTGAATACGACTAGAAACCCTTCGATGGGCCAGGATTCAGGCCCGCAGAAGGCCCAGTAGGCCCATCAGGCATAACAGTGACAATTAGGCCCGTAAGCCTGCAATGGAGACGAGCTCGAGAGGGGAGTGGCAGTGGGGCTTATAAACCACTGCGCGCCCCTCTCAACTAGCGAGGTGGGACTAAACTTTCGACGCGGGCGCAGCAGCACAAGGCCTTTGGTCCCGATTGGTGGCACCAACCGATACTAAAGGGGTGCATTGGTACCGGTTCGTGGCACTAACCGGGACCAATGCCCCCCCTTTAGTCCCGGTTGGTGCCACCAACCGGGACCAAAGGCCGCCGCTTCCCGCCCTTTGGGCTGCTGAAAAGAGGCCTTTGGTCCCGGTTGGTGACACCAACCGGGACTAAAGGTTGGCATTGGTACCGATTTGTGCCACAAACCGGTACCAATGGGTTTACTATATAAGCCAGAACTTGTGAAAATTTCGTCAGTTCTTCAATCCCTCCGACGACGCCGCCAGGCTGCCCGAGCTCGCCGTGCCTCTGCCGCGGCCCCGACCACGCCGCCGTCGCCCCTGCCCCCCGACCACGCCGCGCGCCCTCGCCATGCCTCTGTCGCGCCCCCGACCTGCCCCGTCGTCGCCCGCGCCCTCGCCCGACGTCGTCGCCGCGCGCCGTCCCTACCCCGACGCGCGCCGCCCCTGCCCCGCCACGCGCCGCTCCTGCCCCGACGCCGTCTCCGCGCCACTCCCCGTGCCCCTGCTTGCCCCGCCGCGCGCTCCTCCCTCTGTGAGCACCGCGCCTCTGCCGGCCCCGCCGCCGTGCTATTTTTTTACATGTTTTTAGATTTTCATATATGTATGTATGTATTTTTTAGATATATGTATTTTTTTATGTATGTTCATATATGTATGTATGTATTTTTTACATGTTTTTTGTATGTATGTATTTTTTCAATTGTAATGATGTTTTAAAAATACATATATGCAAGAGTTAGATTTTTAGAAAGTTTTATCTATATATGTTCTCTGATTTAGAACATTTTAGGTTAGTTTCATTATTAGAAAAGTTTTATATATATAGGAAGAAGGAATAGAAGGAAGAAGAAGGAAGAAGAAAAAGTTCTATATATATATGCAAAAGTTACATTTTTATAAAAGTTTTATATATCTAGCTAGGAAAGGAAGAAGAAGAAAAAGAATGAAAGGAAAAAGGAAAATAAGAAGAAGAAGAAAGGAGAAGAAGATGAGAAATAAATAAGAAGAAGAAAAAAGAAGAAAAGGAAGAGGAGAAGAAGAGAAAATAGGAATATTCTATTTTCTCTTCTTCTCCTCTATTCCTTTCTTCTTCTCCTCTTTTTTCTTCTTCTTTTTTTTCTTCAATCTTCTCCTCTTTTTATTTCTTCTTCGTCTTCTTATTTTTTATCGGATATGTCGTTCTCGATATACCCCGTGTCCCGATAACTTCAACACGAGGGGGGGGGGGGTTGACCTACCCCCTCCCCGATAACATTATTTTCCCATGTATATATGTCGTCGTTGTCGATATAACCCCCTCCCGGATAACTTCGACCATGATAACTTATACCACGGTAGCACCCCCCGGCCCTCTCGCTCGACCAAAACTCTCGAGGACACCCAAACCCTAGAAAAAAACGATGTCGGTCACCTACCCCCTCCCGCCACGCCCCTATCCTTGAAACGTTGCCGAGGCCACCCCAAATCCGGAATAAGCTAGCTCTACGTTTGCACTAATATATCCACCTGCTGTCATGTTTGTGTAATAATTGCCATGTTGTAATATTTGCTGAAACAATGGAGCACGGACGAGACGAGGAAGCGGAAGAGGTGTTGGGGGACATAATTTTAGCCGGAGGTGATGTCTTGTCGTATCTTAACGACAATGATGGTCTGGAAGAACAGGGTGAAGAAGCAGGCTACGGTGATCGAAGAGTGGAGGAGGAAAGACATGATTATGATGGCTCCGGTGACCCAATGCTGGTACAAGAAGGAGCCCGTGGTGACGGCTCCGGTGACCGAACAGAGTCCGGCCAGGTAAATATATTAGTTAAGCCTGTGCTGACTAGCTAATTGATGCATTCATTGATTTGGTATGTACACATATTAATTAACTCGTCTTTCTTCTTTTTTCTAGCCCTCCGGATCGAGCACAACTTCGGTAAAGAGACGAGGCCCAAAGAGAAAGTTGCGCTCGGATGAATGGTCTGAGATCACAGCAATCGCGCGCGACGGCCAACCGATTGAACCCATCCGGACAAAGGAAGCATTTGCTGCTCAGCTCGGGGTTCTTGTTAGGGACAAGATCCCGATCAGCATCCACCAATGGTATAAGACTAAGAAGGAAGACCCTGAGGTGTCTTATGTCAATGATATGCAGAAAGATGATCTTTGGACTGAGCTGAAGGCAAATTTCACCCTACGGCCAGAGGAGGATCCGGAGAAGCCAGTTAAAGAGCAATTAATCAAGTCTCATGCTCTTAAGAAGATGGCAGACCTATTCAGGATGTGGAAGAATGAGCTGAAAACATTTGTCGACAAAGAAGAGACACCAAAATTCATCGGCAAATATGAGAAGATCAGAGATAACTGGCCCGCATTTGTGGTCCACAAGACATTGGAAAAGAGTAAGAAGTTGTCAGCGACAAACAAGAAAAATGCTGCGAAGAAGAAGCTTCACCATCGCACGTGGTCAGGTGGCTACCTCAAAGCCCGGCCTAAGTGGGCCATGGCTGAGAATGATCTGCTTGATAAAGGGACCGAACCAGAGACAATGAACTGGCCAGACCGTTGCCGGACTTGGTTATTCGGGGCTGGCGGAACCTTGGACCCTTTATCAGGGAAGTGCGTTTGGACGGATGAGCTTTTGAGAATACCAGTCAAGAGGCTTCAGCACTATATCGATGTAGCGCAGCAAGGGACGTTCATTCCAAACAGAGAGAACGACGAGCTCACAATGGCCCTCGGGAATCCTGAGCACCCTGGACGGACACGAGGCACGCCAGGCTCCGTTCCATGGAAGGCTGGTTTTCCGGACGCAGGCGATTACAAATGCCAGGAGAGGAGGAAAAAAGTGGAGCAGACCCAAATTCAGAAGCTGCACGAAAGGGTTCAAGTGCTAGAGGAACGAGACGTAGCTCGCAGCAACCGACCTGCCGAAACTACCCCCGAAGCTACCCCGCCATCTCAGCGGAGAAGCAGCGTGGCTTCCACCGAGCTGCTTCAGCCGGAGCATGTCTTGACGGCTCCTGCGAGCTACCCATGGATGCTATCACGGAGTCTCAACATTGCCACCTTATGACGTAATGGCAGAACTTCAAAGTCAAGGCGGCTGTCGGCTCTGTTCAACCTCCTGAACCCGGCGCAACTTTTCACTGTCGTCCGATTCCAGAAGGATATGCTAGGGTGACGGTGGACGAAATAACGGAGGGATTTGAGGACCTCCAGCTTGACCACCCTACCGGCGAAGGGGAGACTCGGCTGGGTTCTGCTCTGAAGACTCCATGCCTATGGCGGAAGGAGCTCATCAACCTTCTGAACTGGACGCCTCCGGCTCCTCCTCCTCCTTCGGCGAGTAAGGGCACTCCGCCTCCTCCTCCGACGAGTGATCAGGGCACTCAGCCTCCTTCTCCAGCGCGTGGCGGCACTCCGCCTCCTCCTCCGGCGAGTGATTAGGGCACTCAGCCTCCTTCTCCGGCACGTGGCGGCACTCCGCCTCCTTCTCTGCCTGCGCCGGCGCGCCCGAGCAGCCAGCCTCCTCCTTCTCCGCCTCGTCAGCAAGGGCGGAAGAGACCCGCCGCTGCTCCGGCTGCTCCGGCGCGTCGTAGTCCTTCTCCTCCGCCTCGTATGCAAGGAAAGAAGACAGCCGCAGCCGCTCCGTCTGCTCTGCCGGCGTCTAGCAGTACAACCAGAGGCGGGCAGCAATACAGATTTAGTCCTTCTCTGAAGACTCCAGAGAAGTTACCATACGAGAGGACCGAGGAGGAAACCACGAAGATCGTGCGAGCCGAAGTGACGAACTTCTTTGAAGGGGTGAAAGCAAAGAAACATCCACCTCCGGAGGAGAAGGTAGATCCGGTGAAAGCGAAGCGCACTCTGGCTGCCCTGACAAAACCACCAAAGTCTCCGCCAAAAGGCAACTATGAGCGCATTATTCCAAAGACATTTGTCGAAGCGGAGCGGTCGGGAAGTACTGTCAGTGATCAAAGGTTAAAAGAACGACGAGCTGGGAAAAAACTGCCCAGCTCGGCGAACAAGCGAACCAATCGTGCCCCCGCTCAAGGTGTCTAGCGACATCGTCGCTAATGATCCGAGGATGGTGGCCGGTTATAGCAATCTTGGAGATTACCTGCCCGACGATGTACATTATGATTTCTTGGAGGTGGACGAACACAAATACCATTACGGGAAGCTTCTCGTCAAAGATGAAAGATCTCTAACAACGATGATGCGAAGATTACATGATTGGTACATGAAAACCTGCAGAGAGTCTAGGGGGAGGAATACTTTGACGCTGAGAGTTAAAGAGGAGCATGACCTCGTTGGAATTGAAATGTTGAATGTTCCATTTAAGGAGTTCTTCCAGTTTTTCAATCAAAAGGCCCTCGATAAATCAACGATCACTTGCTACTGTCTGTAAGTAGTACTACTTCTGTCATTAAGTCTCTCTATATAGGTCAGCTCTTTCATTGCATGTATTTATAATTATCCTCACTATATTATGCAGATTAAAGATCGCCGAATTGAAGAAAAGACAAATCGGTGATATTGGATTCATTAACACAAATCTCATAGATGAAACTGAGGTTAAATATCATGCCAAAAATACCGAGGCCAACTTGCTACGATCGTTGGTAATAAATGAAAACAAAGATATAATACTCTTTCCTTACAACTTCAAGTGAGTGTTACTGTCTTGTGCATATTCGGTTTCCCTTATTAGTCCAGGTTATAGTAATGTAATTGATGACTTATGCATGCGTGCGCAGCTTCCACTATATTCTCCTAGAGATTAAGCTTGAGTAGGGAGTAGTAACCATCTTAGACTCGAGACGAAAAGATCCCCAGGACTATGCGGACATGACTCAAATGCTCGAGAAGTAAGTTAAATCGATCATTATCCACCATATCAGCAACTTTGTTCATTTCCTGATATCAAGTAATTGTTTTCTTTGTCTGGCAGGGTTTGGAGAAAATTCACCAAAAAAGCTCCGGGACTGCCGAAGAAGCTGCAATTTAGACACCCGAAAGTAAGTACTATAGTAGCATGTTCCGCGCATCTCCTAGTGATTCAAGCGCTAGTTTCATCAATACCATTTAGCATGCTTGCTTATCAGTTTGATTGATCTCTATTTCTTGTAAAGTGGTTGTGGCAGGAACAATGGAATGATTTCTGTGGATACTACGTTTGCGAGTCCATCCGCTACACGACCTGTGAGCGGGGCTACTCTAACGAACAATATGAAGTGCGTAAGCAATAATATTCACAATTTTATTTTATTACCATCATTTGTGTTGAGTTTTATTTTATATATATATATGTATTGACCCCTTCTTCAAATTAGATCTTTCGGATGCGAGCAATTCAAGAGGAATTGGCGGCATTCTTCCTTGACCACGTGATCGCTAAAAACAGAGAATACTATGTGGACCCTGTGTACATATATAATTAGGAGATTATATTGTAAGAAATAATTATTGTATATATGTAGCCGGTAGTGTCGGATAGATATACGAGAACTTGTTGTTCGACCAATCTCTCGGAGAAGGAGAGGTGGTCGATATCACTTCTCTCTGTATGCATATATATGTTCATGACGATCTTATGTCTCCTTCATTTGCTTACTAGCTAGCATGTCTAGTCCTCTCTATACGTATATAGTACGTAGCGTCGACCAAGCACAGAGATAAGAGAGGACACTTCTCTCTATTAACTAGCTAGCTAATACAATATATGAAACACCTAAATTAACCCCCCAAAACCCCCAACCCCACCCCCACCCCTTTCAAAAAAACAAAAACCCAGCCCCTGAAATGCTGACGCGTGGATGCCTATTGGTCCCGGTTAGTGCCACCAACCGGGACCAAAGGCCCTCGTGCCTGGGCTCGCCGCACCGGCCACGTGGAGGCCCATCTGTCCCGGTTCGTGTAAGAACCGGGACTAAAGGGCTAGGGCATTAGTAACGACCCTTTAGCCCCGGTTCAACAACCGGAACAAAAGGCCCTTACCAACCGGGACAGATGACCCTTTTTCTACTAGTGGCAGTTATCAGCACATAGGTAGAAGTTAGCAACCTTGACTCCAAGGCTAGCCAGGTCACAGTTCAACAAAATGGATGCATGCATGTCGCTTATTTAAACATGAATTAAATTTGCAAAATGCGATTGTTCTAGGCAGGTTAGGTTAGAGCCACAAAAACGCGTGCGCAAACGGTCGCCGTTGTGTAAGACGCTGCAAGGAGTCGTACTTGGTCATGGGGAGTCAACGAAGTAATGGCGCGTGGTCGAGGTCCGTGAAGTGACGGCCTGATAAGGTCCGAATCCGCGAACGATTAGGTCGGCGCAGCGGAGTGGGGGCGTGAAGAGGTCTGCCCGATGAGGTAGGCAGTCAGTGAATGCATGGCATATATTATGTACTGTGTTGTGCTGTTCTGGTAATGGATGGATCAATTAATCCATCACACGTGTGTAAATATAGGTATTCCTACGAGTTTTAGTTAGTAATTAAGATCTCATGCCTCTCCTTTCTCTGTTGGTCTAGAACTCTGTGTGTACCGTAGCCATGACTCTCTGCATGCGTTATCTCGAGCGTGAACAACTAGTCGTGCCATGCCTGATTAGATATTTCACTCTAATTTTTCTTGGCAGTGATTTGATTTGATTTCCACTCTAGTTAGCCTTGTGCTAGCTAGCTGCAGAAAAAAGAGGAAGGTTGCACGACGGAGGCAGTGAATGTGAACGCGGAGAGAGAGAGAGAGAGTGAGAGTGAGAAGGTGGTGGATGAGAGAAAGAGACCCTGCCGTGCCAGACTACCAGCTGAGTATGTACTAATAGCACTAGCGGCATGGAGATGCTTGAATGGTTGAGTCAAAAGCGCTACCGCTACCAGGCTACCACAGCGCGTCTTCTTCATGCTGCGAATAGGTGGTTTCCGTTTCCGCCACAACCATGGCCAGTGCTCCATCCTTTCACGCTTTGCTGGTCGGTTGAAGCAGAAATTTCGCGGGGCCTTCCGCGCACCCGCGTCTTCCTAACTGAGCCGTGATAGAAAATGATTCAACTAAGCTAGTGTCTTGTTGATCCATGGTAGATTAATTTGGCTAATTTCTTGTGCCTTCCTATCCAATATCTTGGACACTTTGCATGTTTGGGATTTATATGTCTGTTCGAGTATGATTGTTGAGCATCTTATAGATGATGCATTTGGACCAGTAATTGTTGTCACCGCAGTATGCACCCAACCAAAACCAAGTGTTTAATTTCTTCTTGCCACTCTAAAATTATTATTATATGGTGATATGTTTAATAAAAAATTTGATACTGAGAAATGAATTAATATCAAGTTGGCACAAATTGCAGCAAATCTTAAGAAACAATTGAAACATTTCAGAAGCAAAAAGCCAAAATACTACATTGAAGCAATCAACGACAACAAAGACATTAATATCAACAACGGCAATTAGCATGATATGGGTTTCGGGAGGGAGCAAACCAGAAGCGCCGTTATTGCCAAATCCAACTAGATATATCATGAGTGCCATAATCCTAGCAATTTTGCATAGTGCCTAGATAAAGTGTCGCCTGTAATTTCTTGTAAGCATTGTAACTTGTTTTTAACGTACTTAAATTTACAGAAATATTTTTCATGGCAGCTAGAAAAACAATAGGAGCCAAAAAAATCCCCCTTCCCCTCCCTCGTCGCCCCGCATGTGATGGGGAGCGCAGCCCAGCTGCCATCGCCACAAGCTCCCTCCACCATGCGCCTCCTCCCTCGCCGCCGCCACAGGACGGTGGGGGGGGGGGCTTCCTCAGCTCCTCTCGCGCTGGTCTCGGGGCAGGATGCGGCGTTGGCACGGGGTGCTGCAGCGCGGCGGCTCTCCGGCTGCCTCGGCGGAGGCGGGAGCGGGGACGTGGGTCGTGTGCTGGGTGGCGTTAGGATGGTGGTGCACGCCGGTGGGGGTGGCTCGCTCAGCCCCGATCTATATTGGCTAGGGGATCTCCTCGGCGGGCGGGGTGGAACGGGGCAGCCATGAAGGGATGCGGCGCTGCCACAGGGTGTTGCAGCGCGGCGGATCTCCGGCCGTGCCTCGGCGGTGGCGGGGACGTGGGCCATGTGTTGGGTAGCGTCGGGATGGTGGTGCACGCCAGTGGGGGTGGCTCGCTCATCCCCGATCTGGATTGGCTAGGAGATTTCCTCGATGGGCGGTGCGAGAGCGGTCGGCTCGGGTGCGCGGCGCGGCCAGCTTGCTGCGGCTGCTAGTGGCAAGAGGGCCTGAGTGGCCAGTGGTGGGCTTCCCCGCTACTGGTCCCTCTCGGGCATGGTTGGTGGTGTAAGCTTGTGGCGGCAGCGGCGACGCAGATCAAGTTACGGAGCTTCGACAGGCGGCACGGGGTGGTGGTAGTGACTCTCCTGCTCTTGAGTTTGAGCCGATGGTGCGTGGGGCTGGGTGGGTGCCGTGGTGCCGGCCGCATGCGCAACGGGGAAGGTTCAGAGCTAGGGTTCGTGCTAGGGCGGGCCAACTCTGTGCCCTAGGCGGAACTGAGCTGGTGCTTCGGGTAGATGAGATTGGACTGGCCCGGGGTGTGCTCGCGGGTTGTGTCTTCCTCTCGCGGGTGCGGTGGGAGTATGTGATGGTCGTGACGTCGCTGCTTATGTCATCTGATCGGCACCGAATACCATGGACACGGCATTGTGCATGCTCGATTGGGCCAAGGCCAGAGGGCTAGGCACTAGTAGAAAAAGGGCCATTTGTCCCGGTTCATAAGGCCCATCTGTCCCGGTTGAGGAACCGGGACTAAAGGGTCGTTACTAATGCCCTAGGCCTTTAGTCCCGGTTTTTACACCAACCGGGACAGATGGGCCTCCACGTGGCCGCTCCGGCGAGCCCAGGCAGGAGGGCCTTTGGTCCCGGTTGGTAGCACCAACCGGGACCAATAAGCTTCCACGCGTCAACATTTCAGGGGCTGGTTTTTTTTGAAAGGAGGTGGTTTAGGGGTTTTGGGGGTTAATTTAGGGTTTTATAGGTAGCTAATAGAGAGATGTGTCCTCTCTTATCTCCGTGCTACTGCTATACTGCTATTTCTAAACATGACTTAGATTGAAGTGAGGCAATATGTGGTGCATGTTGAAAGTAATACTAATCCTAACTTGATCAAGTTTGGATTGTACTACTTTCGACATGCACCACATGCATGTTGGCTTCACTTCAATCCAATCCATATTCATTTCATCCACAGATATATAATAACTCTTCATGCTCGCATCATGCATCATCATAATAACAAGTCCTACTAATCATCATCATACAACTTCTACTCGTTATTAATAACAAGTCATACGATCATCATCCTGATAGTCATCGAACCAACCCTACTTAATTGTTCTTAGCACATGATCATCAGTATTATGCAGGACCTAAATACCCTCAAGGTAAAATAACATAAAACAATATAGACCCTGACTCTCCATTATGGAGAATGGATATCATCCTGTCTCCAATTCTTGCGTGGCGCTTCCTTTTGCTTCCAAGAACCTCCTTACGACTGTCCATACATTTTTTCCATTCTCTGATTAGCATGTCTCCACTTCTTTTAGAAATCCGTTATGAACAGTTGAGATTCGTAGGATGACATGGATATATGTTCAAAACACGAAGGCTGCCATTCTGATACATCAAATGAGGCACACAATCCTCTGGGATTCTCTGTTGAAAAACATAGTAATAACTTCATATTTAGCAATGATGTACTAGTTTTAGAAGTATGCAAAAGATGCACGGATGTCATACTAGTAAAAAATCTTACCAGGGTATCTCCATGGTAGTTACCGTAGTTCAACACGTGCACTAGTGGCACGTATTGACCATAATGTTGATGAGTTTGATTGTAGATATTGTAATTCTCAAGATCAGTACAAAATCCGATCAGATGATTTTTCTCATGATAAGTTAACTCGGAGCCATCGGTGTAGTGGGTTTTGTCTACCATGTTCCGCACATTGTTTGAACAATCAAAATAAGCTGTCAATGGAAATAAGCTGTCAACTATTTTGAAATAAACAATATAAATTAGTTAATAATTAACTATGTTTGAGAAACTCATATAGCGGTAGAACTGGAGGCATATCAACAAGGACCCAAATGTCCATATTGTCTTGGTCGATGTCAGGATCACCAAGATCCATGGTGACAAGCATACCCTCATCAAAACCATACATATTGCAAAATGCTTCCCAATTTTTGCAACCAAAATGGGTTACGCTCTCAGCATTATACAGATTTACTTCAAAATCCACATCATGATGGGTCCTTAGGTGAATTTTCTTCGTTTCAAAATTTTTATGGTCTTCAAAATCCATCCTCTCCAAGACATAGCGTCTTGCATGGCATGGGATAAGCTATACTCGAATTGTAAAAGATGAAAATTACACGTTGAAATAGTTGAAGTCATGCTTAATTACGAGAAAAACACTTGTCGCCGTTGCGTACCGTTTCAACATCGAAGGTCTCCTCGAGCTTAATGCTGAAGCGCCGATCATCGTCCAGGTGAGGCCTGTCGCACAAACCTCGATCGTCGTGGCACCAGCCGCACTCCCCCGGGAGACTTTCGTCGTCCGATGACAACATTTCCTATGTTCATAATTCAAAGATTAAACTTGTACAATTAAATATATGTACTACAAAAACTAAATTAGATCATTATTATTCATCACGGGTTGACTATCGGTTTATCGAGTCTTTTCTTGAAAACTCTCAGCTCACGTGGTGTATACATTCGACCGTTGATGATGGTCGCTCCTCCATTTGTCCCCGAGTGCATTACACCAAAATGTCTAGCACATGGGAACGAAGGAGAAGCGACTCCCACGACAACAGTCGGGATTCTTCGTCCTCTCATATATATATATGGTGGAACTCTCCCTCACTGATTCCTCTCTGACATTTGCGACCGTCGGTGATGGTAGCTCCTCCTTTCGTTCCCGAGTGCATTACACCAAATTTTCTAGCACACGGGAACGAAGGAGAAGCTACCCCCACAACAACAGTCGGGATTCTTCGTCCTCTCATATATGGTGGAGACTCGACAGACTTAAAGTCAACCCGAAATATCGTTTAATTAATTATCTTTCTAAAAGAGGATTTGGCTGGTCTCACCTCGAGGTCGGAGGGGGTCGGTGGCGGGGACGACGGCGGGGATGATGGAGGGGCCGGGGGCTCCTAGATTTCTGCAAAAACAAAAACCCTATAAGCTATGAACTAATCATATGCATACGCCTTGCATAGTGCTCTCCAATTTTAGCATTCAAAGTAGGAGTAGTTTTCCAATTTGAGCATTCAATAAGCAAAATCAAATCGCAAAATAAAGTAGTATTCAAATTAGGATGCATTCAATTATAAGAAAAACTACATCATCTCCATGCGTCCGTACATCGTCAAATATTATCACTAATACACCTCGAATACTATCATACATATAGCATCGCCAGTACAGCTAGAACCGTAGCGCCCGACGGGTATCGGCGCGGGCGGTGGACACCCAAAGAGAAGGAACCATCACAGGATCGCTCTAGTGAGATCCCTGAAGAACCTGCCAGGTATTGTCGAACCTGCCCTCCAACGCAACCATGTAGCGACAGACGTGCTCGTCCTCCTCGCTGACATGGTGACATACCACCTCCGCGGTGTCCGGAAGCCTCGACACCGTCACTGGCCCACGCAACCGCCAGCAAACAAGGATCGCGTCAACAACGGGCTGGCTCCTCACCAACCTACGCCCCCAGAAGGTAGCACCTCCCAAAACCAGCCCGGCGGAGCCCAGTCCCGGACATGGCCCCTCTGATCAAGACGGCCTCCTCCGCCGAGTCGACGACAAGGATGCGGGATAGGCATCGTCGATGTCGATGCGGGAATAATTGCTTTAACTAAAAAAAGAAACTAGTTCTATAAATTCCCTTGCTAAAAATAAACTACTTCTATAGTAAAATAAACTAGTTTTGTTAAATCAACTAGTTCAACTACTACGCACTTACTATAAATGGAATAAAGTAGTACTTACTAATTAAAAATACAGTAGTTTAATTAGTTCTATTATTTTTCTAACTAATTATATTAAACACTTTATATTCTTATTCTATGAACAAAATTACAACAGAAAAAAATCATAAAAATTCTATGAACAAAATAAAAATTCTATGAACAAAATTACAACAGAAAAAAATCATAAAAATTCTATGAAAAAAATTGACATATTCCTTGCATATATATGAACACACAAACATTTGCATATTCAACAATAATATCACCCAAAAAATCTATGAACAGAAAAAAATTCTAACTTTTGCATATTATTCATTTATGAACAAATTACAACAACTCAATTAACTACACATCTAAACTACGCATCTAAATTAACTACACATCTAAATTGGGAAATTCATATATGGAGCTCTCACTGCGCAACGGGGCGGCGATCGACGAGGAGGCAGGGCACGGGGGCGACGGGGCGCGGCGACGGCGACGTTGAGGGGCGCGGCGACGGCGACGGTGAGGGGCGCGGCGACGGGCGATGAGGAGGCAGGGGGCGGTGACGACGACGGTGAGGGGCGCGACGACGGGCGACGAGGAGGCGGGGGGGCGCGGGGCGGCGACGGCGTCTGGGCGGCACGGGACGGCGTCGGAGGCAGGGCGACGACGGCAACGGCGAGGCGCAGAGGGGCAGCCTGGCGGCGTTGTCCGGGCGGGATCGAAGAACTGAACGAAAATTTTCACAAGTGATGTATGTATAGACGGAGCATTGGTCCCGGTTCGTGCCACCAACCGGGACCAATGCCCCCTTTAGTCCCGGTTGGTGCCACCAACCGGGACTAAAGGGGTGGCATTGGTCCCGGTTGGCACCACGAACCGGTACCAATGCACCCCTTTAGTCCCGGTTAGTGCCACCAACCGGGACCAAAGGCCTTGTGCTGCTGCGCCCGCATCGAAAGTTTAGTCCCACCTCGCAAGTTGAGAGGGGCGCGCAGTGGTTTATAAGCCCCACTGCCGCACCCCTCTCAAGCTCCTCTCCATTGCAGGCTTACGGGCCTAATTGACACTGCTATGCCTGATGGGCCTACAGGGCCTTCTGCTGGCCTGAATCCTGGCCCATTGGTTGGTTTCTAGTCGTATTCAGGGAGTGGTGGCCCAGTAGGTGGCATATTTTTTATTTTTTCCCTGTTTTCTATTTTGCCTTATTTATTTTGTTTTGTTTCTACTTACAACAAAGAACTTATTTATTTTATTTTATTTTGTTTGTAATTACTTATTTATTTCACTTTATGATATTTCTTTTTGCTTTATGTTATTAAATTTTATTTTATTTTTTATTTGGTTTGTACTTATATATTTTATTAAAGTGTATCTGTTTGAAATATCTGTCTTAATCAAAACCAGATTTTGTTAATTTTTTTGCTATTAAATTCTTTTTTGTTATTAATGTTTTGAACAAAAAATACTTTGTTAATATAAGTTGCATACATTTTATTTAATTTTAGTTTCAAAAATACTAGAGGTTTATATAAGTTTTTTAGTTGATCATAACAAATATTATAGTTTTATGCATTTTATTATTTTTCATGCATTTACTGCTTTTTTGAGCTATAAGACCCGTAAATTGAAAAGCATTTCAAATGAACTCCGAAAAGGTTGAAAATTGGCATGGTATCATCATTTCACCCACATAGCATGTGCAAGAAAGTTGAGAGGGTTACGGCAAAAACTAGATGCACTTCGTGTACAAAATGGACAATCTGTTTCGAAGTATCAGGATTTCATACGGAAACTCGTCTGTTACAACAGGCATTTCAAATGAACTACGAAAAGGTTGAAAGTTGGCATGGTATCATCATAATAGTTGTGGAGAGAAAGTCTTCACTTTTTTTTCGCTTGTGTGCTTTGCTTATTGCGTCGTAACCATGGATAATCTTCGTCGTTTATCAGGATGCTTGGGTCAGCCTTGACTTTGAAGGGAGGAATTTCATGAAACTTTTCATAATCTTTAGACATGTCTGTCTTGCCCTCCACTCCCACTATGTCCCTTTTTCCTGAAAGAACTATGTGGCGTTTTGGCTCATCATATGATGTATTCGCTTCCTTATCTTTTCTTTTTCTCGGTTTGGTAGACATGTCCTTCACATAGGTAACCTATGCCACATCATTGGCTAGGACGAATGGTTCGTCAGTGTTCCCAAGATTGTTCCGATCCACTGTTGTCATTCCGTACTGTGGGTCTACCTGTACCCCGCCTCCTGACAGATTGACCCATTTGCACTTAAACAAAGGGACCTTAAAATCATGTCCGTAGTCAAGTTTCCATATGTCCATTGTGTAACCATAATATGTGTCATTTCCCCTCTCAGTTGCTGCATCAAGCGGACACCGCTATTTTGGTTGGTGCTCTTTTGATCTTGGGCGATCGTGTAAAATGTATTCCCATTTATCTCGTATCCTTTGTAAGTCAATACAGTCGAAGATGGTCCCCTGGACAACGAGTACAGCTCATCACAAACAGTGGTGTCACCTCTGAGACGTGTTTCCAACCAACTGCTGAAAGTCCTGATGTGTTCACATATAATCCAGTCGTCACACTGCTCCGGGTGTTTGGAGCGCAGACTGTTCTTGTGTTCATCGACATACGGGGTCACCAAGGTAGAGTTCTGTAGAACTGTGTAGTGTGCTTGAGACCAAGAATGCCCGTCCCTGCATATTATTGAGTCCGCTCCTAGCGTGCCTTTTCCAGTCAGTCTCCCATCATACCGCGATTTAGGGAGACCTATCTTATTAAGGCCAGGAATGAAGTCAACACAAAACCCAATGACATCCTCTGTTTGATGGCCCATGGAGATGCTTCCTTCTGGCCTAGCACGGTTACGGACATATTTCTTTAGGACTCCCATGAACCTCTCAAAGGGGAACATATTGTGTAGAAATACGGGGCCCAGAATCACAATCTCATTGACTAGATGAACTAGGACGTGCGTCATGATATTGAAGAAGGATGGTGGGAACACCAGCTCGAAACTGACAAGACATTGCGCCACATCACTCCTTAGCCTTGGTATGATTTCTGAATCGATCACCTTCTGAGAGAATGCATTGAGGAATGCACATAGCTTCACAATGGCTAATCGGACGTTTTCCAGTAGAAGCCCCCTCAATGCAACCGGAAGCAGTTGCGTCATAATCACGTGGTAGTCATGAGACTTTAGGTTCTGAAACTTTTTCTCTGGAATATTTATTATTCCCTTTATATTCGACGCGAAGCCAGTCAGGACCTTCATACTGAGCAGGCATTCAAAAAAGATTTCCTTCTCTTCTATGGTAAGAGCGTAGCTGGCAGGACCTTCGTACTGCTTTGGAGGCATGCCGTCTTTTTCGTGCAAACGTTGCAGGTCCTCCCTTGCCTCAGGTGTATCTTTTGTCTTCCCATACACGCCCAAGAAGCCTAACAGGTTCACGCAAAGGTTCTTCGTCACGTACATCACGTCGATTGAAGAGCGTACCTCTAGCTCTTTCCAGTAGGGTAGGTCCCAAAATATAGATTTCTTCTTCCACATGGGTGCGCGTCCCTCAGCGTCATTCGGAACAGCTAGTCCGCCGGGACCCTTTCCAAATATTACGTGTAAATTAGAGACCATAGCAAGTACGTGATTACCGGTACGCATGGCGGGCTTCTTCCGGTGATCTGCCTCGCCTTTGAAATGCTTGCCTTTCTTTCGACAATGATGGGTGGTCGGGAGAAATCGACGATGGCCCAGGTACACATTCTTCCTGCATCTGTCTAGGTATATACTTTTGGTGTCAGCTAAACAGTGCGTGCATGCGTGGTATCCCTTGTTTGTCTGTCCTGAAAGGTTACTGAGAGCAGGCCAATCATTGATGGTCACGAATAGCAACGCCTTTAGGTCAAATTCTTCGCTCATGTGCTCATCCCACGCACGTACACCTGTTCCATTGCACAGCTGTAAGAGTTCTTCAACTAATGGCCTTAGGTACACATCAACGTCGTTGCCGGGTTGCTTAGGGCCTTGGATGAGAATTGGCATCATAATGAACTTCCGCTTCATGCACATCCAAGGAGGAAGGTTATACATACATAGAGTCACGGGCTAGGTGTTGTGATTGCTGCTCTGCTCCCCGAAAGGATTAATGCATCTGCGCTTAAAGCAAACCATACGTTCCTTGGGTCACTTGCAAACTCAGCCCAGAACTTTCTCTCGATTTTTCTCCACTGCGACCCGTCAGCGGGTGCTCTCAACTTCCCGTCTTTTTTACGGTCCTCACTGTGCCATCGCATCAACCTGGCATGCTCTTTGTTTCTGAACAGTCGTTTCAACCGTGGTATTATAGGAGCATACCATATCACCTTCGCAGGAACCCTCTTCCTGCGGGGCTCGCCCTCAACATCACCAGGGTCATCTCGTCTGATCTTATACCGCAATGCACCGCATACCGGGCATGCGTTCAAATCCTTGTACGCACCGTGGTAGAGGATGCAGTCATTAGGGCATGCATGTATCTTCTCCACCTCCAATCCTAGAGGGCATACGACCTTCTTTGCTGGTACGTACTGTCGGGCAATTCGTTATCCTTTGGAAGCTTCTTCTTCAATATTTTCAGTAGCTTCTCAAATCCTTTGTCAGGCACAGCATTCTCTGCCTTCCACTATAGCAATTCCAGTACGGTACCGAGCTTTGTGTTGCCATCTTCGCAATTAGGGTACAACCCTTTTTTGTGATCCTCTAACATGCGATCGAACTTCAGCTTGTCCTTTTCAGTTTCGCACTTTTCCCTTGCATCAACAATGACCCAACGGAGATCATCATCGGGCACATCGTCTGGTTCCTCTGGATCTTCAGCTTCCCCCGTTGCAGCACCACCGTATTCAGGAGGCACATAGTTGTCATCGTCCTCTTCTTCTTTGCTGTCTTCCATCATAACCCCTATTTCTCCGTGCTTCATCCAAATATTATAGTGTGGCATGAAATCCTTATAAAGCAGGTGGGTGTGAAGGATTTTCTAGTCAGAGTAAGACCTCGTATTCCCACAATTAGGGCGTGGACAACACATAAAACCATTCTGCTTGTTTGCCTCAGCCACTTCGAGAAAATTATGCACCCCCTTAATGTACTTAGAGGTGTGTCTGTCACCGTACATCCATTGCCGGTTCATCTGCGTGCATTATATATAATTATGTGTGTCAAAATTAAGAAAATTAGACAAGTGTCTATCTAAAGTAAGATTTTTTTTCTTTCAGAAAGAAGATAAGAACAAGAGGCTCACCACGGCGGTGCTGGCGGCGAGATCGGCGCGGGCGATCGACGGCGGTGAAGACGAGGACGGGGCGTGACGGACCGCTAAACCTAGACAAATCTCGGAAAAAATGGAGCTCGGTGGTCGAGCTTCGAGAGGAGAAAGCTTAACTAGTGTGGCTCGGGCATTTCATCGAACACCTCACATGCATAAGAGGTGAGCTAGAGCACCCAAATGCCCTTCCTCGCCGGCCAGCAAAAAACAGAGCACTGTGGAGTCCTCTGCTGGCCGGCGATGGGGTATATATAGGCAACTCATTTGTCCCGGTTCGTGGCAGGAACCGGGACAGAAGGATGGACCAATGGTTGTGGGCCAGGAGCGAGGCCCATTGGTCCCGGTTCATGCCAAGAGCCGGGACAAATGGGCCCAGACGAACCGGGACCAATGCCCACGAGGCCCCGGCCGGCCCCCTGGGCTCACGAACCGGGACAAATGCCTCCATTGGTCCCGGTTCGTGGCAGAACCGGGACTAATGGGCTGGCCAGGCCCGAACGAAAGCCCCTTTTTCTACTAGTGAGGGTTTAGCTCTCGTCGATGTGCCACCTGAAAACTCGGCACTCGCTGTCAGAACACAGTGCACTTGACCTTTTTTTTTAATGAAAGAGCTTCAAGCACCCTATTTCATTGCATGAAATTTATAAACAACAGTATTTTTCACTATTTCTGATCATAGTTAGGTCATTTCTTTTTCTATGAGAAATACCAGAAAAGTATTTTAAACCCAAAAGGTAGCAGATGAGATCTAAAAAATCTTAAATTTTGACATTATCTCTAATATGTGTTTTAATTTATGTATAAAAGTTTTGGTGTACGTTGAATGGATATTCTTGCAAGGTGCTTCACAAGGTACTGGTTTTTAGTTATATGCAAAGCACTAGAAGGAAATTATGACATGATGAGTGGCAGTATGATGTTAAATTCAGCAATACTACTGATAGCAAAATTAGCGATCACAGCGAACCCCAAAAATAATTTGCTACTCTTTCACTTGCCACCCCCTCCCGGCTTGTGATTTCCACTTACTTTTTGAACCTTATGGTTTCCACTAGTTTTGGAGAATGTGGGTTTGCTGAAGTGCCATCACATGCATTATCTCGAGCGTGATCAGCTAGTCGTGCCTTGTGCCTTGTGCTAGCTAGCTGCAGGCAGGAAAAAGAGAGGGTGCATGAGGGAGGCAGTGAATGTGAACGGGGAGAGTGAGAAGGTGGGAACGTGCCTTTTGCCAGCTGAGTAAATGTGACGGGGCATAGAACAAATGCTTGCATGGTTGAGGCAAAAGCCTACCACGCCGCGTTGTATGGTTTCCGTTTATGGCATGCCCGGCACAGCCATGGCCAGTGCTCCAACCTTTCACGCTTTGTTGGTTGGTCCAAGCAGATTTTTTTTTGAAAGGTCCAAGCAGAAATTTCGCGGAGACTTCCTCACGCCCGCGCGCGTCTCCATGATTGATCTAGCTTGTATTCTTCTTCTACATATTTATTTATATTTAAACAAGAGAAAGATTAACCTAAATAGAAAATATAACTTGGGAGGTTTATTTTGTGAAGAGGGATCACAACCTAGAGACCGAGGCCTATTATTACATGTTGATTTATTTATTTATAATAATATACTTCTCCTATAGTGTGCACTGCTTAATCCTGCAATAAGAACCCTCTTATTACTGCAACGTGCTATATGTTACAATTCCAGTACCCCGCCCATCTACAGTGATTTTTTTTTTTGCGAGAAAACTTCTGATCTATTCATCTTCAAGCATGGCAGTACAATGAACACCAGAAATGATATAAATTACATCCAGTTTAGCAATGACTACAAGCACTGTAGCAAGCCGAAAGCGCGCCGCCATCATTGCCCCTCCCTCGCCGGAGCCGAGCAAAACTTGTTGTAGTGGACAATCGGATGATCTTATTACTGTGTTCATTATTGCGTACAAGAGATGTATAATGTGAAAAATATATCATTGGAAGTTTCTTTCACATACGAATCTGATGGTATGCTTTTGTGTAAGTTGCATGTCATATATTATTGCTCTAACATTTGGTCAAACTCAGCTTCGAAAAGCGCATTAGGCCTTATATAGATGAAAGGAGGGAGTAGCAAAAGTGATACCAGCTGGTTGCGCACTTCCAACATCATTCATAACACAATAATACGTACTTATTCTAGTTTACTATCATTTATACCAACTTTTTCTATAGATTAGAGTACTATGCAGCTATGATTGGCATTAATGAGGTAGGCAGTTATCAACACGTAGGTAGAAGCTAGCAACCTTGATTCCAAGGATAGGTCGCAGTGGAACAAAGTGGATGCATGCATGGCGCTTATTTAAACATAAATTAAATTTGCAAGTTGTGATCGTTCTAGCCGCGTAATGCCATGGATTTGCTGTTAATAATCGAACGAATAGTTCGTTTTTTTTAAGAACTAACCGTCTCCCATTTAACATCCTAATTTGAGCAATCTTGCATCTGCCGCTGCCTCTGATTTAAAGCCAAAGCAACAGAGGAATAAAGATGGAAGAAATAAGAAAAACACAAGAATAAATCTAAGTGGTTGTCTGAATATGGGACACAATACATGTACCCTGCACACTAAAAATTGTATTAATAGTTTACAAATTTTTCACATATTGGAGAACTGGAGTTTTATACATAGCAATATATAAATTTAAGAGGCATTACCTTACAAAAATATCTAGGTAACCTGGAGCTATACAAAATGTGAATATACATGTAGTTATTCCCATAGAGAAGAAAAGTAAAAGAGACATGAGCTAACTAGCCCATCTGATCGCCAGAAAAGAAAAAGTAATGTAATGGCATTCAATCTGGACTATCAGAATACTAGAGGCGATCGAGAAGAAATGTTATGAGCTCGTTACAAGAAACTTTATTCTTGAGATGGGTTCAGCTCTCGGCGACCCCAATTACATCAGCCAGAAACATTGGCTACCAAGCACCACGGGGTACTACTAGAACAGCCACACAAATTACGCAAAACTAAGAACACAAATTACCAACTAGCACACGGGTTATTAGAACAGCCAGCCACATTAATTACATTAGCTAGAAAAACATAAACCATCAGCCGTGCAACAGGCACTCCGTCCAGTGAGAGGAAACAGAGAACTTGAACCACACCGTACGTAGCTTCGATCCTGAGCATCAATGGCCTTACTGAACATCGCACTTTACCTTCTTGAACAACGCCGGCGAGGTTGCCGTTGACAGAGCCAATTCTAGCCGGCAGATCGCGTCCAGCCTGTGCTTCTTGTGGTGTGGCCGGTACATGACCTCGCCGACAAGCTTGACCTCGAGCTGGAACTTCCCCGCTTCGGACTGCTTGAGGAAGTCGGCCATGCCTGCGCTCCCCAGAGCGACGCTTGCGCTGTCGGCCGCTGCCGTGGCGTGGTACACTTCCCTGCGCCGCGGCCGGACCACGGCCCCTGCGGTCGCCAGTCCGACACGGGCGAAGCGCGCTCCGGCGAACAGCAGATCCGCGTCCAGCCGCGCGGTGTGCTTGGCGCGCATTATCCAGTTCTCGTTGTGAACGCCGACGGCGATGGAGATGTTGTAGGCGAGCGCGGTGGCCGTGGCGTTCTTGTCGGCGAGGGCGAGGCGGGCGAGGGCCGCGTCCTCCACGCTGACGCCGACAGGGCGGGGGACGAAGGCGATGACGAGCAGGGTGACCACGGTGGCGAGGACGGCGACGATCACGAGAGCACAGACGATGCGGAAGCAGATGTCATCCCAGAAGCAGTCGCAGCAGCAGGCCTCAAGGCAGTCGTCGATGCAGTCATCGCTGGAGACGGAGTCGCCACCGTCGCTCATCCCTGCAAATTGTGTTGTGAGCTGCCAGTGGACACGATCAGGTTTGTCTGGTGGACGGTTCTCACGAGAGGAATGGGAATTATATAGAACGCTCGGCGGAGTTTTCCGCCTCTCGACGAGGCTGCTGCTTCTCTCGTCAAGACGCTGGCAGTGTAACAGTGTGAAGGGAACCTAATCATGCATGACAAAGACAAACGCTGGCAGGCAGCTGGCTCTGATGGGCCGAATTGGTGCAAGGCATTGGTGGCGGTAAATAATTGATGGCTCGACGGTGGTAGCTCTCCATCCTTGTATCCACATGCACATGCTTTGGGTCAGCCTTTGCGCGACTCCATCCTTGTATCCACATGCATGACATGCAGCGAACCACGCACTACATCTGCTGCTGTTGCCCACAGCTAGCTGGAGATGGACGTACGGTGATATATGGATCAACCACAGAAGAAACTAATCATTGTAGCACAGTGCGCAACTGTAGAACGTATGTAGCGGGTTGAATCGAGTTCAAATCGAGTTTCGTTTAAGTTATGTAAAATAGCTTATGTAACTAGTTGAATAGAGTCCAAAGGAAATTCGATGAAGTTGTTCGGGTCAAATTTGCACCGAATTTGTGATCAAAATTTGTCCAGGAGTTAGTTTAGGAGTTCAATTACAAACTACACTTTTTAGAGGAGCCAATATAGTCCTCTAAAAAATACTTAGTACACAAGCAATGCATTGATTGGATTGGATGGAGACAAACATAGTACAACATACATGCATGCACGATGCCTCCTACCGGATACGATCGTTCTTGGTTTACGTTTTTTTTCTCTAGCTAGCCTGCCTAACTAGCACGTTACGTACTCATGGTCGGAGTAAGCTCAAGAAAGAAAGAAAATTAAGGTGTGTGTGCATCCATCTCTCTCTACACTCTACACGTGTAGGCAATGGCATGGTACTCCTAGCTAGGCTACAGGTAGGCACGCAGTGAATTCATCCATGCATATATATACGTACGGCAGCCATCTATCTTGTGTTCTGCTGGTAATGGATGGTTCAATTAATCCATGGCACTAGTATTAATATAGGTACTACGAGTTTTTATTACATATTAAGAACTCGTGCCTATCTTTCGTTCTCTGTTGATTTAGAACTCTATTTGTACCGTAGCCATTGCCTCTCCACATGCATTGTCTCCGGCGTGAACAGCTAGTCGTGCCATGTCTGTTTTGATTTTTCACTTTTGTTTATCTTGGCACTGATTTGATTTGATTTCCACTATAGCAAGCTTTGCTCTCGTTGCAGGCAGAAAAAAGAGGAAGGATGCACGAGGGAGGCAGTGAATGTGACGGGGAAGAGAAAGAGTGTGAAGGTGGTGGGTGAGGGAGAGAGCGACCCCATGGAGATGCTTTCATGGTTGAGGCAAAAGCGCTACGTACCAGCTTCAAATAGATGGTTTTTTACAAAGTGGTCGGCTTGGTAAGCTATCAACAAAAATTTGCAATTAAATAGATGGTTTTCGTTTCCAGCATGCCCGGCCACATCCAGGGCCAGTAGAGTAATTCGTGGCCTCCATCCTTCCATGCTTTGTTGGTCGTTTAAAGCAGAAATTTCGCGGAGCCTTCCTCGCGCCCGTGTCTCCATGAGTGATCTAGCTTGTACTATTTACTTCTACAGATTTTTTTATTTAAACAAGAGAAAGATTAACCTATATAAAAATATGACTTGGAGAACTATTTTGTATTCTGTGAAGAGGGATCACATCCTAAACCTAGAGAGATGCTTAGTAGTTACTCTGGCGCCAACGGGAAGGACTGTGGGAATGTGTTCTGTTGGTTCTGTAGTTTACCATCGTTCGGGCTTGGCCGCCATGGTTTGTGCGGAGTTTAATCTGTTTTGAGTTTTTATCGTCTTTGACAATAGTAAGCCTTTATTACAAGGTGTTTATTGATACTAGATGATACCCCGCAAGTTGATGCACGAATTTTTAGCCCTTTGCACATCATAATAAATAAATTGAATAACATTTTTGCATAGTAAATATATGGCCTTAAGATGAAAAGATTGCATCAGACACAAAAGTTAATATAATTATAGAAATTGCAAAATGTGAATTATTTGAAAGTCTTCTACTAAATATGGTGATATTACTAAGTAATCAAATGTGACTTACAAAAATTTGAATGTATATAAACACACTAAGAACCGGGATTCAAAATTGGACATGATATGAAAGGCGGTATACAAATGACTTTTTGAGATATTCATTTTATATGATGTGTAACTGTTGTTGTATTTATGATCTGCACACATAAGAGCAAAACTAATCATCATCTTCATATCTACATATTTATGATCTGCACAATGAATAAAACTAATGGATGGATCTCCAATATCAACAATAAAAGCAAAACTAAGCATGATCAATGGAGCAGAAGAGTACGAACTCCTTTTCTAATTTTATTTTTTGTCAGAGTGACTAAGAATTTCTCTGTCTCAGAGAGTTGGACCGAAAGAGCATGAGTACTTACTGAACACCGTACTTCTGTTTTAATCTCATCAGTTCCTCGGATGCGCAAATATGAGAATACATGGTCAGTGGTATATTCAATATTCATTGGACATGTAGGAACAATTTTCTCATTACCATAGTACTAGATGTATCGAATCTGTCCATATAACTGAACATCATACTTCTCTTTAATCTCATCAGTTCCTGGGTTACACAAACACTAGTAGAAAACAGGGCTTTGGTTCGGGCCTGGCCAGCCCATTAGTCCCGGTTCAGTCACGAACCGGGACCCATGGGGGAATTCGTCCCGGTTCGTGAGCCCAGGGGGCCGGCCGGGGCCTCGTGGCCATTGGTCCCGGTTCGTATGGACCCATTTGTCCCGGTTCTTGGCACGAACCGGGACCAATGGTCCTCGCTCCTGGCCCACAACCATTGGCCCCGGTTCGTGGCTCGAACCGGGACAGAAGGCTGGGCTTTAGTCCCGGTTCCAGCCACGAACCGGGACAAATGAGTTGCCTATATATACCCCATCGCCGCAGCAGAGCACTCCACAATGCTCTATTTTTTCTGGCCGGCGAGGGGCGGGCATTTGGGTGCTCTAGCTCACCTCCTATGCACATGAGGTGTTCGATGAAATGTCCGAGCCACACTAGTTAATCTTTCTCCTCTCGAAACTCGACCTCCGAGCTCCATTTTCCCCGAGATTTGTCTAGGTTTAGCGGTCCGTCACGTCCCGTCCCCGTCTTCACCGCCGTCGATCGCCCACGCCGATCTCGTCGCCAGCACCACCGTGGTGAGCCTCTTGTTCTTATCTTCTTTCTGAAAGGAAAAAATTCTTACTATAGATAGTTACTTGTCTAATTTTGTTACTTTTATTATTCCTTCTTATTACATAGTGCGATGGTTTTGGTATCCGCCCCCGTCGGCCCTCGTCCTGTCTATGATTCAGATGTGGTATATATTATCTTTTTATAACTATTTGGTTCATTTATTGTTTATGACAATTATGTCGACCAACATGACATAGATTTTATTTATCTAGGAGGTGCTTGAACCGGAAATTCCAACCGACCCTATTGTCGAGAGGTTAAATTTAGTTGAAGAAGAAAACAATTACTTGAAGGAAAAAATAAAAAAATTGAGGAGAAGATGATATTGGAGTTGCATGTTGCGGATGTCATCGATGATCACAAGATCAAGATGGATGCAATGCGGTTGAAGATTAGAAAGATTAGAAAATATGCCATTCATACCAAGGCTTGGTATCATTATGTCGTTGGATCAATTGTTACCTTGGTTGTGATTATGATCGCATTTGTTGTTGCATTGAAAGGTTTTACATAGTTTCAATGTATGGTTTAACTAGATGCTCTAGAGAGCTATATGTTGTTCAATTTGAACTATGTATGTACTTTGGTTTTAATGTGATGATGAACTACTATTGATTCTGTCACTTACCTATCCATGTGAACCTGTAATGGTTTTTGACACACATAATTATATATAATGCACGCAAATGAACCGGCAATGGATGTACGGTGACAGACACACATAATTATGTTTCTCGAAGTGGCTGAGGCTAACCCTCTCGACTTTTTAGCACATGCTATGTGGGTGAAATGATGATATGATGTCTACTACACAACCTTCTTCTTGTAGACGTTGTTGGGCCTCCAAGTGCAGAGGTTTGTAGGACAGTAGCAAACTTCCCTCAAGTGGATGACCTAAGGTTTATCAATCCGTGGGAGGCATAGGATGAAGATGCTCTCCCTCAAACAACCCTGCAACGAAATAACAAAGAGTCTCTTGTGTCCCCAACACACCCAATACAATGGTAAATTGTATAGGTGCTCTAGTTCGGCGAAGAGATGGTGATACAAGTGCAATATGGATGCTAGATATAGATTTTTGTAATCTGAAAATATAAAAACAGCAAGGTAACCAATAATAAAAGTGAGCACAAACGATATTGCAATGCTAGGAAACAAGGCCTAGGGTTCATACTTTCACTAGTGCAAGTTCTCTCAACAATAATAACATAATTGGATCATATAACTATCCCTCAACATACAACAAAGAGTCACTCCAAAGTCACTAATAGCGGAGAACAAACGAAGAGATTATGGTAGGGTACGAAACCACCTCAAAGTTATCCTTTCTGATCGATCTATTCAAGAGTCCGTAGTAAAATAACATCAAGCTATTCTTTACGTTCGATCTATCCTAGAGTTCGTACTAGAATAACACCTTAAGACACAAATCAACCAAAACCCTAATGTCACCTAGATACTCCAATGTCACCTCAAGTATCTGTGGCCATGCTTATACGATATGCATCACACAATCTCAGATTCATCTATTCAACCAACACAAAGTACTTCAAAGAGTGCCCCAAAGTTTCTACCGGAGAGTCAAGACGAAAACGTGTGCCAACCCCTATGCATAAGTTCACAAGGTCACTGAACCCGCAAGTTGATCACCAAAACATACATCAAGTAGATCACGTGAATATCCCATTGTCACCACAGATAAGCACATGCAAGACATACATCAAGTGTTCTCAAATCCTTAAAGACTCAATCCGATAAGATAACTTCAAAGGGAAAACTCAATCCATTACAAGAGAGTAGAGGGGGAGAAACATCATAAGATCCAACTATAATAGCAAAGCTCACGATACATCAAGATCGTGCCGAATCAAGAACACGAGCGAGAGAGAGATGAAACACATAGCTACTGGTACATACCCTCAGCCCCGAGGGTGAACTACTCCCTCCTCATCATGGAGAGCGCCGGGATGATGAAGATGGCCACCGGTGAGGGTTCCCCCCTCTGGTAGGGTGCCGGAATGGGTCTAGATTGGTTTTCGATGGCTACAGAGGCTTGCGGCGAAACTCCCAATCTAGGTTATGTTCTGGGGGTTTCTGTATATATAAGATGTTTTGGCGTCGAGAACAAGTCAGGGGGGTCTCCGGGCTGTCCACGACTCAGGGGGACACGCCCTCCACCCTCGTGGGCAGCCCGAGACTCTTCTGGCCCAACTCTTTGACTCAGTAGCCTTCTTCTGGTCAAAAAATAAGCTCCGTCAATTTTATGGTCAATTGGACTCCGTTTGGTTTTCCTTTTCTGCGATACTCAAAAACAAGGAAAAACATAAACTGGCACTGGGCTCTGGGTTAATAGGTTAGTCCCAAAAATCATATAAAATAGCATATAAATGAAGGAAATATGCCCTAGAGGCAATAATAAAGTTATTATTTATTTCCTTATATCATGACAAATGTTTATTATTCATGCTAGAATTGTATTAACCGGAAACATAATACATGTGTGAATACATAGACAAACAGAGTGTCACTAGTATGCCTCTACTTGACTAGCTCGTTAATTAAAGATGGTTATGTTTCCTAACCATAGACATGAGTTGTCATTTGATTAACGGGATCACATCATTAGGAGAATGATGTGATTGACTTGACCCATTCCGTTAGCTTAGCACTTGATCGTTTAGTATGTTGCTATTGCTTTCTTCATGACTTATACATGTTCCTATGACTATGAGATTATGCAACTCCCTTTTACCGGAGGAACACTTTGTGTGCTACCAAACGTCACAACGTAACTGGGTGATTATAAAGGTGCTCTACAGGTGTCTCCGAAGGTACTTGTTGGGTTGGCGTATTTCGAGATTAGGATTTGTCACTCCGATTGTCGGAGAGGTATCTCTCGGGCCCACTCAGTAATGCACATCACTATAAGCCTTGCAAGCATTGTAACTAATGAGTTAGTTGCGGGATGATGTATTATGGAACGAGTAAAGAGACTTGCCAGTAACGAGATTGAACTAGGTATTGAGATACCGACGATTGAATCTCGGGCAAGTAACATACCAATGACAAAGGGAACGTATGTTGTTATGCGGTTTGACCGATAAAGATCTCCGTAGAATATGTGGGAGCCAATATGAGCATCCAGGTTCTGCTATTGGTTATTGGCCAGAGACATGTCTCGGTCATGTCTACATAGTTCTCGAACCCGTAGGGTCCGCACGCTTAAAAAGTTCGATGACGGTTATATTATGAGTTTATGTGTTTTGATGTACCGAAGGTTGTTCGGAGTCCCGGATGTGATCACGGACATGACGAGGAGTCTCAAAATGGTCGAGACGTAAAGAACGATATATTGGACGACTATATTCGGACACTGGAATGGTTCCGGGGTTTATCGGATATATACCGGAGTACCGGGGGTTACCGGAACCCCCCCCCCCCGGGGGGGGGGGGGGTTAATGGGCCTACATGGGCCTTAGTGGAGAAGAGGAGGGGCGGCCAGGGAAGGCCGCGCGCCCCCTCCCCCTCTAGTCCGAATTGGACAAGCAGGGGGGCGGCGCCCCCCTTTCCTTCCTCTCTCCCTCCTCCTTCCCCCCTTCTCCTAATCCAACAAGGAAGGGAGGGAGTCCTACTCCCACCGGGAATAGGACTCCTCCTGGCGTGCCTCCTCCTGGTCGGCCACCTCTCCCCCCCCCCTTTCTCCTTTATATACGGGGGTAGGGGCCACCCCATAGACACAACAATTGATCTCTTGATCTCTTAGCCGTGTGCGGTGCCCCCCTCCACCATAATCCACCTCGATAATATCGTGGCGGTGCTTAGGCGAAGCCCTGCGTCGGTTGAACATCATCATCGTGACCACGCCGTCGTGCTGACGGAACTCTCCCTCAAAGCTCGGCTGGATCGGAGTTCGAGGGACGTCATCGAGCTGAACGTGTGCTGAACTCAGAGGTGTCGTGCATTCGGTACTTGGATCGGTCGGATCGTGAAGACCTACGACTACATCAACCACGTTGTGCTAACGCTTCCGCTTTCGGTCTACGAGGGTACATGGACAACACTCTCCCCTCTCGTTGCTATGCATCACCATGGTCCTATGTGTGCGTAGAATTTTTTTGAAATTACTACGTTCCTCAACAGTGGTATCAGAGCCAGGTTTTATGCGTTGATGTTATATGCACGAGTAGAACACAAGTGAGTTGTGGGCGATACAAGTCATACTTCTTACCAGCATGTCATACTTTGGTTCGGCGGTATTGTTGGATGAAGCGGTCCGGACCGACATTACGCGTACGCTTAAGCGAGACTGGTTTTACCGCCGTGCTTTGCACACAGGTGACTAGCGGGTGTCAGTTTCTCCAACTTTAGTTGAACCGAGTGTGGCTACGCCCGGTACTTGAGAAGGTTAAAACGGCACTAACTTGACAAACTATCGTTGTGGTTTTGATGCGTAGGTAAGAACGGTTCTTGCTCAGCCCGTAGCAGCCACGTAAAACTTGCAACAACAAAGTAGAGACGTCTAACTTGTTTTTGCAGGGCATGTTGTGATTTGATATGGTCAAGGCATGATACTATATTTTATTGTATGAGATGATCATGTTTTGTAACCGAGTTATCAGCAACTGGCAGGAGCCATATGATTGTCACTTTATTGTATGCAATGCAATCGCCCTGTAATTGCTTTACTTTATCACTAAGCGGTAGCGATAGTCGTAGAAGCAATAGTTGGCGAGACGACAACGATGCTACGATGGAGATCAAGGTGTCGTGCTGGTGACGATGGTGATCATGACGGTGCTTCAGAGATGGAGATCACAAGCACAAGATGATGATGGCCATATCATATCACTTGTATTGATTGCATGTGATGTTTATCTTTTATGCATCTTATTCTGCTTAGATCGACGGTAGCATTATAAGATGATCTCTCACTAAATTATCAAGGTATAAGTGTTCTCCCTGAGTATGCACCGTTGCGAAAGTTCTTCGTGCTGAGACACCACGTGATGATCGGGTGTGATAGGCTCTACGTTCAAATACAACGGGTGCAAAATAGTTGCACACGCGGAATACTCAGGTTAAACTTGAGGAGCCTAGCATATAACAGATATGGCCTCGGAACACTGAGACCGAAAGGTCGAGCGTGAATCATATAGTAGATATGATTAACATAGTGATGTTCACCATTGAAACTACTCCATCTCACGTGATGATCGGACATGGTTTAGTTGATATGGATCACGTGATCACTTAGAAGATTAGAGGGATGTCTATCTAAGTGGGAGTTCTTAAATAATATGGTTAATTGAACTTAAATTTATCATGAACTTAGTACCTGATAGTATCTTGCTTATCTATGTTGTAGATCAATAGCTCACGATGTAGCCCCCCGTTTATTTTGATATGATTCCTAGAGAAAACTAAGTTGAAAGATGATAGTAGAAATGATGCGGACTTGTTCCGTGATCTGAGGATTTTCCTCATTGCTGCACAGAAGAATTATGTCCTTGATGCACCGCTAGGTGACAGACCTATTGCAGGAGCAGATGCAGACGTTATGAACGTTTTGACAAAAGCTCGGTATGATGACTACTTGATAGATTAGTGCACCATGCTTTACGGCTTAGAACCGGGACTTCAAAAATGTTTTGAACGCAACGGAGCATATAAGATGTTCCAAGAGTTGAAATTGGTATTTCATACTCATGCCCGTGTCGAGAGGTATGAGACCTCTGACAGTACTTTGCCTACAAGATGGAGGAGAATAGCTCAACCAGTGAGCATGTGCTCAGATTGTCTGGGTACTACAATTGCTTGAATCAAGTGGGAGTTAATCTTCCAAATAAGATAGTAATTAATAGAATTCTCTAGTCACTATCACCAAGTTACTAGAACTTCATGATGAACTATAATATGCAAGGGATGACGAAAGTAATCCCCGAGCTCTTCGCGATGCTGAAATCGACGAAGGTAGAAATCAAGAAAGAGCATCAAGTGTTGATGGTTAACAAGACCACTAGTTTCAAGAAAAGGGCCAAGGGATAGAAGGGGAACTTCAAGAAGAACGGCAAGCAAGTTGCTGCTCAAGTGAAGAAGCCCAAGTCTGGACATAAGCCTGAGACTAAGTGCTTCTACTGCAAAGGAACTGGTAACTGGAAGCAGAACTGCCCCAAGTATTTGGCGGATAAGAAGAATGGCAAAGTGAACAAAGGTATATTTGATATACATGTTATTGATGTGTACTTTACTAGTGTTTATAGCAACCCCTCAATATTTGATACTAGTTCAGTTGCTAAGATTAGTAACTCGAAACGGGAGTTGCAGAATGAACAGAGACTAGTTAAGGGTGAAGTGACGATGTGTGTTGGAAGTGGTTCCAAGATTGATATGATCATCATCGCACACTCCCTATACTTTCAGGATTCGTGTTGAACCTAAATAAGTGTTATTTGCTGTTTGCGTTGAGCATGAATATGATTTGATCATGTTTATTGCAATACAGTTATTCATTTAAGTTAGAGAATAATTGTTGTTCTGTTTACATGAATAAAACCTTGTATGGTTACACAGCCAATGAAAATGGTTCGTTGGATCTTGATCATAGTGATACACATATTCATAATATTGAAACCAAAAGATGCAAAGTTAATTATGATAGTGCAACTTATTTGTGGCACTGCCGTTTAGGTCATATTGGTGTAAAGCGCATGAAGAAACTCCATGCTGATGGGCTTTTGGAATCACTTGATGCTTGCGAACCATGCCTTATGGGCAAGATGACTAAGACTCCGTTCTCCGGAACAATGGAGCGAGCAACTGACTTATTGGAAATAATACATACTGATGTATGCGATCCGATGAGTGTTGAGGCTCGCGGTGGGTATCGTTATTTTCTGACTTCACAGATGATTTGAGCAGATATGGGTATATCTACTTGATGAAACATAAGTCTGAAACATTTGAAAAGTTCAAAGAATTTCAGAGTGAAGTGGAAAATCATCGTGACAAGAAAATAAGGTTTCTACGATCTGATCGCGGAGACAAATATTTGAGTTACGAGTTTGGTCTTCAATTAAAACAATGTGGAATAGTTTCACAAATTCATGCCACCTGGAACACCACAGCATGATGGTGTGTCCGAACGTCATAACCATACTTTATTGGATATAGTGCAATCTATGATGTTTCTTACTGATTTACCACTATTGTTTTGGGGTTATGCATTAGAGACAGCTACATTCACGTTAAATAGGGCACCATCTAAATCCGTTGAGATGACACCGTATGAACTATGGTTTGGCAAGAAATCCAAGTTGTCGTTTCTTAAAGTTTGAGGTTGCAATGCTTATGTGAAAAAGTTTCATCCTGATAAGCTCAAACCCAAATCAGAGAAATGTATCTTCATAGGATACCCAAAGGAGACTGTTGGGTACACCTTCTATCATAGATCCGAAGGCAAAACATTCGTTGCTAAGAATGGATCCTTTCTAGAGAAGGAGTTTCTCTCGAAAGAAGTGAGTGGGAGGAAAGTAGAACTTGATGAGGTAATTGTACCTGCTCCCTTATTGGAAAGTAGTTCATCACAGAAATCTGTTCCTGTGACTCCTACACCAATTAGTGAGGAAGCTAATGATGATGATCATGTAACTTCAGATCAAGTTACTACCGAACCTCGTAGGTCAACCAGAGTGAGATCCGCACTAGAGTGGTACGGTAATCCTGTTCTAGAGGTCATGTTACTTGACCATGACAAACCTACGAACTATGAGGAAGCAATGATGAGCCCAGATTCCGCGAAATGACTTGAGGCCATGAAATCTGAGATGGGATCCATGTATGAGAACAAAGTGTGGACTTTGGTTGACTTGCCCGATGATCGGCAAGCCATAGAAAATAAATGGATCTTCAAGAGGAAGACGGACGCTGATAGTAGTGTTACTATCTACAAAGCTAGACTTGTCGAAAAAGGTTTTTGACAAAGTTCAAGGTGTTGACTACGATGAGATTTTCTCACTCGTATCGATGCTTAAAGTCTGTCCGAATCATGTTAGCAATTGCCGCATTTTATGAAATCTGGCAAATGGATAACAAAACTGCAATCCTTAATGGATTTATTAAAGAAGAGTTGTATATGATGCAACCAGAAGGTTTTGTCAATCCTAAAGGTGCTAACAAAATATGCAAGCTCCAGCGATCCATCTATGGACTGGTGCAAGCATCTCGGAGTTGGAATATACGCTTTGATAAGTTGATCAAAGTATATAGTTTTATACAGACTTGCGGTGAAGCCTGTATTTACAAGAAAGTGAGTGGGAGCACTACAGCATTTCTGATAAGTATATGTGAATGACATATTGTTGATCGGAAATAATGTAGAATTATTCTGCAAAGCATAAAGGAGTGTTTGAAAGGAGTTTTTCAAAGAAAGACCTCGGTGAAGCTGCTTACTTATTGAGCATCAAGATCTATAGAGATAGATCAAGACGCTTGATAAGTTTTTCAATGAGTACATACCTTGACAAGTTTTTGAAGTAGTTCAAAATGGAACAGTCAAAGAAAGAGTTCTTGCCCATGTTACAAGGTGTGAAATTGAGTAAGAGTCAAAGCCCGACCACGGCAGAAGATAGAAAGAGAATGAAAGTCATTCCCTATGCCTTGGCCATAGGTTCTATAAAGTATGCCATGTTGTGTACCAGATCTATTGTATACCCTACACTGGTTTTGGCAAGGGAGTACAATAGTGATCTAGGAGTAGATCACTAGACAGCGGTCAAAATTATCCTTAGTGGAATAAGGATATGTTTCTCGATTATGGAGGTGACAAAAAGGTTCGTCGTAAAGGGTTACGTCGATGCAAATTTTGACATTGATCCAGATGACTCTAAGTCTCAATCTGGATACATATTGAAAGTGGGAGCAATTAGCTAGAGTAGCTCCGTGCAGAGCATTGTTGACATAGAAATTTGCAAAATACATACGGATCTGAATATGGCAGACCCGTTGACTAAACTTCTCTCACAAGCAAAACATGATCACACCTTAGTACTCTTTGGGTGTTAATCACATAGCGATGTGAACTAGATTATTGACTCTAGTAAACCCTTTGGGTGTTGGTCACTTGACGATGTGAACTATGGGTGTTAATCACATGGTGATGTGAACTGTTGGTATTAAATCACATGGTGATGTGAACTAGATTATTGACTCTAGTGCAAGTGGGAGACTGAAGGAAATATGCCCTAGAGGCAATAATAAAGTTATTGTTTATTTCCTTATATCATGATAAAATGTTTATTATTCATGCTAGAATTGTATTAACCGGAAACATAATACATGTGTGAATACATAGAAAACAGAGTGTCACTAGTATGCCTCTACTTGACTAGCTCGTTAATTAAAGATGGTTATGTTTCCTAACCATAGACATGAGTTGTCATTTGATTAACGGGATCACATCATTAGGAGAATGATGTGATTGACTTGACCCATTCCGTTAGCTTAGCACTTGATCGTTTAGTATGTTGCTATTGCTTTCTTCATGACTTATACATGTTCCTATGACTATGAGATTATGCAACTCTCGTTTACCGGAGGAACACTTTGTGTGCTACCAAAACGTCACAACGTAACTGGGTGATTATAAAGGTGCTCTACAGGTGTCTCCGAAGGTACTTGTTGGGTTGGCGTATTTCAAGATTAGGATTTGTCACTCCGATTGTTGGAGAGGTATCTCTAGGGCCCACTCAGTAATGCACATCACTATAAGCCTTGCAAGCATTGTAACTAATGAGTTAGTTGCGGGATGATGTATTACGGAACGAGTAAAGAGACTTGCCAGTAACAAGATTGAACTAGGTATTGAGATACCGATGATCGAATCTCTGGCAAGTAACATACCAATGACAAAGGGAACAACGTATGTTGTTATGCGGTTTGACCGATAAAGATCTCCGTAGAATATGTGGGAGCCAATATGAGCATCCAGGTTCCGCTATTGGTTATTGGCCAGAGATATGTCTCGGTCATGTCTACATAGTTCTCGAACCCGTAGGGTCCGCACGCTTAAAGTTCGATGACGGTTATATTATGAGTTTATGTGTTCTGATGTACCGAAGGTTTTCCGGAGTCCCGGATGTGATCACGGACATGACGAGGAGACTCGAAATGGTCGAGACATAAAGAACGATATATTGGACGACTATATTCGGACACCGGAATGGTTCCGGGGGTTATCGGATATATACCGGAGTACCGGGGGTTACCGGAACCCCCCCCCCCCGGGGGGGAGGTTTAATGGGCCTACATGGGCCTTAGTGGAGAAGAGGAGGGGCGGCCAGGGCAGGCCGCGCGCCCCCTCCCCCTCTAGTCCGAATTGGACAAGGAGGGGGGCGGCGCCCCCTTTCCTTCCTCTCTCCCTCCTCCTTCCCCCCTTCTCCTAACCCAACAAGGAAGGGAGGGAGTCCTACTCCCGGTGGGAGTAGGACTCCTCCTGGCGCGCCTCCTCCTGGTCGGCCGCCTCTCCCCCCCCCCTTCTCCTTTATATACGGGGGTAGGGGGCACCCCATAGACACAACAATTGATCTCTTGATCTCTTAGCCGTGTGCGGTGCCCTCCTCCACCATAATCCACCTCGATATAATATCGTAGCGGTGCTTAGGCGAAGCCCTGTGTCGGTTGAACATCATCATCGTCACCACGCCGTCGTGCTGACGGAACTCTCCCTCAAAGCTCGGCTGGATCGGAGTTCGAGGGACGTCATCGAGCTGAACGTGTGCTGAACTCAGAGGTGTCGTGCGTTTGGTACTTGGATCGGTCGGATCGTGAAGACGTACGACTACATCAACCCCGTTGTGCTAACGCTTCCACTTTCGGTCTACGAGGGTACGTGGACAACACTCTCCCCTCTCGTTGCTATGCATCACCATGATCCTGTGTGTGCGTAGGAAATTTTTTGAAAGTACTACGTTCCCCAACAATAAATGCATATAAAACATCCTAGATGGATAATATAATAGCATGGAACAATCAAAAATTATAGATACATTGGAGACGTATCAAGCATCCCCAAGCTTAATTCCTGCTCATCCTCAAGTAGGTAAATGATAAAAACAGAATTTTTGATGTGGAATGCTACCTAACATATTTATCAATGTAATCTTCTTTATTGTGGCAAGAATATTCAGATCCATAAGATTCAAGACAAAAGTTTAATATTGACATGAAAACAATAATACTTCAAGCATACTAACAAAGCAATCATGTCTTCCCAAAATAACATGGCCAAAGAAAGTTATCCCTACAAAATCATATAGTCTGGCTATGCTCTATCTTCATCACACAAAATATTAAATCATGCACAACCCCGATGACAAGCCAAGCAATTGTTTCATACTTTTGATGTTCTCAAAGTTTTTCCATCTTCACGCAATACATGAGCGTGAGCCATGGAGATAGCACTATAGGTGGAATAAAATGGTGGTTGTGGAGAAGACAAAAAGGAGAAGATAGTCTCACATCAACTAGGTGTATCAACGGGCTATGGAGATGCCCATCAATAGATATCAATGTGAGTGAGTAGGGATTGCCATGCAACGGATGCACTAGAGCTATAAGTGTATGAAAGCTCAACAAAAGAAACTAGTGGGTGTGCATCCAACTCGCTTGCTCACGAAGACCTAGGGCATTTTGAGGAAGCCCATCATTGGAATATACAAGCCAAGTTCTATAACGAAAGATTCGCACTAGTATATGAAAGTGACAACATAGGAGACTCTCTATCATGAAGATCATGGTGCTACTTTGAAGCACAAGTGTGGTAAAAGGATAGTAGCATTGCCGCTTCTCTCTTTTTCTCTCATTTTTTTCTTTTTTTTGGCCTTCTCTTTTTTTATGGCCTCTTTTTTCCTTTTTTTTTATTTGGGATTCTTTGGCCTCTTTTATTTATTTATTTTCGTCCAGAGTCTCATCCCGACTTGTGGGGGAATCATAGTCTCCATCATCCTTTCCTCACTTGGGACAATGCTCTAATAATGATGATCGTCACACTTTTATTTATTTACAACTCAATACTTAGAACAAAATACGAATCTATGTGAATGCCTCTGGCGGTGTACCGGGATATGCAATGAATCAAGAGTGACATGTATGAAAGAATTATGAATGGTGGCTTTGCCGCAAATACGATGTCAACTACATGATCATGCAAAGCAATATGACAATGATGAAACATGTCATAACAAACGGAACGGTGGTAAGTTGCATGGCAATATATCTCGGAATGGCTATGGAAATGCCATAATAGGTAGGTATGGTGGCTGTTTTGAGGAAGGTATATGGTGGGTGTATGATACCGGTGAAAGGTGCGCGGTATTAAAGAGGCTAGCAATGGTGGGTGTATGATACCGGTAATAATTATGCAACTATCTGAAGACTCTCTAACATTTAAGAATTTCATATCTTGGTATTTTATTCAAACAGCAAGAAAAACAAAATAAAATAAAATGACGCTCCAAGCAAAACACATATCATGTGGTGAATAAAAATATAGCTCCAAGTAAAGTTACCGATGAACGAAGACGAAGCAGGGGGTGCCATCCGGGGCATCCCCAAGCCTAGGCTCTTGGTTGTCCTTGAATATTAACTTGGGGTGCCTTGGGCATCTCCAAGCTTAGTCTCTTGCCACTCCTTATTCCATAGTCCATCGAATCTTTACCCAAAACTTGAAAACTTCACAAAACAAAACTTAACAGAAAACTCATAAGCTCCGTTAGTATAAGAAAATAAATCACCAATTAGGTACTGTTGTGAACTCATTCTAAATTCATATTGGTGTAATATCTACTGTATTCCAACTTCTCTATGGTTCATACCTTCCGATACTATTCATAGATTCATCAAAATAAGCAAACGACACAATGAAAACAGAATCTGTAAAAAAACAGAACAGTCTGTAGTAGTCTGTATCAAACATATACTTCTGGAACTCCAAAAATTCTGAAATAAATTGGTGGACCGGAGGAATTTGTCTATTAATCATCTGCAAAAAGAATCAACCTAAAATCACTCTCCAGTAAAAAATGGCAGCTAATCTCGTGAGCGCTAAAGTTTCTGTTTTTTACAGCAAGATCACAAAGACTTCACCCAAGTCTTCCCAAAGGTTCTACTTGGCACGAACACTAATTAAAACATAAAACCACATCTAACCAGAGGCTAGATGAATTAATTATTACTAAACAGGAGCAAAGGGCAAAGAACAAAAATAAAATTGGGTAGCCTCCCAACAAGCGCTAACGTTTAACGCCCCTAGCTAGGCATGATGATTTCAATGATGCTCACATAAAAGATAAGAATTGAAACATAAAGAGAGCATCATGAAGAATATGACTAGCACATTTAAGTCTAACCCACTTCCTATTCATAGGGATTTGTGAGAAAACAACTTATGGGAACAATAATCGACTAGCATAGGAAGGCAAAACAAGCATAACTTCCAAACTTTAAGCACATAGAGAGGAAACTTGATATTATTGCAATTCCTACAAGCATATGTTCCTCTCTCATAATAATTTTCAGTAGCATCATGAATAAATTCAACAATATAATCGTCACCTAAAGCATTCTTTCATGATCTACTTGCATAGAAAATTTACTACTCTCCACATAAGCAAAATTCTTCTCATTCGGAATAGTGGGAGTATCATAAGAAACTTGAATACTATAAATTGTTTCCATATTGAAAGAATAAAGTTCAGAAAAAGGGTAATCATAATCATGACAAGTTTTATAAATATAATCATCACTACTTTTTATAGCATACGTATCATCACAATAATTATCATAAGTAGCAACTTTGTTCTCATCATAATCGATTGAAACCTCTTCCAAGATAGTGGAATAATCACTAAATAAAGTCATGACCTCTCCAAATCCACTTTCATATTTATCACAATAAGATTCAACATCCTCCAAAATAGTGGGATCATTACTTTCTAAAGTTGACACTCTTCCAAACCCACTTTCATCAATATAATCATCATAAGTAGGAGGCATGCTATTATCATAATAAATTTGCTCATCAAAACTTGGGAGGCTAAAAATATGATCTTCATGAAACATAGCATCCCCAAGCTTGGGACAAACATTAATTGTAGCAAATATATTCTCAAACATGTCATTCTCATCAAACATAGCATCCCCAAGCTTTGGCCTTTTCATATCATTAGCATAATCACTCTCATTATTAATAGTATGGATAGCACCAATATTATAGCAATTATCATCGTCAAAATGAGTAATAGGAGCAACATCATTTGGGAGGGATACCTTTCTACCTTTGCTTCTCCGTCTTTTCTTTTTCTTCTTCACATCATGTGTGGGTTTAACCCTCTCTTTTGAGCTCCTTATTAATGAGATTGGTTGAATAGAAAGCTCCTCCTCGTTACCTGATTCATCATAAGAAATAATAGGAGGATATTGGGAAGTCTCTTCCCTTTCATTAGTATTCTCTTCATCTTCTATTTGTTTTCTTTTCTTTATGTAATTGGCAATATAAGGATTTTCAGTGCAATTCACCGCACAATACATAAAAATTTCTTCTAGATCAAAATCAAGAACTTTATCAAGGAAAAATTCTGGCATATCCTTAGTTATACGTTTCATTTCTTCATAACCCAAAAGCAAACTAAGTTCAATATGATGTGCAAGGAAATCAAGTCATCACAATTTTTGGACACGATACGATCATGAAACAATTTGCATTGTGGATTTAAATGATCACGTTCATCGCAAAGTTCACAGGGATGGCAAAGTAATTTCAAATTTTCAGCACAAGCATCCATCCTCTCTTGCAACCATTTAGTTTCTAAATACTTATGCCTCTTGCAAAATCTATCTTCCCTATTTGGTGTGTACTTGCAAGCTCTATGTATTCCACAAAAGTTGACATGCTTATAAGAGACATTTTCATCATGACTAGTGCAATCATCATTAGTACTATGGATATTCAAAGAATTCATACTAACAACATTGCAATCATGCTCATCATTCAAATATTTAGTGCCAAACATCCTAATGAATTCTTCTTCTAACACTTTGGCACAATTTTCCTTCCCATCATTTTCACGAAAGACATTAAAAAGATGAAGCATATGAGGTACCCTTAATTCCATTTTTTGTAGTTTTCTTTTATAGACTAAACTAGTGATAAAACAAGAAACAAAAAGATTCGATTGCAAGATCTAAAGATATACCTTCAAGCACTCACCTCCCCGGCAACGGCGCCAGAAACTGCTTGATGTATACTACACAACCTTCTTCTTGTAGACGTTGTTGGGCCTCCAAGTGCAGAGGTTTCTAGGACAGTAGCAAATTTCCCTCAAGTGGATGACCTAAGGTTTATAATTCCGTGGGAGGCGTAGGATGAAGATGGTCTCTCAAACAACCCTGCAACCAAATAACAAAGAGTCTCTTGTGTCCCCAACACACCCAATACAATGGTAAATTGTATAGGTGCACTATTTCGGCGAACAGATGGTGATACAAGTGCAATATGGATGCTAGATATAGGATTTTGTAATCTGAAAATATAAAAACAGCAAGGTAACTAATAATAAAAGTGAGCACAAACGATATTGCAATGCTAGGAAACAAGGCCTAGGGTTCATACTTTCACTAGTGCAAGTTCTCTCAACAATAATAACATAATTGGATCATATAACTATCCCTCAACAGGCAACAAAGAGTCACTCCAAAGTCACTAATAGCGGAGAACAAACGAAGAGATTATGGTAGGGTACGAAACCACCTCAAAGTTATCCTTTCTGATCGACCTATTCAAGAGTCTGTAGTAAAATAACATGAAGCTATTCTTTCCGTTCGATCTATCCTAGAGTTCGTACTAGAATAACACCTTAAGACACAAATCAACCAAAACCCTAATGTCACCTAGATACTCCAATGTCACCTCAAGTATCCGTGGGCATGATTATACGATATGCATCACACAATCTCAAATTCATCTATTCAGCCAACACAAAGTACTTCAAAGAGTGCCCCAAAGTTTCTACCGGAGAGTCAAGACGAAAACGTCTGCCAACCCCTATGCATAAGTTCACAAGGTCACTGAACCCGCAAGTTGATCACCAAAACATACATCAAGTAGATCACGTGAATATCCCATTGTCACCATAGATAAGCACATGCAAGACATACATCAAGTGTTCTCAAATCCTTAAGGACTCAATCCGATAAGATAACTTCAAAGGGAAAACTCAATCCATTACAAGAGAGTAGAGGGGGAGAAACATCATAAGATCCAACTATAATAGCAAAGCTCGCGATAGATCAAGATCGTGTCGAATCAAGGACAACAGAGAGAGAGAGAGAGAGAGAGAGAGAGAGAGAGAGAGATCAAACACATAGCTACTGGTACATACCCTCAGCCCCGAGGGTGTACTCCCTCCTCATCATGGAGAGCGCCGGGATGATGAAGATGGCCACCGGTGAGGGTTCCCCCCTCCGGCAGGGTGCCGGAATGGGTCTAGATTGGTTTTCGGTGGCTACAAAGGCTTGCGGCGGCGGAACTCCCGATCTAGGTTATGTTCTAGGGGTTTCTGTATATATAAGAGGTTTTGGCCACTAGTAGGAAAAGGGGCTTTTACCCCGGTTCATAAGGGCCTTTAGTCCCGGTTCTGGAACCGGGACTAAAGGGTCGTTACTAATGCCCTAGCCCTTTAGTCCCGGTTCTTACACGAACCGGGCCTAAGGCCGTCCACGTGGCCGGTGCGGGGAGCCCGGGCAGGAGGGCCTTTGGTCCCGGTTGGTGCCACCAACCGGGACCAATAGGCATCCACGCGTCAGCACCTGGCAGGAGCTGAGGTTTTTGTTTTTTTTTTGAAAGGGGGGGTTTGGGGGTTTTGGGGGGTTAATTTAGGTTGTTATTAGGTAGCTATTAGAGAGAGGTGTCCTCTCTTATATCTCTGTGCTTGGTTTACCAACGCTACGTACTGCTATGCCTAAACATGGCTTAGATTGAAGTGAAGGCAACATGTGGTGCATGTCGAAAGTAATACTAATCCGGACTTGATCAAGTTTGGATTGTACTACTTTCGACACGCACCACATGCATGTTGCCTTCACTTCAATCCAATCCATGTTCATTTCACCCGCTGATATATAATAACTCTTCATGCGCGCATCATGCATCATCATATATAATAACAAGTCCTACTAATCATCATCATACAACTTATACTCGTTATTAATAACAAGTCATACGATCATCATCCTCACAGTCATCGAACCAACCCTACTTAATTGTTCTTAGCACATGATCATCAGTATTAGGTAGGACCGAAATACCCTCTTTAAGGTAAAATAGCATAAAACAATATAGACCCTGACTCTCCATTATGGAGAATGGAGATCATCCTGTCTCCAATTCTTGTGCCTCGCTTCCTTTTGCTTCCAAGAAGCTCCTTGCGACTGTCCATACATTTTTTTCCATTCTTTTATTTGCATGTCTCCACTTCTTTTAGAAATCCGGTATGGACAGTTGAGATTCATAGGATGACCTGGTTGTATATTCAAAACATCAAGCCTACCATTCTGATACATCAAATGAGGCACACAATCCTCTGGGATTATCTGTTGAAAAACATAGTAATAACTTCATAGTTAGCAATGATAATGTACTAGTTTTAGAACTATGCAAAATATGCACGGATGTCGTAATAGTAAGAAATCTTACCAGGGTATCTCCATAGTAGTTACCGTAGTTCAACACGTGCACTAGTGGCACGTATGGAGGACCATAATGATGAGGAGTTTGATTGTAGATATTGTAATTCTCAATATCAGTACAAAATCCGACCAGATGAGTTTTCTCCTTATAAGTTAACTCAGAGCCATCGGTGTAGTAGGTTCTGTCTACCATGTTCCGCACATTGTTTGAACAATCAAAATAAGCTGTCAATGAAAATAAGCTGTCAACTATTTTGAAATGAACAATATAAATTAGCTAATAACTATGTTTGAGAAACTCACATAGCGGTAGAATTGGAGGCGTATCAACAAGGACCCAAATGTCCATATTGTCTTGCTCGATGTCAGGATCACCAAGATCCATGGTGACAAGCATACCCTCATCAAAACCATACATCTTGCAAAATGCTTCCCAATTTTTGCAACCAAAATGGGTTACGCTCTCAGAATTATACAGCTTTACTTCAAAATCTATATCATGATGGTTCCTTAGGTGAATTTTCTTTGTTTCCATACTTTCATGGTCTTCAAAACCCATCCTCTCCAAGACGTAGCGTCTTGCATGGCATGGGATAAGCTAGCCGAATTGTAAAAGATGAAAAGTACACGTTGAAATAGTTGAAGTCGTGCTTAATTACGAAAAAATAACACTTGTCGTCGTTGCGTACCATTTCAACATCGAACGTCTCCTCCAGCTTAATACTGAAGCACCGATCTTCGTCCAGGTGAGGCCTGTCGCACTGACCTCGGTCGTCGTGGCACCAGTCGCACTCCCCCGGGAGACTTTCGTCGTCCGAGTACGACATTTCCTATGTTCATAATTCAAATATTAAACACCTACAATTAAATATATGTACTAAAAAACCTAAGTTAGATCATTATTACTCATCACGGGTTGACTATCGGTTTGTCGAGTCTTTTCTTGAAAACTCTCAGCTCACGTGGTGTATACATTCGACCGTTGGTGATGGTCGCTCCTCCCTTTGTCCCCGTGTGCATTACACCAAAATGTCTAGCTAGCACACGGGAACAAAGGAGAAGCGACCCCCACGACAACAGTCGGGATTCTTCGTCCTCTCATATATATATGGTGGAACTCTCCCTCACTGATTCCTCTCTGACATTTGCGACCGTCGGTGATGGTAGCTCCTCCTTTCGTTCTCGAGTGCATTACACCAAATTTTCTAGCACACGGGAACGAAGGAGAAGCTACCCCCACGACAACAGTCGGGATTCTTCGTCCTCTCATATATGGTGGAGACTCGACAGACTTACAGTCAACCCGAAATATCGTTTAATTATCTTTCTAAAAGAGGATTTGGCTGGTCTCACCTCGATGTCGGAGGGGGCGGTGACGGGGACGACGGCGGGGATGATGGAGGGGCCGGGGGCTCCTAGATTTCTGCGAAAACAAAAACCCTATAAGCTATCAACTAATCATAGTGCTCTCCAATTTTAGCATTCAAAGTAGGATCGGAGTAGTTTTCCACTTTGAGAATTCAATAAGCAAAATCAAATCACAAAATAAAGTAGTATTCAAATTAGGATGCATTCAATTATAAGCAAAACTACATCATCTCCATGCGTCCGTACATCGCCGAATATTATCACTAATACACCTCGAATACTATCATACATATAGCATCGCTAGTACAGCTAGAACAGTAGCGCCCGACGGGTATCGGCGCGGGCGGTGGACACCCAAAGGGACGGAACCATCATAGGATCATAGCTCCAGTTAGATCCCTGAAGAACCTGCCAGGTATTGTCGAACCTGCCCTCCAACGCAACCATGTAGCGACGGACGTGCTGGTCCTCCTCGCTGACACGGTGACGTACCACCTCCGCGGTGTCCGGAAGCCTCGGCACCGTCACTGGCCCACGCGAGCGCAACCAAACAAGGATCGGGTCAACGACGGGCTGGTTCCTCACCAACCTACGCCCACCGGAAGGTAGCACCTCCCAAAACCAGCCCGGCGGAGCCCAGTCCCGGACATGGCCCCTCTGATCAAGCCGGCCTCCTCCGCCGAGTCGACGACGAGGATGCGGGATAGGCATCGTTGACGTCGATGCGGGAATAATTGCTTTAACTAAAAAAACAAACTAGTTCTATTAATTTCCTTAATATAAATAGAATAAAGTAGTACTTACTAAAAATAAACTAGCCAGTTTAACTAGTTCTATTATTTTTCTAACTAATTCTATTAAACACTTTCTAAGTAGTACTTACTAAAAGTTATCGGGGAGGGGGGTACATATATCGACAACGACATACCCGATAAAAAATAAGAAGAGGAAGAAGACGAAAAAAAAGAGGAGAAGAAGAAAGGAATAGAGGAGGAGATCGAAGAAAAAAAGAAAAAAAGAGGAGAAGAAGAAGGAATAGAGGAGAAGAAGAAAAAATAGAATAATATACTATTCTATTTCTTCTTCTTCTCCTCTATTTCTTCTTCTTCTACTCTTTTTTTCTTCTTTTTCATCTTCTTATTTATTTCTCCTCTACTTCCTCTCCTCTTCTTCTTATTCTTCTTCTTCTCCTCCTTCTTCCTCTTCTTATTTTCCTTTTTTCTCTCCTTCTTTTTCTTCTAAATATGAACATACATAAATGACTTCTAAATATGAAAAATCTAAACTACACATCTAAATTAATACATCTAAATTACAACAACTAAATTAACTACACATCCAAATTAATACAACTAAATTACAAATCTAAATTAAACTACGTACACTATAGCTAGGGGGCGCGGCGGCAGCGGCGGCGGCCATTACAGGGAGGAGGAGGAGGGGATCGGGGCGGCGCTCACAGGGTGGCGGAGGGCGACGGCGACCGCGGCGGGCCGGGGGCGGAGGGTAGCGACGGTGACGTATGGGGCGACGGTTCGGGGGCGCGCGGCGGAGGCCGACGGCGACGGCGGCGGGGGGCGGAGGACGACGGCGACGGGCGATGGCGTGGGCTCGGGGGCACGGGCGACGGCGACGACGACGGGGCAGCCTGGCGGCGTAGATCGAGCTCGCGGCGTCGTCGGGCGGGGGGACACTGGCGATGGAAATCAGTAAATTTCCAAAGTGCTACTTATATAGCAAAGGCTTTGGTCCCGGTTGGTGGCTCCAACCGGAACCAATACCCACCCTTTGGTCCCGGTTGGTGCCACCAACCGGGACTAAAGGCCTCTTTTCACCAGCGCAAAGGGCGGGAAGCAGAGGGCTTTGGTCCCGGTTGGTGGCACCAACCGGGACCAAAGGGGAGCATTGGTTCCGATTGGAGCCACCAACCGGGACTAATGTGCTGGCGCGGTGCGGTGGGAAGTTTAGTCCCACCTCGCTAGCTGAGAGAGCTCAGCACCTGTTTATAAGCTGCGTTGCAGCTCAGGTGCTGAGCTCCTCTCTAATATGCAGGCATTATACATGCCTACCTTTGTCACTGCCATGCTGGGCCTATTGGGCCTGCGGGCCTGCATCCTGGCCCATGTGCAGATGGGTTTCTAGTCGTATGCAGGCCGTGTGGCCCATTAGGCGGCATTTTTTATTTTTTTCCAGTATTTTTTGTTTTTTGAATTATTTATTTTCTTTTGATTTTTGCTTTATTTTTTTATTCTTTTTGCTTTTAGCTCAGAATAATTATAAACTTTCTGTTACTCCATTAGTTTCCAAATTTGAATAGTTTAAATTTCATCCGGAAACTCGTCTGTTACAAAGGGATTTCATTTTTTAAACCTTATTTGAACTCCTAACTTTTTGTGTGTTCAAAATGCACCATTCAAAGCCACATCATCATTTTTCAATCCTTTCTGACTTCATTTGTTATTTTTCATGCATTTACTAATTATTTTGAGCTATAAGACCCTAAAATTGAAAAGCATTTCAAATGAACTCTGAAAAGGTTGAAAGTTGGCATGATATCATCATTTCATCCACATAGCATGTGCAAGAAAGTTGAGAGGGTTACGGCAAAAACTGGATGCACTTCGTGTACAAAACGGACAATCTCTTTCAAAGTATCAGGATTTCATCCGGAAACTCGTCTGTTACAAAGGGATTTCATTTTTTAAACCTTATTTGAACTCCTGACTTTTTGTGTGTTCAAAATGCACCATTCAAAGCCACATCATCATTTTTCAATCCTTTCTGACTTCATTTGTTATTTGTCATGCATTTACTAATTATTTTGAGCTATAAGACCCTAAAATTGAAAAGCATTTCAAACGAACTCTGAAAAGGTTGAAAGTTGGCATGATATCATCATTTCATCCACATAGCATGTGCAAGAAAGTTGAGAGGGTTATGGCAAAAACTGGATGCACTTCGTGTACAAAACGGACAATCTCTTTCAAAGTATCAGGATTTCATCCGGAAACTCGTCTGTTACAAAGGGATTTCATTTTTTAAACCTTATTTGAACTCCTGACTTTTTGTGTGTTCAAAATGCACCATTCAAAGCCACATCATCATTTTTCAATCCTTTCAGACTTCATTTGTTATTTGTCATGCATTTACTAATTATTTTGAGCTATAAGACCCTAAAATTGAAAAGCATTTCAAATGAACTCTGAAAAGGTTGAAAGTTGGCATGATATCATCATTTCATCCACATAGCATGTGCAAGAAAGTTGAGAGCGTTACGGCAAAAAATGGATGCACTTCGTGTACAAAACGGACAATCTCTTTCAAAGTATCAGGATTTCATCCGGAAACTCGTCTGTTACAAAGGGATTTCATTTTTTAAACCTTATTTGAACTCCTAACTTTTTGTGTGTTCAAAATGCACCATTCAAAGCCACATCATCATTTTTCAATCCTTTCTGACTTCATTTGTTATTTGTCATGCATTTACTAATTAGTTTGAGCTATAAGACCCTAAAATTGAAAAGCATTTCAAATGAACTCTGAAAAGGTTGAAAGTTGGCATGATATCATCATTTCATCCACATAGCATGTGCAAGAAAGTTGAGAGGGTTACGGCAAAAACTGGATGCACTTCGTGTACAAAACGGACAATCTCTTTCAAAGTATCAGGATTTCATCCGGAAACTCGTCTGTTACAAAGGGATTTCATTTTTTAAACCTTATTTGAACTCCTGACTTTTTGTGTGTTCAAAATGCACCATTCAAAGCCACATCATCATTTTTCAATCCTTTCTGACTTCATTTGTTATTTGTCATGCATTTACTAATTATTTTGAGCTATAAGACCCTAAAATTGAAAAGCATTTCAAATGAACTCTGAAAAGGTTGAAAGTTGGCATGATATCATCATTTCATCCACATAGCATGTGCAAGAAAGTTGAGAGGGTTACGGCAAAAACTGGATGCACTTCGTGTACAAAACGGACAATCTCTTTCAAAGTATCAGGATTTCATCCGGAAACTCGTCTGTTACAAAGGGATTTCATTTTTTAAACCTTATTTGAACTCCTGACTTTTTGTGTGTTCAAAATGCACCATTCAAAGCCACATCATCATTTTTCAATCCTTTCTAACTTCATTTGTTATTTCTCATGCATTTACTAATTATTTTGAGCTATAAGACCCTAAAATTGAAAACCATTTCAAATGAACTCTGAAAAGGTTGAAAGTTGGCATGATATCATCATTTCATCCACATAGCATGTGCAAGAAAAGTTGAGAGGGTTACGGCAAAAAATGGATGCACTTCGTGTACAAAACGGACAATCTCTTTCAAAGTATCAGGATTTCATCCGGAAACTCGTCTGTTACAAAGGGATTTCATTTTTTAAACCTTATTTGAACTCCTGACTTTTTGTGTGTTCAAAATGCACCATTCAAAGCCACATCATCATTTTTCAATCCTTTCTGACTTCATTTGTTATTTGTTATGCATTTACTAATTATTTTGAGCTATAAGACCCTAAAATTGAAAAGCATTTCAAATGAACTCTGAAAAGGTTGAAAGTTGGCATGATATCATCATTTCATCCACATAGCATGTGCAAGAAAGTTGAGAGGGTTACGGCAAAAACTGGATGCACTTCGTGTACAAAACGGACAATCTCTTTCAAAGTATCAGGATTTCATCCAGAAACTTGTCTGTTACAAAGGGATTTCATTTTTTAAACCTTATTTGAACTCCTGACTTTTTGTGTGTTCAAAATGCACCATTCAAAGCCACATCATCATTTTTCAATCCTTTCTGGCTTCATTTGTTATTTTTCATGCATTTACTAATTATTTTGAGCTATAAGACCCTAAAATTGAAAAGCATTTCAAATGAACTCTGAAAAGGTTGAAAGTTGGCATGATATCATCGTTTCATCCACATAGCATGTGCAAGAAAGTTGAGAGGGTTACGGCAAAAACTGGATGCACTTCGTGTACAAAACGGACAATCTCTTTCAATGTATCAGGATTTCATCCGGAAACTCGTCTGTTACAAAGGGATTTCATTTTTTAAAACTTATTTGAACTCCTGACTTTTTGTGTGTTCAAAATGCACCATTCAAAGCCACATCATCATTTGTCAATCCTTTCTGACTTGATTTGTTATTTTTCATGCATTTACTAATTATTTTGAGCTATAAGATCCTAAAATTGAAAAGCATTTCAAATGAACTCTGAAAAGGTTTTCTTTCTACTTACAACAAAAAACTTATTTATTTTATTTCTAATTACTTATGTCTTTTACTTTAATTATTTTATTTTTATTTATTTTACTGCTGCTATTTTTATTTATTTTACTGCTGCTATTTTTACTTAATTAATTAAGGTTTATTTATTGTAGTTACTATAGTTTATTTTATTTTATTTTATTAAGGTTTATTTAGTTTTATTTATTTTATTAAGGTTTTTTTATTTTATAAATATAAAAAATGAACATAGATGCACTTATAGAGAAAATTCAACCTAAATTCATACTAAATTTCTATGAAATTTACTATGAATTTAAGTCAAATTTCCTGTATAAGGGCATCTATTTTCAATTTAATAGAAGCTCAAAAAGGCATAGAGGGACGGGCTTATAAACTGGTTCGAGCGCCCTTCGGTTGGCGAGGTGGGACTAAACACTGGCCGCAACTAGGACCGGCCCTTTAGTCCCGGTTTGTGGTATGAACCGGGACTAAAGGGTGGTGGGCCAGGAGCGTGGCCCATTGGTCCCGGTTTGTACCACCAACCAGGACCAAAGGGTCCATACGAACCGGGACCAATGCCCACGAGGCCCGGGCCGGCCCCCTGGGCTCACGAACCGGGACCAATGCTCACATTAGTCCCGGTTCGTGACTGAACCAGGGCTAATGTGAAAACTGCCCTATGACCTAAGACCTGTTTTCTACTAGTGGGCGTCGAGAACAAGTCAGGGGGTCTCCGGGCTGTCCACGAGGCAGGGGCGCGCCCAGGGGGGTGGGCGCGCCCTCCACCCTCGTGGGCAGCCCGGGACTCTTCTGGCCCAACTCTTTGACTCTGTGGCCTTCTTCTGGTCCAAAAATAAGCTCCGTCGATTTTCAGGTCAATTGGACTCTGTTTGGTTTTCCTTTTCTGCGATACTCAAAAACAACAAAAAAAGAGAAACTGGCACTGGGCTCTGGGTTAATAGGTTAGTCCCAAAAATCATATAAAATAGCATATAAAACATCCTAGATGGATAATATAATAGCATGGAACAATCAAAAATTATAGATACGTTGTAGACATATCATGATACCATGCCAACTTTCAACCATATCAGAGTTCATTTGAAATGCTTTTGAATTTTAGGGTCTTATAGCTCAAAAAAATCAGTAAATGCATAAAAATAACAAATGAAGTCAAAAAGGGTTGAAAATTGATGATGTGGCTTTGCATGGTGCATTTTGAACACACAAAAAGTCTGGAGTTCAAATAAGTTTAAAAAAATGAAATCCCTTTGTAACAGATGAGTTTCCGTATGAAACCCTGATACTTCGAAAGAGATTGTCCATTTTGTACACGAAGTGCATCTAGTTTTTGCCGTAACCCTCTCAAGTTTTAGCACATGCTATGTGGGTGAAATGATGATACCATGCCAACTTTCAACCTTTTCAGAGTTCATTTAAAATGCTTTTGAATTTCAGGGTCTTATAGTTCAAAAAAATTAGTAAATGCATGAAAAATAACAAATGAAGTCAGAAAGGGTTGAAAATTGATGATGTGGCTTTGAATGGTGCATTTTGAACACACAAAAAGTCTGGAGTTCAAATAAGTTTAAAAAATGAAATCCCTTTGTAACAGATGAGTTTCTGTATGAAACCCTGATACTTCGAAAGAGATTGTCCATTTTGTACACGAAGTGCATCTAGTTTTTGCCGTAACCCTCTCAACTTTTTAGCACATGCTATGTGGGTGAAATGATGATACCATGCCAACTTTCAACCTTTTCAGAGTTCATTTGAAATGCTTTTAAATTTCAGGGTCTTATAGCTCGAAAAAAATAAGTAAATGCATGAAAAATAACAAATGAAGTCAGAAAGGGTTGAAAAAAGCGATGTCGGTCTCCTACGCCCTCCCGCCGTGCCCCTACCCGACAAACTCTCTCGAGGCCACCCAAATTTACCAAGTTAAAAGAGCGTTGTCGTCGAGGCCACCCAAATTTGCCACTAATATATCCATCTGTCATGTTTGAATAATAATTGCCATGTTGTAAATATTTGCAGAAACTATGGAGCACCCCCGAGACGAAGCAACAGAAGCGGTGTTGGGGGACATAATCGTAGCCGGAAGTGATGTCGTCTTGTCGTTTCTCAATGACACCGATGGTCTGGAAGGACAGGGTGAAGAAGCGGGCTATGGTGATCGAACAATGGAGGAGGAAGGACATGATTATGATGGCTCCGGTGACCCAATGCCGGTGCAAGAAGGAGACCGTGATGACGGCTCCGGTGACCGAACCGAGTCCGGCCAGGTATATATATTAGTTAAGCCTGTGCTGACTAGCTAATTGATGCGTTCATTGTTTTTGTATGTACACATATTAATTAACTCTCGTCTTTCTTCTTTTTTCTAGCCCTCCGGATCAAGCACAACTTCGCTAAAGAGACGAGGCCCGAAGAAAAAGTTGCGCTCGGATGAAAGGTTTGAGATCACAGCAATCGCGCGCGATGGCATGCCGATTGAACGCATCCGGACAAACGAAGCATTTGCTACTCAGTGCGGGGTTCTTGTTAGGGACAAGATCCCGATCAGCATCCACCAATGGTTTAAGCTGGCTAAGGAAGACCCTGAGGTGTCTTATGTCAACGATATGCAGAAACATGATCTTTGGACCGCGCTGAAGGTAAATTTCACCCTACCGCTAGAGGAGGATCCGGAGAAGTTAGTTAAAGAGCAATTGATCAAGTCTCATGCTCTTAAGAAAATGGCAGAACTATTCAGGAGGTGGAAGAATGAGCTGAAAACATCGTTTGTCGACAAAGAAAATACACTAGAATTCATCGGCCGGTATGAGAAGATCAGAGATCACTGGCCCGCATTTGTGGCCCACAAGACATCGGACAAGAGTAAGAAGATGTCAGCGACAAACAAGAAAAATGCTGAGAAGAAGAAGCTTCACCATCGCATGGGGTCAGGTGGCTACCTCAAAGCCCGGCCGTTGTGGGCCAAGGCTGAGAATGACCTAGTTGATAAAGGGGTCGAACCAGAGACATTGAACTGGCCAGACCGTTGCCGGACTTGGTTCTTCGGGGTTGGCGGAACCTTGGACCCTGTATCAGGGAAGTGCGTTTGGACGAACGAGCAACTGAGAATACCCGTCACGAGGCTTCAGGAGTATATCGATGCAGCGCAGCAAGGGACGTTCGTTCCAGAAAGAAAGAACGACGAGCTCACAATGGCCCTCGGGAATCCTGAGCACCCTGGACGGACACGAGGCACGCCAGGCTCCGTTCCGTGGAAGGCTGGGTTTCCGGACGCAGGCGGTTACAAATGACAGGAGAGGAGGAAGAAAGTGGAGCATACCCAACTGCAGGCGCTGCACGCAAGGGTACAAGCGATAGAGGAACGAGAAGCAGATCACAGCAAACGACCTGCCGAAGCTTCCCCCGAATCTACCCCGCCATCTCAGCGGAGAAGCAGCGTGGCTTCCACCGAGCTGCTTCAGCTGGAGCCTGTCTTCACGGCTCCTGCTAGCTACCCGTGGATGCTATCATGGAGTCTCAACATTGCCACCTTATGACGCAATTGATGAAATTGAAAGTCAAGGCGGCTGTTGGCTCTGTTGCACCTCCTGAACCTGGCGCAACCTATCACTGCCGGCCGATTCCAGAAGGATATGCTAGGGTGATGGCGGATGAAATAACGGACGGATTTGAGGACCTCGAGCTTGACCACCCTACGGGTGAAGGGGAGACCCGGCTGGGTTCTTCTTTGAAGACTCCATGCCTATGGCGGAAGGACCTCATCAACCTTCCGAACTGGACGCCTCCGCCTCCTCCTCCGTCAACTGATCAGGGCACTCAGCCTCCTTCTCCGGCGCGTGGCGGCACTCCGCCTCCTTCTCCGCCTGCGCCGGCGCACCCGAGCAGCCAGCCTCCTCCTTCTCCACCTCGTCAGCAAGGGCGGAAGAGACCCGCCGCCGCTCCGGCTGCTCCGGCGCGTCGTAGTCCTTCTCCTCCGCCTCGTAAGCAAGGAAAGAAAATAGCCGCAGCCGCTCCGTCTGCTCCGGCGTCTAGCAGTACAGCCAGAGGCGGGAGGCAATACAGATTCGGTCCTTCTCTGAAGACTCCAGAGAAGTTACCATACGAGAGGACCCTGAAGGAAAACACAAAGATTGTGCGAGCCGAAGTGACGAACTTCTTTGAAGGGGTGAAAGCAAAGAAAAATCCACCTCCGAAGGAGAAGATAGATCCGGTGAAAGCGAAGCGCACTGTGGATGACCTGAAGAAACCACCAAAGTCTCCGCCGAAAGGCAACTATGAGCACATTATTGAAAGGTCATATATCAAAGCGGAGCGGTCGGGAAGTACTATCAGTGATCAAAGGTTAGCAGAACGACGAGCTGGGAAAAAAATTGCCCAGCTCGGCGAACAAGCGAACCAATCGTGCCCCCCGCTCAAGGTGTCTAGCGATATCGTCGCTACTGATCCGAGGATGGTGCCCGGTTATACCAATCTTGGAGATTACCTGCCCAACGATGTACATTATGATTTCTTGGAGGTGGACGAACACAGATACGAGTACGGGAAGCCTCTCGTCAAAGATGAAAGATCTCTAACAACGATGATGCGAATATTCCATGATTGGTACATGAAAACGTGCAGAGAGTCTGGGGGGAGGAATATTTTGACGCTGAGAGTTAAAGAGGAGCATGACCTCGTTGGAATTGATCTGTTGAATGTTCCATTTGAGGGGTTCTTCCAGTTTTTCAATCAGAAGGCCCTCGATAAATTAATGGCCACTTGCTACTGCATGTAAGTACTACTTCTATCATTAAGTCTCTATATATAGGTCAGCTCTTTCATTGCATGTATTTATAATTATCCTCACTATATTATGCAGATTGAAGATCGCCGAATTGAAGAAAAGACAAATCGGTGATATTGGGTTCATTAACACAAATCTCATAGATGCATATATGGTTGAATTTCAGGAAAAAGATACTGAGGCCAACTTGCTACAATCGTTGGTATTAAATCAAAACAAAGCTATAATACTCTTTCCTTACAACTTCAAGTGAGTGTTACTTTCTTGTACATATTCGGTTTCCCTTATTAGTCGAGGTTATAGTAATGTAATTGATGAGTTATGCATGCGTGCGCAGGTTCCACTATATTCTCCTAGAGATTAAGCTTGAGCAGGGACTAGTAACCGTCTTAGACTCGAGACGAAAAGATCCCCATGAGTATGCGGACATGACTCAAATGCTCGAGAAGTAAGTTAAATCGATCATTATCGCACCATATCGGCAAATTTGTTCATTTCCTGATATCAAGTAATTGTTTTCTTTGTCTGGCAGGGTTTGGAAAAAATTCACCTCCAAAGCTCCGGGACTACCGAAGAAGCTGCAATTTAAACACCCGAAAGTAAGTACTACTAGCATGTTCCGCGCATCTCCTAGTGATTCAAGCGCTAGTTTCATCAATACCATCTAGCATGCTTGCTTATCAGTTTGATTGACCTCTATTTCTTGTAGAGTGGTTGTGGCAGGAAGCCGGGAATAATTACTGTGGATACTACGTTTGCGAGTCCATCCGCCACACGACCTATGAGCGGGGCTACACTAAAAAACAATATGAAGTGCGTAAGAAATAATATTCATAATTTTATTTTATTACCATCATTTGTGTTGAGTTTCATTCATTCATATATATGTATTGACCCCCTTCTTCAAATTAGATGTTTCGGATGCGGGATGAACTCCTAGCACCAAATCGCATGCGAGCAATTCAAGAGGAATTGGCGGCATTCTTTCTTGACCACGTGATCGATAAAGATGGAGAATACCATGTGGACCTTGAGTTCATATATAATTAGGGGATTATATTGTAAGAGATCTTATATTGTATATATGTAGCCAGTAGCGTCGGATAGATATACGAAAACTTGTTGTTCGACCAATCTCTCGGAGAAGGAGAGGTCGATATCACTTCTCTCTGTATGCATATGTTCATGACGATCTTCTGTTTCCTTCATTTTTGCTTACTAGCTAGCGTGTCGAGTCCTCTCTATACGTATAGTATGTAGCGTCGACCAAGCACGGATATAAGAGAGGACACTTCTCTCTATTAATTAGCTAACTAACACAATATATGAAACGCCTAAATTAATTAACCCCACCCACTAAACCCACCCCTTTAAAAAAACAAAAACCTCAGCTCCTGCGAGCTGCTGACGCGTGGATGTCTATTGGTCCCGGTTGATGCCACCAACCAGGACCAAAGGGCCTCCTGCCTGGACTCGCCGCACCGGCCACGTGGAGGCCCATCTGTCCCGGTTCGTGTAAGAACCGGGACTAAAGGCCTAGGGCTTTAGTAACGACCCTTTAGTCCCGGTTCAACAACCGGAACAAATGGCCCGTACGAACCGGGACAAATGTTCCTTTTTCTACTAGTGAAATATGACAATACATGGTTAGCGAGGATGCAATTTCATGTTTCACAAACAAAGAGACATCATGGGATAAACTAAACATAATAGGTCTGTAACTCTGAAGAAAATCAAGGAAGTGATTTTTCGCGAATACGCAAAGATTGCGTATCATTTCATTGATAGGTAGAGAGAGTTTATATACAAGTGTGTGCTACTCTTGCGGCCGTACACAATTAGTTGGCGGCACCAAGAGAGCAAGTGAGTAGAAAGAGAGGTTGCTCAGCCTCAAGAAGAAAGTTCAAGTTACATGCAAAATTCGATCTAGTCCTTTTGCGCCGGCCTTGGCCCAGCGCACAGCCTCGTGCTGAATGGTCGCCATGAGGTGGGTATGGGATGGAGATGCTCCGTCGAAGAGGACGGCATTCCGATGCTTCCAAGTACTCCATGCCGTGAGGATGATCAGAGAGTTGACACCTTTCCGCAAACCTGCTGGGAGGTGGTAGCCGCGGTCTCCCAAATCAAGGAAGTGATCAAATTTCAAAAACGAAGAAATACTAGAGCTCCATCCGACGCTTCAAAAAGCAATTAGATAGGAATCTATAACCCCTCCTTGGCCCCCGCGTCGTCCTCCCCAAGGCGACTCGGGCGGCGGCACATCTCGCAAGCGCAGCGGCCGCACCCCGGCTTCCCTCCCCCCCCCGCCGCCGCCCAACAGCCTCTGCCGGGCAAAGCCCCGCGCGGATCCGGCGGCGGCGGGGCTCTGGCGTGCCGGAGCGGCTCGTCTTCGAGTTGGGGGCTCGTGTGGCGGCGGCGGTGCGTCGCTCCTCCGCGCGCGCCGTTCGCTTCGGGCGCGGCGGCGGCTCGGCGGCCGGCGCGTCGTGGCGCGCGCTAGGTGCGGGGCGGCGCGGCCTGCTGGCCGGTGGCGGCGTGGAGCGCGCGGGCCGGTGGCGGCGCGGCGTTCTTCGCGGAGGAGATTGGATCTGAGGCGGCGGCCTCGCTGGTGCGGACGGCGCTCCTCCGGCGGCGGGGAGTGCTCGTCGGTGAGGTAGGCCGGATCTCCTCGGCTGCGCGGGCAGCGAGGTCCCGGTGGGCGCTGGTCATGGCGCGGGGAGGCCCCGGGCTCCCCTCGTCAGTTCGGAGGCGATCTGGTCCGCTCGTGATGCATGACCTCCGGCCGGCCTGGATCTCCGGCGTGCACGCGCCTGCTGACGGTGTGGCTGGTTCGGAGGTGGCGGCAGGGTGCTTGGCCGGGGGAAACCCTTGGCCGCCGGTGGCGGTCACAGCGTCGATGGCGTCCCGGACGCCATTCCCTCCTTGGTGGCGGCGCCGAGGCTAAACCTCCCTTGCCTCCCCCCTTCCCCTGCGCCCGGGTGAAAACCCTAGCCCCGGTGGTTAAGCGGCGGCGGCGCCACAGCGTCGTCACCTTCTTGAAGGCGCCGACTTGGGCATGGGGATGCTGGGCGTGCATGGCGAGCTTGCCTGGATCTTGGTGGCGGCCCGTCTGATCTACCGCGTCGCAGCTCCGGGCATGTCTCGTGACTGCGGTGCTTATCTTCCGGCCGTGTCTCCGACGGCGACCTCGCCCTTCCTCACCTTGTACTTGCCGTGGTGGAGCGGTACTTCATCTCACTCATTGATGGCGGCGGAGATCGGCGGCATGGCGCTGTGGAGGCTCGGCGTCCGATGCGCGGGGATGGACTCGCGCAGGAGGAGGTAGCTGTCTGGCGTCATGGTGATGTCGATGGCAGAAGTGGCCTTCACAAGGTAGAAGACTCAATATAATCTGAAGACGGACCGGTGGAAGATGGCGGCGACGGCACAAGAGTGCGTCTGACCGGATTGTGCCCCAGACCCGGTATGTGGCTCGGCTGGGGCTCCCGGCTTTTGATGTTAGGTTTAGGTGAGTGGTTTGGGTATGTGGCCCAGCTAGCATCCCTTCATCATATGGATAAGAGTAGCGGCATATAATGCCAAGATGGTGGATTCAGGTATATTGTTTGTAATACTTTGTAAGGTCCTCGAGAATAATTAATAAAGTGGCCGTATGCATCTCCCAGATGCAGAGGCCGGGGGTCATCCTCCTTTTCTAAAAAAAAAATCTCATATAATTAGCAAACCTTGTATGTCTATATTACGTAATTACATAGCTCCTCAGTTTCACGTGGTCTGTACATAAAGTGTCCCTCCTTTCGCAGATGACCTCGGGTGTGGAAATGTTATGTTGGACTGGCGATGCATGCCTTCGATAGGTACCCTGTGTCATCGGGTAGCTAAAACGGAGAAGGGGGGAAACACTTTGTAGTCACGCAGTGTTGCAGATCTTGGAAGGAGCATCCAGATGCCTGATAAAAAAACAATGGATGGCTCACAACCTGATGAGAGTCCAATGGTGTGGCAACCAATTTGCTACATGAGTATTAAAAAAACAGGATATACACCACTTATCAGAGTCACTTGAACGGAAATCAAAAACTCTAAGAGGGGGAGAGGGGCTCGGCCGTGCTGAGGATCTAGAGTGCGCAAGGCATGCGCAGAGGCAGAGCCAGCATTTCTCAAAGCCTAAGGCTAAAATTAAGCGGCTATAAAAAACGCCTAAAACTATTATACAACAAGTGCCTGTCAGAAGTACAACACATATTCATAATTCGAAGGGAAAAACAACTTCATTATTACCAAGAGAGAACAACTGACAAAAGGATGTAAACAATTCGATAAAGTACCTCATTTCAATAGTGGGTACCAAATTTATGAAGATTTGATTTAGTTGAGCCCATTGTTTCTTCATCAGCAATTGTAGAAAGACCTAAAGCTTAAAGATAAAATTCAGTTTTCAAAATCAAGACACTGGACATAGGATAAGTTAATTTTTCATAAATTGTAGAAATAAAAATATACTCCCTCCGATTCTAAATATAAGTCTTTTTTAGAGTGCAGATTCACTCATTTTGCTCCGTATGTAGTCCCTTATTGGAATCTCTAAAAAGAATTATAGTTAGGAATGGAGGGAGTAATATACTATTACCATAAAATGCGTGAGGTAGTAGCCCTTTCAGTTCCTCAATTTTTGATAGCATTGTATAATTTTAATATCATATACGCTTGCAAATACATCATGCACTTCATCTTGGATATTTAATTTCCTGTTAACAGTAAAATAAAATTGACTCGAGTTATCCTGTACAATTAAAAATCACCAAGTACTTTATTTTGGTTGATTCAGAGGAACGCGCGCGGGGGGGGGGGGGGGTGTCAATTCGCAGTATGGGAGGGGGCTGCTCTGCGGTGAGATGATCTGAGCCCGAGCGGCTGGCCACCTGGGCATAGCCGCGCAGATCTGTTCCGCCCCTGGGAATTGACGAGGGTTCACGAAGGCACAAGGAATCTACGAGAGCTCCTTCGGGAGCCTCACAACGATCAGCGCCACTTGGCGCGCTCTCAGCCGTTCGCCACGTGTCGCGCTCTGGACGCTCCCTCCGGATTTTTTTTATTTTTCTGCACGCTTTTTCGGCTTTTTAAACGGTTTTTTTTGGGGTTTTCAACTTCACTGGCCAATTTTTTTATAATAAATGAAGTAAAGTAACTACTTCATTTTGAAGCTCGTTAATGTGTGCTCATTATATTCAGAGAAAAAGTATTTTATTTATTTCTAGCTAATAATTGTTCAAATTTGAGTCTTCCGTGAGCAACACTGTAGGGGAATTCATTTAATAAATAGAAAGAAAAGACATCCAATAAAAGATGGTCAGTCCGGTTGGAATTCATTTAACATACTATTAGATTCTAGTGAACAAATTCTCTGTAAAAAGAATCAAGTTAAGGTAAAGTAGAACAAAACTTGGTACGTAGTAGAGTTCTGTAAGAAGTAACAAGTTTATCTGGAAGAATCCATAAATGTCTACTAGAGTTCTGCTAGTAGTACAAGATGATTAAAGTGTACGCAAGAACATAAGATTACTCTGACGAAAAATTTTACTCTGAAAATTTGTACATAAGTGTTTGCAAGTACATAACCGTAATCTTCAGCTATTTCTCTGAAAAATTTTGAAATTAGCTAAGCCAATACATAAGATTTCTGTAACGAAAATTTTCTTCGGGTTCAGATAAGAAGGGATCACAGAAAACTGCAAGCGATAGCTAAAAAAAGGAGCATCCAAAATCCTCTGCGATTTGTTGGGTATCATCACTGCCAGGTTTGTAGACAAAAAATCTTTTATAAGTAGGCATTAATTTCAGAATATCCTTCCACCAAAATGATCCTACCAATTAATGAAAACAAATACCGTAGAACAATTGTTCTACGGTCTCAGGGTCAAAAAAAAATGATCTTACCAATTTGTGTCGAGGGTTTTGTGAATATTTCATGATGTATTGGGCAGGTTTACTCAAAGCCGCAGACAAGGCGGGGTTCGTGTGTTGATGTATGAAGCTGCGGCACTTGTTCGGCAGTTGAAATCACCAGTTGTTGCACTGGGAGTGGGTCATGTCGCTGAGGGATGACCTCGTCTTTTCCTCTGTTGCGGCTGGTCATGTGTTATGGCTCTCTTTTGGCTGTGTTAGGTTTTTTGTTTCCTTGGTTTGTAGACTAATCTTCCTGCGTAGCTTGGATGTTTTGTCAAGTTGATAATGGACGTATCAGCTTTCTTTCCTTCGACAGAGTTACACTTCGCAGTTTACCCTGATTGATAGCAGCAGCAATGTTTGTTTAGTTTTCGACTGTTCTGCTCCTGTAAGCTCTTCGATTTGATGCAATTTATCTAATTGGTGAAAAGGTCATATGGTAGAAAAAAGTTGCTCTATCCTAGTAGTTTTTTCCAACGGGGATCAGAACTAGGAAGATGAGCAATGATTTATTGGAACGTATGCTCTTCAGGAAGCTGTCCCACTCTGTAAATGATATCTCGAATCCTTACACTTGGATCCAATCCAATCTGAAGATGAATTATACGTACTCCATATCTCAGGACTGCAGCTAGCAATTCTGAAGCCTCCAGATGTTGATGGCTGGTACCAATCCACAGTTGTTCCATTTTCTTTCTCTCCTTCGTCGTTGTCTGGATGTTGATGTCTGCAACGTTCTTCCAGAGCTGGATCCTTCCATGGATGACACTACTAAAGATTGTGGTTTCTGCAACTTGTGACAATGTAAGCGAAAGGGTATAAATGTTCATCTTCTTCATATGACTGGAACAGTCCAAAGGTGCATGACATGTACAATCCTACGCTCTACTATTGGAATACAGTAGTTACTAGTAGTACATCGCAATATAAAGCAAAAAAGAAAAGGCAGAAATTGCTTTTGGAGGCCGAGCTCCATGGAGGCCTCCAAATGCAAAATTCAAAATTCGTGAAAATTCATATTTTTACATTTTTAAAAATTCTAGAAAAAATACAGAGATAGATGAAGGTTTTCAAGATGAAATACGTTGAAATGAGGGCTATGCAAAAAGACAAATCTGGAGCTTTCTAACACATGATACTATTCATCCCCCAAGACCATGAATTTGTCTTTTTTTACAGGTCGCAATTCAACATATTTCATCCTGAAATTTTACACACATACGCCTCACATCCTTATTTACTCGTACTATTTTTTTCATTTTTTTAAACCGAGATTTTCGAATTCTGAATCTTTAAAAAATTTGGCCTCCATGGAGGCCGAGATACAAAACGCCATCCTCAAAAAAAGCACCAGTTTTTTTTAGAGAAAGGCACAAGCCGTGCCCTGCTTTACATTAATAAAGCGAACACAAGTCGCACAACATACGAGTTATTACAAGCCAACCGAAAGTACTGCAAAAGATAAGAAAAAAGCACCAGGTTGTGACTCAAAACAGGCTCCCAAGCCATTCCTGGAAATCATACAGGTTCAGACACAAGCAAGGTAACCAGCAGAGATAGACAGAATCACAAATAAACCAATCATGTTAACTAATTAAACGGTTGTATTCATCCCTGTATACATGCCAACTGATCGATCCAGTGGCATCAGCAGTATGTATCTTTGCCAACACAAGAAAGAATGCACAAGTATCTCTGCTTCATTACTGTATTCATTCATATGCAGGCAGCAGCCCCAACTCAATATTAACCTAGCAAAATCTGTTGAATTTTTGCATGTGAGATCTATTGGCTTGTATTGCCATCAGCAGCAGAACAACCAAACTTAACCCAGCATTGCTGTAAACAAAACGGCAAGCCACCAAAGAGACATGTCCAAACAAGAGCAATATTCCATTACATACAAAAAAAAAATCAACCAATATCATGCCCATGTTCAAATTTTGAAAACACAATTAAGAAGTTCGAATGTGATCACAGAACGTTCACCAACAGAAGAAGGATGCACAAGTAACTAGTGTATATGCTATGCCTACCCCAACTTCATCGGCGCATCTACTCTACCACTAAACTCAGCAGCACTCTCATTCAACGGCAGCAGCCCAACTCAACTTTAATCCGGCGGAATCTGTTGACTTGAACTCTGATCAGCAGGATGTTCTCTCTAGAAAGTCCGTTGACTTGAACTCTGATCACCAGGATGTTTTCTCTGGGAAGCCTGATGACTTGAACTCTGATCACCAGGATGTTCTCTCTGGGAAGCCTGGTGACTTGAACTCTCAGCAGAAGGAGCGCGTGGGTAGATGATGTCGTAGTGATCACCCGTGTACAGCAGGGTCACGCTCGGACGGGGAACTCCAGGACCAGTGTAGATATCTGGAGCATATCCTCGTTGGAGTGATTCCACTCTGAGGGGGACCTCAAGCGCTCTGGCCAAAGCCACCATCATAACATGGTCCGCGTACACACGAGCTGGAATGACGTGCTGCAAGCACCACTGTTTGTGCAACAACAAGTCAGGTAAAATGAGTGTCGTGTATCCAACAATGGATGCACAGGAAATTCAGCACGAGGTAATGTAAGGGAGCAGGTGCTGATACTGACAACTTCCAGACTGTAATTTCCTCCGGGCCCTTGTATAATCGGTTCATACAACTCCCTCTGCGAGCATATCTGGATAGCTACTAGTAATCTGAGGAAAACAAAAACTAACCAATAAAATGTGTCAGAAACATGAATTACGATGAACAGAAGGAAATGTAACATCAAGGGTGTTTTTTTCTCACTGTCTTGCGTCGTATCATATGTGCTGAAGAACTTGAGAAGTTTCTCTTTACGGCGACTAAAAATGGCACATAGCATGTCAGTGAGATGGCATGCATTCAGCTACAATACTTTGATGGAATTTCAGAAAACCAAGAGAATCAAAAACCTGCTAGTTGATTCCGTGCTCTTCCATTTCATTACGTTCACAATCAGCTCCTTAAATGCCTGAAAGAATCAGCAACTCAATTATTCACAGTTGATAATCATTACATACCATAGGTTACAATAATACATGCACAATATTGATCAATGGCAAGATATAAAGGAACACAGCTAAGACAACTCCCTGAGAAGCTTCAGTCATTAAGCATATACTATAGCATAGTAACAGAACGAGAATGGTGAGGTGACTGTACAATAATAACCAGCAGGTGTGCATTGTTGCAGTGCTCAAACAAGCATAAAATTATGTTATTTCCCTGTTATATTGCCGTTGTTCCTTTGCAAGTAAATTTCTCTTAAGGTCATTGTTACAATCGGGTTGTTAGCTTCACAATAAGCTTCAAATTTGAGTTTGTGCCAACATTGTGTAAAACTGTGACGGTATGCCACTACTGTTAAGCAATTGTGCATCTCCTGCAAATGACAAACAAAGATAGTGAGATGCCAGATGCTGTTTGAAGTGTAATGTAACCTGAATAGAATCATCATCCCTTGCAAGCATGTTTATACAAGAAAGAACCAAGTATGGAGAAGGCAAGAACTTACTCTTCTGCTTCGGGAAAACTCAGAGTTCCATTGAAGATTTGCACGTTCTGTAGACACTCTTCTAAGGAGACGGTGTTCCTCATGTGTGTCCTGCCTATCAATAACTTGCTCCTGTTGTACATTCGCGAAAACAAAGAAAGTTAAATAACTAAACCTACATCCTATGATAAGGAAAAGAGGGGAGGACGATTACAAGGTACGAAAATATGAAGCTCCTGTAGAAACACTCCCCATCTCCAATCACCGGTCTACATTCTGAATAAGCATCAAGATGGTTCGCCTCGTCAGAAGTAAGCTTATAGTGCCTTCTGACTTCAGATATGCGAAGTGTCTGCAACAAACACACAAATATAAGAATTCAAATTATGCTGAGTTAAACATGGAAACAACATATCTAAAAATGTGATGGAAATTTTCTTTTTATTCAAATTTTCGGGTTTCCATGTTCTTTGGAAATGTTTGAAACCACTAGTATATAATCCCATCACTGATACTGATTCATTGTTATTCAGTAAGAAAACAAGAAGATATCTATTAGCATGTGATAAACTTAACAAGAGTAAAAGTATGATTCAGGTCCCATCAGACTATCACAACCAAGAGTTAACATACAATTTAGTATTTATAAAAGAGAACATAATCCTTCTGAATAGTTGATTGTACAGGAACCACTAATCACAGTATCTTGTGATATAGGGCTTTGATCCTGATTTTTCTTGCACTTCATTTTGTGCATGACATTAGGCAAAATGGAGATGAACCTGGTGCTTCACATGTTCCGGACATATTCCCCTTCCTTTTGTACGAAAAATCTATTTGACAGGAAATGAAGAAAACGAAGTTAAATATCATACATCCTGCCAGTCTTACAATTGTACAGAATCAACAAGAAGATCGAGTATTTCAAAAGAAGAAATAGGGGAATGAAAAACGAACGGAATTAACAAACAACCAGTCCTTTTTCCTTTTCCCGGTCAAAAGGAAAAAAAACAATAATGTATAGCAAGACCACAAAACGTGTGCATCCAAAGCTTCTTTATTTTTGGCAACTATTTACATGAAATTATATTCCGAGACTTCTGAACCAGTTCCAGGTACCAATCAACCAAATGGCGAAACCTCTCGACCAAGTCCTAAAGTGCTTGCCGATTTTGCATGTAAATGGCAAATGATTTACAGGAATTATGCTCAGTTATGTAGTCTTGAACTAATGTCTAGATTAAAGATTCTCTGATAGCGGCATCTGTTTACAAAGGAAGCTCATACATTCAACTTCAGGCTCTGTTACCAAAATATTGCAGTAATCAGGACATGACCTCATGATTTCCCCACATTTTACAGACAACAGTTCCAACAAGATAGCCAGTTGCTTCAGAATACAATACCAGATTGTGGAAAGACCCACGAGCAACAAGGACGTGGGTACTGCTGCCAACATTTGCCCAAGATTCCTCCTATATTCTAGGATGCCGCGTATCACTCTAACCAAGATTTCATGCCTTGATTACACTAACAGGTCCTAAATTTAACATGAACAAACAGAAACCAAGAAAACCAAAAAATCTCAGTTCTACTTTCTATGCACAAAAAATAGGTAAGTGCAAGAATGCTCATATGGTCATACCACCCACGAATCACAAGTGAGAAGAGTGGACAAGATTCAGGCCATACCTTGCTCTTAAGCCGACTCGGGACCGATTTCCCCTTTACTAGCAGTAGTTTGTCCAGCTTGGCGCCCTTTTTCGAAAAAAGTTTGTCCTGCTTGGGTCTCACCTTTACCACAGCCTTTACTTGTGATAGTTTCTCCTGCTCCACAGAATTAGCATCAAGATGACACATTTCGGATTAGCAAAGGTGAAAGAGCTAACAAGATTGAAATATTGAGTTATCCAAATCCTTTCTACTCTTGCTAATTATTCATATGACTTGAGTTTTGAGGCTTCAGAGCCTGTTTCAGCCTTTCAGGCAACAGATGACCAAAGGCAAAAGGATCCAGATAATGTGCGTCAAGTTAAGTAATCCCGAGCAAACATTCAGCTTAACTTCCCCTATAACGACATTCATCTACACTGGAAACTGATATTACATTTTTGGCATCAAGATTTCTTGCCAAAATATGACAGCAATCATTGCCAAGACATGATCCCCGCATTTTTCACTTGCAGCAAAAGTGCAAAAAAAATGCTATCATACCTAATAGAAAAATCAATTAGCACAAGCCTGACCCCCAAATCTTGAACAGTTGCGAATGATCACAACAAGATCCTTGCCTGTCTCTAAATTTGATAGCGCGCCGCAAGAAGAACTCGAGTAATAATCAGGAAATGCCTAGTCGTCAAACCGTCCCCAACATTTGCCTAAATTTGATTCCGTTTCTACTACTAAATCATCCCCAACCCCAAAGATTTTAACAGACAGGGATCACAATTCCACATTCCGAACAGAAAGATTGGCCAACAAATCACAAGCGAGCGAGCAATAAGACCATACCTGTTCCTTCCTATGCATCGCCCCTTCCGCGCGCAGCGAATTGAGCTGCTCAAGAAGAAACCAAGAAACGCTCAGGAACGCACTCCAGGGACAGAGACTCCAATAACTCCAAGAAACAACAATAGCAGCACGTCGCAGAGGCCAATCATCACCTGCTGTGCCCATCGCCTGTTCTCCTTGTCGACGGCCGCCTGGACACCAGCTTGGGGTCGAGCGGTCGCGGAGCTCGGAGGAGAAGGAATGACCTTGGGCGGCGGCGTCCCGTTGCCCCTCCGGTCGACACCCACCGCGGCGGAGCCCGACCCGTCGGCGCCGCCTCCGGCCTGCTCGAGGTGGAGGGGCGTCGCGCGGGGAGGCGGCGGCACAGCGGCGCTCCGGGCGCCATTGGAGGAGGCGTAGGAGGAGGGCTCATGGGCCGGTTCTTGGCCGTGGCCGTCCTCGCCCGGTTGTGCTCCTCCTGAACCGGATGGCTCTTCCATCGCGGTCCCGGCGGGAGGACCTGCGTGGCAATTCCGCTGACTCGCGAGGGTGCGGGATGGAAAATGGGAGAAGGTTTCACGGCTATTTATTTGGAAAGCCTTAGGGCGGTTTGGTCTATTAGAAGTTCCTGTTTTACACACAGATCCTGTGGGGAAAAAATGTGTTAAAATGAGGAAAATAAATATAGTTTCCGTGATCGAATATTTTGTGGCAATGAATTTAGTGGAGTCTATCACGTGTAAATCATGTATAAAACTAAAATAGATGGTCTTGATTAACCTATTTCTCAATATGTAACCATGTGATCATAAATACACAAAATTGGTCCGCTTTTTATCTGTTTGGGTCGGATGTACACTAGTATAGAAATGATAGCTGATGGCGCGTTATTTTCAATCAACGCCACTACGGAACAGTACGCCAACCCTTTCTGCTGGCGTTGGAATTTTCGCATGCCATTTTGTGTTATCTTGTTTTTTCTCTTTGGGCTTTACTTTATTATGACATGGCCTATTAGGCCCATGCCAGTATTGGTCCATCTTCTATCGCTACTCCTTTCAGTAATAAACCTAGCCATTCCAATCCTTTTTTATCTGTTTCACTCACTCTCTCGACCAGTGCCGCTGTTGTCTCCTCCGGATCTCGTCGCCGGAACAAAATGCACATCGTCGCGCCGCCGAAGAGGGGCACCTCGGCTGTAGGTGAGATCCCCTCCCCTCGCGCATCCTTTGTCCATGGACGTCATGGAATCCATGGATTCAGTTGGTTTGTGTAGAATATTAGTAGCCGTGCAACTCGATCTAGTAGTGTAGAATGTGATTATACTCAGTAGAATTTGATTTAATAGTGTACAATCCGATTTTATACTTGAATTATTTTTAGTGTCGAATATGTTTTAATGTAGGATCGGATGATAGTCTTTTGTGTTGATTTTATGTTTTAGTGTAGAATTCAAGGTAGTAGTGTACAATCCGATTTTATACTTAGTGTAGAATCTTTTGTAGTGTTGAATATGTTTTATTATAGAGTCCGATGCTAATCTTTTGTGTTGATTTTATGTTTTAGGTAAAATCCAATTATACTTAGTAGAATTCGATTTACTAGTGTAGAAACTGATTTTATTAGTGTAAAAAAATTAGTGTCAAATCATCGATTGATATGCTTAATGTACGCAATCCGATTTAAATAGTGTAGAATCCAGAATGTTTTTGTGTAGAATCCAGGGATATGCTTTTTTGTAGAGTCGTTGATTTTTTTCTAGTACTATACAAATTGTTTTAACTAGTGCAGAATCCCGATCAATTAATATGCTTTTTTAGAATGGCACCACCACCATCATCGCAGCTGTGCAAGTTAAGGGGGTGTCAGCAGCCTCTGGCGATCTATTCGACATCTATTTCCAGCAGTGTTATGTTTCTGCGGCGGTAACAAACCTTCCTCTCTAACAGAATATGTACATTTTTTTTCTTTTGCAATTCCCATTATTGTTTATGGGAAAAGACTTCCTCGCGTGCGGCCGCTGCAACGCTCGATTTTTCATTGCCTGCAGCGCAACCCGGACCAATCCCCATAAATCTCTCCCCACTTCTAATTAATATATATATCCTCCCTGGTTTGACTGTGGGGCCCACCTTAATCAATCTCTCGCCCCCTGATTTAACTATGGGGCCAATGCTAATTAATCTCCCCCCGATTTTAATTGTCGCGACCTCTTCGAATGACTTGCGCCACGTGATGACTACGTCGGGGTGCCATTTGTGACCGGTCTAACAAGAACCAATGTTATTGGCCGCCATCTCATAGTATGTTACTTAAAGGTCTTCATCTCAGTGTAGAAAATTGCTTAGCGTAAAATCCGATGATATGCTTAGTGTAGAAAATTACTTAAAGGTCTTCATCTCATAGTATTTTACGCAAGAGAGGGCTCGTCTCCGCGGAGCTGGCTTCCTGGAGCTGCAGCGTTCATGTTGGCTCCTCGCGCGGAGCCGGAGAGGATCTGAACGGGGCCTAAAAAAGCGCTGCTAGAAAGAGCATACTAGAAACAAATACCTACCTTGGCTCTAAGTGGCTGGATCTTTAGCGGATCAAACCATGAGAGGTTTATGGTGGATGAATCTTTAGTTGATCAACAAACGAAATAACCTGCGAAACTAATGTTGCTTGGCATAACTGTTCTTATATGGGGAGATTGACAGTTACCCTTGTGTCTAACTGCTTTTCAGCAACGTTATCATTGATTAATTAATCTTATTATTCTCTCTCCACCCCACCCAGGGCCTGGCTACATGGTGATGGTGAGGTACAACAAAGAAATCTATGCAGGAGGTTTATTTTGAATTTCCAGTGTCTTTGAGAAGGATTAAACTTGTCTTCATTGCACCGTTACCTGGTACTAGCATGTATGATGATCTGTATGTATGTAAGCTGTTGTTGAACCAGAAGCAGCAGAAGAAGAGTTTATGGCTTTATCGACCAGCTTCTCTGCTGGTTGCTGCCTTCATGTTTGAGTGCTCCATATATGCAAGTCGAGCAATTATCAGTTCGCTGAAATTATGGTCACCACTGTACATGCTCTGTAAAATTGTTTGCTTCAATTTTTGAAACCCTTAGAGCATCTCTAGCAGACCCCTTATCGCGTGAACCTTTAAAGTGAGTATAAGAGCCAAGAAAAACGTGTTCTGAGACCTGACTGCGGCTGAACAAACCCTGCAAGGCCGAATGGTAAAACAGAATATTCTGCAAATATTGTTTTATCGTTTGGCCTTATGGGATCTGTTCGGCCAGTCCTCGAACCGAAAAAAACAAATTAGACAATTTGACTGCAATTTCGATAAATGGCTACAAATTTGAACAATTAAACATAGTTTGCGTGGAAATTAAACATAATTTTCATCCATGACCCAAAAGAACCTCTTGCAAAAGCCACCACCACCTTCATGGCCATCATCATCATCATCATCACTCTCCACCAAAGCCACCACCACCTCCATGACCATCATCATCATCACTCTCCACCACCGTCACCAAAGCCACCACCCGGCGCCACTTGCTTCTCTCCAAGATCTCCCTCCTTGCAATGTCATGTCATCCTTTGGTGATGTCATCCATGTCATTGGGGTTCATCGTCATGATCTTGTTCAACTCTTGAAGAAGCTTGGCCAAGTCCTTGTTCTCCTCGACAAGGGCTCTTCTCTCCTCAATGGCGGCCTTGCACAACCCCTCTTCCTCGAGTAATTGTCACTTTTCTTGCTTCTCTTGCGCCTTCTTGTCGGCCAACTCCTTTGCCTACAATGTCTTGGCCACCATCAACTCATTTGATTGCACCATGGTATCTATCTTATCCTGCAAGCTTGATGCTTCTGCTTCCCTCTTGATCTTGTCCTTGGCCTTTTTGTTTCCATCGGGCTTGTTCTTGTTTCTTGGGCCATCATCTTCTTCTTCATCATCATCCATCTTGGTGAGTGAACCTCTCTTCGATGTGGATTCTTTGTCAATCAACTTCCACTTCTTGTTATTTTGAAGCAATTTCCAACAACGATCTAGTGTAAATGACTTGCCATTGGAAGCTTCCATGTCCTTGTACCTTTCTTGCGCAATTTTGTCCTACAAAATGAAAACAATGTCAAAGTATGTCACATGCAACCACTCCAATGGCTACAAATCATTTGCACTACTCGGGACGTGAAAGCCTCACATAACCGGCTTCAACGGTACTACTTTGAGGTGCATTGTGGACTTGCTCCAACCAACCACTCCAATGGCTACAAATCGGCTTGATCACATCCCAAAGACCTTGGAGTGACCTACATGTGCGTGGCGTCCTTGAGGGATACTTTGCCATCATTCGGAAGAACTCTATCCTTTGCCAATACTGCTTGCCGGTTTGGTCAGTGCCGGTGCAACATCAAGAGACACAGATTCCCAAGCCTTGATCAAGACTTGATCTTTCAATTGTGTGTAGTTCTTCGATCTCGTGCACACTATTGCTTGCGCTTGGTCGAACACACCCTCCCCAATCTCCTCCACCTCATCTTCTTTCTCACCGTGACCGTCCACACCACCATCCATCTCATTGTAGCCGTAATCACCGGTCGGGGCTTGATCAATGTCGACGGCGTTGTCGTCCAACATATGCACAAACTCAACAATAGCATCATGCAAACTTGCGCTACAATTTCACTCCACAAGTCACGAACAATCGCAATGGCGAAAAGTGAAAATAACTAGAAGAAAAAAATCAAAGTTTCATACCTTGCGCCCATTCCGTCGAACACCTCGGGGGCGGTGCAGCGTCTTCGACGGGCGTCCTCGGGGAAGCGCTTGCGGTGGCGATCGAAGGAGGTGGTGGCGTGGTACTCACAGTACCTTTTTTGGCCGCCTTCTTGTGTTTCACCCCGCCACCGTGCACATCTTCACCCGCGGGATGAGGACGGCCTGGACCTGATTCGCAGCGGCTGCGGCGGCGGGCGTGCGTGCCTTCCCGACGGTGGCTGCAGGAGCACCGCTCTGGACGACGAAGTTGCCCTGGTGCTTGCGGGGATGGGCGGTGGAGGCTTGAACAGCGACGGCCACGACACGGCAGGAGATTAGATCTACTTGAGGGGTTGGCGCGTACATGACTTCCACGGTGACAGGTGGCGGCTGGGAGTTATGGGATGGCGCTACAGAGCCAGGGAAGGTGGTTCGGAGTGGGCGGAGGAAGATCAATGGCGGCGGAGGAAAGGGAGAAACATATTATGCACCAAACTCAGCAAAGCTTTTCGCCACACCTTCACTGCACCATTTTATGTTAATAAAGCAACCCAACTCAGCAAAGCTTTTCGCCACACCTTAAGAAAGAAGAAAGCTATATTTAGCGTGTTCAACATAGCAGCACTCATCCACTGCCATTACTCCCAAATGGCCACGGTAGGAGGAAGTGTGTCATTCAGTAATGAAGAGAAACATATTACTCATCAGTCACCACTCCCTAGACACAAGATCTTAAGAAGCTGCGTGAGATGGCAGTTTCTGACAGTGAAGGTTGTTGTCCCCTTTTCTGTTTACCAACCTCTGCTTAGCTACAGAGATGCAGACAGACAAAAATCGGTGGGGGTGTAAATACTCCCAAGCAACTTACAACCTTCTGGAATGTATTTCCACTGGAACAATTCATGCGAGGACAGAGTACAAACCTGGGTATACTACAAATCACAAGGTGAAACTCTACGCAACGGAACTCACATCATCTTCTCCTGGATTCGGTCTACCTTCATGATCACCGTCATCGGCATGTCTTTTGAGAAACAAAATTTTAATCTATTACGACGGCACCATGGGGCATATAAACATCAGCAGAGATGTAAAGAAGCTGAAAACTCAACCGGACGCAGCACTAATAATTAATTCAAGCAAGTCACCGGTAAATCCAGTACACACAGACCCCTTGCACAATGCAAGAACCCATTTCTGCATCTCAGTCGCCGGAACGTAATCCTAGATTACCTGCGGCCCCGCGGGGCAACCAATTTCATCAGTCAAACCAATTTGTACAATTTATTCATGGAAAAGCCGCTAAGTACTATTGAGGAAATTGTGCCAAAAGTTCAGAAACTGAATCATCTCAGCATTATTGGACAGAACCAGCATTACAAATAGAGAGCAGCTACAGGAGAACAGTTAAAAAAAAATTAACTGCTACGCCTTCAATTCTTATTGTTCGCGTATTCTCAAGTTTTTGGCTACATCTGGCATTCTGGTCTCAATAAAGGCTTACAGATTAGTGGTTCAAATAACCCCATTAGAGGAAATACTGGACATCCTAGCTTATCGAATCATTTGAAATATACCTTGTTATAATGGCATATGAGGGGTTGGTGGAGTAGGAAAAGCAGAACCGTTTCGTCTCTAGCTTATAGACATACTTCTCAGAAATATATATGAGCTAGCCAGTCGCTAACAAATCAAATTTAATTAAACTTATGCAGTAAGCCTCAAGTAAGGGGACCTGCATCATCCTACTAATAGACATGCCTTCTTCGGCCCAAAATAGATGCCATCTTTTTTTACACTCCACGATTTGACTATTTCTATACCATCTCTAATATTTAAACATGCTGCTAAAAATGCAATTCATGAGAAAAGCAATATTTATGGTAGAATCTAGTCATGCCATTTTGATCATGTGTTCAATATAAAGTGTTAAAACATCTAACGTCATAGAAAGTGGAGAACATACACTGCCCACGGAGCATAGCTACATATACCTTGGACCAGACAAGATATGTTAGTGGATAGTGGCCTATTACATTTGCAAATTAGATAGATGGTGAGAGATGCTGATCATTTAAGCAAAACGACTAACACAAAAATAATCATCAAATAAAATTGCAATAGCTGTAAGCAAAAAGATACTAATCGGTAATATAAAGTTTAAAGAAAGCATGTTCTACAAGTATATTGGCAATTATTAGTTCACTAGGCACCATAATGGTCCAAAAAAAGCAGCAATGTGAAATGGCAGTCATAAGCCCATTTAAATAAAGTATGTATTGTCAGTTATAAACTACTTGCATAAAGGAAACAACATAAAAATCACAAAAATGCCCACCCGGGGGCAGCCCTACTCGCGCTGCCACCGGGCCCTATCCCACCCCCCTCCTTTGCTTCGCCACTACTGGAGAGGACGCCGGCGAAGCCGCGCGTGCCCCAGGGATGGCAGCGGCAGGGCTCCTTGCATCGGCGCACACGTGCTGGTGGCGGGGTTCCTTGTGTCGGTGCCGCGAGATCCGGTGCGGCGTGGCTCTCCGGCGGCGTTTGGGAGCGGATCCGGGGCCGCCCAGTCCAGATCTGGCACGTGGTGGGGTGGCTTGTGGCGGCGGTGGAGTGCTCGTCGTGTCCTGCTTGTGGCCGTGGTCTGGCCTCGGTACCGCGTGGCTGTTGTTGTGCCGATGCGAAGGCAGTGTGTGGCGCGGTGGTGCCTGGTGCGTGCTGGTGTTGAGGCCGGGGTGGTCGTGACGAGTGCGCCTGCGCGGCTGGGCGGCGTAGTCTTCAGCCTGCGGTGGATGGCAAGTCGGATTTGTGGAGGAGTCGAGGGCTGGACAGCGTCCGGTGGTGCCTCGACAGCGGCTGTGGGCTGGGGCTCTTGACCCCGATTGGATCTGGGCGATGCTCGGGCCCGAGTCATGTCTGCTTGTTAGGCATGGTGGAGGTGCCGATGGTGGTGTGTGCTCGGCGTCGTGATGCTGGTGGAGGCAGTGTGTGCTCAACTTGGTGGTTCTAGCTGCTATGGCGTTGCATGGTGGTGCTGCCTCGGCAGCGGCGGCTGCCTGGGCCTCTGGTTCTGCCTGTGCTGGGCAGGTGGATCATGATGATGTGGCTTCAACGGCGAGGTGCTGTGGCGGCGACAGAGTGAACAAATTTGGACAGTGTTGCCCCATGCCGGTGTGCAATGTTTTAGGTGCACGGCGATACAGATGAAAGTCCTTCATGGCTCCGACCGATGCCAGTGGGGACGGCGACCGTGCGTGTCGTTCCTCTCCTTGGAGGCGTCATTGTGGTGCGTCGGCACCTCGTTCTCTCCCATTTGGTGTTGGTGTCTTTGTGCTCGCCGCTGTTCTGGCTTGGTCTTCAGGGGCACTATGCACGCCGTTTCGGGTGAGTCCAAGATGACGGTGTTTTCGGGGCTATCCGAGTCCCGCCACCCACTTGTCGACTCTTTTAGGCGCTCAAGGGTAGTTGGTGCGTTGGCAACGATAGTTCTTTGGAGTTGTTGTCCTTGGAGGTGACCGGTGTTGGTGGAGACACGGCTATGTTTGGTCTAGTTAGAACGAGCTCTTTTACGTTGAGGTTGTCTTTTGTGCATTTGTATCGGAGTTCGTCTTGCTTCGCACCCGGATGTGGTGGAAGCTTTTTCTTGTATTTTACCCTTTGCCTTCTATAAAGCTAAGGCACACAATTTGCATGCTCTCGAAAAAAAATCAAATGCAGAACGTGAAAGAGTATGCATTTCATTATGCTATCATTTAACATATGCACGAAAGGGGGAAGGGTCCTAAATCATCAGTTCATCTGAGGGGCTAGAGGGAGAAGAAACTGCACTAACAGAAGGAACAAGGTGAGTATTAAGGTGGTAACTGAAAGGAAGGCAGCTAGAGGAACCGGTGTTGATGGAAAATGCAGCCTGCCATGAAAGCGTGATAGGAGGTGGCCAGGAGGGAAACAGCTAAGCAAAGAATGGTTGGAAAAAAAATCTTATTTTTTTGAAAGCTAAAAAAATAATAGTATTATTCCTCTTTTTTAATTTGGTACTTAAGAAATGACAGTAAAAAGATGAGCAATATATTAAAAGAACAGTTCATACACCTCAGCATACATGTGTAAGATATGTTTACCTGCTTAACCAGTACATCACAACAGCATATCTATCCAGACTTATGTATTCTGCAAAAGATCAGCCCCATCATGTCCACCACCAATGTCTGCTTCTGCAAGCATAAGAAGTCATCAAGTCAAACAACCAATGACATTCCAATAAAAAGCCAAATAGATATAAGGAAGCATCAACAAGATGTTCAGATAAACTCACAGCTGTAGTTTGAAAAAAAAAACAGTTCTATAGAAGATTAGGAATAGATAAACAAAACTAAGCGTCACAAACGTGATGAATATTCCGAAAACAGAATAAGCTGATTATTATCTTAAAAATGAAGAAGATCCACACTCAGACTATTAGCTGGTCAGAGGAGACAAGTCATTCAGAATTATTAAGGTCATTCCACGCCACATCGGAATTAATAAATAGCCATACTAATAAATCCTAGCAACAGAAGTGATCAAGACCATTCCAATTTAGATCATCTTCAAATAAATTTAGCTTGAAAATAATTCATAATAAAAAACCTAGCAATAAAAGTGATCAAAACTATTCAGGTTTAGGTCATCTTCAAGTAAATTTAACCTGAAAAATGATACGATCTCATGTTTTCCCTGGTACAAATGGATTTGGTACTCACGGCAGGGACTCTCCTTAAAGTGATAAAATGAATAAATATTCTTCAATTTCAAACAAATTCAACATTATGGACTTAATTTAGTATCAAGATTAACATGGATAATAAATATCCAGTGAAGGAAATAGAATGAGCTTTTAGCTTCCAACTGTACCAATCGAACCACGCTTCAGCAATTGTCGAATCAATCATTTGAACTGTACCGGTTGAGCTACCTATTTGACATTTCAGTAATTCAGCTGGTTCAAGCAAGTTCCTCTAGTAGTTCTCTTCAACCTCCAATTCTCACGTACCTTATCTTGAGAGAAAACTGCGGTGAAGCTATACACTAAAACTACCACTATACAATTCTTGCATATGTTAATAGGCATAGAATAGTGAAACATAGTTCACTATTAAAGAAAGCATTTGCCAATCTTGGTGTTCACTGTTCTATTGTATAAATATTCATACAATAAACTCAATAGACAGTTTGCTTGTAGCTCTGAGTTGAACCACAAGAATTACAGAAATGAAGCTGGCAGTAGACCAATTGTAGCCCACCGCCTGGCTACAGAGCATAAAATAAATAAGATACCACTAACAATAAAAAAATCTAGATCATAATAATTCATTAAAATGGCAGCACACAAGAATCAGAACAGGAATATTACAGAAACAAAATCACTTAATGAACTTAATAAAGACAGCTTGTTAGTAACAGACGCACCTCCGAGTACATTAAGGGCGTGCATAATTTTCTCAAAGTGGCTGAGGCAAACAAGCATAATGGTTTTATGTGTTGTTCATGCCCTATATATGGGAATACGAAGTCTTACTCAGACCGAAAAATCCTTCACAGCCACCTGCTTTATAAGGGTTTCGTGCCACACTATAATGTTTGTACCAAGCACGGAGAAAGAGGAGTTATAATGGAAGACAACGAAGAAGAAGAGGATGATGACAACTATGTGCCCCCTGAATACGGTGATGCTGCAACGGGGGAAGCTGAAGATCAAGAGGAACCAGACGGTTTGCCTGATGATGATCTTTGCCGGGTCATTGTTTATGCAAAGAGACAATGCGAAAATGAAAAGGATAAGCTGAAGTTCGATCGCATGTTAGAGGATGACAAAAAGGGTCCCCAATTGCGAAGATGGTAACACAAAGCTCGGTACCACACTGGAATTGCTGCAGTGGAAGGCAGAGAATGGTGTACCTGACAAAGATTTGAGAAGCTACTCAAAATATTGAAGAAGAAGTTTCCAAAGGATAACGAATTGCCCGACAATACGTACGCAACAAAGAAGGTTGTATGCCCTATAGGATTGGAGGTGCAGAAGATACATGCATACCCTAATGACTGCATCCTCTACCGCGGTGCGTACGAGGATTTGAACGCATGCCCGGTATGCGGTGCATTGCGGTATAAGATCAGACGAGATGACCCTGGTGATGTTGACGGCGAGCGCCGCAGGAAGAGGGTTCCTGCCAAGGTGATGTGGTATGCTCCTATAATACCACGGTTGAAACGTCTGTTTAGAAACAAAGAACAATGCAAGTTGATGCGATGGCACAAAGAGGACCGTAAGAAAGACGGGAAGTTGAGAGCACCTGCTGACGGGTCATAGTGGAGAAAAATCGAGAGAAAGTGGGGGACTTTGCAGGTGAGGCGAGGAACGTATGGTTTGGTTTAAGCGCGGATGGCATTAATACTTTTGGGGAGCAGAGCAGCAAACATAGCACCTGCCCATGACTCTATGTATCTATAACCTTCCTCCTTGGTTGTGCATGAAGCGGAAATTCATTATGATGCCAGTTCTCATCCAAGGCCCTAAGCAACCCAGCAACGACATTGATGTGTACCTAAGGCCATTAGTTGAAGAACTTTTACAGCTATGGAATGGAAACGGTGTATGTGTGTGGATGAGCACAAACAACAGGAATTTGACCTACATGCATTGCTGTTTGTGACCATCAATGATTGGCCTTCTCTAAGTAACCTTTCAGGACAGACACACAAGGGATACCACGCATGCACGCACTTTTTAGATGACACCCAAAGTATATACTTGGACAAATGCAGGAAGAATGTGTACCTGGGGCATCATCGATTTCTCTCGACCAACCATCAATGTCGAAAGAAAGGCAAGCATTTCAAAGGCGTGGCCGATCACCGGGAGAAGCCCGTCGTCCGTACTGGTGATCACATACTTGCTATGGTCAATGATTTACAAATAATCTTTGGAAAGGGTCCCGGCGGACTATCTGTTCCGAATGACGCTGAGGGACGCGCACCCATGTGGAAGAAGAAATCTATATTTTGGGACCTACCCTATTGGAAAGACCTAGAGGTCCGCTCTACAATCGACGTGATGCACGTGACGAAGAATCTTTGCATGAACCTGCTAGGCTTCTTGGGCGTGTATGGGAAGACAAAAGATACACTGGAGGCATGGGAGGACCAGCAACGTGTGCACGAAAAAGACGGCAATGCCTCCAAAGTAGTATGAAGGTCCTGCCAGCTACCCTCTTACCAAAGAAGAGAAGGAAATCTTCTTTGAGTGCCTTCTCAGTATGAAGGTCCCGTCTGGCTTCTCGTCCAATGTAAAGGGAATAATAAATATCCCAGAGAAAAAGTTCCAGAACCTAAAGTCTCATGACTGCCACGTGATTATGATGCAACTGCTCACTACAAAAAAATACACGTGTTTGTCACAGTAGGCCACGTTTTCTGTCATGCATGTACATCCATGACAATTTTATGACAGAATCAAGATAGTCATACCTGTGCTGTCGTAGAAGTGTTCCATGACATTACCAAAATTATCATCATGGAAGTGTCCACTTCCATGACGATAAATCGCGCGTCACAGAAGTGCTTTCGTCAAGGGTGACAGACACGTGGCATCCACCGTAATGGAACGCCGTTAAGCTATCGGGTCCGGTTTTGGATCCGATAACCCGTTAACAGCCCGGACCAATGGGGATTTTCCACGTGTAAAATCATCATTGGCCGGAGGAAACACGTGTTGCCTCACCGTTGGGACATATGTCATCCACTGATTGGACAGGAGGCGCCTATGATAGGTCGACACGTGGCACGGCCCAACAGTGGCCCATTCCGGTGAAAAAGGCCGGCCCAGTAAAAAATAGCAGGCCGACCCATATAAGGCCTACTTGTGTCAGGTCCATTTAAGCCCACGGCCCATACGAGATGTGCCAATTCGGCCCGTCAACGGCCCATTAAAGATTTGACACCATTGCAGCCCATCGTCAGTTCGAGCCTGTTAACAGCCCGCTATATATTTGGGCTCAATATCGGCCTGATGAGATTTCGGCCTGTTAACGGCCCATTCAGTGGATGGGCCAATTTTCACGATGTACATCTTTCGGCCTTTTAGCGACCTGTTTAAATGTTGGGCTAATTTCCGGCCCGGTGTGTCTTTCAGCCTGTTGACGGCCCATAAATCAGTTGGGCCATTTGTAGTCGGACCTGAGTTTCAGCCTTTTAGCGACCCATTTAAGTGTTGGGCCAATTTTCGGCCTGGTGTGTCTTTCAGCCTGGTGACGGCCCATATATCTGTTGGGCCATTTGTAGTCGGACCTGAGTTTTGGCCTTTTAGCGACCCATATAAGTGTTGGGCCAACTCCCGGCCCTGTGTGCCTTTCAGCCTGTTAACGGACCATAAATGAGTTGGGCCATTTGTAGTCGGACCTGAGTTTTGGCCTTTTAACGGCCCATGCCCTTCATGGTCCAATACCAGCCCGGTTTCTCTTTCGGCCTGCTAAAGGCCCACAACACAGTTGGGCCATTTACAATACGACCTGACTTTCAGCCTCTTAGCGGCCCATGCTCTTCATGGTCCTGTACAAGCCCGCTGTCTCTTTTGGCCTGCTAAAGGCCCACGGTATAGTTGGGCCATATGTAGCCCGAACTTAGTAACAGCCTGTTAACGGCCCGTGAATCAATTGGGCCCACCTGTTGCCCGCTTCAATGTCAGCCTGTTAATGACCGGGGAGTTAAGAGGGCCGACCATTAACTTTTGGCCTGGTAACGGCCCATTAACTTAATGGGCCCACTAAAGTTCGTACATGTCTTTAGGCCAAATTAGATAATTTGAGCCCATTACGACGAGCAATTATGCACAGGACCAAAACCGATCAAGCAAAGGTACGGCATACAGGGAAAAACGTTGCACATCCAGCATATATTACAGGAAATTACATCCACTTTGCAATCAAAGATGATGCCAGTGCAAATAAATGAACAGAACCTAACGATCTACAACATCACAATCTGCAACCTCAGCACGGATGACGCCCATAAGCATGTGGGCAAGTTCTTGCTGCTTTGCTACACTGTCTCTGAAAACATTGATCAGTTGTTGTGTCGCACGACTCTGCACCTCTGATTCCTCCACCATTTCCATCATTCCTTCAGCCATTAATTGGTTCACAAACATACATTTTTTCCGTTGCATTCGAGACAGAGGATACTGAACAGATTCAGATGGCGATTTTGGCAGGCTTGTATTATTGATAGTGGAGAGTGTCTCGACCACTGCATCATAACATAAATTAGGAGGGGAACCAAACAGATTAATCATGAGTTATTGGCATATTACCTGGCCTAGATTTATTGGAAAGAAACAATGGGGTTGCCTTGCTGTTTTCAGAGTTTGTCTTCTTATCTTCAGCAGCCTGCACCAAATTAAGACACTAGCATTGCTATCATTGGCCAAGTCAGATAATAGGAAAGCAACATTGGCACAATGAACGTTCGGGCAACTAGCCAACACCAAATTAACACAATATGGCATAGCTATCATCAACCAGGTAAGCTAATACGAAAGCAACATTGACACAATGAATGAATGGGTAACCAGAGCAGCACTACAATTCAGTAATGTGCATGATATGAGATAGTACACTCATGCAGCTCAGTATGCAAACTACCAGGCAGTTTTCTTTACAAAAATCAATATTGGTGCCTTTAACATTTTGCTACAACTAATTTTAGATCAGATAAAAGTTGGATTCATGCCGATTAACAAAATACATGCTGATGTAAAAATATAGTGATATAGAACAGGTACTTACATCATCATTGGAGCACAGAGAATTCCTGCAAGATATTTTCCTCGAATACAATCCCAATGAAGGAAGTCTTCTATCATTTAACCTTATTTTCTAAAAGAGAGATGGGTAAGAAACATGTAGAAAATATGATCAGAATGCTATAAAATTTCATGATGCGAGGATACGCACACGCTTCTTAGAATGGAGTTGACATTCTTTTGCTGGACTGGAGCGGACTAGTTCTTTGGCCACTGGAATCTGCTTATTATCAGTGGGAGTTGGATTTCTCTGTGCTGGAGCAGTATCTATGAAAAATGGAGTTGGTTTATTATCTCCTGGCATTTGGATCTTTTGCAAAGACCTGGTTTGTAACCCTTCAGATTCTAACATAGCCGTCTTCCCCTTGCATGCCTTATATAGAAGAATGGTGCTTCAATTATAAAACATGCTACAACAGAGATGGAATAGGTACTGAAGAATAGAAAGGCATGACATATTGACATGTATTCCCTTCATCCGGAAATAAATGGATGGGTCTAGGCGTATTTCAGTTCTAGATACATCCAGTTTTATCCATTTCTGCGACATGTAATTCGGACGGAGGGAGTATGATGTATGAGCTAGGGATACGACAGGACAACACGGTAAAAGAAAACACTGAAAACCCACTGCAGAACCAAAGTAATCAAACCCACTGATATGAGATAGTACACTCATGCAGCTTAGGATGCAAAACTACCAGGCAGTTTTCCTTACAAAAATCAACATTGTGGCCTTTAATCATACATTTTGCTACAACTAAATTTAGATCAGATAAAGGTTGGATTCACGTCGATTAACAAAATACATGCTGCTGTAAAAATATAGTGATATACAACAGGTACTTATATCCGCATTGGAGTACAGAGAATTCCTGCAAGAATCTTTCCTCACGGACGATACCAGTGCAGAAATTCTTCTATCTGTTAAGATTATTTTCTAAAAGAGAGATGGGTAAGAAACATGTAGAAAATATGATCAGCATGCTATAAAATTTCATGATGCAAGGATACGCACACGCTTCTTAGAATGGAGTTGACATATTTTTGCTGGACTGGAGCGGACTAGTTCTTTGGCCACTGGAATCTGCTTATTATCAGTAGGAGTTGGGTTTCTCTGTGCTGGAGCAGTATCTATAAAAACTGGAGTTGGTTTATTATCTCCTGGCATTTGGATCTCTTGCAATGACCTGGTTTGTAACCCTTCAGATTCTAACATAGTCGTCTTCCCCTTGCATGCCTTGTATAGAAGAATGGTGCTTCAATTATAAAACATGCTACAACAGAGAGAGGGAATAGGTACTGAAGAATAGAAAGGCATGACATATTGACATGTATTTCCTCCATCCAGAAAAAATGGATGGGTCTAGGCGTATTTCAGTTCTAGATACATCCAGTTTTATCCATTTTTGCGACATGTAATTCAGACGGAGGGAGTATGATGTATGAGCTAGGGATACGACAGGACAACATAGTAAAAGAAAACACTGAAAACCCACTGCAGAACCAAAGTAATCAAACCCACTGATATGAGATAGTACACTCATGCAGCTTAGGATGCAAAACTACCAGGCAGTTTTCCTTACAAAAATCAACATTGTGGCCTTTAATCATACATTTTGCTACAACTAAATTTAGATCAGATAATGGTTGGATTCACGTCGATTAACAAAATACATGCTGCTGTAAATATATAGTGATATACAACAGGTACTTACATCCGCATTGGAGTACAGAGAATTCCTGCAAGAATCTTTCCTCACGGACGATACCAGTGCAGAAATTCTTCTATCTGTTAAGATTATTTTCTAAAAGAGAGATGGGTAAGAAACATGTAGAAAATATGATCAGCATGCTATAAAATTTCATGATGCAAGGATACGCACACGCTTCTTAGAATGGAGTTGACATATTTTTGCTGGACTGGAGCGGACTAGTTCTTTGGCCACTGGAATCTGCTTATTATTAGTAGGAGTTGGGTTTCTCTGTGCTGGAGCAGTATCTATAAAAACTGGAGTTGGTTTATTATCTCCTGGCGTTTGGATCTTTTGCAAAGACCTGGTTTGTAACCCTTCAGATTCTAACATAGTCGTCTTCCCCTTGCATGCCTTGTATAGAAGAATGGTGCTTCAATTATAAAACATGCTACAACAGAGAGATGGAATAGGTACTGAAGAATAGAAAGGCATGACATATTGACATGTATTTCCTCCATCCAGAAAAAAAATGGATGGGTCTAGGCGTATTTCAGTTCTAGATACATCCTTTTTTATCCATTTCGGCAACATGTAATCCAAACGGAGGGAGTATGGTGTAAGAGCTAGGGATATGACAGGACAACACAGTAAAAAACACTAGTTGAATGTAAAACTGTATGCTAGTGGAATACGTACAGAAAAAACTAAGGCAACATACACGTGTATGATTGGGAAACTAAGATGGCATTGCAAGAGAGCACTAGAACAACACTTCAATGTAAAAAAACATGGTATGGTAGACAGATGAAGTACAGACTGATGAATAACAATGCATAAGATATTCAAAAGCATGATGTCCAAATTAAGCAGATGGCATTGCGATAGAATAGAATGACAATACTTGAATTTGAAAACATGTTATCATGAATGGAATAGGTACTGAAAAACAGGAAGGCATGACATATTTACATGCATGATCAGTATGCTAAGCACATGGCATTGCAACAGAGTAGATACACTCCAGGACATTATATGCATGTTGTACCCATATCACGGGCCAAGTTAGAGCAAGGACCTTGTGGGGTGAAGAGGATTCAACATCTTTCTGCAAGTCTTCTGAAGAACTGCCTTTACATGTTCCATCATATTGGGTATCATTGACATCAAGTTTATTGGCCTTTACATTGCTCCGTGAGGTTCTTGTGGATATATCAGTGTGTGCAATTATATCTAACATGCATAGAAGACAACTAGTAGTTAGATTTATGTAATGAGTGACTGTAGGAAACGACATAAATATTAGGACTGGGGTTAACTAGCAGCAACAGGTCTCAAAAACTAAAGGGAGAACACAGATGAAAGCTACAGAATATGTATCGTTTGTACTCGAGATTAACTAGATGGCACACAAAAGTATTAAAGAACAACATAGGTAATACTAGAAGTGGTATAATACTATAATCACCAGCCTGTGGGATAGCATTGGCTGATGGATGACAACTATGGAACAGCGTTACCTAAAGAACAAGTATCTTAGTTGAACTATGGAACATTGTTAACTCCTGAACAAGACCCGTAAGAGATCAGCATGAATATACAGTGAAATGTGATAATCTATTTTCCATGCTTAGATGAATAACAAAGCCATTAATGTTGCACACAAGTAAGATGAGGGTACAACCTATCTGGCCGCAATCAATAGGAGTGAGCATCATGTGCTGACTTGTCGATGGCCCTGCAGTTGTTGTGGCTGTCCATGTCGGGCACGCGCACTCGATGCAGGGAACTGTTGAGTGGGGACTATAGCTCCCTTCTGGTGTATGCTTCCCTTGTTGGAGCAGCTGCGGTGAGTCAGAAGACGGTGTGGCTGAAGATGCAGATAACGCATAATGTTAAGAACGACACATCTCTTTGATCTGAAGAAATACACTAAGAGATCAACAACAAGGTACGAGAGTGGTCACACGTCTGTTGGCTGAAGACTAAATTGGGGTCACATGATTTTATTTTATTTTGGTACTGTCCGATCTACGCCGGATGGCTTGATGGCCGTCTTGTGCCTCCCGGCTGACACTGTTAGGAATCTTCCCCGAATAGCCAGCGACCAATGGCAGAGCAGCTTGCCTCCGCCGTCCGTGGCCCTGGCCAAAACCCCGCTCCCCGCCCCACCACACTGCCGTGGTTGCGCCGCCCCCGGGCCAATCCACAAAGACTCCCCGTCATCCAGATCCGGCGGCGGCAGTACCTTGAACCCACGCAACTCTAAGATAGCCATCTAAGCGCTGCTTCCGCGGCGAACTTGCGGCCCCGCATCCTTACATTAGACACCAGCCAACCGGCAGCCTAGGAGCTCCGCCGCCTCGAGGGGTGCTGCTTCCCATTGGGAATCGATTGGCCCAGAATAAAAATTCAGACAACTGACGCCTAAATAAAGTGATTTGAGATGAGGGTGCGACCTATCTGGCGGCATGGTGAAGTAGGCAGGTCCAGCTGCCGAGTCGGTGAGGCCAACGCGGTTGCGGTGGCCACCGGCGGCAGGGAAACAGTGATGTCGCGACGGTCGACGGCTACGGGGAAGCAGCGCCGGGACTTTGGATAGATCCGAAGTTGGAGCCGCTCCGGCGCCGTGAACAATGGCGGGGGTGAATGAGCTCCGGTACGGTTCAGGCGGCCGTCATCGAGGCAGCTCCAGCAGCACGGAGTAAGAGGCACTCGACCCAGTGCACGACGGCAAATGGACAGCGTCTCTGGCATTAGGGAGGAGGGCGGCTGTGAAATTGGTGCAGTGGGGGGCGCCATTGAGGAGGGGCTGAGGTTTCGCGGCTCGGGAGAAGGGAGCTTCCGGGGAGAAGGTGATTTGGCGCCCACGAGGTATGAATGGGGGGGGGAATTGGGAGGGGAGTGCACTACTAGGAAAAGGGCTATAGATGGAATGGCCACTAATGGCGCACCAGACATGTGGTGCGCCATTGCTATGTAGCAGTGGCGCACCATGTGCTGGTGCGCCATTAGTGTGAAATACACACGGTGCGCCATTAGTAACAATTTTTTTTATTTTTCCAGACATACTAATGGCGCACCAGGGCACAGTGCGCCATTACTAGTTCTAACTAGTAATGGCGCACCAGCCACATAGTGCGCCACTACAATTTTTTTTTACTTTTTTTGCAAAACTACTAATGGCGCACCTGGGGCAGTGCGCAATTACTAGTTTAAGCTAGTAATGGCGCACTGCTCCCTGGTGCGCCATTAGTGTCTTTTTTTTGCAAAACTACTAATGGCGCACCACCAGCAGGTGCGCCATTAGTAACCAGGGTTACTAATGGCGCATTAGGTGGTGGTGCGCCATTAGTAACCTGGGACGAGCTAGATATTTTGGACAGCCACACCTACCCACTCACTTTCCCCACTTCATTCTCTCCTCCTCCTCCAAGCTTGTCTCGGCTGCCTCCTCCTCCTCACCTCATTTGCACCATAAATTCATCCAAATTACGTGGTTAAACCCCTTTTTTTGATAGGTAAGTAAGGGGGAAGCTATCTTTATGTTGTTCTCCCTCCAACAACGTGCACATGCACTTTTTATGTCCTAGCTAGATCTATGTATGTTTGTGGTGTTGCATATGTTTGTGGTGTTGCATATATGTTTGTGTTTGCAGGTACCGGTATTTGAAATGCGATAGTTGCCAATATTTTGCCGGAATGTTGATTCATTTCCGTTTCGGCGAGAATTTTGGCACTATGCATTCTTTTTGGTCCTATTTTTAGGGAAAGTCATTCCAAATTTTTTCTTGGTTCTAAAATATCGTTTTGCTCTACCCCGCAGGCGACCATGGTCCGCACGATGACCGAAGGCATCGTGAATAGGTTTTTGAGCTCCACGAAGGCCGAGATGCTTGAAAAGAACGAGACGGAGATAACATGTCCGTGTCGAAGATGCAAGCTGAAGAGCCTTATTGCGGACCCGGATTCCGTGCAGGTGCAGGACCACCTGCTCTTGCGTGGTTTCATGGATGGCTATCGGTGGCAAGGTGATGAAGATGACTATGAAGTCGTCCATGGGGGTCGGGCAAGAAATGAGGATGGGAAGCAAGACAACCACCGCGGCTCGGGCGGGCGAGAAGACGAAGAATCTCCAGGACATGATCACGACGGTGATGCTGTACACAGTCATCATGTAGAAGATGCCGGACATGATGATGAGGAAGATACGGGAGCAGACGAAGGGCATGATCATGAAGATGAAGATGCCGGCGGAGCAGACGACGATGGACCATCGATGGGCTGGGTGCAGGACCCTCATATTCAAGAGCTGCTTCTCAAGCAGACGGATAACGCAAGAGCTGCCGCCTGAGAGAAAGCCAAGCTGGATCAACTGGAGATAGACGCGGTTACTCCATTGTATGAAGAATGCAGGCCCGAGGATACCCGCCTGAAAGTAACGCTCATGGCTCTGAAGATGAAGGTAAAGCACAAAATGACCGACGCATGCTTCGACGAGAACATGTCATTCTGGCACGAACGTCTTCCCAAGGGGAACAAGTGCCCGACCAGTTTCGAGGAGGCAAAGAAAATCGTGTGTCCTCTGGATTTACCGCACGTGAAATACCATGTGTGCATGAACAATTGCATCACTTATCGAGACGAGCACGCGGAGTCTACCATATGTCCAGTGTGCGGCTTCACTCGATACAAGAAGAGGAAGAAAGCTCCTCGAAAAGTGGTGTGGTACTTTCCGATCACTCCTCGTCTGCAGCGGTATTTCACGGACCCTAAGGTAGCAAAGCTCCTGCGTTGGCACGCGGATAGGGAGGAGAAGAAGCGAGAAGATGACGCAAATGATCCGGAGATAAATAAAAAAGACAAGATGCCGAGTCACCCTAAGGATGGGAGCCAGTGGCAAGCGTTGAACTTCGAACACCCAGAATTTGGGAACGATCCAAGGAACATCGTGCTGGGCGCGAGCACCGATGGAGTCAATCCGTTTGGCAGCCAGAGAAGCACACATAGCACCTGGCCTGTGTTTGTGTGGATGTACAACCTTCCCCCTGGTTGTGCATGAAGAGGAAGTACATTCACATGAGTATGCTAATTGAAGGGCCGAAACAACCAGGGAACGACATCAATCTGTATCTGGGGCTGCTGAAAGAGGAGCTAGACACGCTGTGGAAAACGCCAGCCAATACGTGGGACGCCGCAGAGAAAGAATATTTCCCTATGAGAGCCGCACTGCTCACGACGGTGCACGACTATCTCGGTTTCGGATATCTCGCGGGGCAGGTGGTCCACGGATTTTCTGGATGCGTCAGGTGCATGGATGACACAACGTATCGCCAGCTAGATAGAGATCCCGGGTCTTCGAAAACCGTGTTCATGGGACATCGAAGGTGGCTTCGCGATGATGACCCGTGGAGGAAACGCAAGGATCTGTTCGATGGTGAAACCGAACCCCGAAGACGCCCGCGTACAAGGAGCGGCGAGGAAATAGACGAGCTGTTGAAAAATTGGAAAGATTGCCCACTGCCGGGAAAGAAGCAAAAGGCGCCAGAGCCGGGAAAGAAGCGAAAGGCGCCAGAGCCACTGCTGAAGGTATGGAAAACGAGGTATGTTTTCTGGGACTTGCCGTACTGGAAGATCCACCATGTGCCTCACAGCCTTGATGTCATGCATATCACGAAGAACGTGTGCGAGAGTCTGCTTGTTACCCTGCTCAACATGCCAGAGAGGACCAAAGATGGGCCGAAAGCAAGGGCAGACTTGAAATCAATGGGCATCAGGGAGGAGCTTCACGCTAATGATGATGATGATGATGATGAGGCGAAGCAGGACACGGAAAGTCGTCGCAAAGGCAAAAAGGCCAAGAAGACCGGAAATGACTTCCCTCCCGCGTGCTTCACTCTAAGTCAGGAGGAGATCGATCAGTTTTTCACCTGCCTCGTAGGAGTAAAACTTCCTTACGGTTACGCAGGGAAGATAAGCAGATACCTAGACTCAGTGAAGCAGAAGTTCAGCGGGATGAAGTCTCACGACTGTCACGTGCTGATGACGCAGATACTTCCAGTTGCAATCCGTGGGATCATGGACGCGCACGTCCGTGAAACGCTATTTGGCCTATGCAACTTTTTCGACGTCATCTCTCGGAAGTCGGTTGGTGTGAGGCAACTCAGAAGGCTACAGGAAGAGATCGTGGTGATACTATGCGAGCTTGAGATGTACTTCCCTCCCGCATTCTTCGACGTTATGGTGCATCTGCTGGTCCATATCGTGGAGGATATCATCCAACTCGGGCCAACGTTCCTGCACAGCATGATGCCATTTGAAAGGATGAATGGTGTCATCAAAGGATACGTTCGCAACATGTCACGTCCAGAGGGAAGCATAGCCAGGGGCTTTCTAACCGAAGAGTGCATCTCCTACTGCACGAATTATCTAGGCATCGAGAACCCCGTTGGTCTGCCCGTCAACAGGCACGTCGGCAGGCTCGCTGGATGGGGTCACCGTGAGGGTCGCCGTGAAATGCATGTCGACTTCGATGGTCGACTCGCCGACTTTGAAAGAGCAAACCTAGTCGCGCTACAACACATAGACGTGGTCGATCCTTGGGTGGTAGAGCACAAAACGTTTATTGAGAAGACGTACAATGACCGAGGCCAACAGAGGACGGACGGAGATATAATCAAAGAGCACAACTCATGTTTCACGCGTTGGTTCAAGCAGAAGCTTCTGTCGTACCCTCTACATGAGGATTCTTCCGCGGAAGAACAACTCATATTCGCCTTGTCACAGGGCGCCGAGCACAATCTGATGACGTATGAGGCGTACGATATCAACGGCTACACATTCTACACCGAGGACAAGGACATGAAGAGCGATGGTTATCAGAACTCCGGGGTAACGATGGAATCCTACACCGGTAACGACAAGGACAGATACTACGGAAGGATCGAGGAGATCTGGGAGCTGAGCTACCCTAGAGAGAAGGTCCCGATGTTCCGTGTCAGATGGGCCAAGAGCGTCATAAAAGAAGACCGGTATTTCACCACCATGGTTATACCCGAAGCCAAATCCAAGACCGCAGGCGCGAACGTCACCGCGAAAAATGAGCCATGGGTACTGGCTTCCCAAGTGACCAATGCTTCTTCATTACCGACCCATCAAAGCCCAGTCGTGTTGTCGTGAGGAGAGGCAAAAGGAAGATCATCGGAATGGATGGAGTCGCCAATGAGCAAGACTTCGACAAGTACGGTGACCCGAAGATGGAACATGACGACGATGAAGTATCAGCATACACCACAAGAAGAAGCAGGACCACCCTACCTAAAGGACATCCGTTCAAGAGAAGAACTCCATTTACGAAAAATAAGGGCAAGAAGATTGTGAATAGATAGCTAGCTAAGATCGATTATATTTAAATTGTAGTCTTCATTTCTCGATTGTATTGCATGGGCACTTTTTGAACTCATGAATGTTTTTAAATTTCATGTACACTCGATCTCGATCCCCCTCCATCTCGATCGCTATCCCACCTCGCCAGATCCAGTCCCCCTCTCCGGCGAGCACCCCCCGCACCATCTCCCCCGCTCCACGGGCTGCCGCCGCTGACCCCCCGCATCCTCCCCCACTCCACGCCGCCGACAACCCACCGCACCCTCCCCCGCTCCACCGCCGCCGAGCACCCCCCGCACCCTCCCCGGCCCGCTCCACCGTCACAAATGAATGCAACTGAAATTGCAAAAAAAACAAACTTGATTATATTTTCAAATAACAAATTTGATGATATTTTCAAATAATAAATTTGATGATATTTTCAAATAATAAATTTGATGATATTTTAAAAAAATTATTACTGTTTTTATTAAAAAATATTACTGTTATGATTTAAACAAGTTTGAACATATTTAAACACAAATAAATATCAAACAGCATTTTAAATGCATAAAAACAAAAATTGGGGAGCCTGGGAATCGAACCCAGGACCTCCTAGTGTGTGTACTGCGTGCTGACCAGTCGCGCTAGTGGGCGTGTTCTAATGGAGATAGGGTTAGGTGGAATATAACCTGACCAGTCGGGCTAGTAATTTCTAATGGCGCACAAGGGTGAGGTGCACCATTGCTATCGTCGTACTTATGGCACACTTGGGGAGGTGCGCCATTAGATAGACATCCCGCACTCCACCTATTCCCCTCACACTGTACTCCCTCCCTCCCTCGCCAGATCCCCCACTCGACCCCAACCGTACGCTGCCGCCCCCTTGCTCCGCCCCCTCCGTCCGCCGCGCCTGCACGCCGTCGGCGACGCCGCCGCCGCTGTGGTCTTGCGCTGCCCCGACGCCGCCGCCCCGACCCCCGCGGGACTCCACCCCCGCCGCCCCGCGCCCCCCGAACGAGATCGGCCGAGCGCTCCTCTCCTCTCCTCCTCCCTCCGACGAGCGAGGGCCTCCTCCGGCCCCTGCAGCAGCCGGCGAGCGCAGCCCCGACGTGCCCACACCCCGCCTGCCCCTGCCGTCCTCCGCCACCGGTCACCTCCGCAGCAGCCGGCGAGCCAAGGACGATGCCGTGACCCTCGCCGCCACCTCCCGCCGTCTCTTCCTGCGCGTGGCCAGCGGCTACTCTCCTTCAACCACGGCCTGGGGTGAGCCTCTCTTCCTTGCCTCTATGCTTCTTGTCCATGTCGCTATTCCCTGTTCCTCTCTTGTTCATGCTGCTAGTTACACGGATCAATGGATGTTAGATAGATGTACGTATGTTGATGTTAGTTAGGTATATGATGCTTGATGGATGGATGAGTTGTGCTAGTTGCTTGCTAGATGGATGGATAGTAGTTTGGTTCTGTTTTTGCTGCTGTTTGGTTCTGAAGATGAGTAGCAAGTATAGTAGGAAGATGATGCATAGTAGTTTTATGTTGTTGTAGTAGTTGTAGTTGTAGATACAGTAGCAGTATCATGTGCTACTGTAACAAGTGTCATGTTGTTGTATTAGATACAGTAGTAGTATCATGTGCTGCTGAAGATGAGTAGTTGTAGGAAGATGATGCCCTAATGGAAGTGACATGAGTATTTGGCCTGCCCATCATGTTTGTTGGTTGTTTGCTGTCATGTTGTTATTACTTCCATTAGGGCATCTGTTGGTTCATTAATCTTAAGCCCATTATTCCATGGAATAGCTGAACTATAATACTATTATTCATTTATGATAGTTTGTGAGATACAGAAATAGATAAATTTAAGTTTGTAATGGCTAACAGCCAGACATGTGAATCTGTTCTTGATACTCCTTTTCCCTTTTCTTAGAATCATCATATACAAATTAGAACCTTTCTAACATGTGCATATTTCAGGTTTCCGAGGAGGTAAAGGAAGTGAAGTCCAGACAGTGCAGCAGCAGCAACACCTCCAAGGTGAGAAATATGTTCCTATTTATCTTTTTTTGCTCAAGTTCTTCAGTACATCATATAATATAGAGAAGTGCAGATCAAGTGGTGCAATCATATACATCTGGCCACTTAAGTCATCCTTCCCTTTAAGCAGAGTGATGCCTTTCGATGTCACACAATAATGTTTGTTGCAAGAACATTCTGCTCGTAGTGTTCGTTTGTTTACAAAGATCCTGCTTATATATACTGATGATGAGTCTTGTTGAAACCTTACATATGTTGGTTCCAGCTTATTTGCTCCAATGGCACAAACTTGAGCTGCTAGCATAAAAAGTGTTGCAGGCGACAGACAGTGAGGAGCTACTGTCAAAAACTTGAGCTACTGTAAAAAATTCAGTTATGGCATCTAGAATTATGTCAGTTTTGTTTTGTAACTAGAAGACCAAAGTGTTAGGAATTCTGTCCAAATTGTAGTTTTCAGTATTCTGTCCAAACTGAAAACTGTTAAAAAGACCATGTGTTTTTTTTTTCAAAATCTGCATGTAAAACTGAAATAGTCAGTCATAAAGAATATCCTCAAGACCATGTGTTTCTTGGATTTCTGTAATGATGATGGAACATTATAAAGCATTGTACTCCAGTGTGTTTGAAGGATACAAAAAATTTAGCAACTTCTCTGATTTTATAAAGTTGTTCTTATATGGGTGAAACTTCACTTGTTTTTAGGCTAGTGCAGGGTGTTGCTTTATTGTGATGCCTTTGAATTACTTGTGATCACATTGAGAAAGACTTGCAAAGATGATGATCATCTTTTACAGAAAACAATTTCTGTAAACACGTCAGTAACTTTGCTAGTTTGCTGGGTTTTGTCTCCGACCATTGTGTCGTGATGAATTTGCAGGTACCCCGAGAGGCCCTTGAGTTTGCTGGAATGTCGATTAACTTCCATTCCGGCAAATTCGGGTACTCCATATGTCCTATTTTCAGCAAAGGTCATGCTGAAATTTTCCATGAATTTTAGCATGACTTTGCTAAAAATAGGACATATGGGGTACTTGTGACTAATGCATGGGCCGGGGTATCTTAGTACTTAGTTAAGTAGGATCAACTGCCCCGCCATTCTTGCTGCATTAAACCATAGGTGGCAATAGAGCCAAGTGATTAGGCCCAACTTAGAATTCTCCTTAGCATCGATAAACCCTAGATGATAAACCCAACATAGGTGGCAATAGAGCCAAGTGATTAGGGCCAAGTGATTAGGCCCAACCTAGGGTGCCTCGGCATCGATAAACCCTAAATGATGAAAACTTAACTTAGCATTTAGGGTGCCTCGGCGTCGACAAACCCTAAATGATGAAACCTTGGCTTCTATAGAGTGCCTCGGTGTCGATGAGAACCTAAATGATGTGCGCTTAGGCTTTTAGGGTGCCTCGGCATCGACAAACCCTAAATGATAAAAGCTTAGCTTTTAGGATGCCTCGGTGTCGACAAACCCTAGATGATGAGACCATGATCTTGTTCCTTGACAATAACCAACTTTTTGACCAAACTTTTTTCCTATTTAGAGCGAAACATGGCCCACAACGATGAGGCCGGCGGTTCGGGCGGCAAGCAATTCTGGGAGCTGTCCCAGGAGATGGAGGAAGAACCTCACCGCTATGAGGACGCCGCGGAAGACACCGAGCCTGACTACACAACCCCTAGTGGCGTCGGGGATGACACCACTGATGGTGCCGCCGAGGATGCAACCACTGATGATGCCGGCGCACGCACAGATGGCAGCCAACCGAAGAGGCAACGGAAGGACCGGCGCCCGAACGTGCTCGGCACCATCAAGGAGGAATTTACTGAAGTGAACTCCGACGGGCATCCAACGGCGCCCAAACATGTAGTCAAGGGGTACTTGGTTCAGCTCGGGTGCATTCTCCGGAGCACCTTCTCGATCAACACCGAGAACCTAAGGCATAAGGACCGAGGGAATTTGCGCAGCCTCCTCTTCACGAAGCTGCACGAACGATACAAGTTCCCCGCTGAGTTTGCAAACACACGCCTCTTAGGGAATAAAGTGAACAGTGCCACCCTCACGAGGATGAGCATGGCCCTGTCTACATGGAGAAGCACGGTGAATGCAATGATTGAAAAAGGTGATAGTTATGACAAGATCAAGGCGAAATATCCTTTGATGAGCGAAGATGACTACAAGGAGTTCAAGATCAAGTGCGAGAGCAGCGCAACCTCCGAATCAAGTCAGTGGGGGAAAGAAATGCGGGAGTTGAACTTAGGGGTCTACCAACTCGGTCCCGGCGGTTACAGAGTGGCGGAGCCTATATGGGACAAGGAGGACGCGGAGCGTGCCGAGCAAGGCCTACCGCCCCGCTTCGAGAAATTACTTGACAAGCAGACCAGGAACTTTGTCAGGGCCCGGTACAAGGAGGACCCGGTAACAAAGGAGCTTACCACGGATCCGAAGACCAGGGCGCTTGAGCTTGTTCTGGTAAGGAATACACCCCCGCGTAATTAGCTCCATATGGTTCCATTCTAATTAATGAAGCCAAATTTCTAAATGGTTAACATTCCTTCTGCAGGAGGCTGAAAGCAGTAGCGCGGGGTCGTCTCAGAGCTCCCCTTTTGACACCCCTTTAAATAGGGCGTTGAACGTAATGAAAAACAAGGATAAGCTCAGTAAGCCGTCGTCAGCTGGTCGTGTGGCCGGCAAAGGCTTGTCCACAAAATGGTCGTCATACTATACCGCTGGTGGGCGGAAGGAGAAAAAGACCAGCTCGGAAAGCCAGTCGCGCGAGGTTCAAGAACTCAAGGCACAAGTGGCGCGGATTCCGGAGATTGTCCAAGAGCAAGTGCAACAACTGGGAACGACGCTCACTGCCATTGTGCCTACCTTGATTCAGGGGCTGACGACGTGGATTGCGGGCGGCCAACAGGGGCCTCCCCGGTTCCCAGCTTCACGGCCAACAACTCGCACAACGCGCAGGCAGCGCCATTGGTGTCTCCGGCGGAGGCGGTATTCGTGTCTCCGGCGGAGGCGGTATTCGTGTCTCCGGCGCTGGCACGGGCATTGGAGCTTAATGCACCCGGGTGTACGCCGGCCGGCACCTCGCCAGCAAGCGGCCCCTCCGTCAGTTGCACGTGCACGCCCGCCGTTGGTGGTGCCTTGACATTAGCCGAGCTCGACGGCATCACGGTAACTAAGCCTCTCGGCCGATGACTTCATCTCCTTGCCTTTGACTGGGCATCCCTGACGCCCTACATGTTTTCGCAGGGCGCCACCGATGTTCCTTGCACTCTCCTGCACTTCGTGGGCGGCGAGTTGGTCGATGTCGTCAAGGGCAGAATCGTTCAACCAGGCAACCGCGTATTCCACGGTAATCCGCTGCCACCCACCTTGTATAGGGTTGAACTGGTTTGGGTGCTGCCAGGCTGCGACGAGTTGTTACCTCCGATTCGACCCGCTGGGGCCGACGAAGATGATGTGATGACCCTCAGCGCCTGTGTAAGCTGGCCCCTACTTTGGCCGAAGAGCCAGATTCGTTTGGGGGCGGGGGACACCACCCCACAGACAAGACCGCCAGTCGTGCCAGCGCCAAGCCATGGCAAGAACGCCGCAACGCTACCGGACATGCCGGACATCCCTATGGCACAGGATCCGGACATGCATATGGCACAGGATCCGGACGACGACGACAACGACGGCGGTACATTTTCCAACGTCGATAAGTACTTTGCCGAACATGGGTACGGTGACGAGTTCTGCGGGCCTCCTTCTCAAGAACCCAACCCTCAAAAAGACGACCGCGATCTAGCTGGTACGGCGGAGAAACCCAATTGCAACAGGCGTCGTCTGGCGTTCAGTTCTCAGGAGACTCCTCCAGCTGGTGCCTTCACCGAGCCTCAGATAGCTGAGGTGCCAAATATTATCAGCCCCAACACGCTCAAGAAGGCGGTCTGTGAGCAGAACTCGATCCCATTATAGCAGATCAGGAAGAAGGGACGGAAACGAAAGACTAACAAGGGCGCCAGTGCGAGCCAGCCAGCACCGAGTACGATCCATGCTCAGGACGGGCCACCTTCACCTAAGGATATCTCGAGGAGGGTGCATGTGGCGGGTAGGCCGATGCTACCGACAAATATGCTCAATGCTGCAACCGGTGCTATGCGGAGTCTGCATGACAGTGTTCTTTCTTTGGAGAAGCGGCGTCTCAGAGAGAATGATGTGGCATACCTGGTTTTCGTGGCCAAGGTGCCAGAGGGCAAGGGCTTTGTGGATAGCGCCGTCGGGGGTACGATCGTCCTACGGTTTCATGACATCTTTGCTATGCTTAACCTTCATCCGCTGCACTACACCTTTGTTCGGCTGTTTTCGCTGAGTATGGAGATGCGGATCATTAGAGACAAGACCCCGGACATTGTGATAGTCGACCCCTTCTACATGCGTGCCAAGATCTTGGGCAGCGCTGGGGACCGGCAAGTTGCGAGTTCACACCTCGAAGGCGTCATTCTGGCAAACCCAGATAAGGATAACTTCCTCGTGCCTTACTTTCCCGAGTAAGTCATCTCCTAACCGCCCTGTAACATATGATTTCTTAGATTTCGATCGTTCTTTTTGTTCTAACATTCCGTGTTCTGTGCAGTGACACACATTGCACACTCATCCTCTTAAGCCCGAAATATTCCATGGCCACGTATTTCGATCCGGACCATGACTCTACACAAATATCAAGAAAGTTCTTGATGATGCTCTCCCCGGCTACACCGCATCTGGAGGCACCTTTAAGAGGCCAGTTCGTAGGTACGGCAGGCACGTGTTCACCCATAATACGACGTTCCCCTGCGTCAAGCAGCCGCCTGGCGGTCAGAAGGATGCCTACTACGCCCTCCATCACATGCGGGCGATCGTGCGGGACCATAATCACCTTCTGCTACCAAATAATCTCAAAGATTGGGCCGCAAGCTTGGCGGCAATCCAGGACGCGGACATCCGACAAGAATTCTTTCGCATCCAGTCGGAGTTTGCAGAAATCATCCATCAAGATGTCCTTCATACCTCGGGGCAGTTCTACCTCAAATTTCAACCGTCCAACAGCGCGATAGACACAACGCTACAAATGCTGGCTGACAACGCCCACGACTTCATGACCATCACGACAGACGGCGGCTTCATCCACGCTCCGGTCCCATGAGTCGAGTCGAAAGTAGTGATGCTATGTGTAGTTCTGAAACATTGATTAGCTCATGTTGTAATTAAACTTTAATGAACTTGTATGTCTCTTTGGTTTGGACAGTCGTTCAACTTACATGTAATCGATGCTATTTGTTAGTAGGACCATGAATCGTGCTATTAATGTCTTGCTTTTCTCTTCCGATCCTTTTGTTGCATACTTATATATTGCTTATGTATTCTCTGTTGTTTGGCTAGTGCATAGAGATGCCGTCGTATGTCGTGTACAAGGGTAAGGTTCCCGGAGTCTACGACGACTGGGAGGAGTGTCGGAGACAGGTTCACCGTTTCAGTGGTAACAGTTACAAAGGGTACACCACTAGGGCGGAGGCGGAATCTAGATACGCGCGCTATCTAGCGGGAGAGAGGAGGGAGCGTTGGAGGAACCGGATGAAGACCAGTTTCATCGCGATGATGCTCATCGTGATAACCGCAGCTCTCTTCTATGTGATGGTAGTTTAGATGATCGATATCGACTTGTAATGTGAAGACAAACTCGCTACTCGCGGTCTCGAGACTTGTAATGTTCTATGTTTGTTCGGTCTTTTGAATTCGGAGACTAATATGATGAATTGTATTCAGAGACTAATCTTCTATTGTATTCGATGAATCTGCTGTTGCTGTGTGGTGCTGCTTATATTCTGTCCAATAATATATTTTGTAATCTGTGCAAAAATCAGAAAAGAAAAAAAATCCCTAATATACATACTAATGGCGCATCACGCCAACGTGCGCCATTAGTATGCCAAAGGATACTAATGGCGCATCACACCGCAGTGCGCCATTAGTATGCCAGAGGATACTAATGGCGCATCACCCAGTAGTGCGCCATTAGTATGTCGAAGGATACTGATGGCGCATCACGCCGTAGTGCGCCATTAGTATGGCAAAGCACATGGGTATATATGGCCCCCTGGGAGGCATACTAATGGCGCACCGTGGCCTATACTAATGGCGCACTGCCTGGTGCGCCATTAGTATACCAGATACTAATGGCGCACCAGCGGTGCGCCATTAGTAAAAAATACTAGTGGCATGGTGCTAGTGGCGCACCAGTAGTGCGCCGTTAGTAGGCAAAACTGGTGCGCCACTAGTAAGCCTTTTTCTAGTAGTGGTGGAACCATGTTTTACGGACGCATTTGTCTGAAATGTGAGGGGGGGGGGGGGTTACAATTCTACCCCTGCCTTTAGGCTTCTTGGCTTGGGTCTGTGTACTGAGGGTCGGGGATAGTAGAGTAACTTTGCTTCTCCCCAAATAGTGGGCGGGAGCGATTTCGGGCGAGGAGGGCGTGTTTTGAAATATAGTGGTCGCGAGCGATTTCGGGCGAGGAGAGCGTGTTTTGAAATAGTGGGCGCGAGCTATTTCGGGCGAGGAGAGCGTGTTTTGCCGACCATGGTTTATGAATTATTCGGCACATGTCATTTCGGCCGAGGAGATGGCGCGCTTGGATGAAGTTACGAACCTACCCTCGATGTACAATGGGCCAATTAATGCGTCTCCCACATAGGACAGTAATTTCGCGTCTTCCATTTATTTGCTCGGGCGAATTCCGCCGAGCAGAGGATGTTTAACGGTTCGCTCACAATTTGGGAGAACGAGCATCCACGTCTACCTTACCAAGTCGATTAGAATCAAATTTTGAAATATTAGCTTGCCACTTCTTTTTTAGATGGAGAGATGATGCTCGGGAGTAATGTGTTTTTACATGCTCGTTGCTAGCGATTTACTATATGACAAATAGTTGACCCACTCAAAAACGGGAATCAAACCCAAAATGAAATATCTCGATTCAATGAAAGAGCTCGTTCACCAGGTCAAAATAGTGAACTAAATCCAAAATTGAACACCTCAATCGAATAGCATGTTGTACAGTGTTATAGTACTCCATGAACATGTTGAAAGTAAAATTAATGAACTTGTTTGATATACGCATATATCCGTTCATGTGTGGATTGCAGACAACATGTTCTCCAATTTAAATATTTGAATGCAGGTTTATATTGAAACATGGTTTATATGAGTCTTTGATGCACAAAACGCGAACTCCCCCTCTCCCGGACTCCTGCTCTTTCTCTCTCTCTCGACGACAATCTTCAATTCTGTCGCATGTATCCAACACACAAACCTTGTTGGTCCCTCTCATTTTCTCTCCATCTCTCTCTTTCTCTCTCTCTCTCTCTCTCTCTCTCTCTCTCTCTCTCTCTCTCTTTGTGTGTGTGCGTGGGGGGGGGGGGTCTTTCTAGTTCGCATGCATATATATTCCATCTATAGATTTCTCTCGCACACTATGTATGATTCTCTAGTCCAAGCTAGATATCTTGGGTGCACTCATCGTACGCACACAAATTCCTTGGCTCGTTGCCCGTAACTCTCTCACGCACCACTCTGTCATCTCGGAGCTCTTCCCCCCTCTCTCAAACTCTCCATCTACCCGGGTCACACATACACATGCATATCTCACTCGCACTCGATAGGTCCATCTAAAACTCTATCTCTCTCCCTCGTTCTCTCTCCATCTCACACGCACACACACACAATCTCATGCCTAGCTAGCCATGTTTGATGGTCTCTCACTCAATTGTAGGCACACGCAGTCCCCCCTATATGTATATGACTAGCTAATCTTAGTCTCCATCACAAACATGTGCATGGTCTATCTCTATTTCTCTCGGGGCAGCTTTATATCGCGCACGCACCTCCCTCGATCTCCCACCCATATAGTCCCCTCACGATCTCGAGGGGGTCTCTCCATCACAAACACACCCTCTCGCCCTCCCCATGCGTCCATGTTCTCCATGTGTCCCTCTCGACCTTTGTTCCTTGTTGGCCAGACCTCTATTGGACATGTGCTCTAGGGGTGTCTCTCTCCGTTGCAAACAATCACAGACTAGCTATCTTCGTGTATCTCCTCGCCTCGCTTTTCTATCTCGGAGATGCATGCGTGATATGTGAGGGAGTCCTGGATTAGGGGGTCCTCGGACAACCGGACTATATCCTTTGTCCGGACTGTTAGACTATGAAGATACAAGATTGAAGACTTCGTCCCGTGTCCGGATGGGACTCTCCTTGGCGTGGAAGCCAAGCTTGGCAATACGGATATGTAGATCTCCTCCCTTGTAACCGACTCTGTGTAACCCTAGCCCCCTCCGATGTCTATATAAACCGGAGGGTTTAGTCTGTAGGACAACAACAATCATACCATAGGCTAGCTTCTAGGGTTTAGCCTCTACGATCTCGTGGTAGATCAACTCTTGTAATACTCATATCATCAAGATCAATCAAGCAGGAAGTAGGGTATTACCTCCATCGAGAGGGCCCGAACCTGGGTAAACATTGTGTCCCCCGCCTCCTGTTACCATCCGCCTTAGACGCACAGTTTGGGACCCCCTACCCGAGATCTGTCGGTTTTGACACCGACATTGGTGCTTTCATTGAGAGTTCCACTGTGCCGTCACGGTAAGGCCTGATGGCTCCTTCGTTCATCGGCAATGATGCGATCCATGGTGAGGCTTTCCTCCCCGGACAGATCTTCGTGTTCGGTGGCTTCGTACTGCGGGCTAACTCGCTTGGCCATCTGGAGCAGATCGATAGCTACGCCCCTGGCCATCAGGTCAGGTTTGGAAACTCGAACTATACTGCCGACATCCGCGGAGACTTGATCTTCGACGGATTCGAGCCCATGTCAGGTGCGCCGCACAATCACGACAAGCATGATTTAGCTCTGCCGTCGGACTGTGTTCGGGAGATCACACCTGCAACTACTCCGGCCCTCAATCCGGAACAAATCGCGCCATCTGTGGACGGGTGGATGGACCCCGCCATGGAGGCCGCACACTCAGTGGCAATAGCACCGAATACTGACTTCACCTCCTACGAGACCCGTGTTGCCGAACCGTTGGATTCGTCCCCGGCCACGGACTTCGAGCCGCTTGTGTCCGTGCCCATCGAATCTGATTGGGCGCCGATCATGGAGTTTACCTCCGCGGATATCTTTCAGCACTCGCCTTTTGGCGATGTGCTAAATTCATTAAGGTCTCTCTCCCTGTCAGGAGAGCCTTGGCTGAACTATGTCCGGCTAGAATGGGATACGGACAACGAAGAAATTCACGACCCACCCACCACCCACTTAGTAGCCACCGTCGACGATTTAACCGACATGCTCGATTTCGACTCCGAAGACATCAACGGCATGGACGACGATGCAGGAGAGGAACAGGAACCATCGCCCACAGGGCGCTGGACAGCCACTTCATCACATGACATATACATGGTGGATACACCCAAAGAAAACAATGACGAGGAACGGAAGGATGCAACGAAGGATAGCTCCCTCGAGAAGCAACCAAAGCGTCGGCGTAGGCGCCGCTCCAAATCCCGCCTCGGCAAAAACAGCGATAACAGCGCAAGAGAAAATAACACCCCAGTCGACTCCAGAGGAAACAACGACCACATTGACCCAGCGGCAGAGCAGGATGAACCAGCAAACGGCGAACATAGTACGGATCCGCTGTCCGAACACGGCGACGCCGAGGATAAAGCTCATCAACCTCCCTCCGGAGAGGAAAACAGTCCGGACGAGGATGCACACATCATCCCGGAAAGGCACTTGGAACAAGAGAACCTCCGCAGAAGGCTTATCGCCACCGCGAGGGGTCTGAAGAAGCAGAAGCAAAGGCTTAAGGCCGCGCAGAATACGCTCAACAGTAGATGGAACGAAGTGCTCGACAATGAAGAAAAGTATGGTGGTAGTTACCACACAAAGAGCTATCCAAAGCGCAAGCTGTTGCCTGAATTTGATGATGAGGCCTTAAATCCCACACAACCGAAAAATAAAATGGCCGACCGGTTGGATCAACCACCTTGTGGCCGCGATATAGCGGCTAACAAGGCCGCACATAAGTCAGCACACGATTCACGTGAGGACTTGCATCAGAAGACCAGCGCGACCAGATCCATCTACGGATCAAGGAAACGCGCTCCAGCGCACAACCAAAACCAAACACTACAACCGTGAGAACGCCACGACACATCCAAATACAGGGGTGCCACACACCCCCTATGTTTCACCGATGAGGTGCTGGACCATGAATTTCCAGAAGGATTCAAACCAGTGAACATAGAGGCATACGACAGAACCACAGACCCTGGGGTCTGGATTGAGGACTTTATCCTCCATATCCATATGGCTCGCGGAGACGATCTCCACGCCATCAAGTACTTGCCCCTCAAGCTGAAAGGACCAGCTCGGCACTGGTTGAAAAGCCTCCCCGCAAACTCAATTGGAAGTTGGGAGGAGCTTGAGGATGCTTTTCGGGCTAATTTTCAAGGACCTACGTCCGACCTCCGGATGCAGACGATTTAAGTCATATAATTCAACAGCCCGGAGAGTCAGCCCGAAAGCTTTGGAACCGATTTCTCACTAAGAAGAACCAAATCATCGACTCCCCAGACGCCGAAGCCTTAGCAGCTTTCAAACACAGCGTCCGAGATGAATGGCTCGCCAGACACCTCGGCCAAGAAAAACCGAGAACAATGGCAGCCCTGACAAGCCTCATGACCCGCTTTTGCGCGGGCGAAGACAGCTGGCTAGCCCGTAGTAGCACCAGCGACCCAGGCACATCCGAAGTCAGGGATGGCAATGGAAAACCATGACGCAGTAAAAGCAAGCGTCGAAATAAAGAAGACAACCCAGATAACACGGCGGTAAACGCCGGATTCAGGGGCTCTCGACCGGGTCAGCGGAAAAAGCCTTTCAAAGGTAGCAGAGATGAACCGTGCAGCCTAAACAAGATTCTAGACAAACTATGTCAGATTCATGGCACCAACGATAAACCTGCAAATCACACCCATAGAGCATGCTGGGTCTTCAAGCAGGCCGGTAAGCTAAACGGCGAACACAAGGGGAGGGAGACACCAAGTGAAGACGAGGACGAGCCTCGCCAGCAAAGCACCGGGGGACAGAAAAAATTCCCACCTAAGGTCAAAACAGTGAACATGATCCACATGACGAAGAGGAGAAGCAAACATGCACTCCGAGACACACGCGCCGTAGAGCCCGTCACCCCTAAGTTCAACCCCTGGTTGGCCTGCTCGATCACTTTTTATCGCAGGGATCACCTGACATGCATCCGGCACGAAGGATTGGCTGCCTTGATGTTAGACCCAATAATAAACGGATACCATCTCACACGAGTACTTATGGACGGCGGCAGTAGTCTTAATCTGATATATCAGGACACAGTCCGCAAAATGGGGATAGACCCGACAAAAATCAACCACAGTAATACTACCTTCAAGGGAGTAATACCAGGCCCAGAGGCCCGCAGCGCGGGCTCTCTAATACTAGAGGTTGTATTCGGTTCTCCCGACAACTTCCGAAGCGAAAAGTTAACCTTCGACATCGCTCCATTCCGAAGTGGCGATCAAGCACTACTCGGAAGAGCAGCTTTTGCTCGTTTTAATGCAGTACCACATTACGCTTCTCTCAAGCTCAAGATGCCCGGTCCACGTGGCATCATCACAATTAGCGGAAATATTGAACGTTCCTTACGCGCGGAAGAATGTCCGACGGCTTTAACAGCCGAACACTAAACGACCCCTCCATCCAGAATAAATGATCGGTCGTCAAGACCGCGGACACGGCTAGACGAGTCCGGCGCATTACTAGCTATAACAGTTTAGATAAAATCGAGATTGGTTTGATGGTTATACCCCCATAGGCGGTACCAGGGGCTTCCCGCGTGTAAACAGGGCTAGTTCGGCTCAACTTTACTTATCTTGAATTTTCATGGTTTATCGAGAATAACCAATTTTTCGCACGACAACTTTCACCTAAGTTCTTCTCTTTTACAGACGACAATCGTGCTACACCCTTCCAGGATACGGCACAATGGAGACACAGGCGCAGACGTGCAGCAGGGACCCGCTCAAAGGTTTCTTTTCAGATTAAGACCCTGTGTAAACCTTTTTTTACTGTCTCTTGTTGTTCACATCCTCCGGTTACTCAGTATAACCGAGAGTGATGCTCACGTTATTGGCATTTCGCCATGTCAGAACGATGCACGTACCTGGACACTCAGGGATAATTATCAAGGGCGTTATTCAGCCCGGCATATGTTGTAAAGACCGAATACCTTAGTGCGTGTTCGGCATCGTGAGTTTGGCCTTATATGCATCAGCTCCGAATCATGGCTTTGGTCAAATGTTGGGTTTGCCCGGCTCCCGTGTTTTGCTACCTTACGTTCCGGTCTATCGGCTATGGTGGCACCGGGAGAACTACTGTGATTGTGCCCTGGTTCATCCGGATGAGCACCTCAGTAGAGAAAGCCGTAAACTGACTGTCATGATAAAGCGCGAGACTGGTCAACCACTCGATGAGTTAGCGGAATCTTCGGGATTCCTCCGAATTAACGAAGGGCCGTTTCCCGGTTATGTATGTACGCGCCCCGTATTCGGATGAGCGCGGAGGTACTAGGGGCTATATAGTAGTCCCACCGTCAAACTCCTATGGCTAAGTGAAAGTGTTAAAGCAATATAGTCCGATTGCCTCGTTCGCTGCGCTATCACCTCCTTAATGGACCAAGACGTTGGATCAAGTGTGAATACGCGTTTTTTGCGAACACCCCTGCATTATATGCGTGGGGGCTGAAGCCGACGACTGCAAACTTTCAGGTTATATACATATATACATAAACGGCCGCACAAGAGGCATCATAATACTTTCAGGCAAAAGTATAAACACAGCCTTTATAATTTAATAAACATTGTTCTTACAATGGGAATACATGTCACTAGAACATAATATTCTTCGAGCACTGAGCCTCTATTAAACGAGTGCCTTCAAGGACTTCTTCAAAGTAGTGCTCGGCCGATACTCGGCCCACGACCGAACTCTGGGTCGCAATAGCGGTGGCCTCCATCTCTGCCCAGTATGTCTTGACACGGGCAAGAGCCATCCGTGCACCCTCTATGCACGCCAGCCTCTTCATAGCGTCGATGCACGGCACAACACCAAGGAACTGTTGCACTGAACTAAAATAACTATTCGGCCTTGGGCCTTCCGGCCACAGATGATCCACAACAGACCTCATGGCAAGCCCGGACAACCTATGGAGCTTGGCCCACTCGGCCATTCACTCATTCAATAGCAGCGGACGCACTGGAACATTGAACTGTGACGAGAACAGCTTTTCCACTTCTCGATCTTTTTGATCTTTGAAAAACTCGGCCCTATCAGCAGCACTTGCTGCCAAATCCACGTATGCGTCTGCAGAAGTCCATAGTTGATCAAGAGGGGCATACTTAGGATCTCCGAGATTTGTCCGCAACAAAAAGGGCTTCCCAGCCGCGATATCCCCGGCTTGACGCAGCTCCTCCTTCGCCGCTCTAATTTTAGAGCGGGCGTCCTTGGCCGCTACCATGGCCTTCTCGAGGTCCGTCATCTTCGTTCGATTTTCCTTTTCAAGAAGCTCGTAACGGTCGGCGGCATCTTTCAACTCAACAGCCATCTTGGCTATTTCTTCCTTGCTTTGGCAATGCGCAGCTTGTTCGGCTCTCAGCTCTTCGACCGCCTTTAGAGCGGCCGCATCACTCTTCCTGGTTTGTTCCTTGGCTCGGGCAAGTTCCGCCCGAAGGGTCTCCACGACGGCGGCCCCATCTACAGTCACAACATATTAAAGATACTAGCATCATGCTCCTCTTAATATGTGTTGATCACCGGAGAAAACGCATACCCTGTGCCTCGTCAAGCCGCTTGTTTACAAGCACGATGTCGGCATCTGCCGCATCAAGTTGCCGCTTCAGCTCGGCAAACTCACCAGTCCGGCTAGCCACCGAACCTCCAGCCACCTGCACATGAAGGCGGCCTGATTATTACCTGGGACTATGATCCTCTGTTTGCCGCCGTTCTCGACAGCAACCAGAGTCTCAGGGGCTACTATCTGCATAGGGCACACCTAGCGTGTGCGGTACCGTAAAAAACATATAGTATTTCACGTACCTCAAAGCCTTTCAGCAGACTCATAAAGGCTTCATGCAACCCGCTTTCGGCGGATGAAATCCTCTCAACCACCGTGCCCATTAGAGCACGATGCGTTTCCGAGACAGCCGCTTGCTCCAGAAGATTCATCAGTGCGTCCGATCGCACACCAGACGGTTCCGCACTCTTTCTGCGGCACTCCTTAGGAGTCGAATACTCGAGACTTTCGGGAGGCCGAAGGGTTACCCCCTGGCCTTGGCGAATCAGGAGAAATCCTCCGTGACGACACCTCAGGGTCACCTGCTTCACGAGGCAGGGAGGCACGGGGGAGGTGTTTCGCTCTCCATCATCTCCGAAAGAAGATCCCCCGAAGACGAACTCTGTTGAGAAGGGCTACGATCCAAACTACAAGAGGCACGCTTTAGTTATCGTTCTGGGAAACGGAGCAGGATATGTTTACTAAGAAGTACTTTTGTTTACTTACAGCTCGGTAGAGGGCTGGTCCCCTTGCGGGTACTGTGCGGTAAGGATGCCCTCTGGGGTAGGACCCTCCGACAAAGGATTCTTCCCTCGCTTGGAGACCATTACTTCCAAGTCTTCAGAGGCAGTCCTCTTCCTTCCCTGGGGAGAGGGAATTTTAGATTCTTCCCCCCGGTTATCCTCCTTCAAGGAGGCACTGATTCCCCCGGTTTGGATGAATAGTGAGTGAGGCTCTCCCCTCGGCCTCTTTATTCCTCCCTTTACCTTCCCCTGATGGCGCTTGATAAGGCGCAAGCTCAAGCATCCTAGCTAGTATAGGATCCGGTGAGCCCTCGGGAAGGGGGGACGGACACCTGATCATCTTCGCCTTTTTTATCCAGTCCTGGTCAAAAGGCGATTTTTAGAATGATGTTGTGATAAATTAAAAGATAACGTGTTTGGCCACAGAATTACTTACTTGAGTGTCTGGACGATTGCAGTTCAGACCCGCATCCTCGGAGGTGTCCGGACATTCTATTTGTGATTCGAAGAACGATCTGTACATCTCTTCGAGCGTCATGCCGAAGAAGTGCTGAATAGTTCGCGGTCCTTCCGGGTTGAACTCCCACATACGGAGAGGTCGACGTTTGCAAGACAGGGCTCGATGAACTAGCATAACTTGCATTACCAACAAGGCCGACATCTCTCTCGTGGAGGTCTCGGATGCGACTCTGCAATGTCGGCACATCATTTACTGGCCCCCAGTCCAGCCCCTTATTGACCCATGATGCCCGTTGTGGCGGGGGGCCCGAGCGGAAGGCAGTGGCGGCTACCCACTTGGTACCCCGGGGAGCTGTGATATAAAACCACTCCCGTTGCCATAAACTGGACACCTCCGGGAAGGAACCCTTTGGCCATGGAACATCGGCGCCTTTGCTTATTACGGCACCTCCGCACTCTGCATGTCGCCCCTCAATCATCTTAGGCTTCACATTAAAGGTCTTGAGACATAAGCTGAAGTGTGGGGTATTGCAGAGGAAGGCTTCACACACGACGATGAACGACGAAATGTGAAGGATGGAATCTGGAGCCAGATCATGGAAATCAAGCCCGTAGTAGAACATGAGCCCTCTGACAAAGGGATCTAGACTGAAACCTAGCCCTTGGAGGAAGTGGGAGACGAATACGACACGCTCGCCAGGTTCGGGAGTAGGAATGACCTGCCCTCGAGCAGGCAACCTGTGCGAGATTAAGGCGGTCAAATACCTAGCCTCTCTTAGCTTCTTTATGTCCTCCTCTGTGATGGAGGAGGGCACCCACCGACCTTGAAGGTTGGATCCGGACATGATTGTAGGTCCGAAGCGCCTAGCCTGAACCTTGGGTGTTGGAACTCCAGGTGGGGGGAGGATTCGATTAAGCACGAGAGGAAGGAGACAGGCCTAGGCCTCTTTATAAAGGGGATGAATATCAAGCGTCCTCCGCGTGGCCGTTTGGGACTTGCCTGAATCGAGGAGTCATACCAACGGGCACGATTGGGTTACCTATACCCGTATTGAAGAGAATCCCGTGAAAGAAGGGACACGATCTCTGCTTTGACAGGACGTGCCAATGAAAACCGCCTCGCAACACGTGTAGTGGCAGGCTCGGAAAAACGGTTTGTCATGACCAGACCACGGCAATACGTCACATTATGAAAAGCGGTCGGCAGATTGGATTTGTGGAAATATTATTCTCTCTACGGTGGTATGTGGAATTTGTTTTGCAGAGCCGGACACTATCCTTGTGTTCAAAATCTTCTATGGAGTATTCGGAGGAGGAACCCGCCTTGCAATGCCGAAGACAATCTTCACGCCGGACACATCGTCATTGAAGCCTGGTTCAGGGGCTACTGAGGGAGTCCTGGATTAGGGGGTCCTCGGACAGCCGGACTATATCCCTTGTCCGGACTGTTGGACTACGAAGATACAAGATTGAAGACTTCGTCCCGTGTCCGGATGGGACTCTCCTTGGCGTGGAAGGCAAGCTTGGCAATACGGATATGTAGATCTCCTCCCTTGTAACCGACTCTGTGTAACCCTAGCCCCCTCCAGTGTCTATATAAACCGGAGGGTTTAGTCCATAGGACAACAACAATCATACCATAGGCTAGCTTCTAGGGTTTAGCCTCTACGATCTCGTGGTAGATCGACTCTTGTAATACTCATATCATCAAGATCAAGCAAGCAGGAAGTAGGGTATTACCTCCATCGAGAGGGCCCGAACTTGGGTAAACATTGTGTCCCCCGCCTCCTGTTACCATCCGCCTTAGACGCACAGTTCGGGACCCCCTACCCGAGATCCGCCGGTTTTGACACCGACAATATGTTCGCTTAAGAAACGAAAAAACACACACTCTCTCTAATTTATCGTTTGTTGTCACTTTCTCTTTCACACACATACTCTTTTTGCACACTTACTCATTCTCCTTCACACGCACTTGATCCCTCTCGACTTAGGCACTCTCCTCGGTCCATAGCATATTGATTTATTGAAAAGTCAAACATCACAAAGTTTGACCATGTACGTGGAGAAAAACAATTACATCTAGAACGACAAACATATACCATTAGATTCACCATGAGATGTAGTTTCGTATGATGTATCTTTGGTATTGAAGATATAAATAACATTTGTGTAAACCTGATCAATGTTTCCAAAGTTTGACTTCTAAAAAAATTACATGCACTGCATTATCGAGCGGATGGAATATCTCTTTCCCCCTCTCAGCTATCTGACGCACCACTCAGCCTTATCGGGGCTCCTCAATCTCTCTCGAACTTTATATCTCCCTGGTTCACACATACACATGTCTCGCTCGCGCTATACATATAGACCCATCCAACACTCTCCGCCCTTGTTCTCTCTCTCTCTCTATGTGACATGCACCCCCCTAATAAGTACCATAATCCCTCACTCCATCATAGGCGCAAGCACTCCCCCCTAAGTATGATTATCTCTCACTAGCCATCAGGAACACACATATTGTCTCCTTCCATCCATACGTCTATCTCGATATCTCTCGGGGTATCTTCTATCGCACACACACCTTGTCACTCGATCTCCCACCCGTGTAGTCCCATCACGATCTCCAGGGGATCTCTCTATGACAAACATACACTCTCTCCTCTGCATGTCTGTATTTTCTCCGTACGTCTCTCTCGACCACTCTCCCTTGTTTGTCAGACCCTCTTGGCCACGTGCTATGGGTCTTGCTCTCTCGGTTGCAAACAACCACACACTATCTCCTCACCTTGCTTCCGTTGTCGAAGATGCATGTGTGATATGTTTGCATAAGACACACACGTTTTTTCTCGACTTTTATCGAGTGTTGTCCATGTCTCTTTCACACACGCACACACACTTTTTTCACTCACTCTATCTATTTCACTCTCTCTCTCTCTCTAGTTAGGGACTCTCTCACGTCCATAAGCATATGGTTGTTTTGAAAAGTCAAACCTCAGAAAAGTTTGACCAGGTATATGTGGAGAAAAACATTTACATCTGTAAAGATCATTAGATTCATCACAACATGTACTTACTTCACACTATCATTTATCTTTGGTATTGTATATATAAGTAATTTCTTTATAAACTTGGTCAAAGTTTCAAAAGTTTGACTTTTTAAAAAATGTTGGAACTACATTATCGAACGGAGGGAGTAGCTCTTTCTCTCTCCCCCTCTGCTATCTCTCACGGGCCTCCCCTCTCACACGAACACTCTATACCGACGGATTATACGCTCACTGTGTCAGCGTATAGCTCCGTATATTGTTTAGTTGACCGGTCAACCAGTCCACATGCTGCCTTGTCAGCTCGTGTTCTGTATCTTCGTGCTCTGGCCCATCTGGCAGTGGGTTAAAATAAGTAAACTAGAGGCCCATCTGACACGTGGTGAAGTAAACAAAGTTGAAACCACTCGGGGTAGCACCCCGCACGCTAGTAAATTGAGGGCCCATTGAGGACACACTTCTTCCGCGTGGAGGACGCACTCGCGCACAATTCACCACTGCACATCGGCATGCACAGAAGGACGCACTCGCGCACACCCAGCACACAACACACACCACCACACGTGTACACCGGCGTCGCTGCCGGTTGTGATGGACGGCGAGGCCGCCAACAAGCGGAGGCAGCTCGAGCCAAAGCAGCATCCGGCGAGCCTGGACTTCATCAGCAGCCTCCCCGATGACATGCTGCTCGTCATCATTGGCCTCCTCCCCACCAAATCTGTCGTGCCGACCGCCCTGCTCTCCCGGCGGTGGCGCCCCCTCTGGCGCCGCGTCCCCCTCAACCTCACCGTTGACAGCTGCCTCTGCGACGGGGATTGCAAACACATGGCCGCAGTCTCCAAGATCCTTTCATCGCACCCTGGGCCAGCCAGACGCCTTGACATCCGCATGTTCAGTACCAACTGCAAGTTCCAACCCAAGTTCGACGAGTGGTTCTTATCCCCCGCCCTAGATCAGCACAAGGAGCTCAGCTTTGAAGCTGGACGATGTCGCTCTCTGCCGCCGTCTGCGCTCCGCCTCGCGCCAACGCCACGCCACGCCAGCTTCAGCTCCTGCTATCTTCCCCAGATTAATGCCGCGCCCGCCCTTCTTCTCCCTCAACTCAAGCAACTCGACCTCTTCGACGTTTTGATCTCGAAGAAGGCTATGGAGCACCTCCTCCGCAGCTGTACTGCGCTCGAGTACCTTCGTCTTGAGCAGATCCATGGGTTCATTAGCGTCCACATCGCCTCGACGAATCTCCGATGGATTTATGTGTCTTGCTGGCCCCGCAACAAGACATCAACTGGGAAGAGATCACTCCAGCTGTTCCACGTTATGGTAATTGAGAATGCGCCTTTCCTTGAGAGATTGCTTGTATCGGATCTAGAAGGTCCAACAAAAATCAGGGTCATTGACGCGCCGAAATTGACAACGTTGGTGCACTCGTCTGCCAAATTCTCCGAGCTCTTTATTGGATCCGTAATCGTTCAGGTACAACACTCTTCTTCTTCTCCGTCTTCTTGAAATTCACATTTTTAAATTTCTTCTTGATGTATTTACGACCGTCTTCCAGAAAATGATTCCCACTCTATGCGCACAGTGAAGATCTTGGCAATAAAATCTATCGGCCCCAATCTGGATCAAGTTGTTTGATTCCTTACATGCTTTCCGCGCACGGAGAAGCTACTCATCGAGGTGAAACTTCTTTCCTATTAGTAAACGGTAATCACAACGTAGCTCAAATTTTTCGTAATTTTCCCAAATTACGATGACAAGTGTAGTGTTCAAAACTGCATCTACGCACTGCACCGGAAGAAATGTTTTTAGTATTTTTTCTCACGTGATCACCTGCATCGTTTTTTTGTTGTACTACTATAGTAGCCTAGGCTAGTCATAGTGGAAAGTAACTTAGACTACTCCAGTAACTCTATGGTTACCCTAAGAGCAAGTACTACCTCCGTCCTGGTTTACTCTTCCTATTTTGTAGTATCGAAATTTGACCATAGATTTAACTGACAAAATGTTAATGCATGTCACTAAGAACTATATCGTTGGATTTGTATTTGAACATAATTTCAAATGGTGTAAATTTTAGTGACATGCATTGGCATTTCCTTACATAAATATATGGTCAAAATTTTATACTAAATAAGAGGTAGTACAAAAGTGGGCTATAACGGCCCTCCACTATGTAGGCCAAAACACATGCCAAATTCACTTGTGATGCATTTGGCATTGATGCCCCTCCATTGCTCACCCGGTGCCCCAATCTGGATCACCTACTTTGCTATGGTGCCAAATTAACTCACGCAATGAAAAAACACTTGCGTGGGAGAGAGAGAGGAATGAAGCAATAAAAAAACACTTGTTTGGGAGAGTGAGAGGCTGCTGTAGTTGGTTTGATTGATTTGTTTATACATGTGGGTCTGTGTGCACAGCGGTGCCAAGTCTCTCACATCGCGAGAGCGGTGCCAAAATCTTTTGATTTGACATCGATGCGTATTATGTGGCATACTTTTGCGAAATATGGCACGACCACATAGTGGAAGGCAACAAATGCCCAAGCTCTTCACCTACTCCTAGGTAAATGAGAGGAAAGAGAAAGAGGGAGAGAGAGAGAGTGAAAAAATATCACTAGCCAGCCAACCCTATCGTATGAGCGAATGATATTGGTACCTCTTGATGACACGGCAATCTTATACAGCTAGCTGCTCTAATATGTTCTCTTCTTTTATAGATAAAAAAAGACCCGAAAGTGAAAAATGTGCTGCACTATAACAATCTCATCGAATGCCTTGATCTCCATCTTACAGAAATTGATTTGATCGACTACCGAGGCAGCACATCTGAGATTAAATTGGCCAGGTTCTTTGTTCTGGAGGCAAGTGTGCTCAAGGTAATGAGGTTTGGCGTTCTCTGGCGCAACAATGAATGGCGTGCTGATCACCGCAAGCGTCTAAGCCTAATTGACAAAGTCTCCGCAGAAGCTGAATTTGTTTTTGAAACATCAAGTGGCAGAGACTCGAAAACTTATTTGCCCATTGGTGACTTGTCAGGGCGGTGGATTTTAGTTTGTACGATAATGCTGCATCCACCTAAAGTAACGAAAGTTCTTACGTAAACTTCCTAGTAATTCCCTCTTCGTAGGTGCAGCATTACTCCTAACATTTGTAATATCAGTTTGAAACTTGTAATATTGCCGTGTCCTATTCCCGCGTTTTCAAAATCCTGTGAGTCAAACAGGTCCTGAGTTGCTGATGGTGTTGTGCCTGCCATCTTTCACCAATAGCCGTCGGATCTAGATCTGAAGCATAGAAACCAAACTTCTCCAGTTTTGCAAAAAGATGCCCACACTTGTTCCCTATTTACAAACAACTCCTTGTCTCTCACAATCAGCCTTATCTCCTCCCCACCACATCTAGAAGGCCATGGAAAAATCTGGCGCGATGGCCGCTGCCGGCGCCGTCCACCCCCCAATCTTGGTGTTCCGTGCAATGCACGGGCATCTACGCATGGGAAATTATGTCGAATACGTCTAGTTGTAAGCAGGCTAGGTCTACAACCATGATGATAGTGACTGCAGACGGTGAGGCTGACTATGGTATGCCGAACACGTCGCCTATACTCAGGTGTCATCTCCGTCGTAGGGTCTTGTCACTTCACTGTGAGGAGCCGCACGTAATAATTTGACCAACGGGTAGTACAGTGCTACTACATTGGTAGTACTACTACTACTAGTACTAGCACCACCGTCTGGATTTAGTAGTACTACCACGTCCATCTGGATTTAGTATTTGACTAGCAATATCTAGTAATGCATGTCACAAAAATTGTACTACCCCCTCTGTAAATAAATACATGGTGTATTGTTTTATTCCTATCGGCGAGATAACTTAATGTCTTTTTGCTACTTAATAGGATTACATGCAATGAACTAACCACTGCATGTGATGTTTGGTAGTCTCAAGTCATTGAAAGCATGCACGGGCACGGAGGGGGACGCAACTTCATTGACTTACTGCACCTGCCTTTGGGTGTATGACACGTGGGCCCAACAGGTGGCTGGCCAACCTGTCATACAGCCAAAGGCATGTGCAGTAGAGGGGCGAGGATTAGATGGCCAGCACACACATGAATTCAACGCAGTCTGCACTTCTCATATAAAGGTTCCCGCCAGTCCAATCTAAGAAATCCTACGCACCTACGCACCCAAGGGCAAGAGTGATCACTCCAATTGCAAGATCAGTTGAGTAGAAGCTAGACCCATGGAGGTGATGAGCGCGAGCATCAGCCGGCAGTGCCAGATGGTCCACGACACCGGCCTACGGTCCGGCACCAAGGAACGTCTCCAGGTAGTGCTTGAGGCCGCCAGGGCGAGGGGCCGCTTGGACGACAGCTTCGTCTCCTTGTTCGACGAGGTCCTCGTCGGCTTCCTCGACAAGTTCACCGTCGTCAAGAAGCTCGCGGACGACCTTGACGTACGCCTCCAGCCCACGTGCCCAGGCTCTGCGATGCCTGCCACCCTCAACGGCCTCTATGGTGACAACCTCTTCGACGCACTGGTGGCCCTGCGACTGCCCGCCGTCGCGCCGGAGAATGTCCACCTCGAGGTCGCGCTCGCCGCGCAGCGCCTGGCGCAGCAAGACACCATCGACATAATCACCCACGTCTACGTGCAAATCGTCCACAAGGAGTACTACATGCAAGAGGAGGACGATAGGACGCTGGCCTTCTTGGACCGCAGGGCAACCTTGGACGGCATTGTTCAAAAGCATGTTGAGCTTGCCGCCAACGCCGCTGCTCCTCACACGTCGGTTGGTGACCCGGTGCACTAGGGCGTGAGGATGTCATTGATGGATCCGTATGTATCTTTATCTTTCCGTCAAATCCATGTAGTAGTATATGGTACTACTAGTAATTATCTTACCTTTCGCATCAGCTTCATAATTTTCCTACGTACTCCATGCATGAACCGCGCCAGAACCAAACTTCTCACTACTCTAGGGAAAATCGTTATTTCTATCTACCGGTCGCGCCATGGAGCAGAACCAAATTTTACAAGTTACAAGTTCAAAAGGAAAAACCTGCTATGTTCGCGTCGCACCCCCACACGGTTGGTCCGGCACGCCGCTCAAGGGGGAATGTGTGCTGTGTTGCATTTTCACTTACAAGTGGGACCGCAGTTGAGCAAACCGACTATCGGCAAACCCCCACCCCGCCCACCGCGCGATGGCTGAGAAAACAGGAGGGAGAAGAGATGGCTGTAGCATGGAGTCCAAGAAAATTGGTGTCGAATGGGACTCGTGTGGGTGGCGTGTGCCGTACTGCTAGACATGAATGTTATTTATGGCCCATGCCACCCCACTATATCGAGGTGCTGGTTATGTAGAACAAATTTCCTGGAGTCCGTGCTCAGCCCTCCTCTATCTCTCTTCTCAGCCAGCCAACAGACGCGTGGAGCCCATCGTCTGTTTGCTCATATGCGGTCCCACATGTCAGTGAAAACGCAAGAGGACCCACTGAACCTGCACATCTTTCACCTCGACGTGCTGGTGATGAAAAACAAATCCAATAAAGATCTTCGGTGGCCGCTTTTGGAGTTACTAAAGAGTAGTAAGATTCTATTTATAGTTTAACCCAAGATGCACATCACGTGGCTTCAACTACCACTCTATTTTCTTGCATGACATGACCTGGATGCTGGATGTCCCACGTGTCGTCAAAAGGATGAAGAACTCGACCAAATCTTCGGTTGTGCTCTCGGATTAGACTAGTTGTGCTAACTGAAAATTTTATTGTGTAGAATGGATGCAAGTTTTGGTATTGGGAAGAAGAGTACAATGATATATTGATAGAGCGCAATTTAGTACATGTTCTAGCACATTTAGCTAGCATAGAGGCTAGAGATGAGACTAGTGCACTTCTTGATAGAATATAGGCTAGACACGTCTACTTCTTTACACTCGAAGAAGAAAGAAGCACGCAAGATCGAGCCTCCGCAGATCAACAATGAATGCATCGAGAAGGCACTAATCCAACTTACAGGAGCAATTATGGAAGTTGGATATCTTCTAAAATGTATTCTTGTGGTTCTTGTTTTCTTTGGTCTTGCTTTTCTAGTCAAAATTTTGGTGATGTATTTCCATGTACCAAAAGATCAATGATGAAAAAAAGATATGTGTTTGCAAAGAAAATGTACGCGGCCGGGATGCGTCCGCGCGTTCGGCGCCGCCGCATCCGAGAAATGGCCCAGACACGACCCCATTGCCCTACCCAAACGGACAGAATTCGGGCAAAACGGAGGTTCGTTTGGGGTCGTGCGTTGGAGTTGGCCTTACAAGTGGGACCGCAGTTGAGGAAACCGACTATCGGCAAACCCCCACCTCGCCCGCCGCGCGATGGCTGAGTTAGAGAAACGACGAGGTTGAAGAGATTGCTGTAGCACGGACTCCAAGAAATATGGTGTCAGATGGAAGTCGTTCTGGTGGTGTGTGTCGTACTCCTGGACGTGAATGCTTGTTCTGGCCTATGCCACCCTACTACTCCTACTACTTAAAGTAGTAGTATCGAGGATTCGAGGTGCTGGTTACGTACAACGAACACATTAACATATGGCCCACCTCACACTGTGGCCAAATTTCCTGGAGTCTGTGCTGGGTTAAAAAGTGTTCTTTGTGAGGATGGGTGGCTGGTCTCAAGTAAAAAACTTGTTTTATTACGTACGTAGACGTAGAGATAGTGCAGCATGTGAAGCTAGTACAAATAGTGTACTATTGTTTATTGGCCTCATCCGATAACCTGTTGCACCGTCGCAGCACCTACTCAGAGAAGCGACTCGAAAGCCATTCATAAATTTAGTAAGTTTATCACAGGCATATCATTTTATTACATACAACAGGTCATCAACCCACAACGACAATGAGGATACATTATAAATACTAAAGTTTTCATTACACAACAAATAACAAGCAATGAAATGAACTTCAACTCAACCAATCCTCAGCGTTAGAAACACTTGCTTTGAACCACAAGCGATTCTCTGGGAAGAGCCAGCTACTGTCAATCTCGAGACCAATGCAGGCCTGATCATCCAGGCTGAAACGGCCTACTATATCACGACCAAGGTAGGGAACCACCGCAATGTCCGACGTATAGATACAGCTGCTTCTCATAAATGGTAGTAACGTTGTATCAACAGCAGTTGGATCGCCTTTCACCATCATTGGATAGTTTTGTCCAAGGAAGAGCGAGTTTGCTCCAAGACTATCAATACTATACCAGGGAGAAGGTGTTGGCACTAGCACACTAGTATCCATCCTGAATACCATGCAACGGGTGTTGGAATAGGTCCGGAGAGTGCGACCATGGGAGACAACACCTGCTCCCTCAGTAGTAACATCAGCAGTGGGCTGTATACAGACAAGAAGTGGCGATCCATTGGAATTAGCTGCCAGCCGCCAGTGAGCATATGGGCCCTGCTCGTCCTCATGCTCGTGATCATCACCATTGTCATCTCCCCCTTGGTTATAATTTTTTCAAGTATAGGTGGTGGAATGTTCACAGGACCTTGGAAACACAAGAAGAAGGTTAATTAGTAGAGAAGGGAAACTTGCTAACTCCCATGCATGTGGATGAAACAATTATAATTACGATGGAAGACAAACGTACCGAAACTACGAGGATCCCATGCAAAACAGTGCCACGAGTGGTGGCAGCAAACCCAAGACCCTCGTATTCAATTGCATGATAGTACACATCCATGTATAGAAACTGAATTTTGAGCAATATCCATCCAGTCGAACCACGAAGGACGGCAACAAGCTTGTCGAAGATAGCAACAACTTGATAGTTCTTGTAATTCCAAGAGCGCTTGGGAACTCGATAAATTGCTATCTTCCGTAGACGACAGTCACCATGATCATATTTGAACGTACGTAGATCATCTGTGTGCTCAACCTCAGGGCACTCGGAGATTTTTGGAAGTGGAATCCGCTGACGAGTGTACACATTCACAAGTTCCCACTCGCAGTTGTACCCAATATAAACAACCCAATCTCCATTTGCGCCTGCCCAAGCCTTGCCCTCAAGCGATGGCATCTTAACATCATACGTGTCATTATCAAGCAGCATCAACTTGCACAAGGCGAGGCTTCCCTCGTCCCTGCGCCAGTCAGCAGGGTCACGGCGAAGAAGATAGGGGAGATCAAACCGCTCCTGGACCCTTGGGTTCCTTGTCATGATGTTATTAGTTGAGTCGAGAATGGTCTTGAACGAACCTGCCATGCTAGCCGAGGTGATGACGTCGCACCGATCAATGAGTTCCTCCACCACGTCATCTTTCAGATCGGGGCAAGAATAACGGGGTCGTTTCCGGCTTGTTCCCTCCATGGAGAAGGTGATCGAACAATGGAAGAAGGAAGGGTGAAGGCAAATGGAGGAGGGAGGAAGAGCGTGCGACAGCAGTTCCAAATCGAGAGGGAAAGGCGATGAGTCGGTGGACGGTTGCTAGTTTGCCACGATACACGAAGAGGCGCCCCGGCCTACACGTCCTATCGGAAATTGTACAAAAGGACTCGCCGTCGTCTCACTGACATGTTGGAACGGGACCACATGTCAATGAAACATGGTGTGTAATTTCTCGTGCAAAATGCAATCTGGCCGCGTTGGCCTGAGGTGCCGCATTAGTTATCGACCTTTATTTTTTTAACATACAATCTGAGTGGATAGCTCCTGTGGTCATCACACGTGAGCGGATATATAGGTGGGCTAGGTGGGCAGGCGGCATCAATGTAAGTGCTAAAAGAGTTGATCTCGAAAAAAGAGTTGATCCAATGCTTGGTTTTGTTTGGATTTTCCAACTGTGACCATTGGATAGAGTGAATCAATGGCTTACGTTCAAAGTTATTCTCATATTATAGAATGGTATAGGAACGTGGAGAGATTTGGTTGATTTTATAGCGTGGAATAATATAAAATATTATGAGTGCAGACGCTCCACCCCGAGGTTTGTAGCTCATTCTCGGTCATCGAGAATCTATGTCCCTCCACTCTTTCGTTTAAGCCACGAGCTTTGTTCATCCTGTTGCCGACACGCGGGACATCTATATGCCTCCATTTTACAAAATCATACTAATGCCTCCATGACACGCGGGACATCTAGCATCAAGGTGGCGTGTCATGCAAGAAAATGGAGATATGTAGTGCGTAAGTGAGTCGTGCACTTTGATGGCACCTAGTACAACGCAATATTTTTTCTCCTCGATGGCACGTGAATAGTGCACATACTCAATGACAGAGCACGGGATGGTAGCCATGGACATGGCCGGCCCTTTTTGATGAGAGTACTAATAAATACGTAACTTTGATGTGTCCCGTCAACTCGCAGAACGACGAGAAGCTTGCTTACTACGCCTTCTCCCTCGCCAACGCGTGCATGGTGGCTCGCAGCACGAGGAAAAACCTTTGCTTACAAGCAGTGGACGTGCAACAGTTCATTTGGTGTCAGATTGCCAGAAGTAGTACAGTACCATCGTTATTTTTCGACTTCCGTAAGAGGAGAAGATCCAAGCGCAAGGTCACCTACTAACCTAGTACAGCTACTATAGCCAAAGCTGGTCCACCTTTTTAGAGCATGGTTAATTAATATAGGCGGCTCTTGCAGCGGCACATCATTTAGAGCAAGTACTCTCTTCGTAGGATCAAAGGAAGTGAAACAAAAGTTGCAGTGGATGCTAGATTGCCAATTAAAACATGATTACATAGGAAAAAAATCCTATAGCATTCTATCTTATGAATCAAACGACCAATGTAGGAAAATTATGAGGGGGGTCTCTCCAACAGTGTTCCTCGGCTCGCACCTAGCATCACGGTGGTCGAACTTGGAGTCATTCATCTGGTACACGTGGCATCTCAGATCTGGTACTCCAATTTTAGGTTGGCTCTATGTGATGTGGCAACTTCATATACTAACCGGATGCTGGCTATACTACTACGGTACTCACACTCCAAGAAGTGACTCAAAAACCATTCATAAATTGAGTCTATGACACGCATTTGCAAATGTACCATCTATTATATACTTAAGACAAGAGGCAAATAAGCCATCACGTTAATCCACACAAATTAAATTATCTCGACCATCAACTTTTTAATATAAACGGACTAGATTTAAAGATATAATGTTACATACAAATATTGTATGTAGGCATATATTGTGTTGTACATGCCAAGTCCATCACGTACAAGCATCTATGAGGGAAAGTTCCTGCAAAAAAAAAAAATCTATGAGGAAAACTGCCATCACATTTACATACAATATCTATTACGTACAATAAGTCCATCGTTGTCACGTGAAAAAGAGGCCAAGCCGGACACCTACCAAACTGAACTCCGTACGCACATTTAAAAAAGTGCATGCTTTGATGGTCTTTGAACAGTTGAACTTGGAGTGCTCCACGTCAATAGAAAGACATCCATGTAAAAAAAAGGCATCAAGTAAAAAAAAGTTGAATGGCAGACCAGCGGCCTAGGCAGCCTACGCGCCCTGAACTTGGCCCATGTAATACACGTCTGCGCCCTTACTAATATACAAATACCCAACGGCCACCCGTAAATAAAATCTCCAGCAGCCTGTGTTAAAAAAAGTGCATGGCAGACCTGTGGCCTAGGCAGCGCACGCGCTGATCTTATAGCTCATGTAATAAATTATGATCTCCTAAAAAAACTAATAAATTATGTTCCCCTAAAAGAATGTAATAAATAACGTTCATCTCAAAAAAGGTAATAATCACGTATTGCTAAAAAAATTGTAATAAATCACGTATGCCCTTGCTAATTTCAAACTCCCAATAGCCTGTGTTAAAAATGCTTTGGAAAAAACACTTCCACCAGCCCACCTCACGTAAATAACCATAACTAATTGCATAGAAAGGTTGCCAAGGAACAAAGGGGGACATAAAAAGGAAACAAAACATGCAATTCACATGCCCGTAACCAGGCTAGAGCCCTATCGCCATGATCGCGCCGCAGTCACGACGGCTGATAGAGACACACCCATATCTACCACACCAAGTCACTCATGCCACACCGTTTAAGTTCGAACATGTAGAAACCACGCCGCTGCTCCAGCTGTTGCCCATGCAACAGCCCTACACGCTCGCCTATCTGCAAGATCCTCTTTGTTCCTTGGTGTTTTTTTTTTTCTAAAGTCGGACCTCTCTACAGATTAAATTGCAGATTAGGTTTAGATTATTAGGGATTAACTTACTTTATTTTTTGTTACATGGCATTGGACAATAGCTCTGGTCGTACCCAAATCCTAGGTCTAGAACTGCAGGATGCGGGATGTTCTTTGCCCCCCCAAAAATGCACATAAAGTTGTCAACCTACTAGAAAACACACTATGTTTTTGGGCCTTTGGCTCATAGCACGATTCATGCATGAGCAACATTGGCTCCATAAATTCGGATGTCTCTAATGGATGGACATATACAAACTCAGCAAGGCCAACAAATAATATATTAGGTCAGCTAAAATAAATAGAAGGGCCGAGTAGAGAACATTTCAAAACAAAACGCCAAGTCCGTGAAACATCTCATATATGTCTACCACAAAAAGAAATCTCATATATGTTTAAGCTAAATTAAATAACATTTACCCACACAGCACGACTATTGGCGGGGTCAATAATACTGAATATAACTATATGAAGTGAGAGAATGCTATATAAGGTTTTAAACCAAAAGAAAAGACTAATTCACGTCAAATATGAAATTAATCATTTTTCTTTGTAAAAAAATTAAATTTAATTATAAGGGCACCATCGCAAGTAAAAAGCTCTGGTGAGTGCCACTTGGAGAATAACTTAGCAAATTTTAAAAGCACTCACAGATTACATTGGTTTATACAAGAAGCTATGCAACATAGAAAATTACATTAAGATGAAAATATGTGCATGCATATATATGGACAAATGAATATGTCGTTTTAGTAAAGATAAAACCCAAGTGCAATATGGAAGGTGTCTAGGCAGGCGATGGAACGTATAACGAGGTATGGACACAAGTCATTAATTTTGAAAATTACTTGGTAAATATATTGGTCACAAATATAAATCGTGACAAATGATAAGGAGCGAACAATTGAAATTTGGAGATTCGTACAAGAGCATATATATATAATGATGTAGCAACAAATGAATGGAAAGAGGGAGATATGTAGAGAAAACTAAACTATAATAAAAAATATATTATACGTCTAGCCGCGCAAATGCGCGGGTCACGCCGCTAGTTCATTACATACAACAAGTCATCAACACACAACGACAACGATGATACATCTTGGATTATAGATTATTTCCAACGAAACATTCCATTAAATACTGAAGTTTTCATCACACAACAAATAACAAGCAATGAAATGAACTTCAACTCAACCAATCTTTGGCGTTGGAAACGCTTGCTTTGAACCATAGGTGCTCTGGGAAGGGCCAGCTATTTGTCAATATCGAGAGCAACGCAGGACTGGTCATCCAGGCTGAAGTGGCATATATCAGGAGCAGGGTAGGGAACCACCGCAATGTCCAAGGTATAGATACAGTTGCTTCTCATAAATGGTAGTAACGCTGTGTCAACAGCAGCTGGATCGCCTTTAACCATCATTGGATAGTTTGGTCCAAGGAAGAGCGAGTTTGCTCCAAGACTACCAATACTGTACCAGGGAGAAGGTGTTGGCGCTAGCACACTAGTATACATCCCGAATACCCTGCAACGGATGTTGGAATAGCTCCGGAGAGGGCGACCATGGGAGACAACACCTGCTACCTCAGTAGTAACAATCATAGTGCACTGTATACAGACAAGAAGAGGTGATCCACTGGAATTAGTTGCCAGGCGCCACTGAGTATATAAGTTCTGCTCGTCCTCATGCTCGTGATCATCACCATCGTCATCTCCCCCTTGGTTATAAAATTTTTCAAGTATAGGTGGTGGAATGTTCACAGGACCTTGGAAACACAAGAAGAAGGTTAATTAGTAAAGGGAAACTTGCTAACCCGCATGCATGTGGCTGAAACAATTATAATTACGGTGGAAGACAAACGTACTGAAACTACGAGGATCCCATGCAAAAACAGTGCCATGAGTGGCGGCAGCCAACACAAGATCCTCGTATTCAATTGCGTCACAGTACTCATCCGTGTACAGAAACTGATTTTTGAGCAATATCCATGGACGAACCGTGGAATCAGTAACGACGGCAACAAGCTTGTCGAAGATAGCAACAACTTGATAGTTCTCGTAATTCCAAGAGCGGTTGGGAACTCGAGAAATTGATATCTTCCGTAGACGACAGTCACCATGATCGTATTTGAATGTACATAGATCATGTGTGTGCTCAACCTCATGGCACTCGGAGATTTTTGGAAGTGGAATCCGCTGACGAGTGTACACATTCACAAGTTCCCACTCGCAATTGTACCTAATATAAACAACCCAATCTCCATTTGCGCCAGCCCAGGCCTTACCCTGAAGCGATGGCATCTTGACATCACACGTATCGTTATCAAGCGGCATCAACTTGCACAAGGCGAGATCTCCGTCGTCCGTGCCCATGCGAATAGGCTTATAGCGAAGAAGATAAGGGAGATCAAACCGCTCCTGCACCCTTGGGTTCCTTGTAATGATGTTATTAGTTGAGTCGAGAATGGTCTTGAATGAACCTGCCATGCTAGCCGAGGTGATGACGTTGCACCGATCAATGAGTTCCCCCACCACGTCATCTTTCGGATCGGGGCAAGAATGACGGGGTCGTTTCCGGCTTGTTCCCTCCTTGGAGAAGACGATCGAACAATGGCAGAAGGATGGGTGAAGGCAAATGGAGGAGGGAGGAAGAGCGTGCGACAGCAGTTCCAAAACGAGAGGGAAAGGCGAAGAGTTGGTGGACGGTTGCCAGTTTGCCACGGTACACGAAGAGCCGCCCCGGCCTACACGTCCTTTCGGAAATTGTACAAAAGGACTCGCCGTCGTCTCACTGACATGTTGGAACGGGACCACATGTCAACGAAACATGGTGTATAATTTCTCGTGCAAAATACGATCTAGCCGCGTTGGCCCGAGGTGCCGCATTAGTTATCGACCTTTATTTTTTTAATGGCGTGCGGTTCAGTTTTGAAGCACGACTAACTGGTACTGTTTCAGAGAAAATATAAACTACTCTACCACTACTCCACCTCTAGTACTACTAGTAGTATAAAAAAGATATATAGGCTGGAGCTTCAGAGCTTTCTTGCTAAGGGCTGCCCACTTGCTTCTCACACTATCACCCTCTCTCCAGATCTAAAAAAGATGGCCTCTCTCTCCCTCCTCACCGGTGGTCACAGATCCGCCGGGGAAGAAAAAGACGTGCAGCGTTGACGTACTCGTCGGCGGCGAGCGAGGTCACGCACTGACGACAAGGCCGTCCTCTCAGACCTAGCGCCCGCGCGGGATGGCCTCCGTCCGCAAGCTCGCTGCCGTAGTGTGTGCAGAGGACGCCGACCACGAGCGAAGCCACTTCCCGCCGACCCTCAGGTATGCTACCTCTTTCCGAACTATACCCTTGTTCTATTGCGCCATCTACCACGTCGCTGGATGTGGATCTTTTTCCACTCCACCATCTTCCCAATTTGCTGTCCTCTGCTCTGCTGGTCACGCAGACGAAAACCTTAATTTGCACTATTAAAGGAAACCCTACTTCATGCAGACTCATCCATGTCTGGGTTGAATAAGGAAAGGAAGGGAGACAGTACTGTCCAAGAGAGTAGGTATCGAACCCGCATCTAGGTTGAAAAGGGCAAAATCAGTAGCTAAGGAACGAGTCTCGTGTCTCTTGGATGAAGAAGGGTAGAAAGGCATGACAACGCAATAGAGAATGACCAGGTCGATCGGTTTGTTGTCCTCACCTAGGAAAAAGGTGGCTAAACAGAACGAAAATGGGACGTAATCCACATATGCTACCTGGATATTTGTTGCTCTGGGCAACCATACCTCCCTCGCCACTCTATGCGTCCGTGGAGGTACATCATACTAGCGCGCCCACTGTCCGTATGGGCCTCCCATGCTCTTATTGTCACTTTTTTGCTGTTAGTATAACGCCAGCAGTCAAGTCAGGCAATGCTACTGCTAAAGTGATGCCACATATAACTAATGCCGCACTCAGTCTAATGCCACCGATAAATTTAAGCAATGCCATTTAATGTCACTGGATTATTTCAGGGTTAGCTGTTGATTGTGGATGTATTACAGATTTTTCAGCTAAGGCATTCTAATGCTGTTGCACATCCAGTATACCAACAATGAAACTTGTTACTACCTTCAGATTTTTGCACTGTCAATGCTTATAGATTACATACCTCACTTTCATGAGATAAGTTAAATTTTTTGTACAGTGTCACCAAAATGCCAAGGCGCTGATGTCATTTTATTTTGGTTAAACTGCACAAAAAATTATGAAGACAAGAGGAAAGGTCAAGAGTGGGCACCTCCTCCTCCGGTTGTTCTCTTGATTCGATCGATCAAGTTTTTATGTTTGATCGATTATCAAGATTGGGATAGCAATTTTTAAGGTCGCCCCGAGTTCGAAATGATATTTACCTTGGAGGTACATGGTTTGCAATTTTTTTGTACTGTCATTAGTTAATAATGCTAGTTACCTTCAGACTTTTGTATTTGGTTTAATGCTCATGCACAGCTAGTATACCAATGCTGAAACATGTTACCTTTACATTTTGTATTGTTAATTCTTATAGAAATCTTCCAGTGCTAGAGTTTATTGAAATCTGTTCAGTAAAACCATTGTATTGTACCCTGTAATAAAATAACTAGTCCACTGTTGCACTAGCCACTCGATTAGTGTATATTTGTAGTATTCGAAATTTTGAATGGTGTTGCATTAGCGTATGGACATAAATAAAGTGTGGCAAGCTTTCCCAGATATGTGCTCAAGAAAACTACTACCTGTTTTTCTAAATACTAGCCATTTGGGTACTTTAAATTGAACCGCGAAAACGTCTTATATTAAGGAACAGAGGGTGTAGAGTTCACTCCAATTATCCCGGTAAAGCTAGTCACACCTTTGTTAAAATTAATGTTCATTATGTTATCGGAGGAGGTCTGTAAGTTTGTCTCTAATGCCTGTCGACTACATACCTGACATCATGATGTAATGTTAAGTCATTTCCTTTTGTACAGTGTCACTGATTGTCAAGGCGGTGATGGCATTTTATTTTAGTTGAACTGCACAAAATATGCTTAAAAGAAGACGAAAGGTCAGGAATCGATCATTCTTTCAGAAAGGACTATATATGTCTTTCTGACATCAGCCACTGTTGCCTTATTTATTCCTTCAAACAGGTGGTTAGAAACAGTCTATGCTTCAACTAGTGCCACATTTATAGTAATCACACTTTCAATATCTATGCAAACAGGGATGCTCGATTTTAGTTGAACTGCATAAAAAGTCCAACTGGTTCAACATTAGGAGCATGTTTTCTTCCAAACCTTTATATCCAATTCGTGGCACTATGAGTTGTTCATTACGAAGGTACATGGTTTGCTACTATCTTGCTACTCTTTTTGTACTGTCATTAGATAGTAATACTAGTGGTTTGCATGTGAATTTATTGGCAGGGTGGACCTACATTGGAGGTGCAGGACAGGATTCAATGATTGGATGCTCAATTTCGGTTGTATCGATTTCACCTCTTCCATCACTGCGAACATGGATATCCTTGGTCTGATGAAGAATAGGCGCTATATTTCCGCTCTGAACCAATTCAGTATGAAATTGTCCAGGGCAAAACATGACTGTATCAAATTGTCCAGTGCAAAACATGACAGATGCTAAGCGGAAGAGACATGTTTAAACTGAAAATACAAGGTGGGGTATATGTTTACTAGCTGCTTGATATTTGTGCAGACAGAGATGTCTGCCCGTTGCTATTTGGCAAACACACAAAGTGACCGCAATTTTGGTTGAACTGCACAAGAGAATAGTATAGTCATTGCATGCAATGCCATTTGAAAATAGACACGGAAAGATTGGATAGTCACTTCATGGACTGCAGAAAAGTAGTACTGTACTATTTATTGGCCAACACTAGGTGCTTCATTGCTTTGGTCTAATTATACAATGGGCGTCATTTTGCCTAAGTTAAAGTTTGTATTCCGAAAATAGTCTCGTCGTGTGATCGAGAGAAGCCAAATCATATTACAGTGGATGTTCCTCCATCATGTGTGGTTCATTCTCATGGTTCCAGCTGTTGGTGAAACCACTTACGTTTGCAAGAGGAATTGTAGACTTCACAAACAAATTTGGCTTTCAGTCTGTACTGAATGTGCCAAGAGAAGCATCCATGTTAGTAGGGAGAACAAATGTTTTTTCTAGATCTTTGCTTTTGGAGCCACATATTTGTATATGATCTGTGAATCATTGAGATGCATTAACATGTTGATCTTATGTATGGGAATCATACTATTTGGTTTTAGTTGCGACACAAGATCCGAAGTGGCTGATCTTTGCTTTTGGAGCTACATATTTGTATATGATCTGTGAATCATTGAGATGCATTAATAGTTCCTTATTTCTGTTCGCTCAGTGTTTACAAGTTACTGGTCGATCACTAGCTAGCCTACTAATGCGCTCCTGGCAGTTTTAGATGCGACGCAAGATCCGAAGTGACAGTTTTTTGAATAAAAATGCCTACCTCTGAAGAAACTGACAAGATGCTCTGAAGAAAATGCCATGCGTATCTGAAGAAACTGCCAGCGAAAACGTTTGCAAATGCCTTATCTCCCAGCTAAAGTTCATCAACTAATGGCCTCGGCTGCGACTCGTTGCATGCTGCTCCGCGTACTGGCTGCGAGCGATTTTGAGTGCCTGCATGCAGCCGGCCGTAATTAAAGCAGCTAACTGACGCGAAAAAAGATGCGCTTTAATTTTTGTGGGCCTTTTAAATCCGTGGAGTCATTATTGACAAGGAGGGAAATGATTCGAGTGCACTCGTTTGACCGTCATGCCGGCGTGCGACCCAGCACGGACGAGATGCACCACTGATGGGACAGGACGACACAGTCATAATTTTAGTTTTTCTAGTTTGCCATGGCAAGCTGGAGCGCTAAGCCATGCCTGATTATGCATTGAATTCCGATGACTGCAATGACCGTCGCGTTTCCCGCGACACGCTAGTTCGCCTACCTTCCGCCTATAATTACTATTTCCCGGGCTTCTCCGGTGGCACCATCACCCAACTCGCCCTATCCTCATAAGCCCCCACCAGCCCGACATCGCTCGCCACTTATCCTCGCTCACACCACGTCCGCCATGCCCCCACCCGTCAGTGATAGGCGACACCGGAGGCGGTCACCGCCGAAACTAGTGTTCGGTTTTTCACCAGAAGGCAGACGGAGGGAGGAGGCATTCTATCGGTCTTTAGATGGCAATGCGGAGATCGAGGACTTGTTGGAGGGCGACCGCCTGGCGGAGGAGTAGGAGTTGTTGGAGCGCGACCGCCTAGCGGAGGAGCAGCGTATCGCCGATTGGCGCCACCAGCGGGACATGGAGCAGCAGCGCAGCGACGCTCTGAGTCGTGAGCAGAGCGCCCGCAACTGGGCCGACTACGTGGAGGCCGGTGCCTGGCAAATAGCCCTGGAGGCTGTCGGGCACGCACGCGTTCACGACGGCGATTTTTACTACCAGCTCGTCAAGTGGGTTTCCCACTTAGAAGACGAAGCTTCGGTGGACCACGCCGGCATGGAAAGGGCCAACGCGCGCGAGCACCGCGCCCTATCGCACCTCTGGCAAGTCCAAGGCGAGGCAGAGGACGCCGGTGCTGGCGTTTAGCGTGTACCGCAGATGGCGGCCGACATCGTCTAGTTAGCTAAGAGTAAGTTTCTACTTGTATGCTACTAGAGTATTAGTGGGAGTAGATAGTTAACTTGGCTATGATGGTTGTCAACGTGGAAGTTCAGTACTCTATATACGGATCAGACCTGTTACTTTGCTCTGAATGTTGCACTTTCGGTTTGAATGTATGGAATGGGTTGTTATTTTTTTAAATGGGTTTTATTTGTCCTCCACGGGTTTAGAGGCTGACTTGCGGGCCTACCAAGTTGACGCGTACACAATCAGGAGATGATTGTATGTGGAGAGGATGACAACAGGGACCCGCCAAGGTCATGGCAGTACGCAAGCAAGTGCCTCCTTATTTCAAACCAATAAAAAAATGGCTCCTCCTAATGGATTTCTGACATCTGGGTCCCATGCCATTGTTAACGTAGTCAATAAACGAGAGAATTGCACAACGAGCGGCTGACACCAGGGACTCAGCAGCTCGCCTAGTTATTTTTGTTTTGGGTTAATTTGATAAATGTCACTCCAAATCTGGTGTTTCTGAGAAATGCCACTGCAATTTCCAAACTTTGAAAAATGCCATTTCATGCCATTTCCAGTGGCATTTTTCGAAGTCTGGAGTGGCGTTTTTCAAAGTTTGCAAATTGCAGTGGCGTTTTCCAAAGTTTGGAAAAATCCATGTAGTAGTATATGGTACTACTAGTAATTATCTTACCTTTCGCATCAGCTTCATAATTTTCCTACGTACTCCATGCATGAACCGCGCCAGAACCAAACTTCTCACTACTCTAGGGAAAATCGTTATTTCTATCTACCGGTCGCGCCATGGAGCAGAACCAAATTTTACAAGTTACAAGTTCAAAAGGAAAAACCTGCTATGTTCGCGTCGCACCCCCACACGGTTGGTCCGGCACGCCGCTCAAGGGGGAATGTGTGCTGTGTTGCATTTTCACTTACAAGTGGGACCGCAGTTGAGCAAACCGACTATCGGCAAACCCCCACCCCGCCCACCGCGCGATGGCTGAGAAAACAGGAGGGAGAAGAGATGGCTGTAGCACGGAGTCCAAGAAAATTGGTGTCGAATGGGACTCGTGTGGGTGGCGTGTGCCGTACTGCTAGACATGAATGTTATTTATGGCCCATGCCACCCCACTATATCGAGGTGCTGGTTATGTAGAACAAATTTCCTGGAGTCCGTGCTCAGCCCTCCTCTATCTCTCTTCTCAGCCAGCCAACAGACGCGTGGAGCCCATCGTCTGTTTGCTCATATGCGGTCCCACATGTCAGTGAAAACGCAAGAGGACCCACTGAACCTGCACATCTTTCACCTCGACGTGCTGGTGATGAAAAACAAATCCAATAAAGATCTTCGGTGGCCGCTTTTGGAGTTACTAAAGAGTAGTAAGATTCTATTTATAGTTTAACCCAAGATGCACATCACGTGGCTTCAACTACCACTCTATTTTCTTGCATGACATGACCTGGATGCTGGATGTCCCACGTGTCGTCAAAAGGATGAAGAACTCGACCAAATCTTCGGTTGTGCTCTCGGATTAGACTAGTTGTGCTAACTGAAAATTTTATTGTGTAGAATGGATGCAAGTTTTGGTATTGGGAAGAAGAGTACAATGATATATTGATAGAGCGCAATTTAGTACATGTTCTAGCACATTTAGCTAGCATAGAGGCTAGAGATGAGACTAGTGCACTTCTTGATAGAATATAGGCTAGACACGTCTACTTCTTTACACTCGAAGAAGAAAGAAGCACGCAAGATCGAGCCTCCGCAGATCAACAATGAATGCATCGAGAAGGCACTAATCCAACTTACAGGAGCAATTATGGAAGTTGGATATCTTCTAAAATGTATTCTTGTGGTTCTTGTTTTCTTTGGTCTTGCTTTTCTAGTCAAAATTTTGGTGATGTATTTCCATGTACCAAAAGATCAATGATGAAAAAAAGATATGTGTTTGCAAAGAAAATGTACGCGGCCGGGATGCGTCCGCGCGTTCGGCGCCGCCGCATCCGAGAAATGGCCCAGACACGACCCCATTGCCCTACCCAAACGGACAGAATTCGGGCAAAACGGAGGTTCGTTTGGGGTCGTGCGTTGGAGTTGGCCTTACAAGTGGGACCGCAGTTGAGGAAACCGACTATCGGCAAACCCCCACCTCGCCCGCCGCGCGATGGCTGAGTTAGAGAAACGACGAGGTTGAAGAGATTGCTGTAGCACGGACTCCAAGAAATATGGTGTCAGATGGAAGTCGTTCTGGTGGTGTGTGTCGTACTCCTGGACGTGAATGCTTGTTCTGGCCTATGCCACCCTACTACTCCTACTACTTAAAGTAGTAGTATCGAGGATTCGAGGTGCTGGTTACGTACAACGAACACATTAACATATGGCCCACCTCACACTGTGGCCAAATTTCCTGGAGTCTGTGCTGGGTTAAAAAGTGTTCTTTGTGAGGATGGGTGGCTGGTCTCAAGTAAAAAACTTGTTTTATTACGTACGTAGACGTAGAGATAGTGCAGCATGTGAAGCTAGTACAAATAGTGTACTATTGTTTATTGGCCTCATCCGATAACCTGTTGCACCGTCGCAGCACCTACTCAGAGAAGCGACTCGAAAGCCATTCATAAATTTAGTAAGTTTATCACAGGCATATCATTTTATTACATACAACAGGTCATCAACCCACAACGACAATGAGGATACATTATAAATACTAAAGTTTTCATTACACAACAAATAACAAGCAATGAAATGAACTTCAACTCAACCAATCCTCAGCGTTAGAAACACTTGCTTTGAACCACAAGCGATTCTCTGGGAAGAGCCAGCTACTGTCAATCTCGAGACCAATGCAGGCCTGATCATCCAGGCTGAAACGGCCTACTATATCACGACCAAGGTAGGGAACCACCGCAATGTCCGACGTATAGATACAGCTGCTTCTCATAAATGGTAGTAACGTTGTATCAACAGCAGTTGGATCGCCTTTCACCATCATTGGATAGTTTTGTCCAAGGAAGAGCGAGTTTGCTCCAAGACTATCAATACTATACCAGGGAGAAGGTGTTGGCACTAGCACACTAGTATCCATCCTGAATACCATGCAACGGGTGTTGGAATAGGTCCGGAGAGTGCGACCATGGGAGACAACACCTGCTCCCTCAGTAGTAACATCAGCAGTGGGCTGTATACAGACAAGAAGTGGCGATCCATTGGAATTAGCTGCCAGCCGCCAGTGAGCATATGGGCCCTGCTCGTCCTCATGCTCGTGATCATCACCATTGTCATCTCCCCCTTGGTTATAATTTTTTCAAGTATAGGTGGTGGAATGTTCACAGGACCTTGGAAACACAAGAAGAAGGTTAATTAGTAGAGAAGGGAAACTTGCTAACTCCCATGCATGTGGATGAAACAATTATAATTACGATGGAAGACAAACGTACCGAAACTACGAGGATCCCATGCAAAACAGTGCCACGAGTGGTGGCAGCAAACCCAAGACCCTCGTATTCAATTGCATGATAGTACACATCCATGTATAGAAACTGAATTTTGAGCAATATCCATCCAGTCGAACCACGAAGGACGGCAACAAGCTTGTCGAAGATAGCAACAACTTGATAGTTCTTGTAATTCCAAGAGCGCTTGGGAACTCGATAAATTGCTATCTTCCGTAGACGACAGTCACCATGATCATATTTGAACGTACGTAGATCATCTGTGTGCTCAACCTCAGGGCACTCGGAGATTTTTGGAAGTGGAATCCGCTGACGAGTGTACACATTCACAAGTTCCCACTCGCAGTTGTACCCAATATAAACAACCCAATCTCCATTTGCGCCTGCCCAAGCCTTGCCCTCAAGCGATGGCATCTTAACATCATACGTGTCATTATCAAGCAGCATCAACTTGCACAAGGCGAGGCTTCCCTCGTCCCTGCGCCAGTCAGCAGGGTCACGGCGAAGAAGATAGGGGAGATCAAACCGCTCCTGGACCCTTGGGTTCCTTGTCATGATGTTATTAGTTGAGTCGAGAATGGTCTTGAACGAACCTGCCATGCTAGCCACTCTATGCGTCCGTGGAGGTACATCATACTAGCGCGCCCACTGTCCGTATGGGCCTCCCATGCTCTTATTGTCACTTTTTTGCTGTTAGTATAACGCCAGCAGTCAAGTCAGGCAATGCTACTGCTAAAGTGATGCCACATATAACTAATGCCGCACTCAGTCTAATGCCACCGATAAATTTAAGCAATGCCATTTAATGTCACTGGATTATTTCAGGGTTAGCTGTTGATTGTGGATGTATTACAGATTTTTCAGCTAAGGCATTCTAATGCTGTTGCACATCCAGTATACCAACAATGAAACTTGTTACTACCTTCAGATTTTTGCACTGTCAATGCTTATAGATTACATACCTCACTTTCATGAGATAAGTTAAATTTTTTGTACAGTGTCACCAAAATGCCAAGGCGCTGATGTCATTTTATTTTGGTTAAACTGCACAAAAAATTATGAAGACAAGAGGAAAGGTCAAGAGTGGGCACCTCCTCCTCCGGTTGTTCTCTTGATTCGATCGATCAAGTTTTTATGTTTGATCGATTATCAAGATTGGGATAGCAATTTTTAAGGTCGCCCCGAGTTCGAAATGATATTTACCTTGGAGGTACATGGTTTGCAATTTTTTTGTACTGTCATTAGTTAATAATGCTAGTTACCTTCAGACTTTTGTATTTGGTTTAATGCTCATGCACAGCTAGTATACCAATGCTGAAACATGTTACCTTTACATTTTGTATTGTTAATTCTTATAGAAATCTTCCAGTGCTAGAGTTTATTGAAATCTGTTCAGTAAAACCATTGTATTGTACCCTGTAATAAAATAACTAGTCCACTGTTGCACTAGCCACTCGATTAGTGTATATTTGTAGTATTCGAAATTTTGAATGGTGTTGCATTAGCGTATGGACATAAATAAAGTGTGGCAAGCTTTCCCAGATATGTGCTCAAGAAAACTACTACCTGTTTTTCTAAATACTAGCCATTTGGGTACTTTAAATTGAACCGCGAAAACGTCTTATATTAAGGAACAGAGGGTGTAGAGTTCACTCCAATTATCCCGGTAAAGCTAGTCACACCTTTGTTAAAATTAATGTTCATTATGTTATCGGAGGAGGTCTGTAAGTTTGTCTCTAATGCCTGTCGACTACATACCTGACATCATGATGTAATGTTAAGTCATTTCCTTTTGTACAGTGTCACTGATTGTCAAGGCGGTGATGGCATTTTATTTTAGTTGAACTGCACAAAATATGCTTAAAAGAAGACGAAAGGTCAGGAATCGATCATTCTTTCAGAAAGGACTATATATGTCTTTCTGACATCAGCCACTGTTGCCTTATTTATTCCTTCAAACAGGTGGTTAGAAACAGTCTATGCTTCAACTAGTGCCACATTTATAGTAATCACACTTTCAATATCTATGCAAACAGGGATGCTCGATTTTAGTTGAACTGCATAAAAAGTCCAACTGGTTCAACATTAGGAGCATGTTTTCTTCCAAACCTTTATATCCAATTCGTGGCACTATGAGTTGTTCATTACGAAGGTACATGGTTTGCTACTATCTTGCTACTCTTTTTGTACTGTCATTAGATAGTAATACTAGTGGTTTGCATGTGAATTTATTGGCAGGGTGGACCTACATTGGAGGTGCAGGACAGGATTCAATGATTGGATGCTCAATTTCGGTTGTATCGATTTCACCTCTTCCATCACTGCGAACATGGATATCCTTGGTCTGATGAAGAATAGGCGCTATATTTCCGCTCTGAACCAATTCAGTATGAAATTGTCCAGGGCAAAACATGACTGTATCAAATTGTCCAGTGCAAAACATGACAGATGCTAAGCGGAAGAGACATGTTTAAACTGAAAATACAAGGTGGGGTATATGTTTACTAGCTGCTTGATATTTGTGCAGACAGAGATGTCTGCCCGTTGCTATTTGGCAAACACACAAAGTGACCGCAATTTTGGTTGAACTGCACAAGAGAATAGTATAGTCATTGCATGCAATGCCATTTGAAAATAGACACGGAAAGATTGGATAGTCACTTCATGGACTGCAGAAAAGTAGTACTGTACTATTTATTGGCCAACACTAGGTGCTTCATTGCTTTGGTCTAATTATACAATGGGCGTCATTTTGCCTAAGTTAAAGTTTGTATTCCGAAAATAGTCTCGTCGTGTGATCAAGAGAAGCCAAATCATATTACAGTGGATGTTCCTCCATCATGTGTGGTTCATTCTCATGGTTCCAGCTGTTGGTGAAACCACTTACGTTTGCAAGAGGAATTGTAGACTTCACAAACAAATTTGGCTTTCAGTCTGTACTGAATGTGCCAAGAGAAGCATCCATGTTAGTAGGGAGAACAAATGTTTTTTCTAGATCTTTGCTTTTGGAGCCACATATTTGTATATGATCTGTGAATCATTGAGATGCATTAACATGTTGATCTTATGTATGGGAATCATACTATTTGGTTTTAGTTGCGACACAAGATCCGAAGTGGCTGATCTTTGCTTTTGGAGCTACATATTTGTATATGATCTGTGAATCATTGAGATGCATTAATAGTTCCTTATTTCTGTTCGCTCAGTGTTTACAAGTTACTGGTCGATCACTAGCTAGCCTACTAATGCGCTCCTGGCAGTTTTAGATGCGACGCAAGATCCGAAGTGACAGTTTTTTGAATAAAAATGCCTACCTCTGAAGAAACTGACAAGATGCTCTGAAGAAAATGCCATGCGTATCTGAAGAAACTGCCAGCGAAAACGTTTGCAAATGCCTTATCTCCCAGCTAAAGTTCATCAACTAATGGCCTCGGCTGCGACTCGTTGCATGCTGCTCCGCGTACTGGCTGCGAGCGATTTTGAGTGCCTGCATGCAGCCGGCCGTAATTAAAGCAGCTAACTGACGCGAAAAAAGATGCGCTTTAATTTTTGTGGGCCTTTTAAATCCGTGGAGTCATTATTGACAAGGAGGGAAATGATTCGAGTGCACTCGTTTGACCGTCATGCCGGCGTGCGACCCAGCACGGACGAGATGCACCACTGATGGGACAGGACGACACAGTCATAATTTTAGTTTTTCTAGTTTGCCATGGCAAGCTGGAGCGCTAAGCCATGCCTGATTATGCATTGAATTCCGATGACTGCAATGACCGTCGCGTTTCCCGCGACACGCTAGTTCGCCTACCTTCCGCCTATAATTACTATTTCCCGGGCTTCTCCGGTGGCACCATCACCCAACTCGCCCTATCCTCATAAGCCCCCACCAGCCCGACATCGCTCGCCACTTATCCTCGCTCACACCACGTCCGCCATGCCCCCACCCGTCAGTGATAGGCGACACCGGAGGCGGTCACCGCCGAAACTAGTGTTCGGTTTTTCACCAGAAGGCAGACGGAGGGAGGAGGCATTCTATCGGTCTTTAGATGGCAATGCGGAGATCGAGGACTTGTTGGAGGGCGACCGCCTGGCGGAGGAGTAGGAGTTGTTGGAGCGCGACCGCCTAGCGGAGGAGCAGCGTATCGCCGATTGGCGCCACCAGCGGGACATGGAGCAGCAGCGCAGCGACGCTCTGAGTCGTGAGCAGAGCGCCCGCAACTGGGCCGACTACGTGGAGGCCGGTGCCTGGCAAATAGCCCTGGAGGCTGTCGGGCACGCACGCGTTCACGACGGCGATTTTTACTACCAGCTCGTCAAGTGGGTTTCCCACTTAGAAGCCGAAGCTTCGGTGGACCACGCCGGCATGGAAAGGGCCAACGCGCGCGAGCACCGCGCCCTATCGCACCTCTGGCAAGTCCAAGGCGAGGCAGAGGACGCCGGTGCTGGCGTTTAGCGTGTACCGCAGATGGCGGCCGACATCGTCTAGTTAGCTAAGAGTAAGTTTCTACTTGTATGCTACTAGAGTATTAGTGGGAGTAGATAGTTAACTTGGCTATGATGGTTGTCAACGTGGAAGTTCAGTACTCTATATACGGATCAGACCTGTTACTTTGCTCTGAATGTTGCACTTTCGGTTTGAATGTATGGAATGGGTTGTTATTTTTTTAAATGGGTTTTATTTGTCCTCCACGGGTTTAGAGGCTGACTTGCGGGCCTACCAAGTTGACGCGTACACAATCAGGAGATGATTGTATGTGGAGAGGATGACAACAGGGACCCGCCAAGGTCATGGCAGTACGCAAGCAAGTGCCTCCTTATTTCAAACCAATAAAAAAATGGCTCCTCCTAATGGATTTCTGACATCTGGGTCCCATGCCATTGTTAACGTAGTCAATAAACGAGAGAATTGCACAACGAGCGGCTGACACCAGGGACTCAGCAGCTCGCCTAGTTATTTTTGTTTTGGGTTAATTTGATAAATGTCACTCCAAATCTGGTGTTTCTGAGAAATGCCACTGCAATTTCCAAACTTTGAAAAATGCCATTTCATGCCATTTCCAGTGGCATTTTTCGAAGTCTGGAGTGGCGTTTTTCAAAGTTTGCAAATTGCAGTGGCGTTTTCCAAAGTTTGGAAAAATTGCAGTGGCATTTTTCAAAGTTTGGAAATTGAAGTGGCATTTTTATGAATCGCCATAATTGGAGTGGCATTTATCTAATTTGTTTTTGAGACGGAAGCGGGGTGTCAACTGGGCTGTGCGGGGCACTCTGGCCTGTCTAGACAGCCTTCTCTTTTAGGTTTACCACAGACCAGCCGAGTAGTTTTTTCTTTCTTTCTGAAAATGGCTAGCCCAATTTTTTTGTGATTTGCCAAGTAAGTCGCTTTGTCAGGCCTGTTGGGCTACAAATCTTTCAAGACGAGGAGAGCTTCATTCGGCTGGCCGAGAAAATGGCCTATCAGTAATGAGAAATGGGCTGTACATTTGTAAAACACATCAAACCGGCAATTAGTTTCAAATTTCTTTTTTTCATTTCGAGATTTTAAATTGCACTAATTTTTATGCGTGGACAATTTGTTGGATTTTATATTGACATACATTTATTTTTAAAATCAGTTTGAATGTGACTCGAAATTTCAGGATTAAAAACATTTCGGACCGCACCGAAATATGCAAAATTTCGTATAATTTTTTAACCGTGGCCACAATATGCGCTGTAATGCTAACAAAAAGAATATGGGCTGAAAAAACACCTTAAGAATTAGCAAATGGGCTGTAAATTATTAGAAATAATGGCAGATGGGTTGTATGCTGTTTTCCACAGATTTGAGGCTTTCCTAAAAAAAGGTTGACGCACAAGCAGTGACTGTTGGATGTCCATCCAATGGCTGCCGTGCTTCTTCAATCTCTGCTCTTCCTGCTCCAGCCGCTCAAACAAGCGCCGACGGGACTGCCTGCTCCCTCCTCCCCGCGGCCGGCTGTGCTGCCGCGCAGGCCTCACCGCCCCATCGTACTCCCATCGCTGGCCTAGCCATCCCTCTACTCACCCAGACCTGCTGTTATTCTCCGGCGACGGCAGACGAACCAGTAAACCCTCGTACAGTCGTACTCCCCTCCGCGTGGGAAACAACTGTCGAGTCTTCCCTGCCTCCGTGTCGTTCCCTTCCTAGGCCTCGCCGTCGTCCACCGCCCTGGTCCTCTCGGCGCGGCCTGGTCAACATGGTCAACGACCGACGTGCATCTGAAGTGGACTGTACGTGGAGAGGCTGACAGCTGGGTCCACGGCCGCACGCAAGGAAATGCCTCCTTATTACGCGCAAAATAATGATTCCTCCACCTGACATCTGGGACCCACCGAAAGGGCCTCTGTATTTGGTAAAAAAAGTTACCGCCGCTGACAGCTCGGACCCACGAGCTATATCTTCGCATGCAAGGAAGTGCCTCTTTATTACGCACAAAAAAATGAATACTCCCCCTGCTAGCTGGGACCTAGTTTAGTGGCAGGCTGACTTGTGGGCCTACCAAGTTGACGGGGACGGAGGGCCTTGTCAACTTAGTCAATATGCACGATTCTAGCTCCAGTGACCGTACGATGTCCATCCAACGGCCGTAGTGCTTCTTCAACCTTTGGTCTTCTTGCTCCAGCCGCCCAAACCAGCACCGGTCATGCCTCGTGCTCCTGCCTCCCGTGGCCGGCTGCGATATGGCGGAGGCCTCACCGCCCCCTACTACCCCCACCGCTGGCCAGGCCATCCCTCTACTCACCCACACCCCCTATTATTCTGCGGCGATGGCAGCCTCACACCGCAGCGAACCAGTGAACCCTCATACTCCTCTACGCGTGGGCATCCACTGCCGCGTCTTCCCCGGCTCCGCGTCGTCCCCTTCTTAGGCCTTGCCGTCTTCCACTGCCCTGGTGCTCTCGGCGCGGCGTGGTCAATGTGGTCAAGAAACGACTTCCATCGGAAGAGTACTGTACGTGGAGAGGCTGACAGCTGGGTCCACGGCAGCCGCAAGGAAGTGCCTCCTTATTATGCGGAAAATAATTATTCCTCCACCTGACAGCAGGGACCCACCAGACGGGCCACCATATTTGGCGAAAAAACATTTCCCCCGGACTGCTGGGACCCACCCGACGGGCCACCGTATTTCGTGAAAAAAACGTTCCCCCCGCTGTCAGCTCGGACCCACCGGAAGTGCCTCCTTATTATGCACAAAAAATGAATACTCCCCCTGCAAGTTGGGACCCACCTTGGTGGGTGGCTAACTTGTGGGCCTACTAAGTTGACGGGGACGGAGTGCTTTGTCAACTTAGTCAATATGAAAGATTCTAGTTCCAGTGACCATACGATGTCCATCCAACGGCTGTAGTGCTTCTTCAACCTCTGGTCTTCTTGCTCCAGCTGCTCAAAGCAGTGCCGGTCGTGCCGCATGCTCCTCCCTCCTGTGGCCGGCTGTGCTGCCGCGGAGGCCTCACCACCCCTACTCTTCCCACCGCTGGACAGGCCCTGCGGCGACGGCAGCCTCACACCGCAGCCGAACCAGTGAACCCTCGTACTCCTCTCCGCACGGGCTTCCACTGCCGCGTCTTCCCCGGTTCCGCGTCGTCTCCTTCCTAGGCCTCGCTGTCGTCCACCGCCCTGGTGCTCTCTGCGCGGCGTGGTCAACGTGGTCAAGGAACGACTTCCATCGGACGTGGACTGTACGTGGAGAGGCTGACAGCATGTCCACGGCCGCAGCAAGGAAGTGCCTCCTTATTACGCGCAAAATAATTATTCCTCCACCTGACAGCGGGGACCCACCGGATGGGCCACCGTATTTCACGAAAAAAACATTTCCCCCTGACTGCTGGGACCCACCAGCTACATCTTCGCACGCAAGGAAGTGCTTCCGGGCAAAAAAAAATGATTCGCCCCCTAACTGCTAGGACCCACCAGCTACATCTTCGCACGCAAGGAAGTGCCTGACAGTCGGGACCCACCTGGTCGAGGCATACGTAGCATTGTCATTCTGGTCGCGAACGTGTACGTACATACTGGTCGATGTAGAGGCGCGCACGTAGCATGTACACGTACGTACAGCGGCCAGTGTGCAAGAAGGAAAATACGGCCACGTACGTACATACGGGCAGGGTCTCGAATGCCTACTCGCGCATACGTACGGCCAGGGCTCGTGTACATGGCTGGGTCGGAACGGAGAAACAGCGTCGTCGTCATGTTCATGGGGAGGCAACCGGCTGGGTCAGAACGGAATGCGTCGTCGTGTTCATCGGGAGGGCTTGGATGGAGCAGCTGATGGAAACGAGGCCTGTTGTACCACAGAACTGAGGAAACAGCCTTGTGTTCGACCGGCCACGGTCGAAACGGGATCCTTTTCATCGGGAGGGTTCTGGCGTACCGCAAAACGGAGGAAACGGACCTCCTACAGTCGAAACGGGGTTCCTGTTGATCGGGAGGGGTGTGGCGTACCGCAAAACGGAGGAAACGGACTTGTGTTGGAGCGCTACGGTCGAAACGGGGGTCCTGTTCATCGGGAGGGGTGTGGCGTACCACAAAACGAGACTCCACGGGATACTGTTCATCTCCACCCCCGACCCCCTCCAGCCTCCACGAGATACTGTTCATCCATCGTCGACCTCCTCCAGCATCCACCTGCGACTGTTCATCCATGGGCTCCTGTTCATCCAGCCTCCACCTGCGACTGTTCATCCACGGGCTCCTGTTCATCCAGCCTCCACCGCGTGCTACTCCACTGGCTACTGTTCAACCAGCCCTCTCCACGGGCTCCTGTTCAACCACACCTCCACGGGCTACCGTTCATCCAGCCCTCCACTGTCTATTGTTCATCCAGCCCTCCACGGGGTGGTCTTGTTCATCCAGCGCTCCACGGGGTCCTGTTCATCCAGCCCCAACCAGCTTGATCGATTGGGGTCCTGTTCATCCAGAGGCAACACCACGGGGTCCTGTTCATCCACCCCCACCGGGAAATGTTCATCCAAACCCCCCAGCAACACTCACTGTTCATCCAGAGGCAGCATCGATCGGCTTCAGTTAGCAGCAGTAGCGAAGGAATCGCTCGATCGGGTTTAGTTAACAGCCAACGATCGATCGCTCGGGTTCAGTAACGCGTAGCCTAGAGTGCAATCGCTCGGGTTCAGTTAGAGTCCAACGCCTCGCACCCACGCACATGCGTGTACGAGAGAAACGCGCATCGCTCGGCCCCGACCACCCACCGTAACCGGGAACACCCCGATAATTTTCCTCGCCATCGCTTCTACCATGGTTTTTTCGTCATGGACGGACAAAAGAATGTCATGCAGCTGCGTCTCCGGCCCGCCCAGGACGAAAAGCCCATTTGCTGTCATGATTTTTTGTCATAGAAGTAGGACCCCGCCACATCTAGGATGATACCGGGTTTTGTCACAATTATCGTCATAGAAGTGTCATAAGTATGACAGAAAAAAAATTCGTTCGGCCCAAAATGTTACGGATGTGTCTTTTTTTTTGTAGTGGCTTCCGGTTGCATTGAGGGGGCTTCTACCGGAAAATGTTTGATTAGCCATTGTGAAGATATGTGCGTTCCTCAATGCAATCTCTCAGAAGGTGATCGATCCAGAAATCCTACCAAGGTTAATAAGTGATGTGGCGCAATGTCTTGTTAGTTTCGAGCCGGTGTTCCCACCATCCTTCTTCAATATCATGACACACGTCCTAGTTCATCTAGTCGACGAGGTTGTCGTTCTGGGCCCTGTATTTCTACACAATAAGTTCCCCTTTGAGAGGTTCATGGGAGTCCTAAAGAAATATGTTCGTAACCGCGCTAGGCCAGAAGGAAGCATCTCCATGGGCCATCAAACAGAGGATGTCATTGGGTTTTGTGTTGAGTTCATTCCTGACCTTAAGAAGATTGGTCTCCCTCAATCGCGGTATGAGGGGAGACTGACTGGAAAAGGCACGCTAGGAGCCGTCTCAATAATATGTAGGGACAGGCATTCTTGGTCTCAAGCACATTACACAGTTCTACATAATTCTACCTTGGCAGTGTGACGACTGGATTACATGTGAACACATTAGGACTTTTGGCAGTTGGTTGCAAACATGTCTCATGGGTGACAACACTGTTTCTGATGAACTATATATACTCGTTGGCCAGGGGACCATCTTCGACTGTATTGACTTACAAAGGGTACAAGATAAATGGGAATACATTTTACACGATCGCCCAAGATCAAAAGAGCACCAACCAAAACAGTGGTCTCCTCTTTGATGCAGCAACCAAGAGGGGAAAGCACACATATTATGGTTACATAGTGGACATATGGGAACTTGACTATGGACATGATTTTAAGGTCCCTTTGTTTCAGTGCAAATGGTTCAATCTGTCAGGAGGCGGAGTACAGGTAGACCCACAGTATGGAATGACAACAGTGGATCTGAACAATCTTGGGTAGACAGACGAACCATTTGTCCTAGCAAATGATGTGGCGCAGGTTTTCTATGTGAAGGACATGTCTACCAAACCGAGAAAACGAAAAGATAAGGAAGCGAATACATCATACGATGAGCCAAAGCGCCACATAGTTCTTTTAGGAAAAAGAGACATCGTGGGAATGGAGGGAAAGAAAGACATGTCTGAAGATTATGAAAAATTTCATGAAATTCCACCCTTCAAAGTCAAGGTTGACCCAAGCACCCCGTTAAATGATGAAGATTATCCATGGTTACGACGCAATAAGTAAAGGACACAAGCGAAGAAAAACTGAAGACTTTCTCTCCACAACTATTATGATGATGCCTTTGATATAGAATATCACTACAGTTACATGTGAAGAAATGAAATGCCTTTTGTAACAGATGAGCTTTCGTATGAAACCCTGATACTTCGAACAAGATTGTCTGTTTTGTACACGAAGTGCAACCAGTTTTTGTCATAACCCTCTCAACTTTTTATAACATGCTACGTGGGTGAAATGATTATACCATGCCAACTTTCAACCTTTTCAGAGTTCATTTGTAGTGCTTTTCAATTTCAGGGTCATTTAGCTTAAAAAATCAGTAAATGCATGAAAAATACCAAATGAAGTCAGAAAGGATTGAAAATTGATGATGTGACTTTGTATGGTGAATTTTGAACACACAAAAAGACTGGAGTTAAAATAAGTTAAAAAAATAAAATCCCTTTGTAACAGATGCGTTTTCGTCCGAAACCCTCATACTTCGAAAGCGATTGTCCATTTTGTACACGAAGTGCATCCAGTTTTTGCCGTAACCCTCTCAACTTTCTAGAACATGCTATGTGGGTGAAATGATGATACCATGCCAACTTTCAACCTCTTCAGAGTCCATTTGAAGTGCTTTTCAATTTCAGGGTCATTTAGCTCAAAGAATGAACTAATAGCAAAAAGAATGAACTAATAGCCCAAATTGAATATAATGATAAAGCACAGTAATATTAAATAGTAGGAAAAAGAATCACTCAAAAATCTATTTTTATAGTAAAGTTATTCACGAACGAGTGATTCACACAAATTTAAAAGAATTCAATTTTAAACTATTCAAATTTGAAAACTAATGGCACCAAAAAAAGTTTATAATTTTTGTGACCTAAAAGCAAAAAGAATCACCGAAAACTGTAAGTATTTAGTTGTAAGTAGAAAAAAAAGTAAAGCAAAAAAGCAAACAGAAAAAATGTCGCCTACTGGGCCACCACGGCCTGAATACGACTAGAAACCCAGCTAGTTGGGTCAGGATTCAGGCCCGCCGCAGGCTAGTAGGCCCACAGGCATAGCAATGTGAGATTAGGACCGTAGGCCTGCAGTTCAGAGGAGTTCGAGAGAGATGGCGCAGCCACGCTTATAAACAAGTGCCGAAGCCACTCAGCTAGCGAGGTGGGACTAAACATCCAACCGCACCGCAGCTGTGCCAGGCGCGGGCCATTGGTCTCGGTTGGTGCCACGAACCGGGACCAATGCAGCCCTTCGGTCCCGGTTCGTGGCACCAACCGGGACCAATGCCCACCTTTGGTCCCGGCTCGTGCCACCAACCGGGACCAAAGGTCTCTGCTTCCCGCCCTTTGGGCTCCTGAAAAGAGACCTTTGGTCCCGGTTGGTGGCACAAACCGGGACTAAAGGGGGGCATTGGTCCCGGTTCCTGCCTCAAACTGGGACCAATGCTTCATGTATATAAGAAAACACTTGTGAAAATTTTCATTTTCATCTGCAGTTTCCCCCGACGACGCCGACCTCCTCGACGCCGCTAGGCTGCCCGGACGCCGTCGCCATCGCCCGTGTCCCTACCCCACCCCCGAGCCCACGCCGACGCCGTCCGCCGCCCATGGCGTCGCCGTCCACCTGTTGGGGAACGCAGTAATTTCAAAAAAATTCTTCGCACACGCAAGATCCATCATGGTGATGCATAGCAACGAGAGGGGAGAGTGTTGTCTACGTACCCAAGTAGACCGAAAGCGGAAGATTTATGGCAACGCAGTTGATGTAGTCGTACATCTTCACGATCCCACCGATCCTAGTACCGAAAGTACGACACCTCCACGATCTGCGCACGTTCAGCTCGGTGACGTCCCACGAACTCTCAATCTAGCTGAGTGTCGAGGCAGAGCTTCATTAGCACGACGGCGTGATGATGGTGATGATGAAGTTACCGGCGCAGGGCTTTGCCTAAGCACTGCAATGATATGACCGAGGTGGATTATGGTGGAAGGGGGCACCACACACGGCTAAGATAATGTCAACTTCTGTGTCTATGGGGTGCCCCCCTCCCCCGTATATAAAGGAGTGGAGGAGGGGGGAGGGCCGGCCCTCTATGGCGCGCCCTGGAGGAGTCCTACTCCCACCGGGAGTAGGATTCCCCCCCTTCCCTAGTTGGACTAGGAGAGGAAGGAAGGGTAAGGAAGGAGGAAGGAAAGGGGGGCCAGCCCCCACCCAATTCGGATTGGGCTTGGGGGGGGGGGGGGGCGCCCCCTCCTAGGCTTCCTTCTCCTCTCTCCCACTATGGCCCAATAAGGCCCATATACTTCCCGGGGGGTTCCGGTAACCTCCCGGTACTCCGGTAAATGCACGAACTCACCCGGAAGCATTCCGATGTCCAAACATAGTCATCCAATATATCTATCTTTATGTCTCGACCATTTCGAGACTCCTCGTCATGTCCGTGATCATATCCGGGACTCCGAACTACCTTCGGTACATCAAAACACATAAACTCATAATACCGATCGTCACCGAACGTTAAGCGTGTGGACCCTACGGGTTCGACAACTATGTAGACATGACTGAGACACGTCTCCCGTCAATAACCAATAGCGGAACCTGGATGTTCGTATTGGCTCCCACATATTCTACGAAGATCTTTATCGGCCAAACCGCATAACAACATACGTTGTTCCCTTTGTCATCGGTATGTTACTTGCCCGAGATTCGATCGTCGGTACCTCAATACCTAGTTTAATCTCGTTACCGGCAAGTCTCTTTACTCGTTCCGTAATGCATCATCCCGCAACTAACTCATTAGTCATATTGCTTGCATGGCTTATAGTGATGTGCATTACCGAGAGGGCCCAGAGATACCTCTCCGACAATCGGAGTGACAAATCCTAATCTCGATCTATGCCAACTCAACAAACACCATCGAAGACACGTTTAGATCACCTTTATAATCACCCAGTTACGTTGTGACGTTTGGTAGCACACAAAGTGTTCCTCCGGTATTCGGGAGTTGCATAATCTCATAGTCATAGGAACATGTATAAGTCATGAAGAAAGCAATAACAACATACTAAACGATCAAGTGCTAAGCTAACGGAATGGGTCAAGTCAATCACATCATTCTCTAATGATGTGATCCCGTTAATCAAATGACAACTCATGTCTATGGCTAGGAAACCTAACCATCTTTGATTCAACGAGCTAGTCAAGTAGAGGCATACTAGTGACACTCTGTTTGTCTATGTATTCACACATGTACTAAGTTTCCAGTTAATACAATTCTAGCATGAATAATAAACGTTCATCATGATATAAAGAAATATAAATAACAACTTTATTATTGCCTCTAGGGCATATTTCCTTCAGTCTCCCACTTGCACTAGAGTCAATAATCTAGATTACACAGTAATGATTCTAACACCCATGGAGTCTTGGTGCTGATCATGTTTTGCTCATGAGAGAGGCTTAGTCAACGGGTCTGCTACATTCAGATCCGTATGTATCTTGCAAATCTCTATGTCTCCCTCCTTGACTTGATCGCGGATGGAATTGAAGCGTCTCTTGATGTGCTTGGTTCTCTTGTGAAATCTGGATTCCTTTGCCAAGGCCATTGCACCAGTATTGTGACTATTGTCACAAAAGATTTTCATTGGACCCGATTCACTAGGTATGACACCTAGATCGGATATGAACTCGTTCATCCAGACTCCTTCATTTGCTGCTTTCGAAGCAGCTATGTACTCCGCTTCACACGTAGATCCCGCCACGACGCTTTGCTTAGAACGGCACCAACTGACAGCTCCACCGTTCAATATAAATATGTATCCGGTTTGTGACTTAGAGTCATCCGGACCAGTGTCAAAGCTTGCATCGACGTAACCATTTACGACGAGCTCTTTGTCACCTCCATAAACGAGAAACATATCCTTAGTCCTTTTCAGGTATTTCAGGATGTTCTTGACCACTGTCTAGTGATCCACTCCTGGATTACGTTGGTACCTCCCTGCTAAACTAATAGCAAGGCACATGATAACCCACAAGTATAGGGGATCGCAACAGTTTTCGAGGGTAGAGTGTTCAACCGAAATTTATTGATTCGACACAAGGGGAGCCGAAGATTATTCACAAGTATTAGCAGTTGAGTTGTCAATTCAACCACATCTAGAAAACTTAATATCTGCAGCAAATAAAGTATTTAGTAGCAAAGTAGTATGGAAGTAACGGTAACGATGGCAAAGGTAACGGTAGCAGTTTTGTAGTAATTGTAAGAGTGGCAACAGAAAAGTAACTAAGAAAAGATCAATATGTGAAAAGCTCGTAAGCAAAGCATTAACACTTAGTAAATACATGAACTCCTCAAACTACGGTCATCACCGGGAGTGGTCCTGATTATTGTCACTTCGGGGTTGCCGGATCAAAACACATAGTAGGTGACTATTGACTTGCAAGATAGGATCAAGAACTCACATATATTCATGGAAACATAATAGGTTCAGATCTGAATTCATGGCACTCGGGCCCTAGTGACAATCATTAAGCATAGCAAAGTCATAGCAACATTAATCTCAGAACATAATGGATATTAGGGATCAAACCCTAACAAAACTAACTCGATTACATAATAAATCTCATCCAACCCATCACCGTCCAGCAAGCCTATGATGGAATTACTCACGCACGGCGGTGAGCATCATGCAATTGGTGATGGTTGATGATGACGACGGCGATGAATTCCCCTCTTCGGAGCCCCGAACGGACTCCAGATCAGCCCTCCCGAGAGAGATTAGGGCTTGGCGGCTCCGTATCGTAAAACGTGATGAATCCTTCTCTCTGATTTTTTTCTCCCCGAACGTGAATATATAGAGTTGGAGTTGAGGTCAGTGGAGCCTCAGGGGGCCCACGAGGCAGGGGGCGTGCCCCAGGGGGGTGGGCGCGCCCTCCACCCTCGTGGACATGGTGTTGGCCCCCTGGTGTTGATTCTTTTGCCAATATTTTTTATTATTCCAAAAATATTCTCCGTGAAGTCTCAGGTCATTCCGAGAACTTTTATTTCTACACAAAAATAACACCATGGCAATTCTGCTGAAAACAACGTCAGTCTGGGTTAGTTCCATTCAAATCATGCAAATTAGAGTCCAAAACAAGGGCAAAAGTGTTTGGAAAAGTAGATACGTTGGAGACGTATCAACTCCCCCAAGCTTAAACCTTTGCTTGTCCTCAACCAACTCAGTTGACAAATTGAAAGTGATAAAGGAAAAGTTTTACAAACTCTGTTTGATCTTGTTGTTGCAAATATGTAAAGCCAGCATTCAAGTTTTCAGCAAATATTATGAACTAACCATATTCACAATAACATTTAGGTCTCATGTTTACTCATATCAATGGAATAATCAACTAGTGAGCAATAATAATAAATCTCGGATGACAACACTTTCTCAAAACAATCATAATATGATATAACAAGATGGTATCTCGCTAGCCCTTTCTGAGACCGCAAAACATAAATGCAAAGCACCTCTGAAGATGAAGGACTGACTGGAAATTGTAATTCATGGTAAAAGAGATCCAGTCATAGTCATACTCAATGTAAATTAATAGTAATAGATGCAAATGACAACGGTGCTCTCCAACTGGTGCTTTTTAATAAGAGGGTGATGACTCAACATAAAAGTAAATAGATGGGCCCTTCGCAGAGGGAAGCAGGGATTTGTAGAGGTGCCAGAGCTCGAGTTTTGAAATAGAGATAAACAATATTTTGAGTGGCATACTTTCATTGTCAACATAACAACCGAGAGATCTCGATATCTTCCATGCTACACACATTATAGGTGGTTCCCAAACAGAATGGTAAATTTTATACTCCCCCACCACCAATAAGCATCAATCCATGGCTTGCCCGAAACAACGGGTGCCTCCAACTAACAACAATCCTGGGGGAGTTTTGTTTGCAAATATTTTGATTTGACCATGGGACCGGGCATCCCGGTTACCGGCCATTTTCTCGTGAATGGTGAGCGGAGTCTACTCATCGTGAGAATAACCCACCTAACATCGAAGATATAGACAGCCCTAGTTGATACATGAGCTATTCGAGCATACAAAATAGAATTTCATTTGAAGGTTGAGAGTTTGGCACATACAAATTTACTTGTAACGGCAGGTAGATACCGCATATAGGAAGGTATGGTGGACTCATATGGAAAAACTTTGGGGTTTATGGAAGTGGATGCACAAGCAGTATTCCCGCTTAGTACAAGTGAAGGCTAGAAAAAGACTGGGAAGCGACCAACTAGAGAGCGACAACAGTCATGAACATGCATTAAAATTAATCAACACTGAGTGCAAGCATGAGTAGGATATAATTCACCATGGACATAAATATAATGGAGGCTATGTTGATTTTGTTTCAACTATATGCGTGAACATGTGCCAAGTCAAGCCACTCGAATCGTTCAAAGGAGGATACCACCCTATCATACCACATCACAACCATTTTAATAGCATGTTGGCACGCAAGGTAAACCATTATAAACTCCTAGCAAATTAAGCATAGCATGAGCAACTATAATCTCTAATTGTCATTGCAAACATGTTTCATTCATAATAGGCTGAATCAGGAATGATGAACTAATCATATTTACAAAAACAAGATAGGTCGAGTTCATACCGGCTTCTCTCATCTCAACCAGTCCATCATATATCGTCATTATTGCCTTTCACTCACAGGAACGAACGGTGTGGATAATAATAACTAGCGGGGTGACCCACGCATTTGCGCGGCTAGATTTTGTACGTATATTTACACATGGTATTTTCGATTTTGATTGGGTCACCATATGAAATCTTTGATCCTATTTTCATACAATATGCTAATATAATGTTAGTATTGAAAGCAGATCACTGATAAATATATACTATCTCCTATGGACGAATATTATTAATATATAAGAAGCTATTTTTGTAAAATTTGGCAATACACATTCTTCTGGATCTATTTTGATAGTACATTATATGAAAAATTTACAGTTCTATATATAAATTTTGGCCAACAACTTAACTTAATATGGATGTCTTACATGTTATTTTCATAAAATTTGTATAAATATTATTTAGAGTCATTTTTGGTGTTTGGTTGAATGGACTACTATTTTACCATGACGTATATTATTTTGGAAAAAAGATCTTCATACATAAGTTACACTTTTTTGCATTCTAACTCTCAATTAAAAATACTTGGATTTGTTATAATTATTTATGGGTGTCCATAATATTTTTCTTAGTTGACGGCATAAAATGACCACATTGCGCTACATCATATATAGCATCGTTGTTTTAGATGAAATTCCATCATTGCTGATTTGGTTGCTAGTATACGAAGAATTTTTTTTATTTAGTATTTTATGTGCGCCATTATAATAGGTATACAATCAACACAAAAGATTATTCAACCTAAGTAAACAAATATGATGGTCGGTATCCCCAGAGCACGAAAGTTCAAATCATAGACTTGACACTTGTGCTCGCATTTTCCAGGATTTATTTTAAGGCTTGCGGTAATGTGTGCTCAAGGGGAGGAGACGTACTGTCGACTACGAAGGCATCTGTGAAGACTTTGTCAATGTAAAGATGATGAACCGGCTCAGTCTCTCAGAGGTTCTCTGAGCGGTGGGGTGTGTGCGTGCGTGCGTTCATAGGGATAAGTGTATGTGCGCATGTATGTGTGTCTGTGTATGTATTGTGTTAAAAAAATGTTATCTCCATCCCTCATACGTTGACAATGTTTGGCCTTTAATATTACATCTCATTAAGGTAATAACTCAGAATCAACACGACATCTCTGGATAATTGGATTTTGTAGATGTGCACGGTCTTTTTTGATAGAGTTTGCATTTTTCTTCTTCTGATTTTTGCATGTACATGTGAATATACACATATGTCACTCTAACATATTTACACAATTATTATGACTACTTTTTACTCATCCATCATTTTTTTTTGCGTTCTCTCATCTCCCTCATTTTTACCTAGAAATAAAACCTCACTCGTTTTTCATCTTATTACTCTGTTGGTCTCCAAAACAATTAAGACTAAGAATTATACTCATCGACCGTACATTATTTGCATAATCATATGTACTCAAGAGTTGTGACTTTTCCTTAATGGATGTATGTGTCACTCTCACCTTCCTGGTTTCTTTGCGGAATTTTTTTATTCGATTGTTTGCTCGTCACTCCATTAGTCTGCTTCAAGACAATTACAGTAATTTGAACTCATGAAGCATAAATGATTGAGATATTCATAGGTTCTCCAGCAGTTGAGCATTTTCCATGATGATTATAGGTGTCCTTCTAATATAATTATATAGCTTTCCTTATGTTTTAAAGTATATGGTAGACATGATTATTTGCATTTTTCAAATCACAATTTTACTACGATTCATTATAATAAATAAAAAATATTGAAAAATGACATATGGGAAAAAAATGTATTTTGAAGTCAATACTACTTATTTATTATTCTTAAATATCCAGCCAAAATACTTCTCCATATATTAGTGATCACAAATATTTTAAACCGATGAGTACTTTTCTTATGCATGTTCATTGGATATGCTTTCACATGGTCTTTATTTTTCTTATGAAGATTATTCAACTTAAAGTGATGCATCTTGATGCATTATTTCTTCATATTAATTTTCAGAACTTTGGCCACTGTAATTAGAACACACACACCATGCATAATTAGTATCTGAAAGTAGATTGATGGCTCTTAGATATACTGTATGTTGCATCAAAATTTACATCCATGATATAATACAATTAACATCATATTGTCTTGAATACTTTATTATCAACAAAAGTATTCTGATAATCTCTTTGCCCCACTTTTTTTGATATGTATATATGTAAACATCTATTTTCAGTCTTTTTTTTATCAAATCTATTTTCAGTCTTGGTAAACAGAAGTATTCTGATAATCTCTTTTTTTTTGCGAAAAACTTCCGATCTATTCATCTTCAATCATGGCGGTACAACGAACATCAGAAATAATAAAAATTACATCCAGGTCCGTAGACCACCTATCGACGACTACAAGCACTGAAGCAAGCCAAAGGAGCGCCGCTGTCATCGCCCCTCCCTCGTCGGAGTCGGACACAACTTGTTGTAGTAGACAGTCGGGAAGTCGTCGTGCTAAGGCCCCATAGGACCAGCGCACCAGAACAACAACCGCCGTCGATGAAGGATAACGTAGATCGAAATGATCCATTCTGAAGACACACGAACATAGACGAAAAACAACCAGATCCGAGCAAATCCGCCGAGGATAGATCCGCCGGAGGCACACCTCCACACGCCCACCAACGATGCTAGACGCACCACTGGAACAGGGGCTAGGCGGGGAGACTTTTATTCCATCTTCGGAGAGCCGCCGCCGTCTCGTCTTCCTGAATAGGACACAAAACCTAACAAATCTGAAAGGAACGACTAACAACGGAGCCCTCTCGCCGGCCCTTGCCAGGATCCACCTCGCCTCCATGGCCCTAGGGCCACCGGAGACGAGGCAGACCTGCGGCGGAGCCGGCGAGAGGCACAAACCCTAGCTTTTTTGGTGGAGGAGGAGGAGGCGGCTGCGTTGTCCGACTTATTGTCATCTCTGATAATCTCTTTGCCTACTCTCTTTGACATGTATATAAACGTTCACATCTATTTTCACTCTCTTTTTCTCTAATCTGTTTTTTAGTCTGGGTAGAGAAATTTTTCTTATTGTCTCGAATACTTTATTATCAAACAGAAGTATTCTGATAATCTCTTTGCCTCGCTTCCTTTGATATGTATATATGTAAACACATATTTTTCAATCTTTTTTTTATCATATCTATTTTCAGTCTGGGTAGAAACAGAAGTATTCTGATAATCTCTTTGCCTATTCTCTTTGACATGTATATATACGTTTACATCTATTTTTCACTCTCTTTTTCTCAAATCTATTTTTTAGTCTGGGTAGAGCAGTTTTGTTAGACCAACGTGGATAACTCAGTAGAAGTATAGACCAGTTAAAAAAAAAAGCAGGAGTACTAAGTTCAAAAAGGAAAAGCAGGAGTACAGACTATTATTCTTTTACCGCAGAAAAAGAAGGAGTCCATATTGATTACTTTACTGAAATTATATTAGACATCAGCACCAACATGTACTCTTATCGCCCGCTTCTTTTTTTATTAGAGGGCACTTCTTTTTGTTGGGTGGGGTTGCTACGGTCCGACTCTTGCTATTCCTCCTTCCGAATTGGATCCTAGTGGGCTTCTGAACACTTTTTTTTGTTGCCGTACTTTGCAATAGCAACCTAAGGTAGTCTCCTTTTATAGTATAACAAAACGTAGGCTAGTCTGATTGCTACCTAACCTTTTTAGTAAAAAGACATATGCGTTTCTTTATTTTTTTGGGAGAGAAAGACATACGTGTTAACCAAAGATGGTTGAACAATTAGTACGTGACATGTCAAAATATTTGTCCATTATCATATTTATGTGTAACGCTGCATCTTTTATATCTCAACCGTTAATCTCTAAAACTTACGGTTAAGATAATTTAATCTATATGGACTAACAGGATGAAATATTCTGATAATCTCTTTGCCTTGATTTCTTTCATATGTATATATGTAAACATCTATTTTTCATTCTTTATTTATCAAATCTATTTTCAGTCTGGGTAGAAACAGAAGTATTCTGATACTCTCTTTGCAAATTCTCTTTTTTTTGCATGGTAATACGTGTCTCATTTATATAGAATAAATATCAAGTTACAAGGCACGTAAGTACCGACCATACATGATGGAAAAGATAGGAAAATCCTATGCAAAATAGCAGCGCCTGTCCCTTTCCTTCGACACGACCGAAGTGGCCACCAAAGGGTAAAAAGACAGATCACCTCTTCGCCCAAGCTCGGCGCGGCTCCATCGCGGATCAGCAGCTTTACGGACCTCCAAAGTAGTTTGCCAAAAGCAAAACCATAGCCGTTGAAAGAATTAGACCGGGGCAACATGTCCCCGGACACGCCATCGAACTTCAGAACTGACACCCTCGCATGACAACGACGTCGGAGAAGGAAACCAGAACTGCCCGCCTTCGACCACGGACCCAACACAAGATTCTCCATCTTCCAGCTGTTACTTGCATAGACAACCGCCTGCGCGTACTCTTGAACGACAAAACCTCCCTGCTTCACCATGACGTCGGTGACAACGCCACAGCAACGGGGACAGAGTAGAAGGAGAGACACACCTGATGGAGTCGCCGCCGCCACCTCGTCAACACCATCCATGAACCCTAACGCTGTCGATCTGAGGGATCGACAGAGACACGATGCCATCAACTCCTAGACGCCGCCATGAAGGACACCGCCGGTGTGGGAGTGGGGTTGAGGCAGATTTATTCGTCCGGGCGCCGCTCCCACCACCCCAACGACGCACCACGACCTACAAATCCAAAACCTAACTACAGAGCGGAGGAACGGGGTCCCGCCTCCCTCCTGCCGCCGGAGCAGCGGCCGAAGGGAAAGGGGGGGCCAGCGCACCGGCTGGTGGAGATCGGAGGAAAAGAGTCGCCTCGCCCTAGTCGCCTGGTGGCGGCGACGGCTAGGGTAGGAAACCTTTGCCTATTCTCTTTGACATGTATATATACGTTTACATCTATTTTTCACCCTCTTTTTCTCAAATCTATTTTTTAGTCTGGGTAGAGCAGTTTTGTTATACCAACGTGGATAACTCAGTAGAAGTATAGACCAGTTAAAAAAAAAGCAGGAGTACCAAGTTAAAAAAGGAAAAGCAGGAGTACAGACTATTATTTTTTTTACCACAGAAAAAGAAGGAGTCCATATTGATTACTTTACTGAAATTATATTGGACATCAGCACCAACATGTACTCTTCTCGGCCGCTTCATTTTTTATTAGAGGGCACTTCTTTTTGTTGGGTGGGGTTGCTACGGTCCGACTCTTGCTATTCCTCCTTCCGAATTGGATCCTAGTTGGCTTCTGAACACTTTTTTTGTTGCCGTACTTTGCAATAGCAACCTAAGGTAGTCTCCTTTTATAGTATAACAAAACGTAGGCTAGTCTGATTGCTACCTAACCTTTTTAGTAAAAAGACATATGCGTTTCTTTATTTTTTTGGGAGAGAAAGACATACGTGTTTTTTTTTTTTTTGCGGGGAGAAAGACATACGTGTTAACCAAAGATGGTTGAACAATTAGTACGTGACATGTCAAAATATTTGTCCATTGTCATATTTATGTGTAACGCTGCATCTTTTATATCTCAACCGTTAATCTCTAAAACTTGCGGTTAAGATAATTTAATCTATATGGACTAACGTGATGAAATATTCTGATAATCTGTTTGCCTCGCTTTCTTTGATATGTATATATGTAAACATCTATTTTTCATTCTTTATTTATCAAATCTATTTTCAGTCTGGGTAGAAACAGAAGTATTCTGATAATCTCTTTGCCTATTCTCTTTGACATGTATATATATGTTTACATCTATTTTTCACTCTCTTTTTCTCAAAACTATTTTTTAGTCTGGGTAGAGCAGTTTTGTTATACCAACGTGGATAACTCAGTAGAAGTATAGACCAGTTAAAAAAAAGCAGGAGTACTAAGTTAAAAAAGGGAAAGTAGGAGTACAGACTATTATTTTTTTACGGCAGAAAAGGAGGAGTCCATATTGATTACTTTACTGGAATTATATTGGACATCAGCACCAACATGACTCTTCTCGCACGCTTCTTTTTTTTATTAGAGGGCACTTCTTTTTGTTGGGTGGGGTTGCTATGGTCCGACTCTTGCTATTCCTCCTTCCGAACTGGACTCTTTCCTAGTTGGCTGCTGAACTCTTTTTTTGTTGCCGTACTTTGCAATAGCAACCTAAGGTAGTCTCCTTTTATAGTATAACAAAACGTAGGCTAGTCTGATTGCTACCTAACCTTTTTAGTAAAAAGACATATGCGTTTCTTTATTTTTTTGGGAGAGAAAGACATACGTGTTAACCAAAGATGGTTGAACAATTAGTACGTGACATGCATGTCAAAATATTTGTCCATGGTCATATTTATGTGTAACGCTGCATCTTTTGTATCTCAACTGTTAATTTCTAAAATTTACGGTTAAGATAATCTAATCTATGTGGACGAACATGATGGCTTATTTGCCTCTTGTTTTAATTAAATAATAATAGATAGTGCACGTGCATTGGAATAAGCTGGAATTCCACCAAACTTTGGCTTTTGGCCTATGTTGTTCTAGGGCCACGGCTGGCCTGGCGGATATCCAAAGTTGTAGCTGGGGTCGTACTGAGATGCAGCGGCTACTGCCTGACGAGCTGCAGCTTGGAGGCGAGCTGCCTCCATCCTCCTTTTATACTCGTTCGCCTCCTTTCTGGTTATAACATATCTCCTTATTGCCTGCAAGTCAAAGAAAGTAGGGGCAGGGAGAGCAATATGGATAGTGCGACGTCTGTCAAAGATTAGTCGATACTAGAGGGACTGTTCATTCTTTTCAACAAACTGATGGCGAACCATAGCATTATAATCCAGATAAGAAGGAGGCAATTCCATATCATTTTCATGTATGGATACATCAAGATAATTAGCTACACGAGTTGTATAAATTCCAGTAAACAAATCTCCGCTTAAACCATTAAGATGCAACCTTCGTGCAACAATGGCCCACAAGTTATATTGTTTATCACTTAATACCGCACTCTTGAGGACACTAAGATCCGGAAGGCACATGTGACAAGCCTCATCTTTACCATTAATGCATCTACCTATGAAGAGAGCAAAATAATGTATGGAAGGAAAATGAATGCTCCCTATGGTAGCTTGTGTAATTTCTCTAGATCCCCCCACAGTGATACTAGCAAGAATGTCTTTATAATCAGATTTGCGAGGTTCACTAACATTGCCCCACTCCGGGAGTTTGCAAGCATTATTAAAATCTTCTAAATCCATGGTATATGATTTATCATAAAGATCAAATAAAATAGTGTGAGAATTGCGCAAGGATGTAAATTTAAAGCTTCTCAGAAAGGAACCAGTTAGGTAACGGTATTGCAGGCACTTATCTGACACGAAGCCCTCAAGATCGGAATTACGCACATACGCGTCAAATTCATCCTTGATACCTGCTTGGACCATAAACTCTTCTGACGGCCATTCACAAGGCCGCACTTGAGCTTCCCTTGGTAGTTCATTGTCCGTCTCACGTTGGTGCTTGCTTCCTTGAGGAACCACCTTGGTACATTTTCCTAAACATTTTTCTTCCTCTGAAAAATTTCTGAAATTTTTAGTGACTCAAAATAAAAGTGAACCAAACTCAACAAGATTGATAGCAACTACTCCCACAAGTGCCTAGAGGCAATATCATGCATTAAAACTACTTTGGACCATATAAATTTGACATGAAAGCTCAAGAACAGGGTCACCTAAGCAGCAAAAATTTGCAACAAATAAAGCACTAGAACAAAAACTAATTGGACCATTGGAGGAGTCACATACCGAAGAACAATCCCCCAAAGTAGTTTTATGAATGGAGCTTTGAGCAAGGAGATCGAAATGGCAGCAAGATGAGCTAGAACACGGGTTTGAGCTATGGGAGGACTTTTTCTGGAGGAAGACGAAGTGAGTGGGTGCAGGAATAAGTGGAGGGGGTCCACGTGGGGCCCACAAGGCAGGGGGTGCGCCCCAGGGGGGTGGGCGCACCCTGGACCCTTGTGGCCATATGGTGGGTCCCCCTGGTGTGTTCTCAGTGCCAGAAATTCTTAAATATTCTACAAAAAATCATATTTCAATTTCAGGACATTTGGAGAACTTTTATTTTCGGGGTTTTTTTATTGCAAGAATAATTCAGAAAACAGACTGACAATACTATTTTTGCTTTATTTAACCTAAATAAATGAAAGTAAAAGGAGGGTACAGAGAGTTGTGCTTTCTAACTTCATTCATCTCATGCTCATCAAAAGGAATCCACTAACAAGGTTGATCAAGTCTTGTTAACAAACTCTTTCCGAATCGCATGAAACCGGAAAATTTTCGATTAACACTAGGTTACTTCAACGGGGATATGCATGTCCCCAACAATAAGAATATCATATTTCTTCTTGACAGTAGGAAGAGGTAATTCAAAACCTCCAATAGTAGTCATTGGAATTTTTCCAATAGAATTGATACTGTGGACTTGAGATTGTTTCCTCGGAAAGTGTACCGTATGCTCATTACCATTAACATGAAAAGTGACATTTCCTTTGTTGCAATCAATAACAGCCCCTGCAGTATTCAAAAAGGGTCTACAAGGATAATCGACATACTATCATCCTCGGGAATATCAAGAATAACAAAGCCCGTTAAAATAGTAACGTTTGCAACCACAACAGGCACATCCTCACAAATGCCGACAGGTATAGCAGTTGATTTATCGGCCATTTGCAGAGATATTTCGGTAGGTGTCAACTTATTCAAATCAAGTCTACGATATAAAGAGAGAGGCATAACACTAACACCGGCTCCAAGATCACAGAAAGCAGTTTTAACAATGTTTCTTTTAATGGAGCATGGTATAGTTGGTACTCCTGGATATCCAAGTTTCTTTGGTATTCCACCCTTAAAAGTATAATTAGCTAGCATGATGGAAATTTCAGCTTCCGGTATCTTTCTTTTATTCGTAACAATATCTTTTATATACTTAGCATAAGGATTCATTTTAAGCATATCAGTTAAACGCATGCGCAAAAATATAGGTCTAATCATTTCAGCAAAGCACTCAAAATCCTCATAATCCTTTTTCTTGGATGGTTTAGGAGGAAAAGGCATGGGTTTCTGAACCCATGGTTCTCTTTCTTTACAGTGCTTCCTAGCAACGAAATCTCTCTTATCATAACGTTGATTCTTTGATTGTGGGTTATCAAGATTAACAGTAGGTTCAATCTCTACATTATCACTAGGTTGAGCATCAACATGAACATCATCATTAACATTATCACTAGGTTCATGTTCATCACCAGATTGTGTTTCAGCATCAGAAATAGAAATATCATTAGGATTCTCAGGTGGGTGAACAACAGGTTCACTAGAAGCATGCAAAGTCCTATCATTTTTCTTTTTCTTCCTCTTTGAAGGACTAGGTGTATCAACATTAGTTCTCTGAGAATCTTGCTCAACTCTCTTAGGGTGGCCCTCAGGATACAAAGGTTCCCGAGTCATTTTACCCCTCTAGTCATAACTCTAACAACATTATCATTTTTCTTATTATTTAATTCATTGAGCAAATCATTTTGAGCTTTAAGCACTTGTTCTACCTGAGTGGTAACCATAGAAGCATGTTTACTAATAAGTTTAAGTTCACCTTGAACTCTAGACATATAATCACTCAAGTGTTTAATCCTATAAGCATTACGTTTCAATTGTCTACCAACATAAGCATTGAATTTTTCTTGTTTAACAATAAAATTATCAAACTCATCCAAGCATTGGCTAGCAAACTTAGTAGATGGGATTTCACCCTTATCAAATCTACAGAGAGAATTTACATCTACTACATGTGTCATGTTGTTAAGACCATGTATTTCTTCAATAGGTGGTAAATTCTTAACATCTTCAGCTTTAATACCTTTTTCTTTCATAGATTTCCTTGCCTCTTGCATATCTGCAGGACTGAGAAATAGAATACCCCCTTTCCTTAGAGTTGGCTTAGGAATTGGTTCAGGAAGTGTCCAATTATTATCATTACTCAACATATTATTAAATAGCAATTCAGCTTGATCAACAGTTCTTTCCCTGAAAACACAACCAGCACAACTATCGAGGTGGTCTCTGGAAGCATCGGTTAGTCCATTATAAAAGATATAAAGTGTTTCATTTTTCTTGAGAGGATGATCAGGCAAAGCATTAAGTAATCGGAGAAGCCTCCCCCAAGCTTGTGGGAAACTCTCTTCTTCAATTTGCACAAAATTATATATTTCCCTTAAGGCAGCTTGTTTCTTATGTGCGGGAAAATATTTAGCAGAGAAGTAATAAATAATATCCTGGGGACTACGCACACAAGCAGGAGTAAGAGAATTAAACCATGTTTTAGCATCACCCTTTAGTGAGAACGGAAATAACTTAAGGATATAGTAGTAACGAATTTTTTCCTCATGAGTGAATAGGGTGGCTATATCATTCAGTTTAGTAAGATGTGCCACAACAGTTTCAGATTCATAGCCATAAAAAGGATCAGATTCAACCAAAGTCATTAACTCAGGATCGACAGAGAAATCATAATCCTTATCAGAAATACAGATAGGTGAAGTAGGAAAAGCAGGGTCATATTTCATTCTAGCATTCAAAGTCTTTTCTGTCAGCTTAGCTAACAGTTTCTTAAGATCATATCTATCCTTTCAAGCAAAAAGATCTCTAGCAGTTTCTTCATCCATAACATAACCCTCAGGTACATCAGGCAATTCATATATAGGGGGAGAATCTTTATCATCACTTTCATCAATATTATCAATTTCAATAATTTCATTCTCTCTTACCCTAGCAAGTTGTTCATCAAGAAATTCACCTAATGGCACAGTATTATCAAGCATAGAAGTAGTTTCATCATAAGTATCATGCATAGCAGAAGTTGCATCATCAATAACATGCGACATATCAGAATCAATAGCTGGAGTAGGTGTCGCAAGTTTACTCAAAACAGAAGGTGAATCAAGTGCAGAGCTAGATGGCAGTTCCTTACATCCCCTCGTAGTTGAGGGATAAATCTTGGTTCTTTCGTCTTTCAAGTTCCTCATAGTGATCAACAGATATAAATCCCAAGTGACTCAAAGAATAGAGCTATGCTCCCCGGCAACGGCGCCAGAAAATAGTCTTGATAACCCACAAGTATAGGGGATCGCAACAGTTTTCGAGAGTAGAGTATTCAACCCAAATTTATTGATTCGACACAAGGGGAGCCAAAGAATATTCTCAAGTATTAGCAGTTGAGTTGTCAAATCAACCACACCTGGAAAACTTAATATCTGCAGCAAAGTATTTAGTAGCAAAGTAGTATGGAAGTAACGGTAACAGTGGCAAAGGTAACAGTAGCAGTTTTGTAGTAATTGTAACAGCGGCAACAAAAAAGTAACTAAGCAAAGATTAATATGTGAAAAGCTCGTAGTCATTGGATCAGTGATGGATAACTGTGTTGGATGCGATTCCTCATGCAACAGTTATAACATAGGGTGACACAGAACTAGCTCCAGTTCATCAATGTAATGTAGGCATGTATTCCGAATATAATCATACGTGCTTATGGAAAAGAACTTGCATGACATCTTTTGTCCTACCCTCCCGTGGCGGCGGGGTCCTATTGGAAACTAAGGGATATTGATGCCTCCTTTTTATAGAGTACCGGACCAAAGCATTAACACTTAGTGAATATATGAACTCCTCAAACTACGGTCATCAGCGGGAGTTGTCCCGATTATTGTCACTTCGGTTTTGCCGGATTATAACACATAGTAGGTGACTATTGACTTGCAAGATAGGATCAAGAACTCACATATATTAATGAAAAAATAATAGGTTCTGATCTGAATTCATGGAACTCGGGCCCTAGTGACAAGCATTAAGCATAGCAAAGTCATAGCAACATCAATCTCGGAACATAATGGATACTAGGGATCAAACCCTAACAAAACTAACTCGATTACATGATAAATCTCATCCAAACCATCACCGTCCAGCAAGCCTACGATGGAATTACTAACGCACGGCGGTGAGCATCATGAAATTGGTGATGGAGAATGGTTGATGATGACGACAATGACGAATTCCCCTCTTCGGAGCCCCGAACGGACTCCAGATCTGCCCCCCGAGAGAGATTAGGGCTTGGCGGCAGCTCCGTATCGTAAAACGTGATGAATCCTTCTCTCTGATTTTTTTCTCCCCGAACGTGAATATATAGAGTTGGAGTTGAGGTCGGTGGATCCTCAGGGGGCTCACGAGGCAGGGGGCGCGCCCCAGGGGGGTGGGCGCGCCCTCCACCCTCGTGGACAGGGTGTGGGCCCCCTGGTGTTGATTCTTTCGCCAGTATTTTTTATTATTCCAAAAATATTCTCCGTGAAGTTTCAGGTCATTCCGAGAACTTTTATTTCTGCACAAGAATAACACCATGGCAATTCTGCTGAAAACAGCGTCAGTCCGGGATAGTTCCATTCAAATCATGCAAATTAGAGTCCAAAAGAAGGGCAAAAGTGTTTGGAGAAGTAGATACATTGGAGACGTATCAGCACACATGAAGTCTGGCACACAACATTGCATACACGATAGAACCTATGGCTGAAGCATAGGGAATGACTTCCATTTTTTCTCTATCTTCTGCAGTGGTCGGGCATTGAGTCCGACTCAACTTCACACCTTGTAACACAGGCAAGAACCCTTTCTTAGCTTGATCCATTTTGAACTTCTTCAAAACTTTATCAAGGTATGTGCTTTGTGAATGTCTAATCAAGCGTATTGATCTATCTTTATAGATCTTGATGCCCAATATATAAGCATCTTCACCAAGGTCTTTCATTGAAAAACTCATATTCAAGTATCCTTTTATGCTATCCAGAAATACTATAGCATTTCCAATCAACAATTTGTCATCCAAATATAATATTAGAGATGCCACAGAGCTCCCACTCACTTTCTTGTAAATACAGGCTTCTCCAAAAGTCTGTATAAAACCATATGCTTTGATCACACTATCAAAACGTTTATTCCAACTCCGAGATGCTTGCACCAGTCCATAAATGGATCGCTGGAGCTTGCACACTTTGTTAGCATCCTTTGGATCGATAAAACCTTCAGGTTGCATCATATACAACTCTTCTTCCAGAAATCCATTCAGGAATGCAGTCTTTACATCCATTTGCCAAATTTCATAATCATAAAATGTAGCAATTGCTAGCATGATTCAGACGGACTTAAGCATCTCTACAGGTGAGAATGTCTCATCGTAGTCAACTCCTTGAACTTGTCGAAAACCTTTCGCAACAAGTCGAGCTTCGTAGACAGTAACATTACCTTTAGCGTCAGTCTTCTTCTTGAAGATCCATTTATTCTCGATGGCTTGCCGATCATCGGGCAAGTCAACCAAAGTCCACACTTTGTTCTCATACATGGATCCCATCTCTGATTTCATGGCCTCAAGCCATTTCGCGGAATCTGGGCTCATCATCGCTTCCTCATAGTTCGTAGGTTCGTCATGGTCAAGTAACATGACCTCCAGAATAGGATTACCGTACCACTCTGGTGCGGATCTTACTCTGGTTGACCTACGAGGTTTGGTAGTAACTTGGTCTAAAGTTACATAATCATCATCATTAGCTTCCTCACTAATTTGTGTAGGAGTCACATGAACAGATTTCTGCGATGAACTACTTTCCAATAAGGGAGCAGGTACAGTTACCTCATGATAACCCACAAGTATAGGGGATCGCAACAGTTTTCGAGGGTAGAGTATTCAACCCAAATTTATTGATTCGACACGAGGGGAGCCAAAGAATATTCTGAAGTATTAGCAGTTGAGTTGTCAATTCAACCACACCTGGAAAACTTATTATCTGCAGCAAAGTATTTAGTAGCAAAGTAGTATGGAAGTAACGGTAACGATGGCAAAAGTAACAGTAGCAGTTTTTGTAGTAATTGTAACAGTGGTAGTGGAAAAGTAACTAAGAAAGGATCAATATGTGAAAATCTCGTAGGCATTGTATCAATGATGGATAATTATGTCGGATGCAATTCCTCATGCAACAGTTATAACATAGGGTGACACAGAACTAGGTCCATTTCATCAATGCAATGTAGGCATGTATTCCGAATATAGTCATACGTGCATATGGAAAAGAACTTGCATGACATCTTTTGTCCTACCCTCCCGTGGCATCGGGGTCCTATTGGAAACTAATGGATATTAAGGCCTCCTTTTAATAGAGTACCGGACCAAAGCATTAACACTTAGTGAATACATGAACTCCTCAAACTACAGTCATCACCGGGAGTGGTCCCGATTATTATCACTTCGGGGTTGCCGGATCATAACACATAGTAGGTGACTAATGACTTGCAAGATAGGATCAAGAACTCACATATATTCATGAAAACATAATAGGTTCAGATTTGAATTCATGGAACTCGGGCCCTAGTGTCGGTGTACAAAAGTAGGGGCACTCCTTTGTACCCCTTTACTTGTGCACGGGCAGTCGGAGCCGCACGCCACGGCCACACCTAGCAGGGCAAAGGAGGGAAGCCGGAGAGAAGCCAAAGGGAGAAGACGGTCAAGGCAGCGCCAAGACCAGAAACACCAAAGAGAAAGAGGGCAAGGTGGACCCCCCCGGCAAGGCCCTTGCCAGGGCGGCCTCCGTGGCCCCGGCAAGAGCCTTGCCGGGGCAACTTGCCCAACACCAATAGAGCGAGCCACCCTTGAGCCCATGGGTTCCGACCCAACCAACTACGTTGGAACCAGGGCTCGGGAGGCACCTCCGTGGTGGCATGAAGATCCTCGTCAAGATCATAAACATGTGACATCAGATGAGGACTAGAAGACGGCGACCCTCGGCGGGATCCCAGCCGAGGGAATCCACAAGACCCCGGCAAGCGCCTTGCCGGGGACGACTCCAACGCCATGACAAGACCCTTGCCGAGGACATCAGCGGGGCCACAGCCAGGCCCGTGTCTACCAAGACTCCGCCACTGTTCGCATGCAACTGCCAGCCCAACCAGTTGGGCAGGCACCTGTGTGGCAACATGCGGCTTCCAAGCCAATTCAGCAAGCACCTGCGTGGTGGCATGCAGATCTTCGTGAAGACCCTACCACCACGCCACCTCAGCTGCCTGCCTGCCTACATGGCGCCACATGCATCGCTGGCCTTGGCGCGTGTCGAAGCAAGGCGAGGCGGCGACGAACGGGATGGGCCCGTAAAGCTAAGGGACACCTAAGCGATGCATTAAATGCGTCTTGTCCTGTAATACGGGCGATAAGCTCGCGGCATTGTAGACCTTTCCACCTCCTGTGTGCCACTTTGGCGACCCCTTTTGCCTATAAAAGGAGGCCCGAGGCGACCAGGAGAGGGATTCGGCTCTTTTGGGCAAGTTGCACCCCGTAGCTAGCTCAAGAATACAAGAACGCTCAATAGATCCACCAAAGCAGGACTAGGGTATTATGCATCCTCGCGGCCCGAACCTGGGTAAATGATCCGTGTGTTTCCTGTTAGACCTGCTCTTCTCACGACCCCGCGCCCGCCAACCGTAGAAGGGATTCCAGTGATCTCATGGGTGTCGTTTCCACCGACATCCTTTGGCGCGCCAGGTAGGGGGCGCAGTCGTGAGAATCTGGTTTAGCAGCCGGCCTAGCAGTTTCTCGTGGCCACGGCTGCCAGAGGAGAAGACGGCCAAGAGAATGACGCCGCCTGCAAGCGCGAAGGGCGCCAGTGCAGCGACAGGAAAGCTAAGTCATCCCGAACTTTAAATATTTCCTTTTTATATAAGGTTATTCCCCTCGGAGATCTCGTTCTTTGTATGGAAAACCTGCACGCAAAGGGGCCCTCCCGCAATTGGCAACACCCTTGTTCTGTTTCGAGTCCGCTCAACAGCTCAAGCGGCCGCGTCGAGAGTGGCAGGGTAGCCTTCCGCAATTGGCAACGCTCTCGATTCCGACTCGAGTTAAGCTCGACAGTTCGAGCAGCTGCGTTAAGGGCGGTAAGGTGGTTCGCCCGGTGGCAAGCACACCCGGCAGGCCATTGGGGATCCGTCCTCAAGACGCCGCCTTGGGTTCACACGCCGGCAAGCCTACCCGGTTAACGTAGGTTGGACATACAAAGGAAAATCGAACAGGAAAATAATATGCATTGTATCAAACGTACTGTAGAGTTATATTACATAAATTGTTGTCGCGGTTCTAACTAAAGATAGAAATTGTCTTGGTCATGAACCTGCAGCGGCAATGAGAAACGGGGTGCCTAATCCCGGCGCTGGCCCTCCACCCTCTAGATTCTGTCGATGCGGCTGATGATGGGCTTGATACGCTCCTTAAGCGCCGCGATGTCCGCATCCTCCGGCAAGCTCTCCAGCGCAGCTTTGAGTCGAGGTCAGAATTCCAGTGCGCCACCTTGGCGAGGACATTGGTCATGGTACCCCGGCAGAGCCTCCGGGACTCATCAGCCAGGGAGGCCTGCCGGTTGGAGTGAAGGTGCTCCAGGGCCCCGAGGATGCCCTCGAAGAATAGGGTCAGCCTGGCGTTGGAGGTCGTGCTGCGATCCGGGGCGTACCTCACGCTTGGCATACCCATGGCGGCCAGCTGCGTGGTGATCCTGCCGGCGACGTCCTCGAGGAGGCTGATCCAGCGATTCTCGCCATCCACAAAATCCTTGTGGTTGGCGGCTTCATTCTTCCGCTGCAGCTTCTTGGCCTCTAGATCCTTGGCTAGGGTCTCCTCCCGAGCTCTGGCCTCTGAGAGCATCTCCTCAAGGCCCTCCAGCTTCAGCTTCAGGTCTTTGATGGAGTTGTTGGCCTCGGAGAGCTCCCCGGCCCTGCTGACGGCCGTTCCCTGCGCCTCCGTCAGGGCACCGTTGAGCGTGTCCTTCTCCTTGGACAGCTTCAGGGCCTGGTCCTTCAACTCGTCCCGCTCCACCTCCAGCTCCTTCACCCTGCCAGCGTGGACCAGAGCCTGGGCATCGAGCGCCTCCCTGTGCCTCTGCTCCAACTCTTGGTTCCGCTGCACGGCGAGCTTCTCCACCTCCTCATCCTTGCCGCGGAGCGTTGTGGCAAGCTTCTCCTCGCAAGCGGCAAGGTCCTCCTCCTGGGAGTTCAGCGCGGCCTGGTGCTGGGTTTGAGCGACCTCGGCTTCGGCGGCCAGGTTCTTCACCGTTTCCTAGGCTTTCTTGATGTCGGCCTGCTTCATGGTGAGCTCCACATCGTGCTTGGCCAGCTCGCCCTGGGCGGCCTTCAGCTCCTCACAAGCCCGGCGGAACCAAGTCTGCGACTCGGCGATGCGCACCTTGAGGTCCGCCTCCGCCGTGTCCACCATTGCCATCCTGGACTTGGCTTTGTCCAGGTGGGCGCGGTGGAGCGCCTAGAGCTTCCAAAAATTCGCGCCCATGGCCTGGAGATGCCGCTCCTCCTGAGAACCATCGCCACTGGTGCTCGGCTCATCAACAACCTCGAGACTGGCGGCAGCAAGCACCTCCTCGTCGAACACCTCTCCCTCGACGGGCGCCCTGGAGCTCGACGCCCCTGGAAGGTGGACGAAAAGGTCATCGCCCACCCTCAGATACCTGCCGGAGCCAGAGGCAGCGGAGGAGGAAGGCTGGTCATCAACCACCTCCTCCTCGGCAGCGGCCTTGCAGCCTCCCCGGCAGGCCCCTTACCGGCCTCCTCGGCAGTAGCCTTGCCGGGCTCCCCGACAGGCCCCTTGGCGGCGTCCTCAGCAGCACCCTTCGCGGCCTCCTTGGCGGTGATCTTCTCGGCCTCTGCCTCAGCGGCCTTGGTGACATCCTTGATGATGGTGTCTATGTCCTCTGGGTCCGCCGAGGGGGGATCTGGATACCGAAGGGGATGAGGCGAGGCCAAGACCAAAAAATTCAAAAGGAATAGGGACGGAAGGCGAGTAACTTACCCGTGCCGGGCTGTGAAGCAGAGGTCTCCTCCCCGCCAACATTTGGTGCCGAGGCGAAGCCACCAGCGCTCGAGTTCGCCTCCTCCTCCCACTACCAAAAAAAGACACATCCGTGACATTTTGGGCCGAACGAAAATCTTTTCTGTCATACTTATGACACTTCTAGGACGATAATTGTGACAAAACACGGTATCATCATAGATGTGGTGGGGTCCTACTTCTATGACAAAAAATCATGACAGAAAATGGGCTTTTCGTCCTGGGCGGGCCGGAGACGCAGCTGCATGACATTCTTTGGGCCGTCCATGACGGAAAAAACCGTGGTAGAAGCGAGGGCGAGGAAAATATCGGGGATTTCCCGGTTACGGTGGGTGGTCGGGGCTGAGTGACGCGCGTTTCTCTCGTACACGCACGCGCGTGGGTGCGAGGCGTTGGGCTCTAACTGAACCTGAGCGAGGCGTTGGGCTCTAACTGAACCCGAGCGATTGCACTGCAGGCTATGCGTTACGGAACCCGAGCGATCGATCAATGGCTGTTAACTGAAACCGATCGAGCGATTCCTTCGCTACTGCTGCTAACTGAAGCCGATCGATGCTTCCTCTAGATGAATAGTGAGCGTTGCTGGGGGGGTTTGGATGAAAAGTTCCCGGTGGGGGTGGATGAACAGGACCCTGTGGCGTGGCCTCTGGATGAACATGAGCCCGATCGTTCGAGCCGGTTGGGGCTGGATGAACAGGACCCCGTGGAGGGCAGGATGAACAGGACCACCCCGTGGAGGGCATGATGAACAGTAGACGGTGGAGGGCTGGATGAACAGTAGCCCATGGAGGGGTGGTTGAACAGGAGCCCGTGGAGAGGGCTGGTTGAACAGTAGCCGGTGGAGTAGCGCGGTGGAGGTTGGATGAACAGGAGCCCGTGGATGAACATTCGCAGGTGGAGGCTGGAGGAGGTCGACGGTGGATGAACAGTAGCCCGTCGAGGCTGGAGGGGGTCGACGGTGGAGATGAACAGTATCCCGTGGAGTCCCGTTTTGCGGTACGCCACACCCCTCCCGATGAACAAGACCCCCGTTTCGACCGTAGCGCTCCAACACAAGTCTGTTTCCTCCGTTTTGCGGTACGCCACACCCCTCCCGATCAACAGGACCCCTGTTTCGATCGTAGGAGGTCTGTTTCCTCCGTTTTACGGTACGCCAGACCCCTCCCGATGAACAGCATCCCGTTTCGAACGTGGCCAGTCAAACACAAGGCCGTTTCGTCCAAGCCCTCCCGATGAACAGCATCCCGTTTCGAACGTGGCCAGTCGAACACAAGGCTGTTCCGTCCAAGCCCTCCCGATGAACACGACGACGCATTCCGTTCTGACCCAGCCGGTTGGCTCCCCATGAACACGACGATGACGCTGTTGCTCCATTCCGACCCAGCCATGTACACGAGCCCTGGCCATACGTACGCGCGAGTAGGCGTTCGAGACCCTGCCCGTATGTACGTACGTGGCCGTATTTACTTTCTTGCACCCTGGCCGCTGTACGTACGTGTACATGCTACGTGCGCGCCTCTACTACGACACGTGCGCGCCTCTACATCGACCAGTATGTGCGTACACGTTCGCGACCAGAATGACAACGCTACGTACGCTTCGAGCAGGTGGGTCCCGACTGTTAGGCACTTCCTTGCCTGCGAAAATGTAGCTGGTGGGTCCCAGCAGTCAGGGGTGCGAATCGTTTTTTTGCCCGGACGCACATCCTTGCGTGCGAAGATGTAGCTGGTGGGTCCCAGCAGTCAGGGGGAAATGTTTTTTTCACGAAATACGGTGGCCCGTCCGGTGGGTCCCCGCTGTCAGGTGGAGGAATAATTATTTTGCGCGTAATAAGGAGGCACTTCCTTGCTGCGGCCGTGGACCCAGCTGTCAGCCTCTCCACGTACAGTCCACGTCTGATGGAAGCCATTCCTTGACCATGTTGACCACGCCACGCCGAGAGCACCAGGGCGGTGGACGACGGCAAGGCCTAGGAAGGGGACGACGCGGAGCCGGGGAAGACGCTGTAGTGGAAGCCCGCGCGGAGAGGAGTACGAGGGTTCATTGGTTCGGCCGCGGTGTGAGGCTGCCGTCGCCGCAGGGCCTGGCCAGCGGTGGGAATAGTAGGGGGCGGTGAGGCCTCCATGGCAGCACAGCCGGCCATAGGAGGCAGGAGAGTGCGGCACGACCGGCGCTGCTTTGGGCGGCTGGAGCAAGAAGACCAGAGGTTGAGGAAGCACTGCAGCCGTTGGATGGACATCCTACGGTCATTGGAGCTAGACTCGTTCATATTGACTAAGTTGATAGAGCACTCCGTCCCCGTCAACTTAGTAGGCCCACAAGTCAGCCTCCGACCAAGGTGGGTCCCAACTAGCAGGGGGAGTATTCATTTTTTTGTGCGTAATAAGGAGGCACCTCCGGTGGGTCCGAGCTGACAGCGGGGGGAACGTTTTTTTTGCAAAATACGTTGGCCCGTCCGGTGGGTCCCACCAGTCAGGGGGGAAACACTTTTTTCGCCAAATACGGTGGCCCGTCCGGTGGGTCCCTGCTGTCAGGTGGAGGAATAATGATTTTTCGCGTAATATGGAGGCACTTCCTTGCGGCTGCCGTGGACCCAGCTGTCAGCCTCGCCATGTATATTACTCTTCCGATGAAAGTCGTTCCTTGACCACGTTGACCACGCCGCGCCGAGAGCACCAGTGCGGTGGACAACGGCGAGGCCTAGGAAGGGAACAATACGGAGGCAGGGAAGACTTGGCAGTTGTTTCCCACGCGGAGGGGAGTATGACTGTACTAGGGTTACTGGTTCGTCTGCCGTCGCCGGAGAATAACAACAGGTGTGGGTGAGTAGTGGGATGGCTAGGCCAGCGATGGGAGTACGGTGGGGCGGTGAGGCCTGCATGGCAGCACAGCCGGCCGCGGGGTGGAGGGAGCAGGCGGTCCCGCCGGCGCTTGTTTGAGCGGCTGGAGCAGGAAGAGCAGAGATTGAAGAAGCACGATGGCCATTGGATGGACAACCAACAGTCACTGCTTGTGCATCAACCTTTTTTTAGGAAAGCCTCAAATCTGTGGAAAACATCATACAGCCCATCTGCCATTATTTCTTATAATTTACAGCCCATTTGCTAATTCTTAAGGTTTTTTTGGAGCCCATATTCTTTTTGTTAGCATTACAGCCCATATTGTGGCCACGGTTAAAATATTATATAAAATTTTGCATAATTCGTTGCGGTCCGAACTGTTTTTAATCCCGAAATTTCGAGTCACATTCAAACTGATTTTAAAAATAAATGTATATCAATATAAAATCCAACAAATGGTCCACGCATAAAAATTAATGCAATTTAAAATCTCGAAATGAAAAAAAGAAATTTGAAACTAATTGCCGGTTTGATGTGTTTTAAAAATGTACAGCCCATTTCTCATTACTGATAGGCCATTTTCTCGGCCAGCCGAATGAAGCTCTCCTCGTCTTGAAAGATTTGCAGCCCAACAAGCCTGACAAAGCGACTTACTTGGCAAATCACAAAAAAACTGGGCTGTGGCCGTGGACCCAGCTGCGGCTGTGGACCCAGCTGTCAGCCTCTCCACGTACAGTACTCTTCCAATAGAAGTTGGCCGTTGACCACATTGACCACGCGGCGCCGAGAACACCAAGGCGGTGGATGACGGCGAGGCCTAGGAAGGGGACGACGTGGAGCCGGGGAAGACGCGGCAGTGGATGCCCACGCGGAGAGGAGTACGAGGGTTCACTGGTTTGGCTACGGTGTGAGGCTGCCGTCGCCGCAGAATAACAGGGGATGTGGGTGAGTAGTGGGATTACCTGGCGAGCGGTGGGAGTAGTAGGGGGCGGTGAGGCCTCCGCGGCATCACAACCGGCCACGGGAGGCAGGAGCACGCGGCACGACCGGCACTGGTTTGGGCGGCTGGAGCAAGAAGACCAGAGGTTGAAGAAGCACTACTGCCGTTGGATGAACATCGTACGGTAACTGGAGCTAGAATCGTTCATATTGACTAAGTTGACAAAGCCCTCCGTCCCCGTAATCTTGGTAGGCCCAGGAGTCAGCCTCCCACGATGCTAGGTTCCAGCTGGCAGGGGGAGTATTCATTTTTTCGTGCGTTATAAGGAGGCACTTCCTTGCGTGCGAAGATAGCTGATGGGTCCGACCTGTCAGCGGGGGGCACGTTTTTTGCGAGATACAGAGACCCTTCCGGTGAGTCCCAGATGTCAGGTGGAGGAATCAAAGACTTGAGAAGGCGTGCAGAACAAGCTAGTGTACCAGTAAAGAGACGTTGCTGAGTTTTAGAAAAAAGAGAGACGTGCTCCTGTAGCTGGTTCGAATCCAAACCTAGACTATGACTATATTTGGTGCTATGCTACTCTGCAAGTAATGAAACTGACATATCCAACGTTCACTTCTCCTCTTCTCTACTTACTCTGCCTAGCATCAGAAGCTCTGGCCGCAGCACCCATGTCTGTTGGCTGCTCGTCCACCTGCTCTTCCACAGGCAACAACAAAATATGCGCCAAGTCGCCACCCGTACCATCACCTGTGGGTCTCATCACACCCCCGCCGGCACGCGCACCGCAGCCGGTTGCTCATCGCAACCCGTTGAGTCATAAGTCGCGTATCAACCACAATCCTCAAGCCTGGCCGAGTCTTCTACAAATGCCCGAATCATGGGGTAATAATATGTTTAAGTGTTGTTCTGCTACTTTCAGTTGCTGATTTTTTTAATAGTTTGGTTGATGATCTTCCAATTTGATTCGTGCAGAAAAGGGAAGATTCGTGTGATTTGTATTTCTGGAAAGTTGCTGATGTGGGGGAGTGCAACTACGCTGATTATTTGGTTAGCCGAGGAATCCCAATACCAGCAGGTTGGGTTGTTGGACAGGTAACTGAAGGAATGGCAGAACAGGAAGATGCAGAGGAGAAGGTTAAAGATGCAGTTCCTCTGATCATGGCCAAGCAACAACTGCTGAACGGCCTTGACAACAATGAGGAGATGAAAGAGCTTGTGAAGATAATGGGCAAAATCAATGTGCTCTGTAGGATGATTGTCTCCTTATTTGCAGTGTATGTAGCACTCGTGATGTATTCGGTGGCTATGACATGAGCACTTTGCTGAAACTAGTAATGAATGAAACCTGTGTAGCAGGCTGGGCGTAGTGTTGTGAACATCTAATGATTTCTATTAACGGAAATCAGAGGGTATCCCCTTTTGCTCATAAATAAATAAATAGCAGAGGCCCTTTTGGTAATAAATAAATAAATTAGCAGAGGACCTGTCGGGTCAGCTTTGTTCTCATTCGAAGACGTCGAGCAAATTGTAGTCCAACAGCAAACTATGTCATCAAATTCAAGTTTCACAGCAAAATATGAGTACAACTAAACAACAATGTCATCATGTTTTAGTCGTCATACAATCACCAAACACAATTCAGCATACCTAACAAGTGATGTTCTCACAGGAAAATACTAAACAACATGTTCATCAGGTTTCAGTTGTCATAGCAAACACAATTTCACATAGTAGATAAAAAACGTCTTCTGACATGCAAATACGACAAAAGCAATGTAATCATCATCCGCAGGAGCAGCGTCAACATCTTCGCCATGTGTATCAGTCTAAATCGTAATTCCCCATGGTGTCATCTTCTTCTTCGTCCTCAACATCCTCGAATGTTGGTTTCTTCTTGATCAACTCTTGTATGTCCATAGCACGACAGGCAATCTTTTCACCGACGTCATTGACTTGATGGTTCTCAAAGATATTAGGAACATTTGTGTTATCTTGTACATGAGGAGTAGTGTAAGCATGATCTTGTTGTGCAACTTCATTAAACGAATTCCTCTGCTCAAACCTTTGCACTACTCTCTAGTCATCGCTACGTGCAAATGTGTCTTCGAAGAAAAATATCGATGTTGCTTGATTTGCCAAAATAAAAGGCTCGTTGGTCTGGTACGCCGCCTTGACATTGATGGATTTGAAATAATAATCAGCTCTGGGTTTTGTGATCCTGGAAAACAGGTTATACCAACGACAGCACAACAGAACCCACACCGATGATCCTCGAAACTGGAGATATACTGCAACTGAACAATATCTGTTATGTTAGCATACATTTCAGTTGTCTCTTTGTCATACATATCCGTGCTCATGATGGCACTGTTTTGTGTCTTCCTGCCTTCGTCTCGTGCAAGGGTGTTGCATCGCACATCGCCAACAATGCAAGATTCATAATGTCTTACCCGAGTATCTGGACCCATTGCTAGTGAGTAAAGGGCATCATCAACTGCCTGCCCATCCTCCCGCATCTTCTTAACCTATGGTTAGAAAATAGACAAGCTGATCATCTTATGTACTCAATATATTAAAAAAAACTGACAGTGCAATTCAAAAGCTTACATGGCTCTTGAACCATTTCGCAAATCCTGCCATAACCATTTTGTCAATATTTCTTGGATTTTGCGGTAGTAACTCCTTTTTGTAGATGCTGCACAACATAGTGATCGCATCAAACATCTAAATATATAAGAATGTGCTGCAAGTTTAGTAGTACGATGTATAAGCTGCAGTACTTAGCACTTACTTGATATAAGGTAGTATCTCAGGACAGTTATTCAACAAATACCAAACCATTTTGTCCAAATCTTTAGGTTTGTCCTCTTGTCGACTCTTCCCTATAACTCGAACAGAATAATCGAAAACATTGAGCCCGGGATTGTCTTCATCCACGTCTTTGCTAAGCTGACCAGCTATTTCAATGTATTTTGAGTACAATGTCAATGCTTCTGTAGCAATGTAGGCCTCTGCAATGGAACCCTCGGGTCTAGCTCTGTTCCTAACATAGCCCTTGAAAGAGCCTAGCCTCGTTTCAATAGGGTACATCCAGCCATACTGTACTGGAACTCTAAGTAGTGCCTCATCAGGTAGATGAACAGCCAAATGCACTATCACATCAAAGAAGGCTGGAGGATATATCTTCTCAAGGTCTCATAGGATAGTTGGTATCTTGTCTCTAAGACGCTCCAAAGCATCTATCCTGATGAGTTCCCTGAAGAATTGTCCCAACTCTGCAACTGCTCTGTATAAGTCAGGGCAGCCCAATCCTCTAAGGATAACAGGTTAAACCCTTTGAAGTAGGACGTGGAAGTCTTGAGTTTTCAACCCTTGTACCTTGTCTCCATCTGCACTGACTCTCCTTTCAGGGTTGGAAGCAAATCCATGTGGGAATCTCACACGTGACAGGACCTTGCAGAATTAATTTCTTTTTACCTTATCGAAGGCGTACACAGCTGGTGCCATATCCCGTGGTTTACCTTGATCTTGCACCTGCAAATCCTTTCTGATACCCAGGTGTGTCAAATCAATCCTAGGTTTTAAGGTATCTTTCTTCTTGCCTTCAATATTAAGAAGTGTGCCAATAATGCTGTCACATATATTTTTCTCGATGTGCATCACATTAAGATTATGCCGCAGATCCAAATCTTTCCAATACTCCAAGTCCCACAAAGTGGACCTTCGGGTAAACAATAATCTCTCTTCTGCCCTGCCACGCTTCCTTTTCCCACTACCATTATCAGGATGGTTTCCTGGTGTAATATGCCTGACCTTCTCTAATTGCAGTTGCAACTCATCGGCGGTGAGCCTCTTTGGCGCATCACGGTTTTCATGCTTTGCATTGAACACATGTCTTCGGTATTTTCTAGGATGCGGCTTGTCCTTGGCAAGGAAACGGCGGTGTCCAATGTAACAGATCTTGCTAAGTATTGCGTATGACAACGGATTCCTGTCACAGCGAACACATGCATTGTAACCATGTGTCGTTCGCCCTGACATAGTGCCCAAAGCCGGATAATCATGGATGCACCAAATTATAACAGCACGCAGAAAGAAATCAGCTGGTGGTCTGCTATATTGGTCTCGAGTGAGAACACCCCTCCATAGCTGTTGAAGTTCCTCCACAAGAGGCTCCATGAACAAATCAAAATCCTTTCCAGGACTTTTTGGACCTGGGATGAGCAAGGCCATCATGTAGTTTGATTCTTTGGTGCAGACATTCGGAGGCATGTTGTAAGGGATAACAAGCACTGGCCACATGCTATATGTGGCGCTCTGGTGGCCAAATGGGTTAAATCCATTTGATGCTAAGCCAAGTCTAATGTTTCTCGGGTCAGCAGCAAACGCTTCGTGCCTCTGATTGAAGCTTTTCCACTCACTACCATGTGATGGATGGCTCATTACATTCTGAGCTCTGAAATCCTGGTTCCTAGAATGCCACAATACATCCTCTCTTGTTTCAGCATCATGAAACAACCTCTGCAATCTTGGTGTAATTGGAAAATGTCTCAGAACATTACGAGGAATCCTCTTCACAGCATTGCCATCTTTCCATCTTGATGATTTGCATTTCAGGCATTCACTTAAGTTGGCATAATCCTTCCAGAACAGAACACAATTATTCTTACAAACATGGATCATATCATATCCAATCCCAACTGCATTAAGGAAATTCTTCATTTTACTGTAGGTGTGTGGCCGCTCAGACGCATCTGGGAAATCTTTGCGGAATGCAGCCAACATCGCATCGAATGATTTGTTGGTCATCGGCTCAGATGTCTTCACCTGAAGAAAGGTGACCATAACTGAGAATACTGACAGCTTATTTCCTGGGGTGACAGCCATGTTGCATTGTTCCAACATGCGGGCCCACCATTTTTTTTTCTGCAGGTGAAACTTCACGGAATGCACGAGCATTTCGTAGCATTGTTTCAATGTTGCTCAAACTCACTGGCTCCGCCACCACCTCCTCCTCTTCCTCTTCCACCTGAGCATCAGGCAGATCAAGATGGTGATCTGCTGCTTCCACGTAGTCAATAACATTGACGTTCACAGCTTCACCATGATGAACCCACCTAGTATATGTGACCGACATCCCATAAAAGTGTAGATGATTTTGCACAGTTGACCGGGGTCTTGTAAGTGAATTCATACAACTGCTACACGGGCATAGCACATCTGATTTCGGACCACCGTACTCAGCTCTGATAAAGTTCATGAAGTTTTCAACCCCCTCGACATATGCAACGGAGAATCTTCGAGCAGAAGTTATCCAAGTCCTGTCCATCTGTTAGACATACAAATTAGCTCTTCTACTAGATTCCAGGAAAAACATATATGCTTTTTTATGAAGTCCAGAAGAAAATAGGTAGGTCGATTGCTAAAGCTATGGCAAGATATTTGGACGAGCAGATCTAAGTAACGAAATATATGTAAAGCTAATTTAGCAAAGAAATTTGAGTGCTAAATTATGGCAGGCTATTTCAGCAGTCAATGAGGCCGAGCACACAGCAATCGAACTATCGAAGGCCATCGCAGCAACAAAGATCGAGTATAAAATGGTGTAGAGCTATTTCACCTAACAGATTGGCTACTAGACCATGGCAATCTACGTCACAATAAATAAATGGCAGGATATTTTAGCAACTAATCGGCCTTGGCATGCCATCTCAGCTAAGCAGATTGAGTGCATAACAGGGCAAGAAAGCTTATTAAGCAGAGCATATTGACTGTAAAAATACTTCGGCAAACAGTGAGATTAATAGCGTCTATCAGCTAACATTCAACGCTACACCGACATGCACGGGGCCTCAGTCTAGAATGCGAGTACCGTGGGAGAAGCTGACCGCCGTGCGTCTCTACATGAACGTCGCCAGCGGTGGTGGCGCTGACCGCCGTGCGCCTCCACAAGAACGTCGCCAGCGGTGGCGGCGCGGCTAGAGGACGGCAGTCTATGAGAGCGTACTGTGGGAGCGAGAGGATCGCCGTGCGTCCCCTCGATGAACCGCAGCGCCGACGTATCGACGTGGCGGGGAGGGCGGCTTTGGCGGAGCGAATGGAGTGGAGGGGGACGGGGCGAGGGGGGTTTGGGGAATATTATTGGCTAGTTGGCCAAGGGCGGTTGAATCTAGGATTTGGGGCGAATTTTTGGGTGGGGGAGGATTTTCGCGCGGTGGGAGGGGGGAGTTCGGCGCATGGTCGGTTTCTCCAAGTGCAGTCCCACGTGTCAGTGAAGAGGCAAGCCGAAGCGCGTTCCATTGGCGTGAGCCGTGTGCAGGATTGAACGTGTGTGGGGTGCAATGCGACTGCGACAGGGGTGCTGTGAGTGTACCGCCTTTTTTCCTTTTGAACTAGGTGCTTCGCCCCCTCAAAAAAAACTTGTTGCTCCACGAGATCCATCGATACTACTACTAGTAATCCGGTAATCCCGACTAAAACGGCGCGGCTGGGTCTTTTCCCGCGCAATATGCTGGGAGGTTGGCTTAGTTGGGTTTTTTAGGATGAGTAATGCTACATCTACGTAGTCCCAGTTACGTAATTAACATAATGTGAAACGTGTGAGCAGTTGATTGTTGATTAGGGGGAGGGAGGGGCCCACCACCATGAAAATCAGGGGAGGAGAGAGAGTGGCAATTTACGTTAACCCTTTCGTAGGTTCCCGTAGATGTAGAAAAATGTGAAATGCGTGAATGTGCATTTGCAGATAAGGCCTTCCCTTATTCATCCTTCTCTCCCTCAAGATCTTAATCTTCCGTGCAACGCACGGGCATCTTGCTAGTACTCCTACAATATACTATATTATTGTGAAAGTTCATATACACCGGCCGAGATTAATGCAAACACGGCAGATTTTCATTACATTTCGAACTTTTATACGATGGAAAAATAAAAGAAACCCGACCCTAAACCTATTCTACGGCGGCGACCGACGTCCTCCATCTGCGATCTCCATGTACGGGGGCGGGGTTCAAGACCCGTGAAGTGAAGGTGCGGTCTCTGGCGAGGAAAAGTAGAACACGGGAGATGGACCGGCCAGTTGGCACACCATGCCCTGCCGCCTCACATGCCCTACTCATCCTCGGAGGAGTCCCCGAACTCGGCGGTGCCGGACGTTGGACGGCGGCAAGTAGGACGCGTGGCTGATGGTGCTCCCGTCGTCGGCCGCCAGTGTGGCCACCGCTTGTGCGGCGACTTGAGCGAGGGCGGCGACCTCGAGCTTCATCCCCGAAGACAAGCTCTCCCGCAGAGCAATCGCACTTGCGGTTATGGCGGATGTGGTGCCAGGTAGGAGGACGATGTGCTATGGTGTGGAGGTTAGCTGGGTGTTGCCGCTTTAAGTAGTGCACTCCGGCGAGGCCAAGCTACCTGGTGCGTCATTAAGTCGCCGGAGTTGGTTCCTCGGGCACCGGGCCTCTAAACGACAGCATACGGACGGATGACATGAATGCGGGCAGCTGGCGCCGGCTGGGAACGCACCGCGCGACGGCGCGAGGGACGAGGGTTTTTTGTGTGCCAGGGTAGCCAGCTGCGGTCGTGGCAACGTTGGAGATGCCCTTTGATCACATACGATCGACGCATGTCATTGAAAAAGCAAGACGACCCGGCATGGTCTTAGGTCCTGAGGATGCAGTTGGCCGCGTTACACCACTCCGCGGACGCGTCCCGATGCCCCATGCATCCTCGATGAGCCGGGTGTTGGGGTGTGTTTGGATTGTGGCAAAAGTGCACCATACCAAAATTTTGGTCATGACCCAAAGATTGGTCTTTGTTTGGATGGTTGCCATTTTTGTTGAGGTTTTGGTCATGACCCAAAAATGGATGGTTGCCATTTTTTTGGCATGCCAATGAACTCTAGCCAACTCTAGTTCATTTTTCTTGCCGATGTCGGCCAAATCATGGGCAACCAAAACCTTAACCAAAAATTTGGCTACCCAATGCTTTCATGGGGCAACCTTGGGCACAAACCAAACATACTAGCTGTTGGTCGTGCCACAGCACTAACGCCACCCTCGGCACACTGAAACCGACCGTGTCTAGCAATGATGAGCGTGTCGCTCACCGCGGTCGCCGTGTCCAGAGGCGGTGTTGGAGCTGCGCCGCATTGTTGGCCCCCATGAACCACATGAACGGTTGCCAGTGGCGAGCTAGGAGGTCGTGAGCCAACTCCTCCATTGGACTAGTTGTGCTATGTCGTCCCGACAGGTGTGCCCCACATGTCGGTTTCCCTATTTTCCCGGCCATATTCGAGCGTCAGTCCTCCGTGTTGCGCATTAGGCCTTTCACTGTGTAGGCCAAGCGAGACAACTTATTGTTTATTTGAGCCAGTCAAGTATAATCATGTGGCGTTTGCTTATTTCTCATTCATCTCCAACCCTCTTCTCGATCGATCATGTCGCCCTCCGGTCGAGTCCATCCTCCCGCATGCCTCATTTGAACATTCTGACTAGTATCATTCGCATGTGGGCCTAGACCATGCTTATATTTCCAATGTTTATATGTAATTTGTCCGACATGCATACAAACAAACGGTTCGTTTGAAGTTTCACTTTGCCTCCACTACATGTCGCTTCGCGTCTTAGTTTGGAGGAGAGAGATGTGAAAAAGTAAGGGGAGTGAGCTCTCATGCAAGAGCCTAGCTATATACGCATTCCTAGTTAAATACGTACAATAAATATGAAGAAAGAGATGGAGATGAGATGGAAAAAAGTACTAATACAATAGCCAACCTTATAATTTTTTTGCGGGAAATAGCCAACCTTATAGCCCGCACTACTGTATGAGTGCATATAATAGATGATGGCTATAGATGACATGGCAGTTCCTTATAGCCATCGACTGGCTATATTATTAACCATGCTCTAATGCGTTTTTCAAAACCGCATTTGACTATTGACAAGATTAATAGTACATGAGATGTATAATGTGAAAATTATATCATTGGTAGCTCCTTTCACATACGTATCCCTGCCTTACCCTCCCTTTCGGTCACTTACTGGCGGACCCCATGCTTACTAGGCCCCGCATGTCAGTTACTCAATGGGTTCGGCCACGTCAGGGGATCCTCATCCGTAGTATACTCCCTCTGTTTTCATTTACTCCGCATAAAATGACGTGGGCGGGGGAGGGGGAGGGATGTCGGTTTGCTCTCAACTGCGGTCCCACAAGCGAGCGAAAACGCAAGACAAAGCGTGTTCCATTCGGTGAGCGACGTGGAGGGTCCAGCATGCCGGGCTGTGATACGTCTCCAACGTATCTATAATTTTTGATTGTTCCATGTTATTATATTATCTGTTTTGGATGTTTATGGGCTTTATTAAACACTTTTATATTACTTTTGGGACTAACCTATTGACCCAGAGCCCAGTGCCAGTTTCTGTATTTTCCCTTGTTTTAGCGTTTCGCAGAAAAGGAATATCAAACGGAGTCCAAACAGAATGAAACCTTCGGGAGAGTTATTTTTGGAACGGAAGCAATCCAGGGGACTTGGAGTGCACGTCAGGGAATCAACGAGGAGAGCACGAGGCAGGGGGCACGCCCACCCCCCTGGGCGCGCCCTCCACCCTCGTGGGCCCCTCGTGGCTCCCCTTACTGACTTGTTTTGCCTATATATTCCCATATACCCTAAAACCTTCGGGGAACAGAATAGATCGGGAGTTCCGCCGCCGCAAGCCTCTGTAGCCACCAAAAACCAATCGGGACCCTGTTCCGGCACCCTGCTGGATGGGAGAACCCTCACCGGTGGCCATCTTCATCATCCCGGCGCTCTCCATGACGAGGAGGGAGTAGTTCACCCTCGGGGCTGAGGGTATGTACCAGTAGCTATGTGTTTGATCTCTCTCTCTCTCGTGTTCTTGATTTGGCACGATCTTGAGATATCGCGAGCTTTGCTATTATAGTTGGATCTTATGATGTTTCTCCCCCTCTACTCTTTTGCAATGGATTGAGTTTTCCCTTTGAAGTTATCTTATCGGATTGAGTCTTTAAGGATTTGAGAACACTTGATGTATGTCTTGCGTGGGATACCGGTGGTGACAATGGGGTATTCTATTGATTCACTCGATGTATGTTTTGGTGATCAACTTGCGGGTTCCGTGACCTTGGGAATCTATGCATAGGGGTTGGCATACGTTTTCGTCTTGACTCTCCGGTAGAAACTTTGGGGCACTCTTTGAAGTTCTTTGTGTTGGTTGAATAGATGAATTTGAGATTGTGTGATGCATATCGTATAATCATATCCACGGACACTTGAGGTGACATTGGAGTATCTAGGTGACATTAGGGTTTTGGTTGATTTGTGTCTTAAGGTGTTATTCTAGTACGCACTCTATGATAGATCGAACGGAAAGGATAGCTTCGTGTTATTTTACTACGGACTCTTGAATAGATCGATCCGAAAGAATAAATTTGAGGTGGTTTCATACCCTACAATAATCTCTTTGTTTGTTCTCCGCTATTAGTGACTTTGGAGTGACTCTTTGTTGCCTGTTGAGGGATAATTATAAAGCAGAGCATATTGACTGTAAACTACTTCGACAAACAGTGAGATTAACAGTGTCTATAAGCTAACATTCAGCGCTACACCGACATGCACGGGGCCTCAGTCAAGAATGCGCGTACCGTGGGAGAAGTTGACCGCCGTGCGTCTCCACACAAATGTCGCCAGCGATGGCGGCGCTGACCGCCGTGCACCTCCACAAGAACGTCGCCAGCGGTGGCAGCGCGGCTAGAGGATGGCAGTCTACGAGAGCGTACAGTGGGAGCGAGAGGATCACCGTGCATCCCCTCGACGAACCGCGGCGCCGACGTATCGGCGTGGCAGGGAGGGCGGCTTTGGCAGAGCGAATGGAGTGGAGGGGGACGGGGGGAGGGGGGTTTGGGGATTATTATTGGCTAGTTGGCCGAAGGGCGGTTGAATCTAGGATTTGGAAGGAATTTTTGGGTTGGGGGGGGGAGGATTTTCGCGCGGTGGGCGGGGGGAGTTTGGCGCATGGTCGGTTTCTCCAAGGGTAGTCCCACGTGTCAGTGAAGAGGCAAGCCGAAGCGCGTTCCGTTTGCGTGAGCCGTGTGCAGGACCGAACGTGTTTGGGGTGCAATGCGACCGCGACAGGGGTGCTGTGAGTGTACTGCCTTTTTATTACATTTCGTAGGTTCCCGTAGATGTAGAAAGATGTGAAATGCGTGAATGTGCATTTGCAGATAAGGCCTTCCCTCGTTCATCCTTTTCTCCCACAAGATCTTGATCGTCCGTGCAACGCACGAGCATCTTGCTAGTACTCCTACAATATAATCCCTCCGTTCCATAATGTAGCGCATATAGATTTTCTAGAAAGTCAAACTTTATAAACTTTGACCAAGTTTATAAAGAAAACTATTTATATCTACAATACCAAATGTATATAATATGAAAGTCTGTCTTGTGATGTATATAAGCACATGTATTTGGTATTCTAGATGTATATGATTTTCTCTACAAACTTGGTCAAAGTTTATAAAGTTTGACTTCTAGAAAAATCTATATGCGCTACATTGTGGAACGGAGGGAGTACTATATTATTGTGAAAGTTCATATACACCGGCCGAGATTAATGCAAGCATGGCAGATTTTCATTACATTTTGAACTTTTATAGGACAGAAAAATAAAAGAAACCCGAACCTAAACCTATTCTACGGTGGTGACCGACGTCCTCCATCCGCGATCTCCATGTACGAGGGCGGGGTCAAGACCCGTGAAGTGAAGGTGCGGTCTCCGGCGAGGAAAAGTAGAACACGGGAGATGGACCGACCAGTTGGCACACCATGCCCTGCCGCCTCCCATGCCCTACTCATCCTCGTATGAGTCCCCGACCTCGGCGGTGCCGGACGTTGGACGGCGGCAAGTAGGACGTGTGGCTGACGGTGCTCCCGTCGTCGACCGCCAGCATGGCCACCGCTTGTGCGGCAACTTGAGCAAGGGCGGCGACCTCGAGCTTCATCCCCGAAGACAAGCTCTCACGCAGATCGTTCACGCTTGCGTTCAGGGAGGATGTGGTGCCAGGTAGGAGGACGATGTGCTATGGTGTGGAGGTTAGCTGGGTGTTACCGCTTTAAGTAGCGCACTCCGGTGAGGCCAAGCGTCCTGGTGCGTCATTAAGTCGCCGGAGTTGGTTCCTCGGGCACTGAGCCTCTTAACGACGGCATACGAACGGATGACATGAATGCGGGCAGCTGGCGCCGGCTGGGAATGCACCGCGCGACGGTGCGAGGGACGAGGGTTTTTGGTGTGCCAGGGTAGTCAGTTACGGTCATGGCAACGTTGGAGATGCCATTTGATCACATGCGATCGACGCATGTCATTGAAAAAGCAAGACGACCCGGCATGGTCACAGGTCCTTAGGATGGAGTTGGCCGCGCTCCACCACTCCGCGGACGCGTCCCAGCGCCCCGTGCATCCTCGACGAGCCGGGTGTTGGGGTGTGTTTTGATTGTGGCCAAAGTGCACCATACCAAAATTTTGGTCATGACCCAAAGATTGGTGTTTGTTTGGATGGTTGCCATTTTTTTGGCATGCCAATGAACTCTAGCCAACTCTAGTTCATTTTTCTTGGCGATGTCGACCAAATCATGGGCAACCAAAACCTCAACCAAAATTTTGGCTACCCAATGCTTTGATGGGGAAACCTTGGGCACAAACCAAACATACTGTTGGTCGTGCCACAGCAATAACGCCACCCTCGGGACACTAAAACCGACCGTGTCTACCGAAGTGAGCGTGTCGCTCACCGCGGTCGCCGTGTCTAGAGGCGGTGTTGGAGCTGCGCCACGTTGTTGTCCCCCACGACCCACATGAACGGTTGCCGGTGCCGAGGAGGTCATGGGCCAGCTCTTCCATTGGACTAGTTTGCGCTACGTCGTCCCGACAGGTGTGCCCCACATGTCGGTTTCCCTGTTTTCCCGGCCATATTCGAGCATCAGTGCTCCGCGTTGCGCATTAGGCCTTTCACTATGTAGGCCAAGCGAGACAACTTATTGTTTATTTGAGCCATTCAAGTATAATAATGTGGCGTTTGCTTATTTCTCATTCCTCTCCAAACCTCTTCTCCATCGATCATGTCGCCCTCCGGTCATGTCCATCCTCCCGCATGCCTCATTTGAACATTCAGCCGAGTATCATTCGCATGTGGGCCTAGACCATGCTTGTATTTCCAATGTTTTTTAATTTGTTCGACATGCATACAAACAAACGGTTCGTTTGAAGCTTCACTTTGCCTCCACTACGTGTATGCCCCGACACATGTTGATGAGATCGATTGATGTTCAGAGATCAATTGCGTGTCGTCCAAGGAGATAAAGGTTTGGTCTGTTTCTATGATAGAAATGACCCGCGGGCGGGGGGGGGGGGGGGTCTATGGGGATCAGAGGGAGTATATTGTACGTTCATAAGCGAAACGAACGTACTGTACCCTCCCTAGTCCTCTTTCAATCGATCTCCGGACCCCGAGATGAAATCGAGAGAGAACGAGTGGGGGCATGTGTGATACCTATGGCGGATTCAAAATTTTGAACCGGTGATCATAGCATCCGCAAATCATATATAAAGGGTATTCAATGTTCGTTTCGTTTTTGAACGTACAATATACTCCCTCCTATCCTTTGTAGTTTACATATAAGTTTTATGTGTAGTCAAAGTATCTCTACTTTGATAAAAAAAAGTATCAACATTCAACAACGCCCAATCAATATTGTTAGATTCGTACGTACTCCTAGATTTGTACTCGAGATGGTTTCCAATTTGTTTTCAACCATGTGAATGTGCTTGTTCTCGCGCATGCTCTTCCTACAAGGATTTCGCCACGTATAGCCAGTCCAATAGTAACTTTTATAAGCTCCCTGTCCAATAGTACTAGTGGAGTACTGACAACATCTGTACTAGAGTATGCAGTGCTCATAGTTGTACTCCCTCCTTCCATTTATATAGGGCCTATGTGGAGGAGAGATATGTGAAAAAGTAAGGGGAGTGAGCTCTCATTCAAGAGCCTAGCTATATACGCATTCCTAGTTAAATACTACAATAAATATGACGAAAGAGATGGAGAGGAGATGGAAAAAAGTACAAATACAATAGCCAAGCTTATAATTTTTTTTGCGGGAAATAGCCAACCTTATAGCCCACACTACTGTATGAGTGCATATAATAGATGATGGCTATAGATGACATGGCAGTTCCTTATAGCCATCGACTGGCTATATTATTAACCATGCTCTAATGCGTTTTTCAAAACCGCATTTGACTATTGACAAGATTAATAGTACATGAGATGTATAATGTGAGAATTATATCATTAGAAGCACCTTTCACATACGTATCCCTGCCTTACCCTCCCTTTCGGTCACTTACTGGCGGACCCCATGCTTGCTAGGCCCCGCATGTCAGTTACTCAATGGGTTCGGCCATGTTAGGTGATCCTCATCCGTAGTATAACCCCTCTGTTTTTATTTACTCCGCATAAAATGACGCGGGCGGGGGAGGGGGAAGGACGTCGGTTTGCTCTCAACTACGGTCCCACAAGCGAGCGAAAATGCAAGACGAAGCGCGTTCCATTCGGTGAGCGACGTGGAGGGTCCAGCGTGCCGGGCTGCAACACGAAAGCAACAAGAGCGATGTACAGTCAAAACCGATTGACCAGTTGTCACCGGAACCACTATTCACACCATAACCTTCGTTGCTCGGCCTACGCCAGCCACTGCCGTAAAACCACATATAATCTCCATCCCCTTCCCCCACCTTTCGATCCCCTAGCCCGCATCAAGCGTCCCCTAGTTCACCGGAAAGCCATGGTGCGCTGCAAGATCACGTACTACAAGATGCTGACGCCGGAGCGCCGCGCAGAAATCGCGGCGGCGGTCGGCGCCACAAACCTCCGGTCCCAAGCTCGCTTTGCGGCGGGCCAATCCCCGAGTTCTCTGGGGCAAAGCACCGAGGAGGAGGAAGCCGATCCAATGTTCATCGCGGAGGTCGCGGCGCAGAAGGCCCCCGATGGGTATGAGACAATGGACGTCGACTTCGTGCCAGCGTCCGAGTCCCCCATGGTGCAGGCGGACCAGTGGTTCAACCTGGCGATACTAAAGGAGGACCGGGAGGCAGAGGCTCAACTCGACGTGGAGCGCGCGCATGCTGCTGCCATCAAGGCTCTCTTGCAGGCGGAACCGGATGTCGTGGATGTGAACCAGGTGGCGGAGGCTCAACTTGAGGCGGAGCACGCGAATGCTGCTGCCCTCGAGGCCCTCCTGCAGGCGCAACCGAACGTCCTGGACTTGAACCGGGCGGCAGAGGCTCAACTCGACGCAGAGCGCGCGGACGCCGCTCTCATCAAGGCCCTCCTGCAGGCGGAACCGGACGTCCTGGACTTGAACCGGGTGGCGGAGGCTTGACTCGACGTGGAGCGCGCGGATGCCGATCCCATCGAGGCCCTCCTGCAGGCGGAACGGGACGTCCTCGACTTGAACCGGGCGGTGCTCTCGTCCGTGTAGAGTGCCCGCACGCTCCGCGTGAACGAGTAGCTGGAGGCCGAGGACAACCACGGTGCGGAGACACACGTCGGCAGCTACAGCTAGTTCGCGCCGGCGGCCAAAGACGACGAGGCCATCTCGTTCCGCAAGCAGTGATAATTTTTCTTTATGTTGTTGTTTTTATCGATCTTTTGCTGTGTAAAAACATATATTTTTATGCAAGTCGCCTGACTTCGGTTAGTCTACCATTTCAGGCGGTTGGATAAATATCCTACGTCTCCTAACCCTTCTTCCTCACCTCTTCTTGTTCCCCAACAGACCACCGCACGAGCCGTATGGATACTCCCCAACATGCATGCGATTGGATAAACATACTCTATGAACGAACATTATGTGTCAGCGGTAGGATAGCTGAGTTCGGTTTGTTCACATGCGACAACACGTGTCAGTGACGGTGCGTTCCCTTGGTTGGGTTTGCGGCATGCAGGTGCGACTATGTGAGGGTGCGGTGCGACCGCGGCGTCCAGGAGCGACCGTGTGAGCGTGCGGTGCGACCGCGACAGCCGTGCGCAAGTGTACCTCCTTTTCATTTTCAAAACTTTAGGCAAGCTTGGCAAAAATGTGTGGCGAAGTATGGCGATGCAAGGCCTAGACCCAAACAGGATAAGTACGTAGTACTACGTACTAGGAGTACCAGTGTTAAAAAAGAAAGGCGGGGTTTTCCTTCACGGGATTAATCGATACAAATCCTCGTTTCACGTGTCAATTAATGCGTGTTTTTTTCTCCAAAGCCCTAAGAGCTAACCGTCCCACTCCTCATCGGTTGATTAATGCAGCACCATGCAAACCAACCTTCTCACTTCTGCATGCATGCAGGGGATATTAATGTCCTTGGTTGCTAGCACGAGCAAACCCCATCAATTTTGCAAATTGTAATTTTGATATACTGGCCTTGTGTACAAAAAAATGGAGGTAGTAACTATATTTGACTTCCTTCCCCATTGCGGTGACGTTGACAATATCTCGAACGTTGTGGTTTGGCGAAGTGCGTTTGAAGGAGAACACCATTGAGGGAGACCACACTCAGTCGTTCGCAAGTGTCGCCTGCAAGCTGCGACAACCGCCTTATTTGCATCCAGGAAGTCCGTTGAACCAAAGGACGCGTAAATATACTAGTACTACTTGTACACAATAGCGTCGTCCGTCCAACTTAGTGTGGTGAGATGGTTTCTCGAAGAAGACGATGGAGAAGCGGAGTCAGCGAAGAGTGAAATGATTGTTGCTTGGTCCGTGCTTTGTGATTTGACGCCTCACTGCTTTGTGATTTGTGATAGAAGGGACAGGGGAGTAGACTCTGTCCTCTATTCTGTACATGTGTCCAAGCACGGGAGCAAGAGGAGAGATGTTGCATTTTTCTATTCCTTCAATCAATCAATCAGGGAGCTTCGGTTCCATCCTTCACTACAGGAATCAGCTACTTTGCCGTCTGCCACGGCAGACGGCAAAGGCAAGGATGGCGGACGGCAAAGACATGGCTGACAGCAAAGATCCTGATTCCAGTAGTGCTTTTGGCTTTGGCAAGACCATCCATAATGGTTCCCACGATGCCAAAAGCTATTTTCACATTTGGCTACACATTGTGGATGCCCTTAACTGTACCACTTGGTTTTGCTCCTGTGTGCTATCTATACAAATCTCAATTATAATGATCTAAAAAATTATAGAATCAAGATTAGTAAAAAGGAGGTGATTTTGCCACGCGGAAGGTGGGGGAGGTTTCTTATTTTTAGAGGATGTTGTCCTGGCGGTTTGCTAACATGCGGTCCCACGTGTCAGTGCTTTACCAAGCCGATCCGCTTCCCACATGAGGCAGAACAACGGCAGAAGCAACACGTGGTTAACTTGGAGAAGATGAGGGAGAAGCGGATTCAGCAACGAGTGAAATGATGGTTGGTTCGTCCCTCCAACTTGTTTTTTAGCATTATTACTTCGTCCCTCCAACTTAACTGCAGGAAAGGTGCGGCTTTGTGATTTGACGCCTCATTTCTCATTACTACGCCGGCGCCATGACTGGGTGCTTCACCCCGGCTGCTCTGCACTGTATTCCGGTATGGCACGTGGACCCGGTAGCTTGATGTCCCACATGTCGGTGAAAGGGACTAGAAGATTTATGAAAGCGAGCGCTCCACTCTTACGATGGAGGAGTACACGACACGACGGCCCAGTGAACTGTCACTTGTATTGTATATAGTACTATAGTTTTGCTGTTTCGCACGATCCATCGATACAAACCCGATTAAACAGGAAAGGGCGGGATTTTTCCTGCGCGGTATATGATACTGGCCATACATTTCAAAGGCAATTTTAATGTATGCAAACTTAATAATTAAGTAACAATATGATATCTAGTAAAACTAAAAACACATATGATTTATTGTGTTAGAGTGTAGTAGTAGTGTTGTATTGCATAGTTGTTAGATGTAACAAGCGAGAACGTGTAGACATGTAGTTTTGGAGGGCCTACAGAGAGAAAAGTGTAATACGTTCACCGAACTTCAGAATAAGCTGATTACGGTCACTATATACATTTTGCGGTGATTATACGGTCACTTGCTCATAGGTCACCATTGGATTGCACTCTGTTGACCGGCCAAATAGTTTGCGTGGCACCATGTTGACTAGTTAAATTGACCACGTTCCTTGTGGGTCCCACCTGTCAGTTCGCATAGGGAAAAGGTCAGATAAACACAAATTTACGCAGGCGCGACAAGGCTCCAACCCGTGCGCGGGAATCACCTGGTTGTGTATGTGTCTGTCAGGGCTTGATGTGTGCGCATGCACGTGTAGGTTGAGCACTTGAGCGTGAGAGTGTTTGTTGGTCGTGTGGTGTACTGCTGTGTGCATGCATGCGTGAGTGTGTGCGTGTGTGTTGCGTGCATGTGTGGCTACGTGTGTACGTGTTAGTGTTGCGTGCATGCGTGGGTGCATGTGTTCGTGTGAGTGTTGCGTGCATGCAGTTCGTGTGCATGCGTGCGTGTATGTATAATCACCACACCAGCTCCTGTGTGTTAAAAAAGACAGCTCAGCATACCAATACAAGGCCACCTTGTCCGTTGTGCCCGCGGTCATGACTTCGAACCACCGTCCAATATTTTTTGTCGTTTGTTTTCATTCTTACTAGCAAGATGCCCGTGCGTTGCACGTAACATCAAGATGCATTTGTATGACTAGTTTATCTTGTGAGAGAAAGGGATGAACGAGGGAAGGCCTTATTTGCAAATGTGGAGAGGTGTGTGGGTACCTTTTTGCAAAATTGTCATAGTTTCTTTCCTATCCCTCAAATATAAATCGGACGGCCTATATTGCAGGATGGCAGGCACACCATCATCACCAACTCTGTTTTTTATAAGAGTGTATTTTATCCCTACTCTTATATAAAGCATAGTCGGTGATGATCGTGTGCCTGCCATCCTGCAATATAGGCCGTCCGATCTATATCTGATGGATAGGAAGGAAACTATGGCAATTTTGCAAAAAGATACCCACACCCCTCTCCACACTTGCAAATAAGGCCTTCCCTTGTTCATCCATTTCTACCACAAGATAAACTACTCATCCAAATGCATCTTGATGTTCCGTGCAACGCATGGGCATCTTGCTAGTATTTTATAAGAGTGTAGATGTAGAGTAGATACAAGCCGACAGGTGGGCCCGATGGTAGTGAGATAATGTTATGCAACACTAGAGGTGCCACGTGGAGCGTTTAACTGGTCAACTAGTCGTGTCTTGAGCAAATACAGAGTTGTACGGTGAGCCCGTGACTGTATAATAACCACAAAATGTAAATGGTGACCGTAATGAGTGGATTCCGAAGTCCAATGTACGTATCGTGCTTTTGCTTCAAATACAATGATCGTCACTGTATATATTGCGACAAAATGATGAAACATGCGTGAATGTGCTGGGGGCTTACTTTTAGAGGACCTGGAGATAGTTTGTGTGCGTACGTGAAAGGGGCGTAGAGGGGGGGTATGCGATGGAGAGAGAGATGCTCTTCTTTTCTCTTTATTATGACTAACTTTATATATAGTATAAAAATATTCAAATTCACAGTGTGGAATAAATATCATTGTGGGCACCATGCAATGCAAGCGTTCATACTCCTTCATATAACTTTGTAATGTTGTATATATGTAGAAATTATAAAATATTTTTTTGGCTACACTTTATTCAAAAGGAATGTTGTATGCGAAATAAACATGAAGAGAGGGCTTTTTAGATCAATGGTGTATGTGATGTAACATGTGTGAATGTGTAGTTGATGCATTTGGCAGGGCCTAGAGAGGTATGTGTGTGTATTACGTATTCGAGAGAGGCATGGATAGGGTGGCCGACGGGGGGTGGGGGCATGGGAGAGATAGCACGAGAAATGAGAGTGGTCTAGAGAGAGAGAGACGAATATGACGCCACGGCGAGAGTTTCCCTTGAGTGTGTATATGCAAGGGGGGAGTGGATAGAGGCACCAGGAGAATATTTTTTATGTGTGGGTGTGAGAAGATAACGAGACATGGGGGCAGAGGGTGTGTCACCGCGTGAGGTCCGGTGGGTCGAGGTGAGGCCCTTCGTTTGGTTCCGTCCTGCGCCACATTGGTCGGCCCGTGACGCATTTAGGGAGACCCATGGATGACTAGTCGTACAAGACAAAGATAGCATAATTCTGAAGGACTCTATGTCCACTGGCAAAGCCGGCTAGGATTTGTAACCCTAGGTTCTCGGACTAAGGTAACCCCTCTATCTCTGATATTACTATTCATCCAACCTAACTTTAAGGGGCATCCTACAGAATGCTCTGCTTGAATCATACTCGTCGATTAGGAAGAGAGGTGTGAGTCAATGCGTGAGAGACAAGCCTAAAGATAATGTGCGTATAGGAGACGCGTAGGCAGGTCTATGTATATAGAAAGGGTCGATGGGGATTGTGCGTGTGTATGCTTGCGAGAGGAAGAGTGCCTGTGATAAAGGTTAGTGAAAACAGTCGTAAATGGTTACGAGAGGGAGGGAGGGTTATATCGAGAGCATGTGTGCGAGAAAGACACCTCGGGAGAGAGTGTGTGAGCATGTGTGAGAGACCACCGATCGAGAGTGAAACTACACGTAAAAGACTGCTGTACACATTGATTAAAGATATAAATTATATCCAAATATTAGGATGGGATCATGATATTTGCAATTCGCGTAAGGAATGGTCATTGATCCATCAGACATCTAGATTCAATCGAATTTGAGCATGTATATGTTATTATTCAACACAATTCATCCACATAGTTAGTATTTTGAACTCCAGACAATGCATCGCTTTAGCAATCGAATATAAACGTGAGTATAGTTCATGTTGTGTGTGTAAAGCACATTATACATACGAAAGTTACACAATGAACATTATAAATAGCTACCTATGAACTAGCATACATTTGAATTCAACTTAAGGTGGTTTAAAAAAATCGAATTCAACATGAAGTCCATTCAACTATTTGAATTTGATATCATCGCATTTGTAAATCATACCTAAATTATGGGGGCACCAATCTTTGCTCTGATTTTGTACATAATAGCATATGTAGTCGTGTACAAAATAGATTCAAATTTAGCTCCTCCATTCCAAAATAATCATAGTTATAGGATTTTCAAGTGTCAAAATTTCAAAAAGAAGCGGATAATTTAATGAGGTTTTCAAACATACAAGGTCAAATTTAACGTTGTCTATTTAGGTCAATCCTCAAAGTTCAAGAGTACTCTAAACGTGAATGCTTGTGTTTCAAAATTTCGGACGAAGCGCCAAAAGAGCCTCTACTCGCCCGAAACCGCGTGAGACCAATGTTTGGTAGTACAAGGAAATTACTTTTCTAATAACTCCGACCCATGAAACCTACCGGCCCGACGTCCAAATGTCTAAACTGGAGTAGGTTTGTAGCTTCATCTAGACGCCACGCAACCGCCTCCGAAAAACATTCATACACAATGGCCGCCTAAGGAGACATGCGCGACGCCGAAATCGCTCCCGCCCACTATTTGGGACACCTGGGATTACCATCCTACCCCTGACCCACAGTAGGTCCAAAATTTAAGAGGGGGGCAAAGTTTGTACTTTCCCCAAATTTCAAACAAGTGCGTCCCATCTTCTGTTCAAAAAAGCCAAAAACAACCGCGTCCCAGACCAAAACAAGGTTCTCCCCCCTCCCCCCCGCCCACCCGTCCGATTCCCCATTCGTACTCCGTGGGCGCAAAAACTACCTCTCCACCAGTCGCGAAACCCTGGCGTCCTCCGTCCGCCACCCCATTCCACCAATCAACCGCCGACCTCCTCCATCATGCCGGAGCCGATACCCTGACGTCGTCGTCCACCGCAACCTCAACCGCGACGCCCACCACGGCAAGTAGTTGAAGCCGAGGCCAAGCCGTCCGTACCCGAGCCAGTTCAACCACGCCGTCCTGCGCCTCACCGCTGCCGCTCCAACTTCGCCACCCTCCACCGCACCGGAGCTGTTCCTGCTCCGCCGTCCTTCGCCGCCTCGGATCTGCTTCCCCTCCGCCGACATACGACCACGGCAACACAGTCAACAATTTGGCCATGGGTTCGTCCAAGCCAGCACCCTCCTCCAGAACATCGGTTTCCCCAGCAAAAAGAAGAAGATCGGCGCGACATGTGGAGGCGACCACACCGGCAACCGAAAATGGTACTCTTCTTCCCTTATTCGTGCAAATCTTACGTGTTTGCTTACACGGTATTCATCCCACGGAAGACACTAGTTGACCGCTTCTTCTTGATACTAGATGTTCCTAGTTACTCGCGATGCACAAGGTTTCTCCTCATATACTATTTCACCTTAGCTAGAGGTTCGTCACCCCCTGGGTTTCAATTCTTGGTCAGTTGATTCCCAATTAACGGAAGCATTCCCCGACGTACACTACAAAAAAAAACTCATCCGTGACATTTTGGGCCGAACGAATTTTTTTTCTGTCATACATATGACACTTCTATGACGATAATTGTGACAAACCCGGTATCATCATAGATGTGGTGGGCTCCTGCTTCGATGACAAAAAATCATGACAGAAAATGGGCTTTTCGTCCTGGGCGGGCCGGAGACGCAGCTGCATGACATTCTTTGGGCCGTCCATGACGGAAAAAACCGTGGTAGAAGCGAGGGCGAGGAAAATTTCGGGGAGTTCCCGGTTACGGTGGGAGGTCGGGGGCCGAGCGATGCGCGTTTCTCTCGTACACGTACGCGTGTGTGTGCGAGGCGTTGGCTCTAACTGAACCCGAGCAAGGCGTTGGGCTCTAACTGAACCTGAGCGATTTCACTGCAGGCTACGCGTTACTGAACCCGAGCGATCGATCGATGGCTATTAACTGAACTCGATCGAGCGATTCCTTCGCTACTGCTGCTAGCTGAAGCCGATCGATGCTGCCTCTGGGATGAACAGTGAGCGTTGCGGGGGGGTTTGGATGAACAGTGAGCGGTGGCGTTGCCTCTGGATGAACAGGACCCCGTGGTGTGGTGGAGGGCTCGATGAACAGTAGACGGTGGAGGGGTGCCCGTGGAGGGGTGGTTGAACAGGACCCCGTGGTGTGGAGGGCTGGATGAACAGTAGACGATGGAGGGGTGCCCGTGGAGGGGTGGTTGAACAGTAGCCGGTGGTGTAGCACGCGGTGGAGGTTGGATGAACAGGAGCCCGTGGAGGCTGGATGAGGTCGACGGTAGCCCGTGGAGGCTGGAGGAGGTCGACGGTGGAGATGAACAGTATCCCGTGGAGACCCGTTTTGTGGTACGCCACACCCCTCCCGATGAACAGGACCCCGTTTCGACCGTAGGAGGTCTGTTTCGTCCGTTTTGCGGTACGCCACACCCCTCCCGATGAACAGGACCCCCGTTTCGACCGTAGGAGGTCCGTTTCGTCCGTTTTGCGGTACGCCACACCCCTCCCGATCAACAGGACCCCCGTTTCGACCGTAGGAGGTCCGTTTCCTCCGTTTTGCGGTACGCCACACCCCTCCCGATCAACAGGACCCTGTTCCGAACGTAGGAGGTCCGTTTCCTACGTTGTGCGGTACGCCAGGCCTTGTTTCCATCGCCTGTTCCGTCCAAGCCCTCCCGATGAACACAACCACGCATTCCGTTCCGACCCAGCCGGTTGGCTCCCACGCGTTCCGTTGCCTCCCGATGAACACGACGCTTTCCGTTGCCTCCCCATGAACACGACGCATTCCGTTGCCTCCCCATGAACACGACGACGGCGCTGTTTCTCCGTTCTGACCCAGCCATGTCAACGAGCCCTCGCTGTATGTATGCGCGCGTAGGCGTTCGAGACCCCGCCCGTATGTACACATACGTGGCCGTATTTTCTTTCTTGCACCCTGGCCGCTGTACGTACGTGCACATGCTACATGCGCGCCTCTACTATGACACGTGCACGGCTCTACATCCACCAGTATATATGTACGTACACGTTCGGTACGAGAATGACAACGCTATGTACGCTTCGACCAGGTGGGTCCCGACTGTCAAGCACTTCCTTGCGTGCGAAGATGTAGCCGGTGGGTCCCAGCAGTCAAGGGGGCGAATTGTTTTGTTTTTTTGCCCGGACACAGTTCCTTGCATGCGAAGGTGTAGCTGGTGGGTCCCAGCAATCAGGGGGAAACGTTTTTTTTCGCGAAATACGATGGCCCGTCCGGTGGGTCCCCGCTGTCAGGTGGAGGAATAATTATTTTGCGCGTAATAAGGAGGCACTTCCTTTCTGCGGCCGTGGACCCAGCTGTCAGCGTCTCCACGCACAGTACTCTTCCGATGGAAGTCGGTCGTTGACCACGCCGCGCCCAGAGCACCACGGCGGTGGACGACGGCGAGGCCTAGGAAGGGGACAACACGGAGGCAGGGAAGACTCGGCAGTTGTTTCCCACGCGGAGGGGAGTACGATTGTACGACGGTTTACTGGTTCGTCTGCCGTCGCTGGAGAATAACAGTAGGTGTGGGTGAGTAGAGGGATGGCTAGGCCAGCGATGGGAGTACGGTGGGGCGGTGAGGCCTGCACGGCAGCACAGCCGGCCACGGGGAGGAGGGAGCAGGCAGTCCCGCCGGCGCTTGTTTGAGCGGCTGGAGCAGGAAGAGCAGAGATTGAAGAAGCACGACGGCCGTTGGATGGACATCCAACGTCAGTGCTTGTGCGTCAACCTTTTTTTAGGAAAGCCTCAAATCAGTGGAAAACAGCATACAACACATCTGCCATTATTTCTAATAATTTACAGCCCATTTGCTAATCCTTAAGGTTTTTTTGGAGCCCATATTCTTTTTGTTAGCATTACAGCCCATATTGTGGCCACGGTTAAAAAATTATACGAAATTTTGCATATTTTGGTGCGGTCCGAACTGATTTTAAGCCCGAAATTTTGACTCACATTCAAACTGATTTTAAAAATAAATGTATATCAATATAAAATCCAACAAATTCTCCACGCATAAAAATTAATGTAATTTAAAATCTTGAAATGAAAAAAAAGATATTTCAAACTAATTGCCGGTTTGATGTGTTTTAAAAATGTACAGCCCATTTCTCATTACTGATGGGCCATTTTCTCGGCCAGCCGAATGAAAGCTCTCCTCGTCTTGAAAGATTTGCAGCCCAACAGGCCTGACAAAGCGGCTTACTTGGCAAATCACAAAAAAATGGCTGTGGGCATGGACCCAGCTGTCAGCCTCTCCACGTATAGTACTCTTCCGATGGAAGTCGTTCCTTGACCACGTTGACCACGCCGCGCAGAGAGCACCACGGCGGTGGACGATGGCGAGGCCTAGGAAGGGGACGACGCGGAGCCGGGGAAGACGCGGTAGTGGAAGCCCGCGTGGAGAGGAGTACGAGGGTTCACTGGTTCGGCTGCAGTGTGAGGCTGCCGTCGCCGCAGGGCCTGGCCAGCGGTGGGAATAGTAGGGGGCGGTGAGGCCTCTGCGGCAGCACAGCCGGCCACGGGAGGCAGCAGCATGCGGCACGACCGACGCTGCTTTGGGCGGCTGGAGCAAGAAGACCAGAGGTTGAAGAAGCACTACGGCCGTTGGATGGACATCGTAGGGTCACTGGAGCTAGAATCGTTCATATTGACTAAGTTGACAAAGCCCTTCGTCCCCGTCAACTTAGTAGGCCCACAAGTCAGCCTCCCACCAAGGTGGGTCCCAGCTAGACGGGGGAGTATTCATTTTTTTGTGCATAATAAGGAGGCACTTCCGGTGGGTCCGAGCTGACAGCGGGGGGAACGTTTTTTTTTTTGCGAAATACGATGGCCCGTCCGATGGGTCCCAGCAGTCAGGGGGAAATGATTTTTTTCGCAAAATACTGGTGGCCCGTCTAGTGAGTCCCCGCTGTGAGGTGGAGGAATAAATATTTTCCACGTAAAAAGAGGCACTTCCTTGCGGCTGTCGTGGACCAAGCTGTCAGCCTCTCCACGTACAGTACTCTTCCGATGGAAGTCGGTCGTTGACCACATTGACCACGCCGCGCCGAGAGCGCCAGGGCGGTGGATGACGGCGAGGCCTAGGAAGGGGACGACGCGGAGCCGGGCAAGACGCGGCAGTGGATGCCCACGCGGAGAGGAGTAAAAGCGTTCACTGGTTCGGCTGCGGTGTGAGGCTGCCGTCGCCATAGAATAACAGGGGGTGTGGGTGGGTGGAGGGATGGCCTGGCCAGCGGTGGGAGTAGTAGGGACGGTGAGGGCTCCGCGGCAGCACAGCCGGCCACGGGAGGCAGGAGCGGGCGGCACGACCGGCGCTGCTTTGGGCGGCTGGAGCAAGAAGACCAGAGGTTGAAGAAGCACGATGGCCGTTGGATGGACATCGTAGGGTCACTGCAGCTAGAATCGTTTATATTGACTAAGTTGACAAAGCCCTTGGTACGTAACTTCTTTTTAATGCATGCAGATAAGCTTTGTAGGCCCACAGGTCAGGTTCCGAAACGGTGCGCCCCAGATTTCAGGGGGAGGAATCATTTTTTGGGTGGGTGAAGCTAGAATATCCGAGATTGAAGAAGAAGCACGGCATCCGTTGGATGGACATCCAACGGCCACTGCCGCTAGAACCGTGTGTTGACTATAAGTTGACAAAGCCTTGCATACGCGTCAACTCTGTTTTCTTAGGGGACGCATCAACTTAGTAAGGCCAGAATTGTGTGCAGAGAACTTATAGCCCATTTGAGATTTGTAAGAATGTGTAGCCCATTTTTGAATTCTAATGGAATTTACTACAGCCCATTTACAGTTTGTTAAAAGTACAGCCCATTTCAACCAACCGTTCAAAACAGAATTCAATAAAATTTCCCACATTTTGATGGGATCCGAAATATTTTTATCCCGAAATTTCTAGTCAGATGAAATACAATTTCAATATGAATTTATATTACGTAAAAATCCAACGAAACATTGCGCTCGCAACAATTAATGAAATTAAAATTTTCAATATCCGAAAATAATATTTTATAAAGTAATCACGTGTTTGGTGCATTTTTTTATAGTTACTGCCCAGTTTTTATAATTACATCCCATTTATTATTTTTTAAAGCCCATTTTCTTGTTAAGCCTAATGCATCCCTCCTAGGAAAGATTTGCAGCCCAGCGGGGTGGAGAATAACAACTTGACCTTGCCTGGGTATTCCTAAAAAAAGTATCGCTGGGCTAGCCATTTTCAGCTTGAAAAAAATTAATATCTGGGCTAGATATCTGGCCTGGGCTAGACGGGCAACAGCCTGCCCAGTTAATACCGGCAATGATGTTTTCGTTGTTGTTTAGAGGAGAAAAATTAATATCTGGGCTAAACATCGAAAAACTCTGCAGTGCTCACACCTCAAAAACACAAATACTGCTCGAGCTGCTTGGTCCCAGCTGTCGGCCGCTTCTTGTGCAATTTTCTCGTTTATTGACTACTACATAGGTTGACAATGGTCTGGGACCATGATGTCAGGAAACCAGGAGGAAGCAAAATAAATAAATAAATAAATATATATATATATATAAGGAGGCACTTGCGTACGTGAGGCTATGGACCTGGTCGGTCCCCATTGTCATCCTCTCCAAGTAAAGTCATCTCCTCGCCCGCGCGCGCTTTCCGCCCGAAACAGTCAGCGCCGCCCGCCTAGCTTCCCGGTGCAGGCGATTGCTCCGTCTTCAAACGACACAAGTGCCGTCCGTCCATCCATCTGCCGCCCACATTAATGCTACACGGTTGCCGAGGCGGCTACTCCAGCGCCACACGTCCGTCCATCCGCCCGCCCACCATTGCTATATAAACTGCTGCGCCGGCCATAGCCGCAGTCATCCGCATCCGTTCCCTTTCTCCTGTCCACACCACTACTGCCCACCATGGCTTTCTCGCGCTCCAGCGCTCTTCGGGACGGGCGGACGATGGACCACAAGGAGATGGCAGCCATTGCTGCCGACCGACTGGCCGGCAGGCAGCCGAAGGACGACGACGTCCCAATGGAGAACATGGTAGTCGACGATCCGGCGCCAACCCCCTCCTCCGTGCCATCCTCGCCGGTGCATTGCACCACGACCATCGGCGAGGCCCGTGCCCAATATATGGACAGGGTGAGGCAGATGGGTGAGGAGCAGTTCCCGGAGGCGCAGGCCGGCGCCGCCTACAACTACCATCTCCTCCAGGAGCACCTGCAGGCGGAGGAGCAGATCGCCGCGGAGCGGACGGAGCAGGAGGCGCTGCTCGACTCGTACCGCTCCGCCTGCAAGGGCCGCCTCGAGCGCTGGCGGTACCAGATGCGGGTGGCGGAGACTGCTGCCACCTACAAAGAGGCTAGCAAAGAGGGCGATGAAGCGGGAGAGTCGCTGTTTGGCGAGACCAAGGACGAGGCAGAGGACAATGCCAGCTCCGACGAGTCCCTGCTCCGCTGGTGTCGACGAGGCCCTGCTCCGCCGAGGCCCCGCGGCGCCAACAATGAGGCAGAGGACACCGCCTGCTCCGCCGAGGCCCCGCCCCGCCAACAACGAGGCAGACGACATCGGGCGACTGGCCTACCGGAACGTTAGAGGGCACATCTCAAGTTTGTGTGTGGCAGGGAGACATGACTAGAGCGCTCGATGTATCGGTGTGTGTGGGGAGAGGGGGTGGGGGGAGGGGTAGGCAGAGGCCTAACTATAGAGGTAGAACGACTCGTATATGTGTTGAGAAGGAGAGACCCAGCTATGTCTTGAGGGAGATCGGTCGACATCCATACATAACTGAAGGACGAGAAATATGATGGGACAGAGAGAGAGAGAGGAGAGAGAGGGAGGGAGAGGGAGGGAGAGGGGTAGAGTGCTGGATGGGTGATGGAGTTGCTTCTCGAAGATGGTGGGAGAGGCCTACTAGACAAACTGAGGGTGGAACTGCATTGTTATCAATAAGAGTGGGGATGTGTTTCTGTGTGTGCCTGTGCGTGATAGATCTGTCGGGACGCATCCATGGATGATGAAGGGGAACCATGTGTTTGGTAAGCAAACCTAACTAGATCGGTAGATCAATTGTTGTTTGTCGGAGGAAGGGAGAGACACAACTAATGAGGTAGATCGATTGACGTGTGGGTAAAAACGAGTTATAAGGACCTAGCTAGCTATATGTATAGCGAGAGATCGGTTGGTGTACGTCCATTTGTTAGAGGAAAATAAGGCCCAACGAGACGGATAGACAGAGAGAATGGAGCTAGGAGGTGGTGCGAGAGGCCCAACTACTAGCTAGATAGGGGGAGGAGTGTGCGGTTGTGAGATCGATGAAAGAGGGGCGAGAGTTTACACGTGTGTCTGACCGTATGAGAGACACGAGGCAAGGACACATAAAGGGGGAGATTGAAGGTGCGTGTGTATGTTGTATGCAGGCATGGCTGGAGAGGTTTATCGATCGGTGTGTGTCGGAAAGGAGTTGTGGAGACTCTGGGAGAACGACCTAAAGAAACAAATGAATGTGCCCGGTGGATAGAATGCCGAGGGAGGGGGAGGGCGAGGAGGGCGTGTGCATGCACGAGAGAAAGTTAGTTGTAGCTACAAAGGATAGAGGATTGTGTGGGTGTAAGAGACTAACAAAGATCATAATTTGATATGAAAGCGGATTCATATATTTGAATAGGAGATCATAGTGTTTTAAACATTGCATGCATGAATATAGCGGTGATACACGTGTTGTGCACATGTTATACCATAATGTGATAATGCATGGCGTTTGCAACTCACAGCTAAATGCCGAACAATCTAAACCATACTATACATCAAACAATCTCACATTTTATTTGAATTTGTGATAATGCGTGGTGTTTGCAGCTTACAACTAAATATCGAACAATCTAAACAATACTATATATCGAACATTCTCACATTTTATTTGAATTTGTGGTAATGTGTGGTGTTTGCAACTCACATCTAAATACTTGTAGGCGTAGGGGGCGGGGCACCATAGATAATGTGAAAAACACATTATACATATGAGACATGGTTTAGATTATAGCTAGAGCTAGAAATGTAATGTGATTTGAAATCAAAATAAAGTGGATTCAAAAAATATAGTTCGAGTTCATATAGTACACATAGTTCATATGTAACTCGAGACTAATCATGTGGTGTGCTGTGAAGGTAATACACAAACGATGGTTTAACTTGACAATAATGATGATTGTAGATCTTATTAAAAGAGAGAAACCAATTCAAATGCTTTGACTTCACAACAATCATTACTGTAGATCTTATTCAAATAGAGAAACAAATTCAAATTTAGTTCATATTGAAGCGGTAGTATAGACGTTTGGAATGCACTAAAACGTTCATTTGAGTAATAGGTTGCATGCATTATACACGTAGGGAAATATTTTAATTGAACATAACATGAATTCAAAGTTTTGAATGACATTTGTAGTGCGCATTGATTTGGTACAGTACATGTTAGGCTTGTCCGGAAATTTCAACCCACGCTGTTAGCCCGAAATATTTAAGATATATCTTTGTCTCGTTATGCTCCGACAACTCCCACCATCTCAACCCGCGCCTTGCTATTCCGAAATTACAACGCGCGCGAAAAATCCCACCTCCTGTGAAATCCCGACACGCGAAATGCCCGTGCTACCCCTGAACCGAAAGAACCACCTCAAATCGGTGGGCGTACTTTCGTAACTTACCCCACATTTCGGACAAGCGCGTCTCTAAGCCATGGTTCCCCACTGCCATCCCATCCGCCCACCCATTCGTACAACGAGGCCGCGAAAACCCGTGACAAAACCCCACACCCTGCTCCGTCCGCCACCCAGTCGGAGCCTCTTCCCCGACGACATCGTCCACAACAACACCTCGACGTCCCTCATCCACCGTACCGGATGAGGATCCGTCATCGATCTCATCGTGCCGCCGGTTCAGCCACCCTGTCCTCCACCTCGAAGGAGCTGCCCCGACGTTCCCCTCATCTTTCGCGCCACCTCCATTCCCACACCGCCGTCTTCACCTGCACCACCGGCAGAGCATCATCATCACCGTTTCATCGGATGAAGCTGCGGCCTAATCGGCGCCACCAAAGAGGTTGTACACTAATCGCCGCATTTTCTTCTTGATTTCATCTCACGGTGCTGCCGGCGCTCGGTCCTGAGCCGACACGGCGCGGCTCCATCCACGGCGGCAGCAGGGAGGGGGGCTCGCCAGAAAGGTACCCCACTATCTATCTTAGGGTTTAGGATGGGGCGGTGGTCGCCGGCGGTGGCGGGGCGTTGGCGGGGCGGTGGCGTGGGGATCGCCGGAGAAAAAGCTCAGCACAGGGGGGCCTAGACGGATGGCCGGGGCGGCGGCGGACCGGCGGTGGGGAGTGTTTTCGGGGCGGGCGGGGCGGCGCACCGCCGGCCGCGGGCCGCGGGGTGCTGCTGTTTGGCCGGTGGTGGCTGGCGGCTCAGGAGGGTGGAGGTTGAAGATGAACCGCAGGCCCTTGATTTCCTATCCAACGGCTGCAAAATCAACTGACCAGAGATGAAAAAGTCAGTCGACCGACGTGTAGCCTCACCTTGATAGTGCGTTCAGTTTCGACATCAAAATTCAGTTTCGACATCAAAATTCAGTTTCGACAGTTAAGTTCAGTTTCGACAGTTAAGTTCAGTTTCGACAGTTAAGTTCAGTTTCGACAGTTAAGTTCAATTTTGACAGTTAAGTTCAGAGAAGAGCGGCTGATGTATTTTACATCTAGCACTTTGTGGTTATCTATTTTACGTCATGTATTGGAGATGCTATTAGAATTCCACACAGGTTAACGTTGTTTGTTGTCTCTCTTGTCCTGCTTCAGCCTCGCCGTCGTACAACTCACCGGAGCTGCTCCAACGACGAAACCCTCCATCACAGTGGAGCAGTACCTCGGGCTCCATCTCCAGACGCCTAAGATCTTCTTACCCTCCTCCGACAGCAATGTCAGCTGGAGCATCCTCACCGGCCCACCCAATCACGCTGAGATCGACATGGCTTCGCCAAAGAGGTTGTACACTTGTTGCATCTCTTTTTTACTCTACATGTTATATATATTGTCCACTGAGCACACGGATTTTTTCCTTTAGTGTCTCCTTGAAAGAAAAAACGTAGGAATTTTAATTTTCACTTGTCCTCCTTTTCAAATTCCTATTCATGAAGCACAAGACTAAGAGATAGTAGCATAATAGCATTATAACCGTACATTTTCTTGTGGTTTGACTTAATCTCACCATGCTTCTTTGCATCCTGTGATCCTCCAATTGTTGTGAATCAAACACCCAGATTGGCAGAAATCCTGTGTTTTTAAATTCTCTGTTTTGCACGTGCATTCCTATCCTATTCCTGTCTATTTCCTATCCCTGCATTGTTGGAATCATCCAATTCAAACGAGCCCTTACAAAATTACTTCTCTTACAGATAGTTGTCAAAGAAAACCTTGCATGGTTTGTCCCGCTCCTGCTGCGCCGTCGTCCACCCCAGCTCAGCTGCTCCAATGATAGAAGGGTCCAGCAGAGCAGGGATCCGGCCTCCAGACTGTCTCTCGCAGCCGCAAATCTTCTTCCCCGCCGCTCGCAGCCATGAAAACTACATTACCATCATCAACCGAGCAGATGACCTCGAGGACTACACGGGTCCGCAAGAGAGGTCACACTCTTTCGTGTCTGCTTACGTTATGCATCGCTTAATATTACATGCTACTTTATCGTCCTGTTCACCGATTAGACTCTGAGTCAGCTCCAAACTAATGGTCAAACTTGAGTTTTTAAATGGTTGTGGGGTACATATCGGGGCCGCTATCAATAGTATATATCTACTATCTGGTTAATCTCCGGTGTCTACTATGAGTTTCATGTTGGGTGGGAAACAAACAGTAAAGAAGCCATTATCTGTATTTTTAAACTGAAGCTATTATCTGCCTGCTATTATTGGTTTTGGGTCTATCCACAGGTTGCTACCATCACTATGGATTTCTGCATGCACTCCTTACATAATCTCACTATGTGTTATTCCTACGCATGACAGTTATTGTAAACAATGGAACTGAACATGTAGAGCAAAAGAGACGAGCCTTGTGTGGCAATAAAATTTCATGCAGACGTCGCTCCATGGTAGGCGCAAAGGCAGCCCCCCTCCACGCATTTCGGATTGTAATCGAGAGGAAGATATCTGTTCTGAGGAGGATTCAGAAGGAGAAGACAACTCCTATTTACCCCCTGAGGTCTTTGCTCTAACTTGGCATGCTGATGTTGGTTATATCATGCATATGGTGTCTTGCATTGCTTACTTTATACATCAAATATGTCATCTGCTTAGTTTAGACATCCTTTGTGCGAATGCCATCTGTTTAGTTTATTCATCGTTTATGTGAATTATGCAACGCCATCTTGTTTAGCCAGGCATCATATATGTGAATTTTGCAATGCCATCCTGCTTAGCCAGTCATCTTATATGTAAATTATATCAGGCCATCCTTTTTTTTGTTACATATTACATTTGTCAACAATGTTAGTACATTCAACTGCTCTTCGTGTGCATCAGCCATTTGACACGGTGATGGCAAATTCTTGAGTGAAAACAAGGTCTTCAGAGCAGACTATGCTATCTGACGAAGCACATATCTCGCTGGTTACGGATAGCTCCTCAGAGGAGGATTCAGAGACAGATGACCAGTCCTATTCCCCCTCCCCGAGGTGTATGCTCTAACTTGGCAGGGTTATGTTGCTCATATCGTGCGTAAGGTGTCTCGCATTGCTATGTCATTTGATTAGTTTAGACATGCTTTGTGTGAATGCCACCTGTTCAGTGTCTAATTACCATATATGTGAATTATGCATTGCCATCTTGTTGCAAGACATTATATATGTGAATTATACAATGCTATCTTGTTGCAAAGGCATTATATATGTGAATTATGCAATGCCATGCTGTTTAGCCTATCGTCATGTATGTGAATTATATCATGCTATCATTTTTTTGTATTACATGTTCCATTTGTCGACAACGTTTGTATATTCAACTACTCTTCCTGTGCATCAGCCATTTGAAGCGGCGATGGAAGTATCTGGAGTGAAAACAAGGTATTCAGAGCAGACAATGCTACCTGCTGAAGCAGACATCTTGCTAGTTACAGAGAGCTCCTCAGAGGAGGATTCAGAGACTGATGACCAGTCCTATTTCCCCCCTGAGGTCTATGCTCATACTTGGTAGGGTTATATTACCCATGTCATGCATGTTGTCTTGCATTGCTTAGTTTTTAGATCATATATGGATTGCCATCTACTTACTTGCTTACTATATAAATCATATATTTGAATTATATCATGCCATCATGTCTACATAGTACATACACATCATCTATCTGAATTATGGCATGGCAACCCATTTAATAAAGACATCATATAGTTATATCATCTCATCCTGTTTAGTGTTTACAGTCATCATATTTTGAATTATGGCATCATATCTGTGAATGTATGTGAATTATGGCATGCCAACCTATTTAATAAACACATTATATAGTTATGTCATGTCATCCTGTTTACATAGTCTCATATTTTGAACTATGTCTTTCCATCCTTTTTAGTTAGCCATCATAATGTGAAATTGTGTCATGCTATCCTGTTTAGTTAGCCATCATATATGTGAAATTGTGTCATGCTATCCTGTTTGGTTAGACAACATAAATATGAATTATTTCATGCCCTCTTTTATTCCCCACTATCCATTGCACCTGTCTATCATACAATGTCTATACTTTCAATTACTTTTCTTGTTTATCAGCCATTTGAATTGGAGAGCGTGATGGCAGTATCTAAGGGAGTAACAACACGGTCTTCAGAAAAGTTAGTGCTACCAGTTGATGCAGATAAAACCATGGTTGTACTTGCCCAAGGACCAGATCCACCACACATAACCCAGACTCTCGCAGATTGTACCCCTACCCAGTTGGACAGAGAACCAGCTACACCCCTTCTAACCCCAACCCCGGCAGATAGCAACCCAGTTCCAGTTGACACAGCATCGTGTCCACCACAGAGCACCCAAACACGAGAAGTTAGTAAGGGAACTGCAGTGCCCAAAGCACGAGGACCACCACTCCGAATCCCAACTCAACGCTTACAGGAGAAGAAGATTTGTTCTCAGGTCAGGTTCTATAGCTATGGTTCATACTCCTTTGCTCTTGCATTACTGTATTTACTCATACCAACTATTTTCAATTTTGAAGGATGGAATTGAAACTCCAATGGTGCAACAGGTATGTTTTAAACCTGTTTCTTTAACTGGTTTGCTGTTGTAACCTGCTCTATGTTGATTTCAGTTTCAATTGAATAAACAGTTATGTTCTCATGTCATGCACATTACAAGTGCTGTTATTGCTCTATAGTTACCGACACTTATATTCTGTCTATTCTGCTTTGTCTTGAACAAATATTATTTGAACTGTGTCTCTATCTTGATTTGGCAACAAAAACTAGAATGATATAGACCATAAAGTGACCATGGTACATAGATATATGTTTGTTTCATGTTGTTATCCTGTCCACTTTACTACTGAACTCATTTACCAAAATGAGTTTCATATACAACATGGTAAACATGTGATGTGTCTGCTTGTTTCTCTTTTAGAATGCGGACAAAATATTGGAGAACAGTACCGCGTTATCCAATGGTAAAGGAAGTAATGCAGATAAGGTTCAAGATAGTGAGACATCCCTGTTGGTCTCCAAGAAAGCTGATAAAAACTATCTTGACGATAGTGAGGGAACCCAAAAGTCCTGTCTTGATGTAGTGTTCGAGTTACTGGCCACTACTGCTGGCACAAGCTCTTCGAACTCGCCGCCTGAATCAGTTCGTCTTCTTGAGTATCAACTTCAAGTTCAAAGACATCGATCAGATGTGCTGCGACAGGAAGCTGAAGGACTAAGGAAGTCCCTGCAGAATTCAGATGCATATTTTCTGGAGCAACAGCAAGCGCTGGAGGATTTAAGCGCCAAACAAGAGAAAGTTAATAAGCTTGCTAAGCATCTTGCCAGCATTATGGGTACCCAGGATATTGTTTCTTGAGGTCTTCTGAAGTGGTTTCAGTTCTGGATTTGTTTTGCTGCGACGTTTATTTGCGCTGGTCGCCAACTTTGACAACCAGTGTATATGATATGCTGCTTTGTTCCCTATATTTGCACTGGTGGCGAACTTTGATGCCCAGTGGATGTAATATGTGTAATAGCCACTACTAGAAAAAGGCTTACTAATGGCGCACCACTGGTGCGCCACTAGCATCACGCCACTAGTATTTTTTACTAATGGCGCACCAGTGGTGCGCCATTAGTATCTGGTATACTAATGGCGCACCACTGGTGCGCCATTAGTATATGCCATGGGGCGCCATTAGTATATGCCATGGTGCGCCATTAGTATAGGCCACGGTGCGCCATTAGTATTTTTTAATTTTGAAGGCGGGAAAATAGTAGTGGCGCACTGTCTAACCCCCACCGTGCGCCATTGCTATTTTTGAATTTTGAATTTAGATCTGGATCGCGATTTTTTTGCCCATTTTTTGCTCGTTTTTTTGCACGATATTATTTCAAATTTTGTTCCTGTTTTTGGATCTTGTACGTTCTTTTGCCGTGTTCTTTTGCCGGAGAGGAGTTTGCCGGAGAGGAGGAGGAGGAGGTCGCCGGAGAGGTGCTCGCCTACATCGCCGGAGAGGAGGAGGAGGTCGCCGGAGAGGAGTTCACCGGAGCATCGGAGAGGAGGAAGGAGAAACCAAGAGGGGATGGGAGGAGAGGAGGGAGGAGGAGCTCACCGAAGAGGAGGGAGGAGGAGCTCACCGGAGAGGAGGGAGGAGGAGCTCACCGGAGAGGAGGGAGGAGGAGCTCACCGGAGAGGAGGGAGGAGGAGCTCACCGGAGAGGAGGGAGGAGGAGCTCACCGGAGAGGAGGGAGGAGGAGCTGCTGGCGCCCGATCTAGACCTCGGCCGGGATTAAAGGGATGGCCTGGGGGCGCTGCCAAGCACGGCGGTCGGGGCGGCGGAGGCAGGGGCGGAGGCAGGGGTCTGGGCCGGTGGTCGCTGGCGGTTCAAGAACGATCGTCAACAGTGACTGGCGGGAGGTAGACGAAGGCCATCTGCCCGTTCCTTATAGATCGGACGGTTCATAAAAAATTCTACCGACCTATTTATTTTCAGTCGACTGTTATCTTGATAAGACCACATGTGGTGGTGTGCTAGAGGAGTACCTGCATTTCCCAGCCATCCCAGTGCTCATATATTACAAAATCATATGGAGTAGAATCTAATTTTGTTTGCCATGCAACGTTGTAGAGCTATCATATGTCTCCTGTCATTTATTTTTCAGCCACCTGTTGTCTGCTACTTTTACAGTGCACTAGTTCTGCACACACTTCACCCATACTCTCACTATTGTGTTTTTATGCAAGGGTATTTCAGACTCTGCTGCCTTGACAGAAGCAGAAAAGAAAAGAGAGAAGTCGCTCCAGCGTGGTACGCGGCTAGGACAGACACGTTTGAGCCTTATAAAGGGTGCAGCGTCAGCAGATGGATACGGTAAACGTATCTCTGGAGTTGATGACCTCGCTCGCCATGAACCACCATCCCAGGTGCTTCCTTTAACTTCGCGGTGTCATATGTGGTTGCATGTTGCATATGGTGTCTAGCTTGTGTTCGAAAGGCCGAAGTCGGTCTTTATTAAGATAAGGAAAGATATTTTTTACATGAACCACCATCCCGGGAGCACCAGAAGACAAATAGCTAGTCAGGGCACTCACCGAGCCAGTGACAAGCCCAGCACAAACATGCATGCATCACCTGGAAGCCAACTAAAAAGCCACGATGGTGGCGAAGTAGCCCGCCTCCCACCAGGATCCCAGGTCCTAGATGATCATGCTCACCACTCCAGCCGGATGTCTAGCTTGTATTGCTTCTAATTTGGTTAAATTGCATCTGCTTAGCTTACACACTATACCTTTGAATATGACACACCTTCCTGTTTTTGGTACATACTAGTACATCTGTCTATTAACCATGTTCTTACATCAAACTAATGTTCTTGTGTATCCCTCAACAATCACTTATGATGAGGCAGTCAGGCCAGTGGACTACTGTGATAAAAGATCCTCATTTAAAGAATGCAGCGTCATCCTCCCCACATGATCCTCTACAGTTTCTACTCCTCCATCCCACCAAGATGATTTCCAAGACAACACATGCATAGACACTCAACGTAGTTGTGTTTATGATGAGCACGTCTCCCCTAGTGGACCATCACTGGTGCTCCCTCTAACTTGGCACTGTTATATGTGGTTGCATGTTATGTGTGGTGTCTATCTTGTATTGCTTCTAATTTTGTTGAATTCCATGTGCTTACTTTACACATTATATTTGAATAAGACACGTGTTCCTGTTTCTAGAACATACAATATATGTTTATCACACCATGTTCTTACATCAAATTACTACTGTTGCGTAACCTGCAACAATCACTTATCATAAGACACATTTGACTTTGGAGTGTGATATAGGTTACATCTCGCATTCTTTTCTAGCTTGTACTACTATTTTGTTGAAATGGCACTTATGACGAGACAGTTTTAACTTGGTAGAGTGATATTCGTTGCATCTTTCATATGGTGTCTAGCTTTCATTGCTTCTAATTTGTTGAAATGCCTTCTCCTTAGTTTACACATCATAAGCTGTGAATATGCAGTGCTGTGAATATGCAATGACACAAATGACGAGAGACCTTTAACTTGATAGTGTGATGTTGTTTGCATCTTGCATATGATTTATTTCTTGTACTGCTTCACATTTGTTTAAACGACATTTATGATGAGGCACTGTTAACTTGGCAGAGCGATATTTGTAGCATCTTTCATATGGTGTCTACCTTCCATTGCATTGCTTCTAATTTAGTGAAATATCTTCTGCTTAGTTTACACATCATAGTTCTGGTTATCTCATGTCGTCCTGTTTTTCTTACATATTACATCCTCCTATCATGTGGTTGTCTAACATCAAAGTTCAGTTCGTCTGTATCACGCATCAATTTGTTCTGAAGAACTAAATTGTTATTTGTTTTTCTTGTTGGCTTGACTTAACATGGCACAGAGAAAGAGGAAGCAAGATAGAACGACGAGGAAAGGGAAGCGGAAGAATCCTGCAGATTCTGCTGGTACTGATGGTGCAATAGAAGGTCAAAGTCCAGCGGAAAATTGTACCAACAGGGTATCCCGTGCTAAACGAGCTGTAGAACAAGCCAAACAGAAACAAATAGCTGCCACCAAACAAGCAGAGACAACCCTAGTTGTTGCAACACCTTCCACAGTACCACCAGCTGCACGATTTACTCGTTGGTCAACTCAGCTAGCAGCACGTTCCAAAGCTCCCTTGCCACCTGACAATACTTCCAAAGCACTCTTGACACAAGATGAGTTGGCAAGATCAGATGAACTTTGTGAGCTTCAACAACAAGAAGGTAGTTGCTGGAGTCAAGTTACAGTTCATGCTTCTTTATATGTAGTCTCACAGTTTGATGTACACTAACACTTCCTATGTTTGTTGTTTGACTAGCACCTAGGCGCAAGAGGAAACAAACATCAGGGATAATGCTCGATAGGTTAACTAAATCTAGAGGAGGAAGAATGGAGATCCATTTTGAGGCAGGTTTAAAAAGGCCACGTGATGCTACAGAGTCAGCCAAGTTAATATCAGAGGCAGCGATTGTTGTTAGGTGTCATGTACGTATCCTCCCAACATGGATTCAGTACAGGAATGACAAAGACAAAACCCAGTTCAACACCTTCCTCGACCATTTATCTGTAAGTATGGTTATGTATGGAAACTAGTAATATCGTCTTGCTCTGTCCAATACTTTCTAGGTTGCTGATAATGAGACTCCCATAATTTTCAACAGATGAGGTTCAAGTTGGATAGCCAAGATGACGCAACCAGACAAGATTGCACCCATGTTTTCAAGTCTGCTCTGTGACAGTATCGGTATAACTTGAGGAAAACTCACTTTGAAGGCAAGGCTAACAGTGAACTTGCCCAAACATCTCCAGTGGAAAATATATCTGATGAAGACTGAAGAGGCCTCGTTAAACACTGGTCCGATCCAAAGTATCAGGTACATTATATATATGTGATGAGATCACATGTTGAAGTCCTATTTACGCATGTGCCACACAAATCTATCTTCTTGTAGGTGAACTGTTCAAAGAACAAGGCCAACCGTACGAAAGTGAGATTCCGACAGACGATAGGATCTCGTAGCTATATTGCACATTGCGAGGCTCTTGTAATTAGCTGCTGTTTCACTCTTTTTGCTATACCATATTATCAAATCTATCTTGACTTGTTCCAAATGCAGAGGAAAGCCCGCAAGCACCAAAATGTACCTGAACCAAATGTTGTGGAAATCTTGAAGGACTGTCACACCAGCAAGAAGAAGGGCATGACTACACCAGTCAGAGCCGCTGTTGTAAGTCCTTAATCCTCATGCCTTTTAACTACTACTTACTCTGACTTGTGCCTTGAACTGCATGGTTTACAGCCAATGTCTATTACTCTTTTCAATTTCATACACAATTGTCTTAGCGTATCATTGCACCTTACAAGGTTTAAAAGAGAGGAGTGATGTTCCTTTGATCATGACCTGTAATCTAGTTCCGTGCTGGACTTGCCCACACAACGTTACAATTGCCTGTTTGTCTGTTCTCTGTTGTTTTGTGATATGAATGATGTCACACTATGCTTACCGTATTATAAACTTCGTCTCGTTATCCTTAGCCCTCAACACAATGTGAAGAAATAGACAATACAATAGCGATGGTACATGGTCATATGTTTGGAACCTGGTTTTATTATGTACTTTGCAATAAAATACAACTATTATTTTACATGGGTTCACCAGAATAAGTTCTGTATATAGACCAAAGCTATTTTTTTGGTTTTGCTGCCTCCTTAATATCTTCTGTTCTGGTACACTACTAATGTAAAACCTCAACTTTTCAGCGAGCTTTGGAAAAAATGGTGGAACCGCCACCATCTGAAGGTGGCGAGGCAACTATAACCGCAATGTCAGCTCTTGCTGCAGGGGGTCAATACCTGTCCACTAACAGTGCCAAAAGCATGTTCCTGTGTAATACTGGGTTGGTTGTTAAGGAAATCTCGTCCAAACTGCCTCACGATCAAGATATGCAAGCTCAAAACAATGTTGTATATGCGCTCCAGACACAAGTCCATTCCCTAACAGAGACCCTTTGTGAAACAAGGAGAGACATTGTTCGATGTTGGCAAGATATGTATGGTTTTGAAGCCAGACTATAAGACATTTTCTATGTTGTTCAGGAGCCTAGGAGAACTGAAGGCGAAGGTTATGGTGCTCCATCGGACAATACAACTTGAAAACATAACAGTCAGGTCAAATAAACTGAGCTTCTGAACTTCTAGTGGTGCATTTATCTGCTAGACTGTTAACTTTTATGCCAAACTTCCTTTTGTTTTATAGTTGTAATTTGTTTTGGTGCGATCCAAAATTTGTTCTTAACATGCAGCCATCGGCTGAAGAAAACAGCAACCATTTTTGTATAGTGTAGGGTGTTCCCTATATTTGCACTGGTGACGAAATTTGATGCCCACCAGCTGTAGTTAACATGGGCCTCCTACGGCCGTAGAAACAATGGGCCTTCTAAGGGCCGTAGAAACAATGGGCCTTCTACGTGGCGTAGAAACAATGGGCCTTATACGGGCCGTAGACATAATGGGCCTTCTATGGGCCGTATCATCAATGGGCCTTCTACGGGCCGTATGATCGGTTGGCCAAACATGGGCCAAATAACAAACCACATTATGGCCGTTAATGGGCTAGAGTTGAAATCGTCCGTTCATGGGCCGACCATAACGGGCCGTCGTTAATCGGCCGTATTTTGATGACGCTATATAAACGGCCCAACGTATTAACGGGCCACAAATGGGCCGACTGTAACCACGGGCTGAATTTGGCCCACAAGCAGTAAATGACAATAACGGGCCGTATGTAAATGAATGTGGAAATGAGCCCAAGAATAAATGGGCCCGAGAAGGCCGAAAGATAACATGGGCTGGAAATGGCCCAACGGAATAATGGGCCGTTAATGGGTATAAAGTGATACACTGTTCATTACGGGCCAGTTTCACCACGTGCCGTTAATGGGTATACAGTGATAGTATGTTCATTACGGGCCAATTTTACCACGGGCCGTTTATGGGCCGAGAGTAATAAGGGCCTCATATGGGACGAAAGATGTCATGGGCCATAGATGGGCCCGAAGTTAAAACGGGCTGGAATTATATTGGACGGCCCAGATGACGCTACTGGGCCTAATTCGGATAGGCCGTAAACGGGCCCTGGGTTAGCGGGCTGTAAATGGGCTATATGCGAACAGGCCGTTAACAGGCTTGCCATGGGCCGGCCCGCCACCTTTTGACCAAGTCGAACGGGTCGGCCTTTTCACAGGAATGGGCCTCTGTTGGGCCGTGCCACGTGTCTACGTATCATAGGCGCTTTGGGTCCAATGAGTGGATGACATTGTCCAAACAGTGAGCCGACACGTGTTTCCTCCAGCCAATGATGATTTTACACGTGGAAAATCCCCATTGGTCGAGGCTGTTAACGGGTTATCTGATCCAAAACCGGACCCGATAGCTTAACGGCATTCCGTTAAGGTGGATGCCACGTGTCGGTCACCCTTGACGAAAGCACTTCTGTGACGCGCGATTTATCGTTATGGAAGCGGACACTTCCATGATGATAATTTTGGTAATGTCATAGAACACTTGTACGACAGCACATGTATGACTATCTTGATTCTGTTAGAAATCGTCATGGATGTACATGCATGACAGAAAACGCGACCTACTGTGACAAACACGTATCATCACAGAAGTGTATTTTTTTTTGTATTGTATGGATTTGAAAGTATGTTTTAATAGTTACATCCAACTGTGATCATTATGTTTGCCCTATATCAGGAAAAAGGTTCGCCGAACTATGTCTGGGAATTCATCTAGTCGTACTCCCAACAGCCGGGGTGCGGACCTTGCCGGAGAGACAGGAGCCGATACGGGAATGACACCGGACAGTCCTTCGGCCGAGGGCTCGAAAGATATGTCCGTTACCAACTTGGAAGTGGAGAGCACCATGAATCATCGGTGACGGAGGGCCGTTTTACGGGACCCTGGCTTCTCAAAAGAGGCGTTTGATTCCTTCAACTCAGCTGACGCATACATTCGAGCTACTCGAGATGGGCTTGGTAGAGCCACAAAGCAGCATTTAACGGATGTACGGGTAAGGTTTATTTTGTCCGAAAAGGATAACCACATGCTAGTAGCCCCCGAGACTGAAAGCAGTTGGCACAAGTGATTTAAGGATCGATGTATAACCAGGTTCTGACGGAGAAGAACAACCTGCTAGCTCAAGAGCTGCAGCAGTGTCGGACACAGCTAAATGCTGCTACCACCGAACTGAAAAAGTCCAAGAAGGCATCTTCTGGTAATGATCCCCTCCATTGAGGAATAACAATTATACAGTAGTTGTGCTAATACTGTTGCTTATCTCATAATAGGATCATCAGGTCAACTGGAAGAGAAGTTGAAAACCGCTCAAGCGGGAGAGAAAGTGGCAAAAAGACTACATGCTGCAGCCGAGCGTGTCCTGGCCCGAGTCAGAGAGGAGAAAAACAAACTCCAGGACTCAAACACCAAACTGGGCGAAGAACTGAAAGATGTGCGGGCCCAGCTAGCCGACTCCGTGAAGGAGAATAAAAAGCTGCGAGGCAGCATATTCAGTACATGGTCAGATTTTTCGTTATAATAGTTTGGAGGTAAAAGTAGTTGATATAGCTATGATTGCAGGTATGTTGACGGGACGTCCCGAAGAGGAGGTGTCCGGATCATCAAGTGATCTTCTGCAAGGGATGTCACAATTGCACGAGCAAGCTCGGCAGGCAATGCAGAGTGTAGCCAAGGCCTTATGGCCATCCGCCTTCCCTTCGGGGAGTATGGAGGAGCTTGTAGAGTTGTTCAAGGGACCGCAGTGGCGTATCCGACTATGGAAGATATTGGTCTGCCGAGAGGGTGTGCGAGAGGCCTAGGCCATGGTGAAAACGCGGTATACCAAGCTGGATCCAAATCACATGGCCCAGGTCGGACCGCTAGGGTCAAATGGGGAAGAAATTCCCATTAGTTTAGTGTATGACCAAGTAACAGTAGCCGCCAAGTATTCCCAGCAGGATTGTAAGTTAGATAGCCTACTGGACGACATAGAGGAGGAAGTTTGTAAGTCCTAAGAGACTATGTACTTTCCATTGCATACGCAACTCTAGCTAGATTATAAAGTGATTGTCATGGCAGACCTTTTCGCTTCGACCTCTGGATCCGAAGGTGCGGAGTATTTCCCAATACCAGAGCGGCCGAGTAGACCGGGTATGCGTGGAAACCAGGCGTAGGGGTCATAGTTCCTTGAACAGACAATTATCCGGCTAGTTATGTTATATTACATTAAGAGTGTAAGAAACATCTTCCAGCGAGAATAGTTCTGTTAAGGGTTCCTTTCCCTAGGTGTGCATGCATCGATGTGCATGTCCGAACTGTGATGAAGAAATCACAATGTGTATAGCTTCTGGGGGTTCACGATGTGACAAATGCAAAAACATCTTTAGTTCACCGACCGAATATTCCCTTAAGAACGCTAGCTTTCGGCTTCACCCAGTCTGAGGTACACATCTGGATGACCCGGCAGTAACAATCGCAGAGGTGCTCCCTTTATGCCCTAGCCGAACCAACGGGGACGTAGGGCATAAGCACAGGAGCCAGGCAACCCAGCTTGGACAAATCTTAAGTAATATCGATGCATATAATGGCGAAGAAAAGTTACGTATGGGAATAACACACATACGTGATGAGCTTGATGCTCGGAAAATAACAATAATAATCTTTTGTCCAAGAAGCCCCCAGGTATAATGGACGTACATATTTGAGGATGTGTATGTCACAAGTGCACGGTTTAACCGCACGAAAAGCTTTAAGGCTACAAGGGAAAAAGCGAAAAGAGAGGAAAAAGTAATGGAAACAATAGGGAGAAGGAAACAAACAAAGAGTTCGCCGCTAGGCATAGAATCTTCGGAGTCTGGCCGCGTTCCAGGGGTTCGGCTCTAGGCGATTGTCTGATGCATCACGCAGGCGGTACGCTCCTCCAGTGAGAACTTCGTCAATGATGAAGGGACCCTCCCACTTGGTCTTGAGTTTGTCCTTTTTCTTCCCCGGCAGGCGTAGAACGAGTTCGCCGACGTTATATGTTTTGGCCCGCACTTCTCTTCATTGATACCTGCGAGCCTGCTGTTGATAAAATGCGGAACGGGCTTTTGCGACGTCGCGCTCCTCCTCCAGGGCATCTAGGCTGTCCTGCCGATCGAGCTCGGCCTCTCTGTCTTCGTACCTGCGCACTCGAGGTGAGTCATGAATAATGTCGCAGGGTAGAACTGCCTCTGCGCCGTACACCATGAAGAAAGGTGTGTATCCGGTAGTGCGATTGGGCGTGGTCCGCAGCCCCCAGAGTACGGAGTCAAGCTCCTCAACCCAGTGCTTGTCTGATTGTTTCAAAGACCACACTAGTCTGGGCTTAATGTCGCTCATAATAAGACCATTGGCTCTTTCAACTTGACCATTTGTTTGTGGATGATATACAGAGGCGTAATCGAGCTTGATGCCCCGATTAGCACACCAGGTTTTCACTTCGTCCGCTGTGAGGTTGGAGCCGTTATCGGTGATGATACTGTGCGGAACACCATAACGGTGTACGACACTGGATATGAATTCTATCACCGGCCCGGACTCAGCCGTTTTAACTGGTTTGGCCTCTATCCACTTAGTGAATTTATCCACCATGACCAGCAGATATTTTTTCTTATGGCTTCCTCCTTTAAGGGGTCCAACCATATCCAGTCCCCAGACCGCAAAAGGCCAAGTGACGGGGATTGTTTGTAGGGCAGTGGGAGGCATATAGCTTTGGTGGACGAAGAGTTGGCATCCGATGCAACGTTGGACAAGTTCCTTTGCATCTGCTCGGGCCGTCGGCCAGTAGAATCCTGTACGGAATGCCTTGCTAACAAGGGCCCGAGCTGCGGTGTGGTGCCCGCCGAGACCGGCATGAATCCCACCCAGGAGATGCCGCCCCTCCTCCTTGGAGATACACCTTTGAAGGACTCCGGTGGCGCTTTTCTTGTAGAGCTCTCCTCGTGGACCTTGTAGGCCTTCGAACGTCGGACAATGCGGCGTGCCTCATTATGATCCTCAGGGAGTTCTTTCCTATTAAGGTAGGCCAGGAAAGGTTCGGTCCATGGGGCGATGACTGCCATAATGAGATGGGCCGACGGTGTTATTTCGGTGGCTAAGCCGCCGATGATATCTGTGTGTTCGGAATCTGGGGTTGTGTTCGGATCTGGACTGGTGTTGCTGCTTCCCCCCTACCACACCACGGATGGCTTAAAAAGCCTTTCCAGAAAGATATTAGGTGGGACGGGGTCGCGCTTGGCGCCGATACGAGCAAGAACGTCTGCCGCTTGATTACTTTCTCGGGCCACGTGATGGAACTCGAGCCCATCGAACCGAGACGACATTTTTAGGACGGCATTACGATAAGCTGCCATCTTCGGATCTTTGGCATCAAAGTCTCCATTTATTTGAGTTATTGCGAGGTTTGAGTCCCCGCGCACTTCCAGGCGATGTATGCCCATGGAGATAGCAGCTGGAGACCATGCAATAAGGCTTCATATTCGGCTGCGTTATTGGAGTCTGTGTATAGTATTTGGAGTACGTACTGAACGACGTCTCTAGTGGGGGACGTTAAAACGACGCCCGCTCCTAGCCCTGCCAGCATTTTGGAGCCATCGAAATACATAACCCAATTGGAATATGTGTCGTACTCTTTAGGGAGTTCGGCCTTTGTCCATTCGGCGACGAAGTCAGCCAGTACTTGGGATTTAATAGCTGGACGTGGTTTGTATGTAATATCAAATGGAAGGAGGTCAATGGCCCATTTGGCAATCCAGCCTGTGGCATCGCGGTTGTTTATTATGTCGTTGAGTGGTACTTTGGAAGCCACCGTGATCAAGCACTCCTGGAAGTAGTGTCGTAGCTTTCGAGATGCCATGAAGACCGCGTATGCTATCTTTTGATAATGGGGGTACCGGGATTTGCATGGTGTAAGGAAAGTGGATACATTGTATACTGGCTTCTGATGCGGGAATTTGTGTCCATCCTGTTCTCGTTCAACGATGAGTACGGCGCCCACCACCTGATGTGTTGCCGATATGTATAGTAACATGGGTTCACCGATGTTTGGCGCGGCCAGGTTGGGTTGCTCGCTAGAAGGGTTTTTATTTCTTCCAGTCCGGCTGTTGCCGTGTCTGTCCACTCGAAGTGATCGGTTCGCCGTAGAAGGCGATAGAGTGGCAGTGCTTTTTCTCCCAATCTGGAGATAAAGCGGCTTATAGCTACAATGCAACCCGCGAGTTTTTGGATTTGTTTAAGGACTGTTGGCGTAGCCAATTGTGACAGAGCTCAGATTTTGGCTGGATTTGCTTCAATTCCTCTATTGGAAACAATGAAGCCCAACAGTTTTCCAGCGGGGACGCCGAAAACACACTTTTCCAGATTGATCTTAATGTCATACGCACGGAGGTTGTCGAATGTGAGACGTAAATCGTCTATTAGTGTTTTGACATGCCCAGTTTTGATGACGACGTCGTCCGCATAAGCTTCAACTGTCCTGTCGATCTATTTCTCCAGGCATGTTTGAATCATGCATTGATATGTGGCGCCGGCGTTCTTGAGCCGAAAGGGCATGGTGTTGAAGAAGAATGGCCCGTATGGGGTAATGAATGCTATTGCAGCTTGATCGGACTCCTTCATTTTGATTTGATGGTATCCGGAATATGCGTCGAGAAAACACAGCGAGTCGTGTCCTGCGGTAGCGTCAATGATTTGGTTAATGCGGGGGAGGGGGAAGGGATCCTTAGGGCAAGCTTTATCGAGGTCTTTAAAATCGACGCACAGGCGCCATGATTTATCCTTCTTTGGTACCATCACCAGGTTTGCCAGCTAGTCCGGATGTTTTATTTCTCTAATGAATCCGGACTCGATTAGCTTGGCTAGCTCCTCTCCCATGGCTTGGCGTTTGGGCTCGGAAAAGCTCTGCAGTGTTTGTTTGACTGGTTTGTATCCCTTTAATATGTTGAGGCTGTGTTCGGCCAGCTTGCGCAGGATTCCTGGCATATCAGAAGGGTGCCAGGCGAATATATCCCTGTTTTTGCGAAGAAAATCCCGTAGCGTGGTGTCGACCATTGGGTCTAGTTGCGCCCCAATAGATGTTGTCTTCTTGCGGTCCGTCGGATGGACCTGGAATTTGACTATCTCTTCCGCTGGCTTGAAGGAGGTGAATTTGGGGCGTTTGTCTAGGATCACATCGTCCTGGTCCACCGTGGAGCGCAGTGCGGTTAACTCTTTGGCCGCGAGGGCTTCAGGTAATGCCTCAAGGGCCAGGGATGCGGTTTTATTTTCGGCGCGGAGTGCTATGTCCGGATCACTGGCGAGAGTGATTATGCCGTTGGGCCCGGGCATCTTAAGCTTGATGTACCCGTAATGAGGTACAACTTGGAAGCGTGTAAATGCCTCTCGCCCCAAGAGGGCGTGATATCCGCTGTTGAAAGGGGCCACTTGGAAAGTTATTCTTCGGACTGATAATTCTCCGGCGTGCCGAATACCATGTCAAGTGTTATTTTCCCATGCACCGTGCCTCCCGGCCGGGAATGATTCCTCGGAAGGTCGTGCTGCTTTGCTCGATGCGGCTCCTGTCTATTTCCATTTTGTTGAGTGTATCCTCATAAATGAGGTTTAGTCCGCTACCGCCGTCCATGAGGACCTTGGTGAGTCGAAAGCCGTCCACGATGGGACTGAGGACTAATTCGGCTGGCGCTCGGATTGTCCTGTATTTTGGTTCGTCACCGGCATTAAAGGTTATAGCCGTGTCGTTCCAAGGGGTTGTCGCGGCAATTTGACAGACTTTGATGAGGTCGCGGAGTGCCCTTTTGCGCTTATTGTTTGAAGCGAATGTCTCGAAGAACCTCAATACTCTGGGGTCGTCATCTTCTGGAGGCTGTGGGTTGATATGGTATCCGGTGTTGTGTGTATTTGGCATGGGCCGTCGAGCCATCCCTCCAGAACGGTTCCATGCCACGTAATGGCTTTATATTTCTTGGATATTGGATTGGGTGTGTCACGAGGATGCGCCCTTTTCGCCTGGATGAGTGGTTGAGTTGGGATCGATGGCTCCCAACAAGCTGCCTGATCTTTCCAGGCGCTTTCCATTGCGCTGTACTTCTGTACGATAGTTGCCAAGTCAACGAAGTGTAGTATATGGCGGCAATTAATGGCGTTGAAGATTCCTTCGTCCATGCAATAGTTACAGATCACTGATATCGCGTCCTCGTCGCGGCAAGCTTTAACCTTGTCCTTGACAAGGAGGAATCTGGCCCAGAAGTGGGGGACCGTTTCCTGAGACTGCTGTTGTATGCTCATAACAGCGCTTACGTCTGGGTGGGTTGGTGGAATTGGATCCGGACCCTGACCCGATTGATGATCCGGAGTCTGAAGATTTTCCTAACTTAACAGTCCGGACTATGGAGTATCTTCAGATTGCTTATGCCCGCCGTCTGATTCTATGTTCGGAAGGCTGGTCACATCCTTTCGCTGGTGGGTATCGGGCTCTGCAGGGTCGGCGATCTGAACATAGCCCGTCTTCCGTATAGGGGAAGAGTCGCCGTATTGCTCCTCGACTACCGCTATCTGGTGGGTGACCGGTGGAGATTTAATTTCTCTTTGGTCGGGTTTAAGCCAGATCCGATCGTAATCTGTGGCAATTCCCACGGCGGCGATGCGATCTAGGAGTTCATTTAAAGACGAAAACTCCGCCGGATCCATCTACTTGGAGCGTTTGGAGTCGATGCGAAGGGGATTTTCAATGGCCCAAGAGGTCATCGTCAGCTTAACGGCCGAACGGGCGGTCATGGTAAAGCCGCCTAGCCAGAGGGTTTGGCCTGGGGCCAGGCCTCCTTCGGCACTGATATTGTCTCTAAGGACGAGGCGAGTCATCGATCCTGTCATCGACGTTGCAGTGGGACTCTCAATGAAAGCACCAATGTCGGTGTCAAAACCGGCGGATCTCGGGTAGGGGGCCCCGAACTGTGCGTCTAAGGTTGATGCTAACAGGAGACAAGGGACACGATATTTACCCAGGTTCGGGCCCTCTCTATGGAGGTAATACCCTACTTCCTGCTTGATTGATCTTGATGAATATGAGTATTACAAGAGTTGATCTACCACGAGATCGTAATGGCTAAACCCTAGAAGTCTAGCCTGTATGACTATGGTCATGAGTCCCTATCCGGACTAAGCTCACCGGTTTATATAGACACCGGAGAGATCTAGGGTTACACGAGGTCGGTTACAGAGGAAGGAATCTACACGTTCGATCGCCAAGCTTGCCTTCCATGCCAAGGAGAGTCCCATCCGGACACGGGTGCAGTCTTCGGTCTTGATATCTTCAAAGCCCATTAGTCCGGCCCATGGTTAACAAGCCGGACGCCCGAGGACCCCTTAGTCCAGGACTCCCTCACCCCTCCCCCGTATATAAAGGAGGGTAGGAGGAGGCTGGCCGGCCCTAGGGGCGCGCCAAGGGAGGGTAGGAGTCCTCCTCCTAGTAGGAGTAGGACTCCCCCTTTCCTAGTCCAACTAGGAGGGAGAAGGGGGAAGGAAGGAGAGGGAGAGAGGGAGGGAAAGAGGGGGCGCCGCACCCCTCCTAGTCCAATTCGGACTCCTCAAGGGGGGGCATCCAGCCCTAAGGCCCCCTCCTCTCTCTCAATCAAGGCCCATGTCGGGGGTTCTGATAACCCCCCGGCACTCCGATAATTATCCGGTGACCCCTGAAACTCATCCCGTGTCCGAACATAGTCATCCAATATATCAATATTTATGTCTCTACCATTTCGAGACTCCTCGTCATGTCCTTTATCACATCCGGGACTCCGAACTACCTTCGGTACATCAAATCACATGAACTCATAATACCGATCGTCACCGAACGTTATGCGTGCGGACCCTATGGGTTCAACAACATACTTTGGTCCCTTTGTCATCGGTATGTTACTTGCCCGAGATTGGATCGTCGGTATCTCAATACCTTGTTCAATCTTGTTACCAGCAAGTCTCTTTACTCGTTCCGTAATGCATCATCCAGACACTAACTCATTAGTCACATTGCTTGCAAGACTTATAGTGATGTGCATTATCGAGAGGGCCCAGAGATACCTCTCTGACAAATGGAGTGACAAATCCTAATCTCGATCTATGCCAACTAAACAAACACCATCCGAGACACCTGTAGAGCACCTTTATAATCACCCAGTTACGTTGTGACGTTTGGTAGCACACAAAGTGTTCCTCCGGTATTCGGGAGTTGCATAATCTCATGGTCATAGGAACATGTATAAGTCATGAAGAAAGCAATAGCAACATACTAAACGACCAAGTGCTAAGCTAACAGAATGGGTCAAGTCAATCACATCATTCTCTAAAGATGTGATCCCGTTAATCAAATGACAACTCATGTCTATGGCTAGGAAACTTAACCATCTTTGATTCAACGAGCTAGTCAAGTAGAGGCATACTAGCGACACTCTATTTGTCTATGTATTTACACATGTAGTAAGTTTCCGGTTAATAAAATTCTAGCATGAATAATAAACATTTATCATGATATAAGGAAATAAAAAGTTACTTTATTATTGCCTCTAGGGCATATTTCCTTTAGTCTCCCACTTGCACTAGAGTCAATAATCTAGTTCGCGTCGCCATGTGATTTAAGACCAATAGTTCACATCTTTATGTGATTAACACCCATAGTTCACATCGCCATGTGACCAACACTCATAGAGCTTACTAGAGTCAATAATCTAGTTCACATCGCTATGTGATTAACACCCAAGAGTAATAAGGTGTGATCATGTTTTGCTTGTGAGATAAATTTAGTCAATGGGTCTGCCACATTCAGAGCCGTATTTTGCAAATTTCTATGTCTACAATACTCTACACGGAGCTACTCTAGCTGATTGCTCCCACTTTCAATATGTATCTAGATAGAAATGTAGAGTCATCTGGATCGGTGTAAAAGCTTGCATCGACGTAACTCTTTACGATGAACTCTTTGTCACCTCCATAACCGAGAAATATTTCTTTAGTCCTCAAAGGATAATTTTGACCAATGTCCAGTGATCTACTCCTAGATCACTATTGTACTCCCTTGCCAAACTCAGGGCAGGGTATACAATAGGTCTGGTACACAACATGGCATACTTTATAGAACCTATGGCTGAGGCATAGGGAATGACTTTCATTTTCTCCCTATCTTCTACCGTGGTCGGGTTTTTGAGTCTTACTCAACTTCACACCTTGCAACACAGGCAAGAACTCTTTCTTTGACTATTCCATTTTGAACTACTTCAAAAACTTGTCAAGGTATGTACTTATTGAAAAAACTTATCAAGCGTCTTGATCTATCTCTATAGATCTTGATGCTCAATATGTAAGCAGCTTCACCGAGGTCTTTCTTTAAAAAACTCCTTTCGAACACTCCTTTATGCTTTCCAGAAAATTCCACATCATTTCTGATCGACAATATGTCATTCACATATACTTATCAGAAAGGCTGTAGTGCTCCCACTCACTTTTTTGTAAATACAGGCTTCACCGCAAGTCTGTATAAAACTATATGCTTTGATCAACTTATCAAAGCGTATATTCCGACTCCGAGATGCTTGCACCAGTCCATAGATGGATCGCTGGAGCTTGCACATTTTGTTAGCACCTTTAGGATTGACAAAACATTCTGGTTGCATCATATACAATTCTTCTTTAATAAATCCATTAAGGAATACAGTTTTGTTATCCATTTGCCAGATTTCATAAAATGTGGCAATTGCTAACATGATTCGGACAAACTTAAGCATCGCTACGAGTGAGATAATCTCATCGTAGTCAACACCTTGAACTTGTCGAAAACCTTTTGTGACAAGTCGAGGTTTGTAGATAGTAACACTACCATCAGCGTCCGTCTTCCACTTGAAGATCCATTTATTCTCAATGGCTTGACGATCAACGGGCAAGTCAATCAAAGTCCATACTTTGTTCTCATACATGGATACCATCTCAGATTTCATGGTCTCAAACCATTTCACGGAATATGGGCTCATCATTGCTTCCTCATAGTTCGTAGGTTCGTCATGGTCTAGTAACATGACTTCTAGAACAGGACTACCGTACCACTCTGGTGCGGAACATGCTCTGGTTTACCTACGAGGTTCGGGAGTAACTTGATCCAAAGTTTCATGATCAGTATCATTAGCTTCATCAGTAGTTGGTGTAGGCATCACTGGAACTGATTTCTGTGATGAACCACTTTCCAATTCGGGAGTAGGTACAATTACCTCATCAAGTTCTACTTTCCTACCACTCACTTCCTTCGAGAGAAACTCCTTCTCTAGAAAGGATACATTCTTAGGAACGAATATCTTGCCTTCGGATCTGCGATAGAAGGTGTACCCAACAATTTATTTTTGGGTATCCTATGAAGACGCACTTCTCCGATTTGGGTTCGAGCTTATCAGGTTGAAGTTTTTTCACATAAGCATCGCAGCCCCAAACTTTAAGAAACGACAGCTTAGGTTTCTTGCCAAACCACAGTTCATATGGTGTCATCTCAATGGATTTAGATGGTGCCCTATTTAACATGAATGCAACTATCTCTAATGCATAACCCCAAAATGATAGTGGTAAATCAGTAAGAGACATCATAGATCGCACCATATCTAATAAAGTGCGGTTATGACGTTCGGACACATCATTACGTTGTGATGTTCCAGGTGGCATGAGTTTGTGAAGCTATTCCACATTGTTTTAATTGAAGGCCAAACTCATAACTCAAATATTCATCTCCATGATCAGATCCTAGAAACTTTTATTTTCTTGTTACGATGATTTTCAACTTCACTCTGAATTTGTTCAAACTATTCAAATGTTTCAGACTTATGTTTCATCAAGTAGATATATCCATATCTTCTCAAATAATATGTGAAGTTTAGGAAATAACGATACCCGTCGCGAGCCTCAACACTCATCGGACCGCATACATCAGTTTGTATTATTTCCAAGAAGTCAGTTGCTCACTCCATTGTTCCAAAGAACGGAGTCTTAGTCATCTTGCCCTATGAGGCATGGTTCGCAAGCATCAAGTGATTCCAAAAGCCCATCAGCATGGAGTTTCTTCATGCGCTTTACACCAATATGACCCAAACGGCAGTGCCACAAATAAGTTGCACTATCATTATTAACTTTGCATCTTTTGGCTTCAATATTATGAAATGTGTGTATCACTACGATCGAGATTCAATAAACCATTTATATTAAGTGTATGACCATAGAAGGTTTTATTCATGTAAATAGAACAACAATTATTCTTTTACTTAAATGAATAATTGTATTGCAATAAACATGATCCAATCATATTCATGCACAACGCAAACACCAAATAACACTTATTTTAGGTTCAACACTAATCCCGAATGTAAAAGGAGTGCGCGATGGTGATCTTATCAACCTTGGAATTACTTCCAACAAACATCGTCACCTCGTCCTCAACTAGTCTCTTGTTTATTTTGCAACTCCTGTTTTGAGTTACTACTCTTAGCAACTGAACTAGTATCAAATACCGAGGGGTTGCTATAAACACTAGTAAAGTACACATCAATAACATGTATATCAAATATACCGTTGTTCACATGCCATCCTTCTTATCCGCCAAGTATCTAGGGCAGTTCCACTTCTAGTGACCATTTCCTTTTCTGTAGAAGCACTCAGTTTCAGGCTTGGGTCTAGCTTTGGGCTTCTTCATGGGAGTGGCAACTTGCTTGCCATTCTTCTTGAAGTTCCCTTTTCTTTCCCTTGCTCTTTTACTTGAAACTAGTGGTCTTGTCAACCATCAACACTTGATACTATTCTTGATTTCTACCTTCGCCGATTTCAGCATCGCGAAGAGCTCGGGGAATCGTTTTCATCATCTTTGCATATTATAGTTCATCACGAAGTTCCAGTAACTTGGTGATAGTCACTAGAGAACTCTGTCAATCACTATCTTATCTGGAAGATTAACTCCCACTTGATTCAAGCGATTGTAGTACTCAGACATTCTGAGCACATGCTCACTGGTTGAGCTATTCTCCTCCATCTTGTAGGCAAAGTACTTGTCAGAGGTCTCATACCTCTCGACACGGGCATGAGTATGAAATACCAATTTCAACTCTTGGAACATCTTATATGCTCCGTGGCGTTCAAAACATTTTTGAAGTCGCGGTTCTAAGACGTAAAGCATGGTGCACTAAACTATCAAGTAGTAATCATACCGAGCTTTGTCAAACGTTCATAACGTCTGCATCTGCTCCTGCAATAGGTCTATCACCTAGCGGTGCATCAAGGACATAATTCTTCTATGCAGCAATGAGGATAATCCTCAGATCACGGACCAAGTCCGCATCATTGCTACTATCATCTTTCAACTTATTTTTCTCTAGGAACATATCAAAAATAAACGGGGAGCTACATCGCGAGCTATTGATCTACAACATAGTTATGCAAATACTATCAGGACTAACTTCATCATAAATTAAAGTTCAATTAATAATATTACTTAAGAACTCCCACTTAGATAGACATCCCTCTAATCATCTAAGTGATCACGTGATCCAAACCAACTAAACCATGTCTGATCATCACGTGAGATGGAGTAGTTTTCAATGGTGAACATCAGTATGTTGATCATATCTACTATATGATTCACGGTTGACCTTTCGGTCTCAGTGTTCCGAGGCCATATCTGCATATGCTAGGCTCGTCAAGTTTAACCCGAGTATTCTGCGTGTGCAAAACTGGCTTGCACCCTTTGTATGTGAACGTAGAGCTTATCACACCCAATCATCATGTGGTGTCTCGGCACGACGAACTTTCGCAACAGTGCATACTCAGGGAGAACACATGTACCTTGAAATTTAGTGAGAGATCATCTTATAATGCTACCGTCGAACTAAGCAAAATAAGATGCATAAAGGATAAACATCACATGCAATCAATATAAGTGATATGATATGGCCATCATCATCTTGTGCCTTTGATCTCCATCTCCAAAGCACCGTCATGATCACCATCGTCACCGGCTTGACAATTTGATCTCCATCAAAGCATCTTTGTCGTCTCGCCAACTATTCCTTCTACGACTATCGCTACCGCTTAGTGATAAAGTAAAGCAATTACATGGCGATTGCATTTCATACAATAAAGCGACAACCATATGGCTCCTGCCAGTTGCCAATAACTCCATTACAAAACATTATCATCTCATACAATAAAATTTAGCATCATGTCTTCACCATATCACATCACAACATGCCCTGCAAAACCAAGTTAGACGTCCTCTACTTTCTTGTTGCAAGTTTTACGTGGCTACTACGGGCTGAGCAAGAACCGTTCTTACCTACGCATCAAAACCACAACGATTTTTCATCAAGTATGCGTTGTTTTAACCTTCAACAAGGACCGGGCGTAGCCACACTCGATTAAACTAAAGTTGGAGAAACTGACACCCGCCAGCGACCTATGTGCGAAGCACGTCGTTAGAACCAGTCTCGCGTAAGTGTACGCGTATTGTCGGTCCGGGCCACTTGATCCAACAATACCCCCGAATCAAAGTATGGCATGCTGGTAAGCAGTATGACTATTATCGCCCACAACTCACTTGTGTTCTACTCGTGCATATAACATCTACGCATAGACCCGGCTCTGATACCACTATTGGGGAACGGAGTAATTTAAAAAAATTCCTACGCACATGCAAGATCATGGTGATGCATAGCAACGAGAAGGGAGAGTGTAATCCACGTACCCTCGTAGACCGTAAGCGGAAGCACTATGACAACGCGGTTGTTGTAGTCATACATCTTCATGATCCGACCGATCCTAGTACCAAAAGTACGGCACCTCCGCAATCTGCACACGTTCGGCTCGGTGACGTCCCACGAACTCTTGATCCAGCTGAGTGTCGAGGGACAGCTTCGTCTTCACGACGGGATGATGACGGTGATGATGAAGCCACCGACGCTGGGCTTCGCCTAAGCACTACAACGATATGACCGAGGTGGATTATGGTGGAGGGGGGCACCGCACACGGCTAAGAGATCAATGATCAACTCGTGTGTCTATGGGGTGCCCCCCTCCCCCATATATAAAGGAGGGGAGGAGGGGCGCGCCAAGGGAGGGGAGGAGTCCTCCTCCTAGTAGGAGTAGGACTCCCCCTTTCCTAGTCCAACTAGGACGGAGAAGGGGGAGGAAGGAGAGGGAGAGAGGGAGGGAAAGAGGGGGCGCCGCCCCCTCCTTGTCCAATTCAGAATCCTCAATGGGGGGCGTGCGACCAGCCCTAAGGGCCCCTCATCTCTCTCTCACGATGCCCATGTTGGCCCATTAGTTCCCCCGGGGGTTCCGATAACCCCCTGCACTCGGATAATTATCCGGTGACCCCCGGAACTTATCCGATGTCCGAACATAGTCATCCAATATATCAATATTTATGTCTCAACCATTTCGAGACTCCTCGTAAAGTCCGTGATCACATGCGGGACACCGAACTACCTTCGGTACATCAATACACATAAACTCATAATACCGGTCGTCACCGAATGTTAAGCATGCGGACCCTATGGGTTTGAGAACTATGTAGACATGACCGAGACTCATCTCCGGTCAATAACCAATAGCGGAACCTGGATGCTCATATTGGTTCCTACATATTCTATGAAGATCTTTATCAGTCAAACCGCATAACAACATACTTTGTTCCTTTTGTCATCGGTATGTTACTTGCCCGAGATTCGATCGTCGGTATCTCAATACCTAGTTCAATCTCGTTACCGGCAAGTCTCTTTACTCATTTCGTAATGCATCATCCCGCAACTAACTCATTAGTCACATTGCTTGCAAGGCTTATAGTGATGTGCATTACCGAGAGGGCCCAGAGATACCTCTCTGACAATTGGAGTGAAAAATCCTAATCTTGATCTATGCCAACTCAACAAACACCATCAGAGACACCTGTAGAGCACCTTTATAACCACCCAGTTATGTTGTGACGTTTGGTAGCACACAAAGTGTTCCTCCGGTATTCGGGAGTTGCACAATCTCATAGTCATAGGAACATATATAAGTCATGAAGAAAGCAATAGCAACATACTAAACGATCAAGTGCTAAGCTAACGGAATGGGTCAAGTCAATCACATCATTCTCTAATGATGTGATCCGTTAATCAAATGACAACTCATGTCTATGACTAGGAAACTTAACCTTCTTTGATTCAACGAGCTATTCAAGTAGAGGCATACTAGTGACACTCTGTTTGTTTATGTATTCACACATGTACTAAGTTTCCGGTTAATACAACTCTAGCATGAATAATAAACATTTATCATGATATAGGGAAATAAATAATAACTTTATTATTGCCTCGAGGGCATATTTCCTTCACTTTGCTCTCCTGCGCTTGTATCGTGCATGCTTGCATGTGGGACATGCACGAAAATCTTTGTACTCACCACTGTACAATATACAATCATTCACACAAGCGTGTACATTCTGTACTTCAAGTTCCAATGGGCAAATAATTTTCTTGGCTTCATTCGTTCTTCTGGGGAGCACATTATCTTTCGGAAGAATATCTTTGAAAATACCTAAGATCTCTGTGAAGCCCTTGTTTGATAGACCGTTTGCTGCTTAAATCTGAGAAGCGCCAGGGTGGCACTCAACCTGGAATATTTCTTTTTGCAACCTAGATACAATTCTTTCTTGGAGTCTGCATCAATGGTTGGCAGATCCTTGTACCCAATCATATCCTTTTTTGGGCCCTCGAATTCTACAATCATAGCAGCAAAATCAGGCATATCAAGATCGTCGTCATCTGCGTGGACGTCTTGGTTTTCCAGTGGGCATTTCGGCTTTCAGGTGTTCCATTGGTAGCTTGACGCTTTTGCCCCGATTTTAGATTCAACATCCATGTGACACTGATCGGGGTTTGGCATCTCTCTGCCCTGGGTATCTTCATCCATGACCTCCTCTTCACCGTGTCTGGTCCAACATGTATATCCATCCATGAATCCCCTAGAGATTAAGTGCATCTGGACATCTGCAACTTCATGTGACTCTGTATTGGAACAGTCAGTACATGGACACATGATGTAATCTGCATCACCAATTCTCCTCTTTGTACTTTCAGCCAAATTCATGAACTCTGTCATGCCACTGATAAAATCTGCGGTTTTCCGATTCTTCATCCATCGAGATCGTTCCATCTGCAGCAGACGAATGGTAATTAAAACCAAAACAACAACATTAATAGAGTGATTAACTGCTGCCCAGAGATGCGTGCATAAATCACAAGGTGTTATTTTAATAATTACCGAGGGTGCTCCATGTTGTTATCCAGACGTGCAATGACAAAAATTAATGGCCAGTCAATTTACACGCAGAGTACTAGTACAACACTACACTTAGGAATTTAATACCTTAATGAAGCCACTCACGAAAAGAATACCTTAATTAATTAGCCGCGCGGCGACCTCCACCCAGCAGACAGACAAGCGCGATGTGGTGGCACGCCGAGGTAGTAGGGTCGAGGAGCAAAGCTTAGTGCGGCTTCCCGCCTGAAGTTCGACCTCCACTATCCCACCATCGACCGCGATGGATGTGCTCGAATCACGCCGCCGCCGATCCGAGGATTAACCTCCTATGACGCTGCCACCGCCCACCGACCGAGGATTGACCTCTTCTCCGGTAGCCGCTGCCTAGGCCGCCGCTGCCATCTCTATATGCAGAACGGCTATTTGTTTTTGACGGATATCCGCGGAGCGGCTGTTTACATGGTAGCTCCCCGTAACTCAATTATATGGACAGGGTAGTGCATCACATACGGTTATGTAACGGCAACCGTGTCTAACCTACATTGTCTTCTCACATGGTTTTGTGTGTAAATCGTGTGTGACATTGTAATACCCAACATAAACGACATGTACAAACAGTGTGCCGTATACAACATGTATATAGTGCCATTAGTAGTTCCCGACCGGCAGCTTATCTCCACAGTTTCCCCATTTGCCCCAAATCCCTACATAGCCTCCAAATTCCCTCGCGTGGCGCTGACATTGGGGCAATGCGGATGAGTGGTGCTGATGGTTTCGGTACGGCTGCCCCTGCTCGTATCGCCGCCGAGCACGAAGGCAGGTGTACTACGGATCTGAATCGTCCTGTCAGGTTCCAATCTATCCCAATCTTTTTAGCATGTCCAAATAATAGATCCTTGCTGAATCCATCCTGAATGCCCCCCCCCCAGGAAAGCGATCTGCTGCCGGATCCGGAGCTTGACTCCAGACTCCCGCAACACGAGTTCGACTCCGAGTTTTGCGCCACCGAGAAGTACCAAAAGCTGAGTTGTGTGCACGGGCACACTCCTGCTCGACGTGTATGCACGAAGGGATTCGACATTGACAGGCGGTTTCTCAGTTGCCCCTTAGAGGTTAGTGCTAATTAAGTTCATCATTTTACTTCAGTTAATGCCACCGCTCATCCAGAATACTATTTAACATTGGCAGGGATATGAGGCTTGTGCCTTTGTTAACTGGCTGGATGAAGAATGGCATGGCAAGGCTCGGAGTGTTATCACCAAGCTCGCAGAAGATAACATAAAGCAGAAGAAGAAACTGGCTGATCTGGAATGTACAATTAGTACGATGAAGCAAGAAAGAATCAATCACAGGCAACAGATGAAAGCAAGAGACAAGAAGGAACTAGCATGTGTAGTTGTGGTTGTCGCATTAGCCATGTTCTATGCGCTGTTTGCAATGATGATTAGGGGTTTTGATTGATAGTACTACTAAAGCACATCTAGATGTGCTCTAAGTAATGCACATCTAGGTCCTATGCCATTGATGTTACACGAAGATTCGTGCAGATATTTTTCTTTGTCTTTTTTCTTTTCCTTTTTAGTTTGATTATTACTGGCTTTATCAATAAGAAGAGCTCAATGTATTGCTTGCCAACTGTCCTACTCCGTTCGTACCGGTACCGGTGCATAATCCCAAAACTCATGCCTTGTTTTTGTCCTGAAAAAGGAAAGCAGCCAAATAGCCAATAGGAGTCCTGCGCAACCCCGGGAATTTGGAGCGACTGGGTACAAATAATTGTGGTTGATTATATCAGCGGTTAGATAATACGTCAACCCCCACTTCAATCCCCGCTTCAATTGGCAATTCCTCTTCTCTGCATACCCCGCTTAAGTGTCCACCATCTTCATCGTCCCCGGCAGGCCGCGCTACACACTTGCACACACTCTGCAGCCATGTTGAGTGATAGCGAGGAAGACAGTTCGGCCAGCAGTCTGGCGCCCGATGATAGGTCAACATCGGAATCATCCCGCTCGTCTTCCATGAGTCCGGCGTCGAGCCCATACCTCAATTATATCTGGTTCATGGAAGGGGCGCCGCCTCCGGAGTCGTCAGACGACAACCAGAAGGACGAGGAGTCGTCGGAGGACAAAGAAGAGGACGACGATGATCAGGAGGAGGAATGGTCGAACGAGGAGGAGGAAGACAACGACAACAACGATGATGACGACGGCGGCGGCGATGAAAAGCCAACGGTCAGCGGCAAGAAGCGTCCTCGCCAAGATGATGTCGCGGGGCCATCCAACAAGAACAACAAGAAGAAGAAGGACTAAATTAACTAGACTGTATATATCTCTGTTTATCCTGTCAATCTCATCGCAGACGGTTAGTAATATGTATTCGACAGAGATCTTCTACATTATCGCCAACAGGTTGGTTTGTTGAACTGTGTGCCCTGACGAGCACACAATTCACAAGAAAGACCATATGAGCTGTCTATAATGATCGCACACAATTCTGATTACCGACCTGTTTGTCAGGTATCACATACATCTTGTTACGCCGAATCGTTTGTGTTCACCTCACTCATCGCAAATGGTTCATCGGAGTGAACTGTATGCCGTATATCACACGCACCTTGATCTGGCTGTCCATTTCTGTTGTTCTGTCTCATCGCAAACAGTTCGTACGCAACTATAATCTAAACCGTGTTTGATGTATCATTCATCTCAAACGTTTTGCGTCATTTCTGACGGTTTTCATACAACACCATTTGCGATTATTGCATCGCACATAGTTTCTCGAAGGGTCTCTAATCATAGTGTCGCGTTAGCAGCATCCTGCAGTAGTGTAGAGCTTATTACACCCGATCATCATGTGGTGTCTCGGCATGACGAACTTTTGCAACGGTGCATACTCAGGGAGAACACTTGTACCTTGAAATTTAGTGAGAGATCATCTTATAATGCTACCGTCGAACTAAGCAAAATAAGATGCATAAAGGATAAACATCACATGCAATCAATATAAGTGATATGATATGGCCATCATCATCTTGTGCCTTTGATCTCCATCTCCAAAGCACCATCATCATCACGATCGTCACCGTCTTGATACCTTGATCTCCATCAAAGCATCGTTGTCGTCTCGCCAACTATTGCTTCTACGACTATTGCTACCGCTTAGTGATAAAGTAAAGCAATTACATGGCGATTGCATTTTGTCGGGGGTTGGGTGCTACATATGCCAATGGATGGCTTATCATGGTGGGAGCGAGTAGAACGTCGCCGGTGCCTGGAAGCGGGATGAGGCGTAGACACGAAGGCCGGCGCACTTTACCCAGGTTCGGGGCTCTCCTAGGAGATAACACCCCTAGTCCTGCTCTGCGGGGTCTCCAAATGATCACTAAGGCAATAGTGAGTACAATGCTGCTCCTCGAGTTGTATGCTAGAGTTAGAAGAAGGCAAGGATTGCTCTCCTCTCCCCTAGGTGTGAGTCTAATCCTAACAGGTTCGAACCCTTTGCATGAGTGCCCTGGGGGGTTTATATAGGCCTACCCACCAGGGGTACAATGGTAATCTGGCCAGGTGTAGGACCCGACTGTCAGTCTCTCTGGTAGCCGGCTTCTTCGCCGGCTGCTGGGGCCCGCCGCCTTGTGGGCCCCGCCGACTGGTCTGGTACGGAGCTGACAGGCCGCCTCCGCTGCACGCGGGTCTTGCCGGCTGCTGATTACTGTAGCCGCAACGCTAATGACGCACGCTTGGTCGGGGGGCGTGGCTTCAGTCCCGCCGCCTGCCGGGAGATCACTGTAGCCACACCGCGTCTTATCTGGTTAATGGCGCGTGGGTCCCGGTGAAGGAGCAGGCCGACTGCTAGGAGCCGGCCTCCCTCGGCTCCGTCTGGTCTGGCCTCCGTCGTCTTCCGGGCTCTCGCTGCCTGGTAGGGTCCGCCGTCTTCAGGCCGTACCGACAGGCGGTCGTGGGAGCAGGGCTCCGCCTGACAGGAGTGACGTCAGGGGCGGAGTGGCAACAGTGCCGCGCCGGGCGGAGATATCCGCCTGTACGGAGCACTGTGGCCACGCCCGGCCTAGATACGGGGGTGATGGGCTACACTGTAGCCTTGCTTCATCTTGTCTTCTTAATGGGGGCGCACACTTTGAGGGCGCCATGGGCCGACTGCTAGGAGCCGGCCTCTCTGGAGGCCTACTGCTAGGAGTCGGCCCGTCTTGGAGCCGCCTTCCTGAGCATGGCCGTCTTTTGGCTGTCGGCTGTTCAGCCAGCTGGCCACCAGAAGGCGGCGCTTCATGTTGACGTCTTGAGGGGCGCAGCCGGCCCCGATGTCTTGAAAGGTTCTGGGACTTGGGTTAGGCTACCCGTGGCCCATTACTCCGACAGTAGTTCCCGAAGCTGGTGAGGTGCCGCGGCTGAGGAGCCGAGAAGCCTTAATAGCTTCCACCTCCGGGTGCTCTGGATGGAAGCTTCACCCGACTCCTGGCAAGCCGCCTGGTGGGAGTCGGCCACGTCCAGTTGGATCTGTCTGGAAGTTCGAACGCAACAGCGGGAACTAGGTGGCGTGCTAGCTAAGCTTCTAGGCCCGCCGCCCATCGTGGGCGTGCCACGTGGCATCGGCCAGCCGGGCCAGCCTGCCAGCCACGCGCGCGATGGGACGCGACTGCGGGCTGGGCCCGCCACCACCGGGCCTCGGCACGCGAGCGGATCCTCTGAGGCCGAGGCGGGTGGTTGAGTTTCCCCACGGAGTTACTGCGCGCAGTAACTCGCGCGATAAAGGTGGGAACGTAGGGTCGTGGGCACAGTTAATGCCACGATCCCACGCCCACCCCCTCGGCTTCATAGCCCATAGGCTATAAGTAGCGGGAGGAGAGGGAGCGACGGAGCACGCGCGCCCCTCCACCCCGCTCTTGCCTCCTCCTTCTTCCTCTCGCCGCAGTGCCCCCGAGCCATGTCGGAGCGCTGCCACTGCTCGTCTCCATTGAGTTCGTCCGCTCCGAGCCCTCTTGGCCCCGCACCACTTCAGGTCCCCCGCCGCGCCATTTTCTTCGTCGAGCTGTCCATGGCGCGCGAGCGGGGAGGAGATTGGGACGGTCGAATGTCAATGAAGATCACATCACTTTCCTTCGCGAGATGCGGCATCTTCCCGGCGTGGGCTACATGAAGGCGCGCGCGCCGCCGGCGGGGGAGATCTCGCCGGCGCCGGGAGAGGGCGAGCGAGTCGTCTTCCCCTCGCACTTCATCCGCGGGTTCGGCCTGCAGGCGAGCGGCTTCCTCCGCTCGTTCCTCGAGTTTTATCACCTCCAGCCTCATCACATCATGCCCAACAACGTGATGCTCCTGGCCGCCTAAGTCACGATGTGCGAAGGCTATCTCGGCATCCTCCCCACCATCGAGTTGTGGGGAGCGTTCTTCTACACCAAGCTGGGCAACTCCGTCCGGGTGGTTGCTGCCCAGTGTGGTGCCTTCGTCGCGGTGCGCCGGCCGTCGCCGAAGAATGCCTTCCCCACCATCAAGCTGCCACAATCGGTCAAGATGTGGCAGCAATCTTACTTCTATGTGGAGAACCTGGACCCGGCCATCGACTTCATCAACCTGCCGGCTTATGAAGCCGGCCCGCCGGCTAAGCCTCGGGCCAGCTGGGGCTACAAGCCGAAGCCGGTATCAGCAGACGACGCCGCCGCCATCCAACAACTCCGGGAGCTGACTGACGCCGAAGGTCTCAAGGCGTCCGACTTGTTGGTCGCCTTCGTCGTGCGCCGGGTTCTCCCACTCCAAGGTCGGCCTCACCTGATCTGCTGGATGAGCGGGCATCGCGACCCGTGCCGATTGAGTACCAAGGAGATGCCGGCTGTCGAGGTTGCAAACTTGGTGAACGAGATCTCCGGCCTCAAGCTGGAGGGGTCTTGGCGTTTCGGGAAGCGGCCATATTCCCGTGCCGACCCGCCTCCTGCGGTAAGTTTTTCAATTCTTTCTTTTTGATACTCGTCTTAGTCTCGATCTTGGTCTTGATCAGCCGGCCTCTCACCATTTGAAATAGATCTACATGTCGGAAGCGACGGCCGCCATCGTAGGGGCGGGCGGCGACTACGAACCGGACTGGGTGGTGAGAGACGTGGACGACCCCGACTTGCGGACGACCGCCTTGGAGGACACCGCGACAAGCGGCGTCTACGAAGCAGGCAGCTCCGAAGAAGGCGGCATCGAGACCTGGCCTGACGATGATGAGGAGGAAGTAGAGCCGCGCCCTGCGAGGGGTGCCGGCAGGGCGGACGCGGGCCCCTCCATCGAGCCAACTGCTCGAGGCGGCACGCGCAAGCATAAACAAGGCGCTGTCTTGTTCGGCAGCGCGCCGAAGAAGGCCAAGAATCCGACCGCCGCGACCAGGCCGAAAGAGGCCGCCGCGAAGGCGGCCAAATACCAGAAGCTCCCGAAGGCGCCTCCTATGGTGTCGGCGTAAGTATCTTTTCCTTGTGCTCTTCTTTCTTGTTGATTATTTCTGAGCTTCCCCTCTTCGTCTTTCTTTACTTAGGGCCCCGCTCTCTCTTGAGAAGTCGGCCGCCGCCTCCATCATTGGGTCGGCGGAGACCTCCACCACCACCCGGCGAATCGATCCGGCCACCGACCTCCGGAGGCACGGGAGCGAAGCGCGCGGGAGGTGCGCGAGGAGCAGGAAGCCGCCCGCCTGGAGAAGGCGGAGGAAGACAGGGCGGAGGCCGCCGCTTTGAAGAAGCTGGCGGAGGCCGAGGCTGCCACCGCGGCGAAGAAGCAGGCCGAGGAAGCCGCGCGTCGTCAGTCGGCGTTGTTCGTCATCCCCCTGAACTCCGCGCCGCCACCGCCAGAGTTTGTGGCGCCGACTGGGGGAGCCGGCGATGAGCACCCGATCATGGACTGGGGGAGCCGACGAGATGGTGACGGGCCCGAGTCCCGAGGTCCACGCACCCTCACGCTGTCAGTTTGCAAAGGCGGCCTCGGCGCCACGTTCGCTGGAGGCCGCAGACGCGAGCTCTTCGATCCCGGACGCCGAGGCGACCAGCGCCGCGCCCACTGAGTGGGTGCGGGGAGGTGGGACGGGCCTTTGAATCAGGCGATCCTGGACGTCCAAGGCAAACTCCGGGCCGAGGCCGACGCCCTGAAGCGGTGCAACCAAGCGTTCCTGGAGTCGCGAGCAGTCGTCCGGGTATGCTTCTTGGCTCTTCATTTTTGATTCTTGTATTTCTTATACTTATCTGCGGGGGCGTGCCAGCGCACCTACTGGGTGTAGTCCCCGAGTTTCAGGCCGGCTGCTGAGCAGGCGGCTCGGAACTTTAACTGGCAAGCTCCGAGTACTAACATTGTCTGATTTCTTCACTGCAGGATTATCATAACCTTTGCGCAGCTTCCTTCAACTCCAAAGTCCAGGAGCTGACTCAACGGACCGCCGACTTGTCGGAAAGCCGGAGTAAGTCTTTGTTTTCTTTCTCCGTGGGGGTGCGCTGGCGCACCCGCGGGCTGTAGTCCCTGAGATTCGGGCCGACTGCTGAGCAGTCGGGCCGGATCTCCCCGGCGATTGTTCTTCTTCTTGGTAGCAAGTGACAACTTCTTTCTCTGCAGGGGCGTGCTGGCGCACCCGCGGGCTGTAGTCCCCGAGATTCGGGCCGACTGCTGAGCAGTCGGGCCGGATCTCCCCAGCAACTATTTCTCTCCTTGTTGATTGTTGATGTCTTTTTCTTCTTCTACTTCCGCAGCAGTCGGGGCAGATCTCCACAACAAATATTTCTCTCCTTGTTGATTGTTGATGTATTTTTCTTCTTCTACTTTTCCAGAGGCCAACGCCGCCCTGCAGCAGCAGCTGGGCGAAGCCAACACCGCACTGCATGCCAAGGAGGCGGACTGCAACAAGCCGGCCGAATAGCGTGACCGGCTGATCACGCAACTGGCGGAGCTTCTTAAGAAGACCCAGAAGGAGGCGGAGGACAAGGAGGCCGGTTTCCTTGCTGAGTTCGAGACCGAACGCTCTGCCTGGACCGATAAGGAGGCCATGCTGACTGCCGGCTTCGGCGAGATTGAAGACATGGTTGACGGTAAGCTGCCTTCTTTACTCTTTCTTCAAGCATCCGGCTTCTATTCAAGCCGCCTTCTTAATTCTAATTTGGCTCTTTTGCTTTTTGTCCGAGCAGACTTCTTCCCAGGTCACTCTGGTGCTGCCAATCAGGCTATCGAGGCCGATCGTGAAGGACGGAGGTCAAAAGGCGAGCAGATTGCTGCCGACGCCCCCCGCACTCTTAGCGAGCAGCTTCTCCGTATCCAGGCTCGTCTTCGGCCGGCTCAACGGATGTTGCACCGCCTTCAGCGTGCCGGCACCCAGGCAATCGCCGCCCTGTGGCCAGACATGCCGGCTCCACGTACACCCAGCCGGACTGCTGACTGGATGGAGGTGGCGGCCGGCCGCCTTGAGGCTTGGAAGGGTTCCTCGGCCCGGGCTGGGGTACGCCAAGCCTTGGAATCCGTCAAGGCGTGGTACCCTGGGCTAAATTTAGCCAGTTGGCCACGCTTCGAGTGGAATCCCAAGAGGAGCTGGTGGCGCTGGAGCGTGAACTTGTCCAGCGGGCTGCGGCGATCGCCGTGTACACCAACACCAGCATCTTTGTTCCTGAGCTGGCTGAGAATGGCACCGAGGCGCCGCAGGAGTGGTTCGGGCTGAACCCGGAGGATGGCGAGGACTCGGCCGAAGTGGTCGACTCCAGCGACGAGGTAGAAGACGAGGAGGACGGGGAAGGCGAAGAGGAAGCGCCAGAGGTCGAAGCGGACGGCCAGCCTCAGCTCGACCGCGCCTCCAGCAACGAGCCACGCCCGAGCGAGCCGGCTGCTACTGAAGGCGACCAAGCGGAGACTGACCAGCCGGCCGCTCCACCAACCGGCACCACCGACTCCACCATTCCACCGAACCTGGCTGCTGCTCCCTAGGCTGACAATTTATCTTTTGTTTTTACCTGCTTATCAGTCTCGACAAACTTTGTTAACTTCGCACAATTCCACCAGCGGGGTGTATTTCAAACTTCTGTTGAAAGTTGGCCAAGGGCCTTTTGATATGTAAATATGCTCCCCGAGTTCTATCTTTTCTTGCTTTCTGCTCCTTGGCTTTTCCTTTGCCGCCCTCCCTCGACTGCCGTCTGGCCAGCCAAACAGCCGCTCTGCGGACTGCGGCTGGGTCCAATACTTGGCTGCTTTGGGAGGGTAAGTACTTAGCCGATTTTTAGAGTTTTTTAGCAAGTCATGTAGAAGTCGGCCGGCCGGCTGCTCAGCAGCCGGTCGGAGACGCGGGAAGCCGGCTTGAACTATGTGCACGCTTTGGGTCCTTAGCCATTTTTCATGCAGACACTCTTTCTGCCTTGACTCCTGCCCACCAGACAGTCACTCTGCGAGCTGCGGCTTTTGGCAGGAGAGGGCTTAAGTGCCAACGCATTACTTGTCCGGTTGCAGGAAGCATTACATAGTACAAGGCGGCGAGTCCCCAGGTCGACTAGTCGAAGCCGCTGCTAGATAGATTAATGAAATAACACTTTCATAGGCATAATACTTATCATATAGATAAAAGAGGGCAATCCCCGATCTCTTCTCGGGGAACCGGAGTCTTCATACTTAATACAAAAGTTGGCGTGGTACATACTGCATCAACTGTAAAACCTTTGAAGGAGATTCGCATTCCAATGTCGCTCCGTCTCCTTGCCAGAGTCGTCTCTTTTGCGTGCTCCAGGCTTCTGAGCATCGATCAGGTAGTAGGAGTCATTGCCCAGCACCTTGCTGATGATGAAGGGACCTTCCCAAGGTGCCAAGAGCTTGTGCTGGGCGGCTGTTCGCTGGATCAGCCGGAGCACAAGGTCTCCCTCTTGGAAGGATCTTGGCTTGACCTTCCGGTTGTAGTATCGGCGCAAGCTCTGCTGGTAGATGGTGGACCGGCTGAGTGCCAACAGCCGGCCCTCTTCCAGCAGATCGACGCCGTCTTCTCGTGCTTCCTTTGCCTCCTCTTCGGTGTACATGGTGACTCGAGGGGAGTCAAATTCTATATCCGTCGGGATGACGGCTTCAGCGCCGTAGACGAGGAAGAAAGGTGTGAAGCCGGTTGACTTGTTCGGAGTTGTGCGCAGGCTCCAGAGGACAGCCGGCAGCTCGTCGAGCCAACAGCCACTCGACCGCTCCAGGGGCTTGATGCCGGACAAAATGAGGCTGTTTGCTCGCTCCACCTGGCTGTTTGACTGCGGATGGGCAACAGACGCTAGGTCCAGTCGGATGCCCTGCGTCGCGCAGAAACGGGCCAAACCACCTTTGGCAAAGTTCGTGCCGTTGTCGGTGATGATGCTGTGTGGTATGCCATACCGGATGGTGATGTCGAAGATGAAAGTCACAGAAGTCGGACCATTCAACTTCTTAATTGGCTTTGCTTCTATCCACTTGGTAAACTTGTCCACCGCGACAAGCAGATGATTCATGCCGCCGCGTGCTGTCTTGAATGGTCCCACCATATCCAGCCCCCAAACAGCGAAGGGCCAGGCAATGCGGATGGTCTTGAGTGCAGAAGCCGGCTGATGTGGCTTGGAGCGGAACTTCTGGCACCCTTTGCATTTCTGGACCAAGTCTTTGGCGTCCTCTAGGGTAGTCGGCCAGAAAAAACCATGGCGGAAAGCCTTGGCCACAAGTGCTCTTGAAGCCGCGTGGTGACCACACTCGCCTTGATGGATGTCTTTGAGGATTGCTTGGCCTTGCTCTGGCTCCACGCAGCGCTGGTAGACACCAGTGACACTGCGCCTCACAAATTCTCTGTTGACGATGGTGTATGCTGCTACCCGGCGTTGCACTTGTCGGGCCGAGATCTCGTCAGTCGGCAGCTCTTTGTTCACCCGAAAGTTGAGGATGGGCTGGTCCCATGAAGGCGCTGCAATTCCTTCGACTGCTAGGACTCCTACTTGCACGAGGGCGGTTGGGCCGGGAGGCGGCGGGTTGGAGTCGACTGCCGCCTGCTGAGTCGATGAAGTCCCCGGCCCGACTGGTGCAGTCCCCAGGCCCGGTTCTGAAGTCCCCAGGCTGGGTGCGACTGCTGCACTGCCCGAGCCGCCTGCCGACGTTCCCGCGCCGGCTGTCGGGTCCTTAAGTCGGATCCGACTGCCTCATGAGGAGCCGACACGAAGATGGAGTCTGATTCTGGCGACGGCTTGACAGACGGCTTGAGGAGGCGTTGCAGGGCGACGCTGGCTGGTATTGCTTGCTGGGTGGAGCCGATTCGTGCCAAGGCATCTGCTTGCTCATTGTCATTTCTTGGCACATGAAGGAACTCGCACCCCTCGAAGTATCAACCGATTTGCTGTACGAGGAAGCAGTAGCTCGCCATGTTTGCGTCCTTGGCGTCCCAGTCGCCTGACGACTGCTGGACCACCAAGTCGGAATCACCATAGCACAGGATCCGGCGAATGTTGAGTTCCTTGGCAAGCCGGAGCCCATGAATGAGTGATGCGTACTCAGCAACGTTGTTGGAGGCGGCAAAGTGGATTTGCAGCAGATATCTGAGCTTGTCGCCTTTGGGAGTGGTGAGGACGATGCCGGCTCCCAAACCGGTGCGCATCTTGGAACCATCAAAGTGCATCCGCCAATGGGTGGAGTCTGGCGCTAGCGGCAGGTACTGGGTCTCGACCCAGTCGACGAGGAAGTCGGCCAAGGCTCATGACTTGATGGCGGTTTGAGGCTGGTAGTAGTTGGTGTAGGGGGCCAAATCTATGGCCCATTTGCCACTCGGCCTGAAGCATCTCGGCTTCCAATGATCTCGGCTAGTGGGGCTGTGCAGACCACAGTGATTGGGTGCTCTTGAAAGTATGGCTTCAGTTTCTTGGCGGCAAAGTGCATGCCGTAGCACATCTTCTGGTAGTGGGGGTAGTTTTGCTTGGAGGCGGACAGCACTTCACTCAGGTAATACACCGGTCTCTGGACTGGTAGTGCATTGCCTTCTTCTTTGCGTTCCACAACTATGACCGTGCTGACCACCCGACTGGTGGCGGCGATGTAGAGGAGCATGGGCTTCTTAGGAGTCGGAGCCACCAGGACAGGCGGAGTGGTCAACATCTTCTTGAGCTAGAGAAAGGCTTCATCCGCCTTGTCATTCCACTCGAAAAAAGTGGTCTTCTTCATGAGCTGGTGCAGGGGTAGAGCCTTCTCTCCCAGCCGACTAATGAAACGGCTGATGGATTCCATGCAGCCGGTGAATTTTTGCACGTCCAGCAGTCGGGTGGGCACGTCCATCCTCTCGATGGTCTTGATCTTCACAGGGTTGCACTCTATGCCGCGCTCTGAGACTAGAAAGCCAAGAAGCTGGCCGGCTGGCACTCCAAAGACGCATTTCACCGGGTTGAGCTTGATCTGAAATCGGCGCAAGTTCTCAAAGGTCTCCTTGAGGTCTTCTAGCAGCGTTCCACACTTCTCCGTCTTCACCACAACATCGTCCACATAGACGTGGGCGTTTCTGCCGAGTTGCTTGAGGAGACACTTCTGCATGCAACGCTGAAACGTGGCACCGGCATTCCTCAGGCCGAACGTCATGGTCAGGTAGCAGAAGGCTCCGAATGGCGTGATGAAGGCGGTCTTCAGCCTGTCGGCCCGGTTCAGCTTGATCTGATGATACCCTGAGTATGCATCCAAAAAGCTCAACAGCTCACATCCGGCTGTGGAGTCTATCACTTGGTCAATTCTTGGCAAGGCAAAGGGATCTTTGGGGCATGCTTTGTTGAGGCTGGTATAATCGATACACATGCGCCACTCCTTATTCTTCTTCAGTACAAGGGCTGGGTTGGCTAATAACTCTGGAAAGAACACCTCCATGATGAAGCCGGCTGCTAAAAGCCGGACTATCTCTTCTCCAACAACTCTTCTCTTTTCTTCTGACAGGCAGCACAAGGGCTGCCTGACTGGCTTGGCATCCGGTCGGACAAGTAGCTTGTGCTCGGCGAAATCTGTCGGAACACCCGACATGTCTTTGGGTGACCATGCAATGATGTCCCGATTCTTACGGAGGAAATCGACGAGATCGCTTTCCTATTTGCTGTCAATGTTTGCACCTATGGCAGCGTACCTCTCCGGGTGCTCTGGGTCCAAGGGAATCTTCTTGGTTTCTTTGGCCGGCTTGAACGAGCCCTCAGCTTCCGACTCCTTGGGGTTAGGTGACATTTCGAGCTGCTTGCCTACCATTGCCACAACCCGGTCAAGGAGCCGCTTCTCAGCAGCGATCACGAGGGACTCGGCTAGCCGGCTGCTATCTACTGCATAGGCGGACAACTTCTTGTAATCCCCTGCTATGGTCAGGATTCCCTTGGAGCTCGCCATCTTCATCTTGAGGTAAGCATAGTGGGGGACCGCCATGAACTTGGCCAAAGCAGGCCGGCCAAGTAGCGCATGGTAAGGGCTCTCAAGGTCCACCACCTCGAACCAGACTGGCTCTCGGCGAAAGTGTTCTTTGTCTCCGAAGAGGACGTCAATCTGTGTCTTGCTGATTGGTGAGCAGGAAAGGCCAGGAACTATGCCATGGAAAACAGTCCGGCTGGGCTGAAGATGTCTTTGCTTGATTCCAAACTTCTCCACAGTATCTTTGTACAGGATGTTGATGCTGCTGCCGCCATCTATCAGAACTCGGGAGAAGCGAGCAGCCCGCCTCTCCGTGGCAAAGGTGGCATCCAACACCAGAGCATAAGAGCCGGGATTGGGCATCACCTCTGGGTGGTCGGCTCTTCCCCAGCTGATGGGCTTCTCAGACCAATGCATGAACTCGGGGGTCTCTGATGCTACTGCATTTACTTCTTGTTGTCGCTGCTGTCTGTTGTGCCTGTCGTCAGCCACGCTGGGGAACACGACATAAGCTCCATGCTCTTCAGGATATTCATCTTGTATCGCGCCTACTGGCGGAACCGGCGGTTGCTATGGAGGAGGAGGCGGCGGGCCGACAGGCGGAGGGGGCTGGAGTCCATCACCCTTGGCGATCCTGGTGAGCCAGTGGCATTTTCGAGTGGTGTGGTTGGACGGCTTCGTGCCGCTGTGGAACTTGCAGGGGGCATCGAGAGTCTGTTCATACGAGAAGGTGGGCAACCAGCTGGGCTTGCCACCCTTCTGGCCTTTGGGAGGAGGCTGCCCTTCCGGCTGCCGATCTTCGACTGTTGCCACCTGCCGGCTCGTGGAAGCAGGCTGCATGGCCTTGTGCTAGTTGTCGTTCGGTTGCTGTCGCCGACTCGTGTCACCACCCGGGGTCCAAGGAGCTTGAGGGGCCACCTTGCCTGACATATTAACTTGGATCTCCGCCTTCATGGAGGAGTCGGCTGTGGCGTACTTGTCTGCTATGATCAGCAATTCGTCGAGGGTCGCCGGCTCGTCCCAGAGAAGCTTGTGCTTGAGGAGGGTGCCCTCTCGGCACCCGGCTGTGAAGTACTCGATGGCCTGCACCTCGTGCACACCCTCGCAAGAGTTGCGCAGCTTGGCCCAGCGCGTGAGGTAGTCGCGAGTCGAGTCGTTGGGGCCTTGGACGCACAAGGAGAGCTGGCAAGGCTTGTGCGGCTGCTTGTACGTGCTGGTGAAGTTGTGGATGAATGCTTTAGTGAAGTCAGCCCAGCTGTTGATGCTGCGGGGCTTCATGCTGTTCAGCCACGTCCGGGCCATACCTTGGAGCATGAGCGGAACATACTTCACGACAACGCGGTTGTTGCCGTTGGCGATGCTGACGGCTGTTGAGTAGTCAACCAGCCAGTCCTCCGGCTTCACGGAGCCGGTGTACTTGGGTGTATCTCTTGGGAGCATGAACCCTCTGGGAAAAGGTTCATCTCGGATGAGGGGGCCGAAGCAAGGGGGACCCAGCTCATCTTCTTCTTCTAGCACTAGGTATCGATTGAGGCGATCGATCCGGTGGCAGGCATCGTTTTCTCCGATTCCTTCTCAGCGGCCAGGGCGGTCGCCAAGTGACGGGTGATCAACAGGTGGCGGGGAAATGCACCTCACCCTGCGGGGAGGGGGAGGCGGACAGTCCTCTCGCTGCCACACTGCTCTTGGGCGGCCGTCTTGGTCACGTTGGATGGTGATATGAGTCCAGCTGCTTGTGGCAGCCGGCTCCTTGTCTCGTCTATCGCAAACGCCACCAGTCGGCGTTCGTGATGTCGCGCCTTGGTCTCAGCGAGGAGGCGGGTCCTTGTTTCGCCGGTTGGGCGCTTCAGTGCGGCACCCGGCCTCTTGCTGCTCAGCAGCCGCGTCGAGGAGCTGCTGGACTCGCTCCGTCATGTGGCGATGCTCATCGCCCTCGAGCTTGTCTAGCTCGTCTGCTGCCGCCTGGGTAGCTCGTATGTTCTCTGCAGGCGTGGCGTAGACGGGACGATCCGTCCCGAACATGCTGGCGACGGTCGCGCCACGCTGCGGGACCAGGCCAATGGGGCTAGGACCACCAGGAGCCGGTGTGCCGCCGACGGCACGGTCCATCTCCCACTGGTAGGACTCCGGAAGGAGTCTCATGCTAGCCAGCCGGTTGGCGCTTTCGACGAGCTGGACACGGCGTGCCTCGAGCGTCTTGGCATCGGCATCTTCCAGAATGGGCGCAGTCAGGTCTTGCATCACCTCCTGCAACGGATCCTGGCCACCTCCGCCAGAGTTCTCGCCGTGGCTGATGACGAGCACTTCTGTGATGGTGCTGCCGCCGCTGTACGTGCAAGGATGCGGCTGTCGTAGATGACCACGTTGGTGGGGAGCGCGTCAAGCGATGCCGTGTCGGAGTCGACAAGTATCGGGTCGGTGGAGCCAACCGACTCCAAGTCAGCAGCAGGCTCGCTGGCGACGTGGAGCTGAGCGAGGAGGCTCACGAGGCGGCTCTCAGGGCCATTGGTGCCCTCATCAGATGTGGGCTCGTCGGAGAGGCGAATCTCGCCAACAAGATCAGCGAGGCAGCTCGCTGCGCAGGCGACCTCCGCGCCGCGCAGCACGTCGGCGCAGACGCCATCTGGCATGCCGGGCTGGCTGCGCTCGCCAGGAAGGAATAGGGTTCCCGTCCAGAACAGGTCTCCGGGAGACGGTGCACCTTGCCCACAGTGGGCGCCAAATGTCGGGGGTTGGGTGCGACATATGCCAATGGATGGCTTATCATGGTGGGAGCGAGTAGAACGTCGCCGGTGCCTGGAAGCGGATTGAGGCGTAGACACGAACGCTGGCGCACTTTACCCAGGTTCGGGGCTCTCCTAGGAGATAACACCCCTAGTCCTGCTCTGCGGGGTCTCCGCATGATCACTAAGGCACTAGTGAGTACAATGGTGCTCCTCGAGCTGTATGCTAGAGGTAGAAGAAGGCAGGGCTTGCTCTCCTCTCCCCCTAGGTGTGAGTCTAATCCTAACAGGTTCGAACCCTTTGCATGGGTGCCCTGGGGGGGTTATATAGGCCTACCCCCAGGGGTACAATGGTAATCTGGCTGGGTGTAGGACCCGACTGTCACTCTCTCTGTTCACCGGCTTCTCCGCCGGCTGCTGGGGCCCGCCGCCTGGTCTGGGTACGGAGCCGACAGGCCGCCTCCGTCGCTCGCGGGTCTTGCCGGCTGCTGATTACTGTAGCCGCAACGCTAATGACGCACGCTTGGTCAAGGAGGAGTGGATACAGTCCCGCCGCCTGGCGGGAGATCACTGTAGCCACTCTGCGTCTTATCTGGTTAATGGCGCGCGGGTCCCGGGGAAGGAGTGGGCCGCCTACTAGGAGCCGGCCTCCCTCGGGTCCGTCTGGTCTGCCCTCCGCCGTCTTCCAGGCTCTCGCTGCCTGGTAGGGCCCGCCGTCTTCAGGCCGTACCGACAGGCGATCGTGGGAGCAGTGCTCCGCCTGACAGGAGTGACGTCAGGGGCGGAGTGGCAACAGTGCCGCGCCGGGCAGAGATCTCCACCTGTACGAAGCCCTGTGGCCACGCCCGGCCCTAGATACGGGGGTGATGGGCTACGTTGTAGCCTTGCTCCGTCTTGTCATCTTAATGGGGCGCAGACTTTGAGGGCGCCATGGGCCGACTGCTAGGAGCCGGCCTCTCTGGAGGCCACCTGCTAGGAGTCGGCCCGTCTTGGAGCCGCCTTCCTGAGCATGGCCGTCTTCTGGCAGTCGGCCGTTCAGCCAGCCGGCCACCAGAAGCGGGCGCTTCATGTTGACATCTTGAGGGGCGCAGCCGGCCCCGCTGTCTTGAAAGGTTCTGGGACTCGGGTTAGGCTACCCGTGGCCCATTACTCCGACACATTTCATACAATAAAGCGACAACCATATGGCTGCTGCCAGTTGCCGATAACTCTGTTAAAAAACATGGTCATCTTATACAATAAAATTTAGCATCATGTCTTGACCATATCACATCACTACATGCCCTCCAAAAACAAGTTAGACGTCCTCTACTTTTTGTTCCAAGTTTTACGTGGCTGCTACGGGCTAAGCAAGAACCGTTCTTACCTACGCATCAAAACCACAACAATTTTTCATCAAGTGTGATGTTTTAACCTTCAACAAGGACCGAGCGTAGCCACACTCAATTCAACTAAAGTTGGAGAAACTGACACCCACCAGCCACCTGTGTGCGAAGCACGTCGGTAGAGCCAGTCTCGCGTAAGCGTACGCGTAATATCGGTCCGGGCCGCTTCATCCAACAATACCGCCAAATCAAAGTATGACATGCTGGTAAGCAGTATGACTATTATCGCCCACAACTCATTGTGTTCTACTCGTGCATATAACATCTACGCATAGACCTGGCTCGGATGCCACTGTTGGGGAACGCGGTAATTTCAAAAAAATTCCTACGCACACGCAAGATCCATCAAGGTGATGCATAGGAACGAGAGAGGAGAGTGTTGTCTACGTACCCTCCTAAACTGAAAGCAGAGGCATTATGACAACGCGGTTGATGTAGTTGTACGTCTTCACGATCCGATCGTTCCTAGTACTGAAAGTACGGCACCTCTGTGATCTGCACATGTTCAGCTCGGTGACGTCCCACAAACTCCCGATCCAGCTGAGCGTCGTGGGAGAGCTTTGTCAACACGACGGCGTGATGACGGTGATGATGAAGTTACCGACGTAGGGCTTCACCTAAGCACTGCAACGATATGACCGAGGTGGATTATGGTGGAAGGGGGCACCGCACACGGCTAAGACAATGTCAACTTCTGTGTCTATGGGGTGCCCCCTCCCCCGTATATAAAGGAGTGGAGAACGGGGAGGGCCGGCCCTCTATGGCGTGCTCTGGAGGAGTCCTACTCCCACCGGGAGTAGGATTCCCCCCCCCCTTCCCTAGTTGGACTAGGAGACGATGGAAGGGGGAGGAAGGAGGAAGGAAAGGGGGGGGCGGCCCCCCACCCAATTCGGATTGGGCTTGGGGGGGTGCCCCCTCCTAGGCTTCCTTCTACTCTCTCCCACTATGGCCCAATAAGGCCCATATACTTCCCGTGGGGTTCCGGTAACCTCCTAGTACTCCAGTAAATGCCCGAACTCACCCAGAACCATTCCGATGTCCAAACATAGTCATCCAATATATCGATCTTTATGTTTCGACCATTTTGAGACTCCTCGTCATGTCCGTGATCATATCCGGTACTCCGGACTACCTACGGTACATCAAAACACATAAACTCATAATACCGATCGTCACCGAACGTTAAGCGTGCGGACCCTACGGGTTTGAGAACTATGTAGACATGACTAAGACACGTCTCCGGTCAATAACCAATAGCAGAACCTGGATGTTCATATTGGCTCCCACATAGTCTACGAAGATCTTTATCGGTAAAAACACATAACAACATACGTTGTTCCCTTTGTCATCGGTATGTTACTTGCCCGAGAATCGATCATCGATATCTCAATACCTAGTTCAATCTCGTTACCGACAAGTCTCTTTACTCGTTCCGTAATGCATCATCCTGCAACTAACTCATTAGTCATATTGCTTGCAAGGTTATAGTGATGTGCATTACCAAGAGGGCCCAGAGATACCTCTCCGACAATCAGAGTGACAAATCCTAATCTCGATCTATGCCAACTCAACAAACACTATCAGAGACACCTGTAGAGCACCTTTATAAGCAACCAGTTATGTTGTGATGTTTGGTAGCACACGAAGTGTTCATCCGGTATTCGGGAGTTGCATAATCTCATAGCATTGTTCAAAAAATCTTCCGATTCAGTGATTTATCATTCGATTTATCGCTACTCTTGGGGTGACCGATAAGATTATGCCTTATCTTCACCATTTATAATTTGGGACGATTTATCACTCTGAGAAGGGATTTATCGGGAATCTACCAAGAAATCATGCCTATTCATAGCACTACGTTTGCAAAAACTACGTTTATGTTTATTTAACCTGAAAAAACTATGTTCATTTGGGTTTTCTCGACCTTGTTAAGCAATATGTACCATTGTCCTATTTTGATTGTCATTATGCGATGATTCAAAGACTAGGAATCAAGGTAACACTTCTATGCAATATTGTTTTGGTGTTGAATATAGCATGTTTTAGTGTTCGGAACTTGGGATTTGCCAAAAAAAATCCAATTAAGAGTCAAGCAATAAAACCAATTAATCGGCCAATTTCCGATTAATCTCTAATCCCCAGCTGACCGAGATGCTAACGATAACCGATATCCTCAACCTTTGTCAAAGGAACATGTATAAGTCATGAAGAAAGCAATAGCAACATACTAAATGATCAAGTGCTAAGCTAACGGAATGGGTCAAGTTAATCACATCATTCTCTAATGATGTGATCCCGTTAATCAAATGTCAACTCATGTATATGGCTAGGAAACTTAACCATTTTGATTCAACGAGCTACTCAAGTAGAGGCATACTAGGGACACAATGTTTTGTCTATGTATTCACACATGTATCAAGTTTCCGGTTAATACAATTCATAAAGATATAAGGAAATATAAATAACAATTTATTATTGCCTCTAGGGCATACTTCCTTCACCACCGCCTCCGAGCGCGCCCGGCCGCGCCCCTGCGCCCCGGCCCGCCCCCATAGTCGCCGTCTTCGCCGGCTCCCACGCGCGTTGACTCCGCCGTCGCCCTCGCCAGCCGACGCCGTCGTCGGCCCCCTCGCGTGCCACCCCCGCCGTCGCCCTCACCAGCCGACGCCGCCCGCCGCCCCCGAGCGCGCCCGACCTCGCCCCTGCCCCGGCCCTCCCACACCGTCGCCCTCGCCCTCGCCGGCCGCCGCCGCCCCGGCTTTGTTCATTTTTTATATGATGAATTTTTTGTTCATATATATAATGTATATATGTATGTATGTGGCTATATGTATGTATTGATGTTCATATATGTTTAGTTTTTTTGTTCAGAGCATTTTTTTTGTTCTTATATGTATTTTTTTGTTCATATGTGTATTAATTTTTTTGTTCATAGCAATGTTTTGTTCATATATGTATTTTTTAATAGCATTTTTTCCATGTATATATGTATGTGGCTATGTATGTATAGATGGATAGCATTTTTTCCATGTATGTATGTCGTTGTCGATAGACCCCCTCCCCAATAACTTCGACATGAGGGTGGGGGGTCGATATACCCCCTCCCTGATAACATTTTTTCCATGTATGTATGTCATTGTCGATATACCCCCTCCCCGATAACTTCGACACGAGGGGGGAGGGCGATATACCCCCTCCCCGATAATATATTTTTTCTATGTTACTAAGGTAAAATGTTCACCCCCCTCTCGATATACGGGGCGACCAACTCTCGAGGCCACCCAAACCCTAAAAAAATGCGTTGTCGATCTCCTACCCCCTCCCGCCCATACCCGACAAACTCTCGAGGCCACCCAAACCACTAGAAGAAAACTCCAGTAACTTCGACATGAGGGAGGACGTCGATCAACCCCCACTCGCCCGAACAAGTTTATGTATCATTTTATATCGCGGTGGACATATATCAAAGTTTGATCATATGTCAATGTTTGAATTTTGACATATGCAACATTTGATCATATATCAAAGTTTGATCATATGTCAAAGTTTGAATTTTGACATATGCAACATTTGATCATATGTCAAAGTTTGATCATATGTCAAAGTCTGAAGTTTGACATATGCAAAAATATTTGATCATATGTCGAAGTTTTATTTTTGCCATAGATTTATCAAGAATCCCCCATTATGGATGTCCACAAGTTTATCCAATTTTTTTTTGATCTCATATATATATATATATATATATATATATATGTATATATATTCTTCTATATGTCACATTGTCTATCAAAGTATTGAAGAAATCCATGGCTTCATCATTAGTTGGAAGTAACAGGCGTATGATGCTACGAAGCTCTTCAAAATTGTTTTGGAATAGAGTTCCGGATAGAATAATTTGCTTTTTTGTATGAATTTCAGCAAATGCCTTTCAAATAGCGATATTCGGAAGGCTCTTGCTGAACTTCGTACCAAAAAGCTAATTATCCTATCCGGGACTCCGTTCCAAAACAATTTTGCAGAGCTTCGTAAAATTATGCGCCTGTTACTTCCGGCTAATGATGAAGCCATTGTTTTCTTGAATCCTTTGACACTAGACAACGTGACATATAGAACGGTAGATGAGATCAGGAAAAATATGGACCATTTTCTGCACATCCATAATGGCGCCATTTTGTTAAATCCATTAAGGGTTAAGAGAATCCCTTGTTTGACATTCATGAGGGAGGCGGTCCGGACGTCGGACATTCATGAGAGAGGCCGTCCTGTCCGATCGCCGGACATGTCATGCGATAGGTGGTTTTTTTTGTTCATAGAAAACTCCGGTAACTCTTCAACATGAGGGGGGACGTCGATCAACCCCCTCTCGCCCGACCAACCCTAGAAGCGTTGCCAAGGCCACCCCAAACCCTAGAAGCATCGAGGCCACCCTAATTTACCAAGTTAAAAGAGCGTTGTCGGGGCCACCCCAAACCCTAGAAGCGTTGTGTCGAGGCCACCCAAACCGTAGAAGCGTCGAGGCTGCTAATATGATTCCTGGTCTACGTTTAGCTAGCTAGGTCTATGTTTGCCACTAATATATCCATCTCTCATGTTTGTATATTAATTGCCATGTTGTAATATTTGTAGAAACTATGGATCAACAAAGAGACTTGGAAAAAGAACAGTTGTTGGGGGATATAATCTTCGCCGGAGGTGATGTCTTGTTGTTTATCAATGACACCGATTGTCGGGAAGGAGAGGGTGACGGATCCGGTGATCGAACAATGGAGGAGGAAGGACATGATCATGACGGCTCCGGTGACCGAATGGCGGAGGAAGGAGACCATGATGACGGCTCCGGTGACCGAACGGAGGAGGGAGCTGTTGGAAAGTCCGGCGAGGTATATATATTAATTAAGCCTCTGCTGACTAATTGATGCATTAATTGTTTTGGTATATGTATATTAACTCTTCTTACTTATTTTATATACCTCCGGATCGAGGCAAACTTCGGTAACGAGACGAGGCCCGAAGAAAAAGTTGCGCCAGGATGAAAGGTTCACGATCACAGCACTCGCGGACGATGGCCAACCGATTGAACCCAGGCGGACCAAGGAAGCATTTTTTTGCTCAGTGCAGAGCTATTATTAGGGACAACATCCCGATCAGCATCCAGCTATGGAATAAGCCTAAGAACGAAGACCCTCAAGTTTCTTATGTCACCGATAGAGAGAAAGATGATCTTTGGACCTCGCTGAAGGCAAATTTCACCCTACCGCCAGAGGAGGATCCGGACAAGCCAGTTATAGAGCCACTGGTCAAGGCGTGTGCTCTTAATAAGATGACAGATCTATATTCAGGAGGTGGAAGAATGAGTTGAAATCAACGTTTGTCGACAAAGGGAAGACTCCAGAATTCACCGGCCGATTTGAGAAGATAAGAGATCACTGGCCCGCATCTGTGGCCTACAAGACATCGGACAAGAGTAAGAAAATGTCAGATACAAACAAGATAAATGCTGCAAAGAAGCTGTATCAAGATCGCACGATGTCAGGTGGCTACCTCAAATCCCGGCCGTTGTGGGACAAAGCTGAGAATGACCTGCTTGGTAAAGGGGTCGAACCCAAGACATTGAACTAGCCAGACCGTTCAAGGACTTGGTTCTTCGGGGTTGGAGGAACTTTGGACCCTGAAACAGGGAAGTTCCATTGGACGGACGAGCAACTTACAACACCCGTCAAGAAGCTTCAGAAGTATATCACCGCAGCGCAGGAAGGGACGTTTGAAGGAAATATGCCCTAGAGGCAATAATATAGTTGTTATTTATATTTCCTTATATGATGATAAATGTTTATTATTCATGCTAGAATTGTATTCACCGGAAACTTGATACATGTGTGAATACATAGACAAAACATTGTGTCCCTAGTATGCCTCCACTAGACTAGCTCGTTAATCAAAGATGGTTAAGTTTCCTAACCATAGACATGTGTTGTCATTTGATGAATGGGATCACATCATTAGGAGAATGATGTGATGGACAAGACGCATCCGTTAGCTCAGCATAATGATCATTAAGTTTTATTGCTATTGCTTTCTTCACGACTTATACATATTCCTTTGACTATGAGATTATGCAAATCCCAAATACCGGAGGAACACCTTATGTGCTATCAAATGTCAGAACATAAATGGGTGATTATAAAGATGCTCTACAGGTGTCTCCGAAGGTGTTTGTTGGGTTGGCATAGATCGAGATTAGGATTTGTCACTCCGAGTATCGGAGAGGTATCTCTGAGACCTCTCGGTAATGCACATCATGATAAGCCTTGCAAGGAATGTGACTAATAGTTAGTTGTGGGATGATGCATTACGAAACGAGTAAAGAGACTTGCCGATAACGAGATTGAACTAGGTATGAAGATACCGACGATCGAATCTCGGGCAAGTAACATACCGATGACAAAGGGAATAACATATGTTGTCATTGCGGTTTGACCGATAAATATCTTCGTAGAATATGTAGGAACCAATATGAGCATCCAGGTTCCGTTTTTGGTTATTGATCGAAGATGTGTCTCAGTCATGTCTACATAGTTCTCGAAGCCATAGGGTTCGCACGCTTAACGTTCAATGACGATTAGTATTATGAGTTATGTGTTTTGGTGACCGAAGTTTGTTCGGAGTCCCGGATGAGATCACGGAGATGACGAGGAGTCTCAAAATGATCGAGAGGTAAAGATTGATATACTGGACGATAGTATTCGGACCCCGAAATGGTTCCGGAGTGTTTTGGGTATTTTTTGGAGTACCGGGAGGTTACCGGTACCGCTCGGGGGAAGTAATGCGCCTGAAGGGCCATAGGGGAGAGGCAAGGCTGCCCACAAGGGGGTGGCGCCCCCCCCCCCCCCATGCGGAGTCCGAATTAGACAAGGGGATGCGGCGCAGCCCCCTTTCCTTCTCCCTCTCCCTCTCCTTACCCCTTTTCCCCTCTGAAAGAAGGAAGGGGGCGAATAGGACTAGGAGTCCAAGTGGGTTTCCCTCCCACTTGGCGCGCCCCTAGACCGGCCTCCTCCCCTCTCTTCCTTTATATACGGGGGCGGGTGGGGGGCACCTCTAGGCACATCAATTGTTTCTTAGCCGTGTGCGGTGCCCCCCTCCAGTGTTTACTCCTCCGGTCATATTGTCGTAGTGCTTAGGCGAAGCCCTACGCGAATCACTTCACCATCACCGTCATCACGTTGTCGTGCTGACGAAACTGTCCTTTGACACTTTGCTGGATCAAGAGTTTGAGGGACGTCATCGAGCTGAACTTGTGCTGAACACAGAGGTGCGATACGTTCGGTACTTGATCGGTTGAATCGCGAAGACGTTCGACTACATCAACCACATTAAACTAACGCTTCCGCTTTCGGTCTACGAGTGTACGTGGACACACTCTCCACCTCTCGTTGCTATGCATCTCCTAGATAGATCTTGCGTGAGCGTAGGAATTTTTTTTGAAATTGCATGCTACGTTTCCCAACAATGGTATCCGAGCCAGGTCTATGCATAGATGATTTGCACGAGTACAACACAAAGAGTTGTGGGCAATGATAGTCATATTGCTTACCACCAATGTCTTATTTTGATTCGGCGGTATTGATGGATGAAGCGGCCCGGCCTAACCTTACATGACCACGTTCATGAGACCGGTTCCACCGACAGACATGCAACTTGTTTTGCATAAAGGTGGTTGGCGGGTGTCTGTTTCTCCAACTTCAGTTGAATCGAATTTGACTACAACCGAAACATTGTTGTGGTTTTGATGCGTAGGTAAGAACGGTTCTTACTAGAAGCCCATAGCAGCCATGTAAAACTTGCAACAACAAAGTAGAGGACATCTAACTTGTTTTGCAGAGCATGTTGTGATGTGATATGGTAGAGACATGATGTGATATATGTTATTGTATGAGATGGTCATGTTTTGTAAAAGTTATCGGCAACTGGCAGGAGCCTTATGGTTGACGCTTTATTGTATGAAATGCAATTGCCATGTAATTGCTTTACTTTATCACTATGCGTTAGCGGTAGTTGTAGAAGCAATAGCTGGCGAGACGACAACGAAGCTACGATGGAGATCAAGGTGTCAAGACGGTGACGATGGAGATCATGACGGTGCTTTGGAGATGGAGATCAAAGGCACAAGATGATGATGGCCATATCATGTCACATATTTTGATTGCATGTGATGTTTATCTTTTATACATCTTATTTTGCTTAGTACGGCGGTAGCATTATAAGATGGTCCCTCACTAAAATTTCAAGGTATAAGTGTTCTCCATTAGTATGGACCGTTGCGACAGTTCGTCGTGCCCAGACACCACGTGATAATCGGGTGTGATAAGTTGTACGTTCACATACAATGAGTGCAAGACAGTTTTGCACATGGGGAATACTCGGGTTAAACTTGACGAGCCTAGCATGTACAGACATGGCCTCGAAACACTGGAGACCAAAAGGTCGAACGTGAATCATATAGTAGATATGATCAACATAGAGATGTTCACCATTGAAAACTACTCCATCTCATGTGATGATCGGACATGGTTTAGTTGATATGGATCACGTGATCATTTAGATGACTCGAGGGATGTCTATCTAAGTGGGAGTTCTTAAGTAATATGATTAATTGAACTTAATTTATCATGAACTTAGTCCTGATAGTTTTTGCATATCTATGTTGTGGATCAAAGGCCCGTGCTACTGTTCCCTTGAATTTTAATGCGTTCCTAGAGAAATCTATGTTCAAAGATAATGATAGCAACTACACGGACTGGGTTCGTAACTTGAGGATTATCCTCATTGCTGCATAGAAGAATTATGTCCTTGATGCACCGCTAGGTGAAAGGCCTGTTGCAGGAGCAGATGCTGATATTATGAACGTCTGGCAAGCTCGATCTGATGACTACTCGATAGTTCAGTGTGCCATGCTCTCCGGCTTCGAATCGGGACTTCGAAGACGTTTTGAACGTCATGGAGCATATGAGATGTTCCAGGAGTTGAAGTTAATATTTCAAGCAAATGCCCGAGTTGAGAGATATGAAGTCTCCAACAACTTCTATAGCTGCAAGATGGAGGAGAAAGGTTCTGTCAGTGAACACATACTCAGAATGTCTGGGCACCATAACCACTTGACTCAGCTGGGAGTTAATCTTCCGGATGATGCTGTTATTGACGGAGTTCTTCAATCACTGCCACCAAGCTACAAAGGCTTCATGATGAACTATAATATGCAAGGGATGGATAAGACAATTCCCGAGCTCTTCGCTATGCTCGAAGCTACGAAGGTAGAAATCAAGAAGGAGCATCAAGTGTTTATGGTTAACAAGACCACTAGTTTCAAGAAAAAGGGCAATGAAAGAAGGGGAACTTCAAGAAGAATGGCAAGAAAGTTGCCACTCCCGGGAAGACGAAGCCCAGTATTTGGCGGATAATGAGGGAAAATATGCCCTAGAGGCAATAATAAAGTTGTTATTTATATTTCCTTATATCATATTAAATGTTTATTATTCATGCTAGAATTGTATTAACCAGAAACTTAGTACATGTGTGAATACATAGACAAACAGAGTGTCACTAGTATTCATCTACTTGACTAGCTCGTTAATCAAAGATGGTTAAGTTTCTTAGCCATAGACAAGAGTTTTCATTTGATTAACAGAATCACATCATTAGAGAATGATGTGATTGACAAGACCCATCCATTAGCTTAGCACGATGATCGTTTAGTTTGTTGTTATTGCTTTCTTCATGACTTATACATGTTCCTATGACCATGAGATTATGCAACTCCCGAATACCGGAGGAACACTTAGTGTGCTATCAAACGTCACAATGTAACTGGGTGATTATAAATATGCTCTACAGGTGTCTGCAATGGTGTTTGTTGAGTTGGCATAGATCAAGATTAGGATTTGTCACTCCGATTGTTGGAAAGGTATCTCTGGACCCTCTCGGTAATGCACATCAGTATAAGCCTTGCAAGCAATGTGACTAATGAGTTAGTTGCAGGATGATGCATTACGGAACAAGTAAAGAGACTTGCCGGTAATGAGATTGAACTAGGTATTGAGATACCGACGATCGAATCTTGGGCAAGTAACATACCGATGACAAAGGGAACAACCTATGTTGTTATGCAGTTTGACCGATAAAGATCTTCGTGGAATATGTGGGAGCCAATATGAGCATCCAGGTTCCGCTATTGGTTATTGACCGGAGATGAGTCTCGTTCATGTCTACATAGTTCTCGAACCCGTAGGGTCCGCACGCTTAACGTTCGATGACGATCAGTATTATGAGTTTATGTGTTTTGATGTACTGAAGGTAGTTTGGAGTCCCGGCTATGATCATGGACATGACGAGGACTCTCGAACTTGTCGAGACATAAAGAATGATATATTGGACGATATTATTCGGACACCGGATGTGTTCCGGGGGTCACCGGATAAATATCAGAGTGCCGGAAGGGTTGTCGGGACCACCGTAGAAGTAATGGGCCTTATTGGGCCTAGGGGAGAGAGAGAGAGAGGGGCTGCCAAGGGCTGGCCGCCCCCCCATGGGCCTAGTTTGAATTGGACTAAGGGGAGGGGCAGCGCCCCCTCCTTCCTTCTCACTAGTAAAAAACAAGGCTTTGGTCACAGGGCAGTATTCACATTAGTCCCAGTTCAGTCACGAACCGGGACTAATGTGAGCATTGGTCCCGGTTCGTGCGGCTAAGGCATTAATCCCGGTTCACCTGGGCCCTTTAGTCCCGGTTGGTGCCACGAACCGGGACTAAAGGTTGCGATGCCCATTAGTACCGGTTGGTGGCACCAACCGGGACTAAAGGTTAGACCTTTAGTCCCGGTTGGTGCCACCAACCGGTACTAATGGGCTTTGAGGCATTAGTACCGGTTCATGGCACGAACCGGTACTAAAGGTCCCAGTTTCAAACTCTACCACCACCACCACCACCCCCCTCCCCAGTGGACCGCCTTTTCAGTTTTAGAAAAAACAAAAGAAAATGATGGAAATGTCAAAAAAAAGTTTCCCATCTGATATGTGGTCTAGTTGTTGGGAAAATTTAGAAATATGAATTTCGACTTTATTTGCAAAATCTCTCTGGAATTTGTAAAATGGGCATAACTTTTGCATACGAACTCGGATTAAAAAGTTTTTTATATGAAAAATCATCTACTCGAATAGCTAAATCCTCAAAAATCCTCAAAAACCTCACAGAAAAACAAGTTACGGGGCTTTTAAGATCTAGAGTGGGAAAAAATCGAAAAAATTCAAACTTACTAGTGGCGCACCATTTGCTAGGTGCGCCAGTAGTAACCGAAAAATATATAGTTTCAAATTTTTTTGGAAAAAATGTGGTCAAATCTGGTCAAACTGTGGTCAAACTGTGGTCAAACTAATTATTCTAGAATATTAGTGTTACTAAATAATTATTTCAGCTTTTTTGAATTTTGGTCAAATCTGGTCAAACTGTGGTCAAACTGAGGTCAAACAATGGTCAAAGTAATTATTCAAGAAATATTAGTGTTACTAAATAATTATTGTTTTTTAAAACTATAGTTTCAAACTCAAACAGTGAAATGTGTCACTTCATGCTCAAGCTAAATTCCTGAGGGTTAATAGGATTGACAACTTACTATTGTCAGGAAAACAACAAGTGCAGACTTGGAAACGAGGGAGAATAGAACCCGGAAGTTAAGCATGCTCAGGCTGGAGTAGTGAGAGGATGGGTGACCGTCCCGGAAGTTAGATGATTTGGAATGATGAGGGGTGATTAGAGATTAGAGGATAAACTGAGCAGTGATGAGGGGTGATTAGAGATTAGAGGATAAACTGAGTAGTGATGAGGGGTGGTGATTAGAGATTAGAGGTTAAAATAATTCAGAAATTTGAAAATAAAAAAAATTCAAAAAAAATAAAAAAAAATCATAAAATTTCCTTTAGTCCCGGTTGGTGTTACCAACCGGGACTAAAGGTGGAGCTCCACGTGGCCGCGGCCTTTAGTCCCGGTTCGTGTAAGAACCGGGACTAAAGGGGAGAGGCATTAGTAACGACCCTTTAGTCCCGGTTCAAAAACCGGGACTAAAGGGCCTTACCAACCGGGCCAAAAGCCCCTTTTTCTACTAGTGTCTCTTTCCCCCTCCTTCCTTCTTCTCCTAGTAGGACTAGGAAAGGGGGGAGTCCTACCCCTACTCGGAGGAGGATTCCTCCCCCCTGTGGCGCGCCTATGTGGGTCGGTCGGGCTCCTCCCTCCTTTATATAGGTGGGCAGGGGGACCCTAGAACACATCAAAGTTGATCTTAGGCGTCTGCAGTGCCCCCCTCCACAGATTTCCACCCCGGTCATATCGTTGTAGTGCTTAGGCAAAGCCCTGCGTCGGTAACTTCATCAACACCGTCACCACGCCGTCGTGCTGAAGGAACTCTCCCTCGGCCTCAGGTGGATAAAGAGTTCGAGGGACGTCACTGAGCTGAATGTGTGCAGATCGCGGAGGTGCCGTGCGTTCGGTACTTGCTAAGACGTTCGACTACATCAACCGCGTTCCTTAACACTTCCGCTTTCGGTCTACGAGGGTGCGTGGACACACTCTCCCGCTCATTGCTATGCATCACATAGATAGATCTTGCGTGATCATAGGTAAATTTTTTGAAATACTGCGTTCCCCAACAGTGGTATCAGAGCCAGGTGTATGCGTAGATGTTATATGCACGAGTAGAACACAAAGAGTTGTGGGCGATAATAGTCATACTACTTACCAACATGTCATAATTTCATTTAGCGGTACTGTTGGATGAAGCGGCCCAGACGGACATTACATGACCGCGTTCATGAGACTGGTTCTGCCGCCGTGCTTCGCACACAGGTGGCTAGTGGGTGTCTGTTTCTCCAACTTTTGTTGAATCGAGTGTAACTACGCCCGGTCCTTGTTGAAGGTTAAAACAACACACTTGACGAAAAATCATTGTGGTTTTGATGCGTAGGTAAGAACGGTTCTTGCTAACGCCCGTAGCAGCCACGTAAAACTTGCAACAACAAAGTAGAGGATGTCTAACTTGTTTTTGCAGGGCTTGTTGTGATGTGATATGGTCAAGACGTGATGATATATAAATTGTTGTATGAGATGATCATGTTTTGTAAAAGTTATGGGCAACTAGCAGGAGCCTTATGGTTGTCGCTTTATTGTATGAAATGCAATCACCATGTAATTGCTTTACTTTATCACTAAGTGGTAGCGATAGTCGTAGAAGCAATACTTAGCGAGACGACAACAATGCTACGATGGAGATCAAGGTGTCAAGCCGGTGATGATGGTGATCATGACAGTGATTTGGAGATGGAGATCAAAGGCACAAGATGGTGATGGCCATATCATATCACTTATTTTCATAGCATGTGATGTTTATCTTTTATGCATCTTATTTTGCTTAGTACAGCGGTAGCATTATAAGATGATCCCTCACTAAATTTCAAGGTACAAGTGTTCTCCCTGAGTATGCACCGTTGCGACAGTTCGTCGTGCCGAGACACCACGTGATGATCGGGTGTGATAAGCTCTATGTCCACATACAACGGGTGCAAGCCAGTTTTGCACATGCAGAATACTCGGGTTAGCATATGCAGATATGGCCTCGGAACACTGAGACCAAAAGGTCGAGCGTGAATCATATAGTAGATATGAGCAACATAGTGATGTTCACCATTGAAAACTACTCCATCTCACGTGATGATCGGACATGGTTTAGTTGATTTGGATCACGTGGTCACTTAGATGATTAGAGGGATGTCAATCTAAGTGTGAGTTCTTAAGTAATATGATTAATTGAACTTTAATTTATCATGAACTTTGTACCTGATAGTATTTGCATGTCTATGCTGTTGTAGATCAATGGCCCGTGCTACTGTTCCTTTGAATTTAATGCGTTCCTAGAGAAAGCAAAGTTGAAAGATGATGGTAGCAACTACACGGACTCGGTCCGTAGCTTGAGGATTATCCTCATTGCTGCATAGAAGAATTGCGTCCTGGAAGCACCGCTAGGTGCAAGACCCGCTGCAAGAGCAACGCGTTGTGAACGTCTGCAGAGCAAAGCTGATGACAACTCTATAGTTCAGTGTGCCATGCTTTACGGCTTAGAACCGGGACTTCAACGATGTTTTGAACGTCATGGAGCATATGAGATGTTCCAGGAGTTGAAGTTAATATTTCAAGCAAATGCCCGGATTGAGAGATATGAAGTCTCCAATAAGTTCTACAGCTGCAAAATGGAGGAGAATAGTTCTGTTGGTGAACATATACTCAAAATGTCTGGGTATCATAATCACTTGACTCAGCTGGCAGTTAATCTTCCAGTTGATAGTGTCATTGACAGAGTTCTTCAATCACTGCCACCAAGCTACAAAAGCTTTGTGATGAACTATAATATGCAAGGGATGGATAAGACAATTCCTGAGCTCTTCGGGATGCTAAAGGTTGCCGAGGTAGAAATCAAGAAGGAGCATCAAGTGTTGATGGTCAACAAGACCACCAGTTTCAAGAAGAAGGGTGAAGGGAAGAAGGGGAACTTCAAGAAACGGCAAGCAAGTTGCTGCTCAAGTGAAGAAGCCCAAGTCTAGACATAAGCCTGAGACTGAGTGCTTTTACTGCAAAGGGACTGGTCACTGGAAGCGGAACTGCCCCAAGTATTTGGCGGATAAGAAGGATGGCAAAGTGAACAAAGGTATATGTGATATACATGTTATTGATGTGTACCTTACTAATGCTCGCAGTAGTGCCTGGGTATTTGATACTGGTTCTGTTGCTAATATTTGCAACTCGAAGCACGGACTACGGATTAACCAAAGATTGGCTAAGGACGAGGTGATGATGCACGTAGGAAATGGTTCCAAAGTCGATGTGGTCGTCGTTGGCACGCTACCTCTACATCTACCTTCGGGATTAGTTTTAGACCTGAATAATTGTTATTTGGTGCCAGCGTTAAGCATTTACATTATATCTGGATCTTGTTTGATGCGAGATGATTATTCATTTGAATCTGAGAATAATGGTTGTTCTATTAATATGATTAATATCTTTTATGGTCATGCACCCTTGAACAGTGGTCTATTTTTGTTGAATCTCGATAGTAGTGATACACATATTCATAATATTGAAGCCAAAAGATGCAGAGTGGATAATGATAGTGCAACCTATTTGTGGCACTGCCGTTTGGGTCATATTGGTGTAAAGCGCATGAATAAACTCCATACTGATGGACTTTTGGAATCACTTGATTATGAATCACTTGATGCTTGCGAACCATGCCTCATGGGCAAGATGACTAAAGACTCAGTTCTCTGGAACAATGGAGCGAGCAACTGACTTATTGGAAATAATACATACTGATGTATGTGGTCCAATGAGTGTTGAGGCTCGCGGCAAGTATCGTTATTTTCTGGCCTTCACAGATGATTTGAGTAGATATGGATATATCTACTTGATGAAACATAAGTCTGAAACATTTGAAAAGTTCAAAGAATTTCAGAGTGAAGTGGAAAATCATCGTAACAAGAAAATAAAGTTTCTGCGATCTGATCATGGAGGAGAATATTTGAGTTACGAGTTTGGTCTTCATTTGAAACAATGCAGAATAGTTTCGCAACTCACGCCACCCAGAACACCACAGCGTAATGGTGTGTCCAAACATCGTAACCGCACTTTATTAGATATGGTGCGATCTATGATGTCTCTTACTGATTTACCGCTATCATTTTGGGGTTATGCTTTAGAGACGGCTGCATTCATGTTAAATAGGGCACCATCTAAATCCGATGAGACGACACCTTATGAACTGTGGTTTGGCTAGAAACCCAAGTTGTCGTTTCTTAAAGTTTGGGGTTGCGATGCTTATGTGAAAAAGCTTCAACCATTAATCTTCTGACATGTTTGTCTTGTCATCCACTCCCATGATGTTTCTTTTTCCTGGAAGAACTATGTGGCGCTTTGCCTCATCGTATGATGTATTCGCTTCCTTATCTTTTCTTTTTATCGGCTTGGTGGACATGTCCTTCACATAGAAAACTTGCGCCACATCACTGGCTAGGACGAATGGTTCGTCCGCGTACGCAAGATTGTTGAGATCCACTGTTGTCATTCCGTACTGCGGGTCTTCCATTACACCGCCTCATTTCAGATTGACCCATTTGCACTGTAACAAAGGGACCATCAAACCACGTCCATATTCAAGTTCCCATATCTCCTCTATGTAACCATAATATGTGTCCTTTCCCCTCTGGGTTGCTGCATCAAAGCGGACACCACTGTTTTGGTTGGTGCTCTTCTTATCTTGGGTGATCGTGTAAAATGTATTCCCATTTATCTCGTACCCTTTGAAAGTCATTATATTCGGAGATGGTAACTGGGACAACAAGTACATGTCATCTTCAACAGCATCGTCATGCATGGCACGTGTGTGCAACCAACCGGCGAAAGTCCCCATTTGTTCATGTGTAATCCAGTCGTCATACTGCTCCGGGTGTTTGGAGCGTAGAATATTCTTGCGTTCCTCCATATACGGAGCCACCAAGGCGGAATTTTGTAGAACTGTGTAGTGTGCTTGAGTGAGAGAATGCCCCTCCATATATATTATTTGTTTCGGTCCTAGCGTGCCATTTCCACCCAGTCTGCCCTTATGCCGCGATTCAGGAACACCAATCGCCTTAAGGTCAGGAATAAAGTCAATACAAAACTCAATGGCCTCCTCATTTTCATGGCCCTTGGAGATGCTTCCTTTTGGCCTAGCATGGTTATGAACATGTTTCTTTAAGACTCCCATGAACCTCTCAAAGGAGAACATATTGTGTAGAAATATAGGACCCAGAACGTTAATCTCTTCGCATAGGTGAACTAGGACGTGCGTCATGATGTTGAAGAAGGATGGTGGGAACACCAACTCGAAACTGACAAGACATTGCACCAAATCATTCTCTAACCTTGGTATGATTTCTGGATCGATTACCATCTGAGAGATTGCATTGAGGAATGCACATAGCTTCACAATGGCTAATCGAACATTTTTCGATAGAAGCCCCCTCAATGCAACCGGAAGCAGCTCCGTCATAATCACATGGTAGTCATGAGACTTTAGGTTCTAGAACTTTTTCTCTACCATGTTTATTATTCCCATTATATTGGACGAGAAGCCAGACGGGACCTTCATACTAAGCAGGCATTCGAAGAAGATTTCCTTCTCTTCTTTGGTAAGAGCGTAGCTGGCATATGATCCTGATGTATGCCATCTTTTCCGTGCATACGGTGCTGGTCCTCCCGTCCCTCCGGTGTATCTTTTGCCTTCCCATACATGCCCAAGAAGCCAAGCAGGGTCACACAAAGATTCTTCGTCACATGCATCACGTCGATTGTAGAGCGGACCTCTAGGTCTTTCCAATAGGGTAGGTCCCAAAACATAGATTTCTTTGTCCACAAGGGTGCACGTCCGTCAGCGTCATTCGGAACAGATTGTCTGCTAGGAACCTTTCCAAAGATTACCTTCAAATCCTTTAACATATCATGTACATCATCACCAGTACGGTGGCGAGGCTTCGTCCGGTGATTTGCCTCACCTTTGAAATGCTTGCCTTTCTTTCTTACGGGATGCCTGCTCGGAAGAAATCGACGATGTCCCAGGTACACATTCTTCTTACAATTATCTAGATATATATTGTCGGTATGATCCAAACAGTGCGTGCATGTGCGGTATCCCTTGTTTGTCTGTCCTAAAAGGTTATTGAGAGACGGCCAATCATTGATGGTCACAAACTGCAACGCATGTAGGTCAAATTCCTCCTGTCTGTGCTGATCCCACACACGTACACCTTTTCCATTCCACAACTGTAAGAGTTCTTCAACTAATGGCCTTAGGTACACATCAACGTCGTTGCCTGGTTGCTTAGGGCCTTGGATGAGCACTGGCATCATAATGAACTTCCGCTTCATGCACAACTAAGGAGGAAGGTTATACATATATAGAGTCATAGGCCAGGTGCTATGATTGCTGCTCTGCTCCCCAAAAGGATTAATGCCATCTGCGCTTAGACCAAACCATACGTTCCATGCGTCACCTGCAAAGTCCTCCCAGTACTTTCTCTCATTTTTTCTCCACTGTGACCCGTCGGCGGGTACTCTCAACTTCCCGTCTTTCTTACAGTCTTCTCTGTGCCATCGCGTCAACTTGGCATGCTCTTTGTTTTGGAACAAACATTTCAACCGTGGTATTATAGGAGCATACCACATCACCTTGGCATAAATCTTCTTCCTGCGGCGCTCGCCCTAGACATCACCAGGGTCATCGCGGCTGATCTTATAGCGTAATGCACCGCATACCGGGCACGCGTTTAAATCCTCGTACTCATCGCGGCAGAGGATACAGTCGTTAGGGCATGCATGTATCTTCTGCACCTCTAATCCTAGAGGGCAAACAACCTTTTTTGCTTCGTACGTACTCTTGGGAAATTCGTTGTCCTTTGGAAGCATCTTTTTTAACATTATCACCATGTTTCCAAATCCCTTGTCAGATACACCATTCTCTGCCTTCCATTGCAGCAATTCAAGTGTGGTGCCCAGCTTCTTGTCAGCTTCGTAATTTGGGTACAACAATTTCTTCTGATCCTCTAACATGCGCTGCAACTTCAGCCTCTCCTTTTCAATTGTGCACTTTCTCTTTGCATCGGCAATGGCCCGACCTAGATCATCAATGAGCTCATCTGATGCCTCTTCTTCAGCTTCTTCCTGCATTACCGGCTCAGCTTCTTCCCCCATTGTTGTACCATCATATTCAGAGAACCCATGGCCAGAATAGCTTTCGCCGGCCTCTTCTTCTTCATTGTCCTCTTTCTCCGTGCTTGGTCCAAACATTATAGTGGGGCATGAAACTGTACTCAAACAGGTGGACGTGAATGGTTCTTCACTTAGAGTAATTCCGATCATCCTTACAGCCAGCACATGGACAAGACATAAAACCATCCGCCCGCTTGTTTGCCTCAGCCGCAAGCAGAAAAGTACGCACGCCATTAACAAACTGGGGAGAGCATCGGTCATCGTACATCCATTGCTGGCTCATCTTCATTACACAGCACCGAAAAGACCAAATTAATACAATTTCATACACACTTATTCTCATAAAACAACATACAAACTCTCTAGCTAAAGCATTTAAATGCAACAACAAATGCGATCAAGATCGCAACTAAGGTAACAATTGATCCAACAACATAATGATACCAAGCCTCACTATCAATGGCATATTTTCTAATCTTTCTACTCTTCAAGCACATTTTCTCCATCTTGATCTTGTGATCATCGACGACATCGGCAACATGCAGCTCCAATTCCATCTTCTCCTCCTCAATTCTTTTCAATTTTTCTTTCAAATACTTGTTTTCATTTTCAACTAAATTTAACCTATCAACAATAGAGTCGGTTGGAATTTCCGGTTCACATACCTCCTAGATAGAAATATCTATGTCAACTTGATGTGCATAATTTTTCATAAACACGAAATGCAACAAATAGTTATAAAAGAGAATATACCACATCCGAATCATAAACCGGACGAGGGCCGACGGGGACGAATATCAAAACCATGGCACTATGTATAACAAACAACGTACGGGTAAGATAATTATACAGGTAACTATATATCTAAATCACACATACATTATTTTTTATATAAAGAAGATAAGAACAAGAGGCTCACCACAAGGTCACGCCGGCGATGGGACGGTGCGGGCGATCAACGGTGGTTAGGATGGAGACGGGAAGGCACTAAGTAAACCACACCTACATATGCAAACTAAGAGTTATTTTGAGCTCAAATTGCATATAAATCAAATAAACTACCACATATAATTCCTCCCAAACTAAAATCCACAAATCACTATACTTATAAAGCATTGCAATAGCTAATCTAGCAATGAGAGATGAAAGGACAAAGTTGCTAAACTTTGTGATCACTTGGATGGATGGGGTGCCTTCAAATATTGACAAACTTTGTCAAAAATGGAGGATGAGCTCGAGAGGAGAGGAAGAAAACAGAGAGGAGAGGAAAGGGGAAGAACAGAGAGCTCGGGGTCGATGAAGGGTTTATATAGGATGATCTTTAGTCCCGGTTGGTTATACGAAACGGGGCTAAAGGTGCATCTCTAGTCCCGGTTCGTGCCACGAACAGGGACTAAAGGTGTTGGTGGGGCAGCAACCTGCCACCAGCCTGCCACCACCTCTTTAGTCCCGGTTCGTGGCACGAACCAGTACTAAAGGTTCGCCATGAACCGATACTAATGAGAGCCGGCCGCCTAGCCATTGGAACCAGCACTAATGGTCACATTAGTGCCGGTTCAATTACAAACCGAGACTAATGAGCTGAACATTAGGCCCTTTTTTACTAGTGGGAGCATGGGGTGATGATGATCTCCGCGGCCGAGGGGTGCCTCCCTGGTGGTGCGAGTGGCCCAATGCTCAGCGCAAGGTCGGGGAGCCTCCGCCATGGATGCGATGGGTGAGGGCTGAACGTAGTTGGTGAAGAGACCGAGCTTCGACACGCCCCTACCTGGCGCACCAAATGTCGGATTCAGGGCTCCGCAGACCCAAGAAAGGTTCGAACTCTGGGGTGTGTGCGAAGAACTCAACCTCTCCAGCCAACCAACTCGTCACCCCCACAGCCTAGCTCGATGAATAAAGGAGAAGATGGACACGACAGTTTACCCAGGTCCGGGCCACCTTGCGGTGTAAGACCCTACTCCTGCTTTGTGGTGGATTAGCCTCACGAGGGGCTAAGGATGAACTGATACAAGGGATGAACAACCTCGTGGGGTCTGCTCTTGTGAGGGTGGAAAGGGTCCGATGGGTCTGGATCCCTCTCTCGGTGGTGGCTAACCTATACTTATAGTGGCCTCGGTCCTCTTCCCCCCCAAAACATAGGCGGGAAGGGATCCCACAGTGGCCAACTTGAAAGGGGACAAGTAGTACATCTCATCCTGACGAAAGGTGGTCTTCGCCTGCAAAGCTTCTGGTCATGACGCTGTGGTGGGCTCGGTGATGACATCCGCCCTGCCGTCCTGGCGGTCTTGGTCTCGTTGCACTGGAATGGAAACCTTTGTCTGATTCCTCGGGAACCCATGCCTGCGCCTGCCTCCTTAGCACCAAAGAGGAAACTATCTTCCCTACGCCTGCTGGCGCCTACCTGGCCTTGGTCATCATGGCTTGCGTCACCGCAACCTCATGAGGTTGGGCACCTGCATAGAAATCTCCGCTCCACAGGAGGCCGCCTGGAGAGGCTGCTCCCTCCAGAGGTCTTGATGTCACCCGCCTCGCAAGACTTGGCCCCTCTCGAGGGTCTTGTCTTGATGGCTCGTAGATGGGCCGTACCAAGCCGTTGGTGGAGCCACACCGTGGGCCGCATGCAGGCAAGTCTGGGTATCCTAGTTCCCAGAATGCCGACAGCGGCATGAATTTGAGGGGAGGGTTGCGAGTCAGCGGGAGTGAGAGCCAGTGACGCTGTAGGGTCTACTGGCCCTTGTGAGTGTGGTCTTCAGAGTCAGGACTATGGCCACAAGCCAGTGGCTACTGCCATGGATGGTTGTGCAGGGATGTTTAGTCAGAGGTGCTCCAAGCAAAACCTTTACTCGCATCGACGCCTAAGGGCATCATTGTCTACTTCTGAGCATTGGTCTTTGGATGAAATCTTTGGATAAGGCTTGCCAGATTGGAAAATGGCATTGTGTCCAACAGAGGCACCTCGCTAGCCATGATAGACGTGCATCCCTTTGTGCATTCCCTATGGGTGACGCAGGTTATTGGCATGATGGCTTGTGGTGGAAATAACAATCATGGCATGCGACATTTGGGTCGCACCAAGGGTTTTGTAGTCGACTATGTTACGATGGTTCATGTGTTATGTTTTCATTTTCATAATAGTGGAGTCGTGTCATCATCCAGGCGGCGGTGACAGGTTGCAGCGAATCAAATACACACAAGTTGTGCACATCCTTCCTTCGAAGGTACTATTCAAAGTTGAAATTATCTATGTCTAGCATATGGTCAAGCGGCAAGCCTTGGCCTCATTGCATTAATAGTGGGGTAGAGAAGAAAGTGTCCTTGGCGCAAGTTTGTTTGTTTCTTACACAGACTTGGCTCTTCGACCAAGAATGCATGAAGGTAGGAAGGCTGACCACTATGTAAAACGTGTCTGTGTTTTTCCGTCATAAAGTTACGATCGTTTGGCCGTGATGCGACGGGTGACGACAATGACGCTAGCATCGGCTCCTTTTAGCTTTCTTTTTTCGGTGTGTCGACTTTGTGATATTGTGGCCATGTCGGTTTAGGGTGCCCTAAATTTTGCTTGGACTGCCATTGAATCTTGTATTTTTGTTAGCTGTGTGTACATTTTCAGGGGAGTTGTTCTGTACAGTAGTTGATTAATTTAATTCTGCATAAGAAAATCAATCATGAAAGTAAGAAAAAATAAATCTAGGTATGCTGGTTGTGGGTACTGGGCTTTTTTTACTTGAGCTCTCGTATCGCGTAGGTGACTACACCACAGCCCCACAACACAATCCACATCGTGGGCTGCTGCTTCGACTCCACCACCACCATTCGCCACATGAGCTGTGACGAGGGCGAGATGAGCCGCCGCCGCCCACTCTCGCCGGCGGTGGCGGCGGCGCCGCTGGAGGACGACAACCTGCTCTCTGAGATCCTCCTCCGACTCCCTCCAGATCCTTCATCCCTCCCTCGCGCATCCCTCGTCTCCAAGCGCTGGCTCGGCCTAATCTCTGACCCCGGCTTCTCCGGCCGCTTCCGCCTCCACCACCGCAGCAACCCTCCCCTACTCGGTTTCTTCGACGACCTCCGCTTCATACCAACAATGGCTCCCCCCAATCGTGTCCCGTGTGGCCACTTTCCCTCGTGCATCGACGACGACTACGGCCTCGGCTACTTCATACCCTTGGGATGCCGCCATGGCCTCGTACTCATCTTCGACCTTTCGCGGAAGCTGCTCCTGGTGTGGGACCCCTTCAACGTCGACCAGCACCGCCTTGCCGTTCCCCCTGAGTTCGATATGGAGAAGGCCCGGTTCAGCGGGGCTGTGTTTCGCGCCGCCGGAGACATCCGACGCTTTCAGGTGGTCTTGGTAACCACAGAGACAGATGAGCAACAACATCCACGGGTCATCGCCCGCGTTTACTCGTCGGAGACTGGAGGATGGGGCGATCGCATCTCAACACCACTACCATCCAAACTTCCCACCAAGAGACGTATGGTCTTTACCATGGATGTGCTAGTTGGGCATTCCCTTTACTGGTTGTTTAATGACAGATCGGCAAAAACTCCAATATTGGATGGCATACTTGAGTTTGATTTGGAGAGGCGGATCCTAGCTGTGAAACCGGTGCCAGTGTGTATTCCCAAGGAAAACATATGGCAATTCCAGGTTATGCAGGCAGAGGGTGGTGGCCTTGGCATTTTCTTTCTGTCAAATTTCAGCGCCCAATTATGGGAGATGGAGACCGATTGTGATGGCGCTGCTTCATGGGTGCTAGGAAGAACTGTTGAACTGGATAAGCTACTTCCCATTGATTCAGGGAAGAAGAAGAGATGGCATCGATGGCACCGAAGTATACAGGGGTTTGCTGAATACAATAACGTGGTGTTCCTACGGACACACACCGACCTCTTCATGATCCAGCTTGAGTCACTGCAATTCAAGAAAGTTTCCAAAACCAACATCTCGGGGTGGTATCTTCCATTCGAAAGTGTCTTTGTTGCAGGTAACAACATATGCCTTTTTTTGCGGATAATATCAGATGCCTTTACATTGCTGCTATAACAAAACCAAGATATTACTTATAATTGGTCGTTGAATAGCGCTCAAATCCTTTCGTGTTAAGCTAACAATTTTAAGTGGCGCCATATAAATTGTTTCTTGCTACTTGGTGATCTTCTCAACATATAGCAATGTTGTTCTAGCGTCCTCTTTCTGGATGTTTGTGTTGTTGCGTTTTCTGTGATGGTTATGATTTGGCAAAACATCTCTTGGTGGGTTTATTAGTATTAGTGTATCTTGTTTTATCATATGGCATGGAGCGAGCTTAAGCATAATTTTAGGTGACTTCTCCCTTCCGGTCAGCTAATAGTTTGAGAGTGCAGGATTCTTCATGTCTACTCCCTCTGTCCCAAAATAAGTGTCTCAACTTTGTACTAACTCTAGTACAAAGTTGCACTAAGTTTGAGACAGTATTTTGGGACGGAGGGAGTATTACACTAGTGAGTATATACTGTTTTGAGAATATTTTTCTTTATTTGATAGTAGATGGGGTTTTGTTTATATTCTCATCATGGTGTATCAAACCCGAGGTGTTTTCCTCTAACTCTATATGTGAGTTTACCCAAATATTTGATCGATGCCCCCTTGTATCTATTTTATATTTTTATCTGATATGAATGGTAGTATCAGTGCATAGCAGTGCAGATGTTTCTTGAAATGAGTTACCTAATGGTTAGAATGCCCCCTTGTAGGCAAGGGTATTGGTGGTGGACATGATGGAGCTGAACGTTTACCCAAAAATACCTTAGCATTTGGCTTTGAACTTCATTTATTAAATTGTGCCTATATAAATTGCCATCTCACGTGGCTGCTCATTTGGGATTGTTGTAATACCTAGTGCTCGTTTGCAATTATTGTGCAATATTAGCCTTGTAGGCAGTTTGTTTAAATATTTTACCAACATGCCTATGTTTGTTACTCTGACTCACATATGTTATCTCCAACTAGAAGTTCTTTTAGATGTTGATATTTTGTAGAGTTATGGACCATCAAGTGTATGATCGAAGAGTCCACATTCATCAAGGTTTTATCCAATACCATTAAAGGTCTAGTGTAGTCAGCTGCCATTTGATAGATAAGGAAACAAATAATACCGTGGTAGATTTTAGTTTTAATTAATTTTAATAGAAGCGTGAACGCAATATCTTATAAAACACAGTAATCTTCTCATGAAATAGATTTCAATAATCTTACTTGATATATCTGATTATTTTCACCATCTCTATAATTTATTTTCAGACGTTCTCACTAATTATTTGAGATTGAAAACATGCAACACATTAAAATTAAATTTTACAAGTACAATTGCCAGATAGTATTGAACAGTCTACAACTGAATTTTACATATGAAATTTAAATTCAAAGTGGGAACTGTTTGCCTTTATGTTTTCATTTTTTCACAAAACCATAAATAAATATGAACATGTTGTTTTTTTAAATCTTGAGTTCTTGACAACCTGAACTATGGTATTCCCTAATACCATTGTCAAACCTCTTTCAAGACTCACCTCGGGTACATCCGTTGTGTTCTGTCCATTCAGATCAAAAGTCCCTAAAGCAAAGATCTTCCACATTGAGAACTTTTAGGTTGACCACCCAGACTTCATAGAGGCATTTCTTTTCTAATTTCTAAAACATTAGAAGAGCCTTTTAAATCCGGAGCACAAATCTTTCCCACCTCTCATTGCTGATTGCAAATTGGAATCCTGGTTGTCAACCTTATCAATGGACTAAAAGAACAAAGGCCTATGTCTGCTGTAAAAAGCAATTTCAAAGGAATCATTAAAAATCACATTCAGCTCTACTGGAAAAATAGCCGCACTATCAGATGAGTCTGCTTCGGATATGAAAACTTAGAACTTTTTTCATGCCTCCAAATGGATATGGAATGTGCTATTCTTGATTCTTTATTAGTTAAACATATGTATCAAAATGTAATATTCTATACATGGCAGTCATCATTGAAGTGAATCATGATTGAATGAGGAGCAGTTACATCCAAATAAATCTTCCCTTTTGAGTGAAGGCAATAAAACCTGCTATGGTTGGAGCACCTACATAGTCAAATTTAGCCTTCATCAATTGAGAGCTGAAGGAGACAGTGATTATTAATTAATATAAGATGATTGGCAACAACGGTGGCGAAAGTCCAGCAGGCAACGGCACATGGCTGGAGGAATCCCTTGACTATCTAGCTCGTATATTTCGATTTGCTACTGACTATTTTGCTTGAGGCTTTTCTAAATGAACATGAATTTACTTAGTTTTGGTTTGCTACTGACTATCTAGCTTGTATATTTCTAAAAAGTATACCTACTAGGTTCAAACTGAATGCACCTGTTTTATGCATTTACCTCTGATGGAGGTATTTGAGCAACTGGTCTTTTAGCTTCTGATGTAGCCAAAGAGTTAGTTAGAATATGCCAACAATAGAAATTGAAGGCCGTCGATTAAAAAAAAAGAAGTTGAAGGTGCGCCACTTGAAATGAACTGTTCCGTTGGTTTTGTCCAATAGCTTAGATGATTCGACTTTGGAGCTTTCAGCCCAGTTTCCACGATGTTGAAGCTAATGTTCAGTGTTTGAATCATACAAATATTGTGAGATATAAGGAACAGTACAACCTTGTTTGACCAATAACATTGACTATTGCTCCGCAGGTATTAGGAGGAGGTCCAGAGATGGGCTTGGGTTGGGCGTAGGTTCTTCTGTTCCGTATGGCTGAGAACGAGATGCAAAATGGCCTGTTGGGGTGTTCCTGTGGTGTGCTCCCTCTTCGCACTACCACAACGGAGAACTGTGCGGTGGACTTTTAGGAATTTGACCGCGTATTTTGCTAATCCGCATCAATTATGTAATGTTGAACTTTTATCTGGTCCTTCCTATTGAATGTTGAATGTTGAGCTGCAACTGTCTGCCTGCCTGGTACTCTACCTTCTTTCTCTTTTACCTTAGGACGCGGTGACTGAAAGATGCCTGATTTTTGGTACTGCTTCCCTTTTCTTTTTGTTTGGGATGCGGTGACTGAAGAAGCGTCTTTGCTCCAGTTCATGTTGCCGCAACACGAGTTGCCTCTGCTGTGGGGTTTGTACACCGTGAATCCGTGATCGATGATGTCCTGCTCGCGCCCATAGAAGAGCTCGACGGGGTGCCTGCCTGTCTATAGTTGTTGTACCGTTAGAGAATCTGTTTTCTGTGTTGCAGGTTGTTATACCGGCAGGCCTGCCAAAAGAGCCGTAGTGAAGTTCTCCTGAAGCTGTGTGTGCCGGCAGGCCTGCCTAAAGAGCCGGTGGTGAAGAAGTCCCGGTCAAAGTGTAGGTCTGCCCGTGAAACCTGATAAAAAAATTCGTTACAGGAAAAAAAAAATCTCTCCTCTCTTTGCTTAGTTCTTGTGCGCCTCTGGCGACATGGCACAAGACGTTTCGTTCATAATAGGAAGGTTTCATTCATGGTACCTCAGAAAAAGAAGGGAAAATATTGTTAGTTGATCGTTGATTTCTTCAGTTGGTTTCAGAGTTTCAGACTGCTGTGCACGAGCTCACCATGTGTCATGCGTGTATTACGCAGCACAAAATAATCCAAGCCTCAATCAACTCCTAATAGCCTGCGACGCAGGGAATAGTCAGCTAGGCAGAGCTCAAAGAGCAGATCGCCAATATCATCTAACAGCAAACGAAAGCAGAACAAGGTGAAGTTGGCTGTCGCGTTTCACCATCAGTTTCTTGGGGATATATCAGTTCAGTCTTTGCCCTCTTGTCTCTACGCTGAAGAAACTTCAGACCCTGAAAGAGAGCATAATAATTCATATCCATTCTTCTTCTTATTTTCTGAGTTATCCATTTCTATTCTTCACTGGCTCACATTTGCATATCAACGTATAAGTACACATCTCACATTAATCTGTAAATGCCTATTGTTTTTGCTTCCTGAGTTGTACTGTTTTTCACTAAATCCTCACTTTGTGAACCGATCATGTATGGATACTCATTCTGTTTCACAATACTTGTGAGTATTATTATTTTATTTAAATCTAGTTATTATGCAAGAAGGTTTTGATTACAATTGCAGGTCTCTGACACATAGGTCGGTACACAGCCCTGCATAAACCCCACACTCGACGCTCTATGGGGCTATTACTGATTTTTGTGTCTTTGTCATAGACGTCCCGGTGTCGTACATAGTAATTATCTCTCATCTCAATTTCAATCCTGGCGTGTTCACCACGACCAATGTCAGGAAGCTACTGGTGTTTTTATCTCGTGGATAGATGGGTGTCGATCCATTGGATTCTCATTCAACATAGGTCCATGGTGTTGAGTTCGTTTTGTTTTTTGGTTCTCTTGATTTGTACTTTCGTCCATGTGTCTAGTGATTATGAATGTGATGGCGGAGGAGGGGTTTTTCTCCTTCATGGTGGCGTTACGGATTTGCGAGGGAGGGGTGCTAGTCGGCGCCAAAGGGCATACTTTCCTTCTTGATGTAAAAAACAATGAGAAGCATTGAACCCTTTGTCTCGGACCGCACTTGTATGTATAGCGGTCCATAAATTGTTGTGGAGTTATAAGAGATTACAGGAGGCTTGACGTGAATGTCAAGATGATCATTCGGTTCTCATTAGGAAAACGGATACTATTTTCTCTAGAAGATCCTTTTTATTGTAGGGAGGATTACAAACGTACCAATTACAATCTCTAACACTTGTAAGCAGTAGTAATCCTGCACGTGTCACACATGTGCAATTCAATAATATATTGGGATATTTATGGTGTCGGCTTCACTAGTAGAAAACAGGGATTTGGTCTAGGCCGGGTAAGCTCATTAATCCCGGTTCACTCACGAACCGAGTCCCATGGGGACATCGGTCCCGGTTCGTGAGGCCAGGGGGCCGGCCGGGCCTCGTGGGCCATTGGACCCGGTTCGTCTGGCCCCTTTGGTCCCGGTTCCAGACGCGAACCGGGACCAATGGGCCTCCCTCCTGGCCCACAACCATTGGTCCCGGTTTGTGGCTGGAACCGGGACCAAATGGGGTCCTTTAGTCCCGGTTCCAGCCACGAACCGGGACCAATGAGATGCCTATATATACCCCCTTGCCCGCGAGCGGAGCAGTGAAGTGCTCTGTTTTTTTGGCCGGCCATGGGAGAGCTTTGTGGTGCTCTAGCTCACCTCCTATGCACATGAGGTGTTCGATGAAATGCCCGAGCCACACTTAAGCTTTCTCCTCTCGAAGCTCCTTGTCCAAACTTCATTTTCCTCAAGATTTGTCTAGGTTTGGCGGTCCGTCCTGTCCCGTCCCCGTCCTCACCGTCGTTGATCGCCCCCACCGATCTCGTCACCGGCACCACCGTGGTTAGCCTCTTCTTCTTATCTTCTTTCTAAAAGAAAAAAGTTCTTACATGTATGATTTAGATAGATACTTGTGTAATTTTCTTACTTCTATTATTGTTTGTTATTATATAGTGTGATGGTTTTGGTATCCGCCTTCGTCGGCCCTTGTCCTGTCTATTATTCGGATGTGGTATATATTATCTTTTATAACTGTTTGGTTCATTTAGTGTTTATGACAATTATGCCCACCAACGTGACATAGATTTTTTTATCTAGGAGGTATGTGAACCGGAAATTCCAACCGACCCTATTGTCGAGAGGTTAAATTTAGTTGAAGAAGAAAACAATTACTTGAAGGAAAAATTGAAAAAAATTGAGGAAGGAGAAGATGATATTGGAGTTGCATGTTGCGGATATCGTCGATGATCACAAGATCAAGATGGATGCAATGCGCTTGAAGATTAGAAAAATTAGAAAATATGTCATTCATACCGAGGCTTGGTATCATTATGCCGTTTGATCAATTGTTTCCTTAGTTGCGATTATGATCGCATTTGTTGTTGCATTGAAATGTTTTAGATAGTTTCAATGTATGGTTTAACTAGATGCTCTGGAGAGCTATATGTTGTTCAATGAGAACTATGTATGTACTTTGGTTTTAATGTGATGATGAACTTCCATTAATTTGGTCACTTATGTATTCATGATGTTCTGTAATGGTTTTTGACACACTTAATTATATATAATGCACGCACATGAACCGGCAATGGATGTACGGTAACAGACGCACTTCCGAGTACATTAAGGGCGTGCATAATTTTCTCAAAGTGGCTGAGGCAAACAAGCAGAATGGTTTTATGTGTTGTTCATGCCCTATATGTGGGAATACAAAGTCTTACTCAGACCGAAAAATCCTTCACAGCCACCTGCTTTATAAGGGTTTCGTGCCACACTATAATGTTTGGACCAAGTACGGAGAAAGAGGAGTTATAATGGAAGACAACGAAGAAGAAGAGGATGATGACAACTATGTGCCCCCTGAATACGGTGATGCTGCAACGGGGGAAGCTGAAGATCAAGAGGAACCAGACGGTGTGCGCGATGATGATCTTTGCCGGGTCATTGTTTATGCAAAGAGACAATGCGAAAGTGAAAAGGAGAAGCTGAAGTTCGATCGCATGTTAGAGGATGACAAAAAGGGTCCCCAATTGCGAAGATGGTAACACAAAGCTCGGTACCACACTGGAATTGCTGCAGTGGAAGGCAGAGAATGGTGTACCTGACAAAGATTTGAGAAGCTACTCAAAATATAGAAGAAGAAGCTTCCAAAGGATAACGAATTGCCCGACAATACGTACGCAACAAAGAAGGTTGTATGCCCTATAGGATTGGAGGTGCAGAAGATACATGCATACCCTAATGACTGCATCCTCTACCGCGGTGCGTACGAGGATTTGAACGCATGCCCGGTATGCGGTGCATTGCGGTATAAGATCAGACGAGATGACCCTGGTGATGTTGACGGCGAGCGCCCCAGGAAGAGGGTTCCTGCCAAGGTGATGTGGTATGCTCCTATAATACCACGGTTGAAACGTCTCTTCAGAAACAAAGAACATGCCAAGTTGATGCGATGGCACAAAGAGGACCGTAAGAAAGACGGGAAGTTGAGAGCACCTGCTGACGGGTCATAGTGGAGAAAAATCGAGAGAAAGTGGGGGACTTTGCGGGTGAGGCGAGGAACGTATGGTTTGGTTTAAGCGCGGATGGCATTAATACTTTTGGGGAGCAGAGCAGCAAACATAGCACCTGCCCATGACTCTATGTATCTATAACCTTCCTCCTTGGTTGTGCATGAAGCGGAAATTCATTATGATGCCAGTTCTCATCCAAGGCCCTAAGCAACCCAGCAACGACATTGATGTGTACCTAAGGCCATTAGTTGAAGAACTTTTACAGCTATGGAATGGAAACGGTGTATGTGTGTGGATGAGCACAAACAACAGGAATTTGACCTACATGCGTTGCTGTTTGTGACCATCAATGATTGGCCTTCTCTAAGTAACCTTTCAGGACAGACATACAAGGGATACCACGCATGCACGCACTTTTTAGATGACACCCAAAGTATATATTTGGACAAATGCAGGAAGAATGTGTACCTGGGGCATCATCGATTTCTCTCGACCAACCATCAATGTCGAAAGAAAGGCAAGCATTTCAAAGGCGTGGCCGATCACCAGGAGAAGCCCGTCGTCCGTACTGGTGATCACATACTTGCTATGGTCAATGATTTACAAATAATCTTTGAAAAGGGTCCCGGCGGACTATCTGTTCCGAATGACGCTGAGGGACGCGCACCCATGTGGAAGAAGAAATCTATATTTTGGGACCTACCCTATTGGAAAGACCTAGAGGTCCGCACACGGCTAAGAGATCTCAAGGATCAATTGTTGTGTCTCTGGGGTGCCCCCCTGCCCCCGTATATAAAGGAGCAAGGAGGAGGCAGCCGGCCAAGGGGAGAGGCGCGCCATAGGGGGGAGTCCTACTCCCATCGGGAGTAGGACTCCTCCTTTCCTTGTGGGAGTAGGAGAAGGGAAGGGGGAAGGAGAAAGAAGGAAGGGGGCGCCCCCCTTCCCTAGTCCAATTCGGACCAAATCATGGGGAGGGGCGCGGCCACCTTTTGAGGCCTTTCTCTCCTTTCCCGTATGGCCCATTAAGGCCCAATACGAATTCCCGTAACTCTCCGGTACTCCGAAAAATACCCGAATCACTCGGAACCTTTCCGAAGTCCGAATATAGTCGTCCAATATATCGATCTTTACGTCTCGGCCATTTCGAGACTCCTCGTCATATCCCCGATCTCATCCGGGACTCCGAACTCCTTCGGTACATGAAAACTCAATAAAACTGTCATCGTAACGTTAAGCGTGCGGACTCTACGGGTTCGAGAACTATTTAGACATGACCGAGACACGTCTCCGGTCAATAACCAATAGGGGGAGCTGGATGCCCATATTGGCTCCCACATATTCTACGAAGATCTTTATCGGTCAGACCGCATAACAACATACGTTGTTCCCTTTGTCACCGGTATGTTACTTGGCCGAGATTTGATCGTCGGTATCTCGATACCTAGTCCAATCTCGTTACCGGCAAGTCTCTTTACTCGTTCCGTAATACATCATCCTGCAACTAACTCATTAGTCACAATGCTTGCAAGGCTTTATAGTGATGTGCATTACCGAGTGGGCCCAGAGATACCTCTCCGACAATCGGAGTGACAAATCCTAATCTCGAAATACGCCAACCCAACAAGTACCTTTGGAGACACCTGTAGAGCACCTTTATAATCACCCATTTACGTTATGACGTTTGGTAGCACACAAAGTGTTCCTCCGGTAAACGGGAGTTGCATAATCTCATAGTCATAGGAACATGTATAAGTCATGAAGAAAGCAATAGCAACATACTAAACGATCGGGTGCTAAGCTAACGGAATGGGTCAAGTCAATCACGTCATTCTCCTAATGAGGTGACCCCGTTAATCAAATGACAACTTATGTCTATGGCTAGGAAACATAACCATCTTTGATTAACGAGCTAGTCAAGTAGAGGCATACTAGTGACACTCTGTTTGTCTATGTATTCACACATGTATTCTGTTTCCGGTTAATACAATTCTAGCATGAATAACAAACATTATCATGATATAAGGAAATATATAATACTTTATTATTGCCTCTAGGGCATATTTCCTTCAGTCTCCCACTTGCACTAGAGTCAATAATCTAGTTCACATCGCCATGTGATTTAACATCAATAATTCACATCACCATGTGATTAACACCCATAGTTCACATCTCTATGTGACCAACACTCAAAGGGTTTACTAGAGTCAATAATCTAGTTCACATCGCTATGTGATTAACACCCAAAGAGTACTAAGGTGTGATCATGTTTTGATTGTGAGATAATTTTAGTCAATGGGCCTGTCACATTCAGATCCGTAAGTATTCTGCAAATTTCTATGTCTACAATGCTCTGCACGGAGCTACTCTAGCTAATTGCTCCCACTTTCAATATTTATCTAGACCGAGACTTAGAGTCATCTAGATTTAGTGTCAAAACTTGCATCGACGTAACCCTTTACGACGAACCTTTTGTCACTTCCATAATCGAGAAACATATCCTTATTCCACTAAGGATAACTTTGACCGTTGTCCAGTGATCTACTCCTAGATCACTATTGTACTCCCTTGCCAAAATCAGTGTAGGGTATACAATAGATCTGGTACACAGCATGGTATACTTTATAGAACCTATGGCCAAGGCATAGGGAATGACTTTCATTCTCGTTCTATCTTCTGCCGTGGTCGGGCTTTGAGTCTTACTCAATTTCATACCTTGTAACACAGGCAAGAACTCTTTCTTTGACTGTTGTATTTTGAACTACTTCAAAATCTTGTTAAGGTATGTACTCATTGAAAAAACTTATCAAGCGTCTTGATCTATCTCTATAGATCTTGATGCTCAATATGTAAGCAGCTTCACCGAGTTCTTTCTTTGAAAAACTCCTTTCAAACACTCCTTTATGCTTTGCAGAATAATTCTACATTATTTCCGATCAACAATATGTCATTCACATATACTTATCAGAAATGCTGTAGTGCTCCCACTCACTTTCTTGTAAATACAGGCTTCACCGCAAGTCTGTATAAAACTATATCCTTTGATCAACTTATCAAAGTGTATATTCCAACTCCGAGATGCTTGCACCAGTCCATAGATGGATCGCTGGAGCTTGCATATTTTGTGAGCACCTTTAGGATTGACAAAACCTTCTGGTTGCATCATATACAACTCTTCTTTAATAAATCCATTAAGTAATGCAATTTTGTTTATCCATTTGCCAGATTTCATAAAATGCGGCAATTGCTAACATGATTCGGACAGACTTTAAGCATAGATACGAGTGAGAAACTCTCATCGTAGTCAACACCTTGAACTTATCGAAAACCTTTTTGCGACAATTCTAGCTTTGTAGACAGTAACACTACTATCACTGTCTGTCTTCCTCTTGAAGATCCATTTAATCTCAATGGCTCGCCGATCATTGGGCAAGTCAACCAAAGTCCATACTTTGTTCTTCATTCATGGATCTCATCTCAGATTTCATGGCCTCAAGCCATTTTGTGGAATCTAGGCTCACCATCGCTTCTTCATAGTTCGTAGGTTCGTCTTGGTCTAGTAACATAACCTCCAGAACAGGATTACCGTACCACTCTGGTGCGGATCTTACTCTGGTTGACCTACGAGGTTCAGTAATAACTTGATTTGAAGTTCCATGATCATCATCATTAACTTCCTCACTAATTGGTATAGGCGTCACAGAAACTGGTTTCTGCGATGAACTACTTTCCAATAAGGGAGCAGGTACAATTACCTCATCAAGTTCTACTTTCCTCCCACTCACTTCTTTCGAGAGAAACTCCTTCTCTAGAAAGGATCCATACTTAGCAACGAATGTCTTGCCTTCGGATCTGTGATAGAAGGTGTACCCAACTGTCTCCTTTGGGTATCCTATGAAGACACATTTCTCCGATTTGGGTTTGAGCTTATCAGGATGAAACTTTTTCACATAAGCATCGCAACCCCAAACTTTAAGAAACGACAACTTTGGTTTCTTGCCAAACCACAGTTCATAAGGCGTCGTCTCAACGGATTTTGATGGTGCCCTATTTAACGTGAATGTAGTTGTCTCTAATGCATAACCCCAAAACGATAGTGGTAAATTGGTAAGAGAGATCATAGATTGCACTATATCCAATATAGTACGGTTATGACGTTCGGACACACCATTATGCTGTGGTGTTCCGGGTGGCGTGAGTTGCGAAACTATTCCGCATTGTTTCAAATGTAGTCCAAACTCGTAACTCAAATATTCTCCTCCACGATCAGATCGTAGGAATTTTATTTTCTTGTTACGATGATTTTCAACTTCACTCTGAAATTCTTTGAACTTTTCAAATGTTTCAGACTTATGTTTCATCAAGTAGATATACCCATATCTTCTCAAATCATCTGTGAAGGTGAGAAAATAACGATATCCGCCACGAGCCTCAATATTCATCGGACCACACACATCTATATGTATGATTTCCAACAAATCTGTTGCTCTCTCCATAGTTCCGGAGAACGGCGTTTTAGTCATCTTGCCCATGAGGCACGGTTCGCAAGCATCAAGTGATTCATAATCAAGTTATTCCAAAATCCCATCAGTATGGAGTTTCTTCATGCGCTTTACACCAATATGACCTAAACGGCAGTGCCACAAATAAGTTGCACTATCATTATTAACTTTGCATCTTTTGGCTTCATTATTATGAATATGTGTATCACTACGATCGAGATCCAACAAACCATTTTCTTTGGTGTGTATGACCATAGAAGGTTTTTTATTCATGTAAACAGAACAACAATTGTTCTCTAACTTAAATGAATAACCGTATTGCAATAAACATGATCAAATCATATTCATGCTCAATGCAAACACCAAATAACACTTATTTAGTTTCAACACTAATCCCGAAAGTATAGGGAGTGTGCGATGATGATCATATCAATCTTGGAACTACTTCCAACACACATCGTCACCTCGCCTTTTACTAGTCTCTGTTTATTCTGCAACTCCCGTTTTCGAGTTACTACTCTTTAGCAACTGAACCAGTATCAAATACTGAGGGGTTGCTATAAACACTAGTAAGTACACATCAATAACATGTATATCCAATATACCTTTGTTCACTTTGACATCCTTCTTATCCACCAAATACTTGGGGCAGTTCCGCCTACAGTGACCAGTTCCTTTGCAGTAGAAGCACTTAGTCTCAGGCTTAGGTACAGACTTGGGCTTCTTCACTTGAGTAGCAACTTGCTTGCCATTCTTTTTGAAGTTCCCCTTCTTCCCTTTGCCCTTTTCTTGAAACTAGTGGTCTCGTCAACCATCAACACTTGAAGTAGTCTCGTCGACCATCAACACTTGATGTTTTTCTTGATTTCTACCTTCGTCGATTTCAGCATCACGAAGAGCTCGGGAATTACTTTCGTCATCCCTTGCATATTATAGTTCATCACGAAGTTCTACTAACTTGGTGATGGTGACTAGAGAATTCTGTCAATCACTATTTTATCTAGAAGATTAACTCCCACTTGATTCAAGCGATTGTAGTACCCAGACAATCTGAGCACATGCTCACTAGTTGAGCGATTCTCCTCCATCTTTTAGCTATAGAACTTGTTGGAGACTTCATATCTCTCAACTCGGGTATTTGCTTGAAATATTAACTTCAACTCCTGGAACATCTCATATGGTCCATGACGTTCAAAACGTCTTTGAAGTCCTGATTCTAAGCCGTGAAGCATGGTGCACTAAACTATCAAGTAGTCATCATATTGAGCTAGCCAAACGTTCATAACGTCTGCATCTGCTCCTGCAATAGGTCTATCACCTAGCGGTGCATTAAGGACATAATTCTTCTATGCAGCAATGAGGATAATCCTCAGATCACGGATCCAACCCGCATCTTTGCTACTAACATCTTTCAACATAATTTTTCTCTAGGAACATATCAAAAATAAACACAGGGAAGCAACAACGCGAGCTATTGATCTACAACATAATTTGCAAAAATACTATCAGGACTAAGTTCATGATAAATTTAAGTTCAATTAATCATATTACTTAAGAACTCCCACTTAGATAGACATCCCTCTAATCATCTAAGTGATTCCGTGATCCAAAGCAACTAAACCATGTCCGATTAACACGTGAGATGGAGTAGTTTCAATGGTGAACATCACTATGTTGATCATATCTACTATATGATTCACGCTCGACCATTCGGTCTCTGTGTTCCGAGGCCATATCTGTATATATGCTAGGCTCGTCAAGTTTAACCTGAGTATTCCATTGTGCAACTGTTTTGCACCCGTTGTATTTGAACGTAGAGCCTATCACACCCGATTAACACGTGGTGTCTCAGCACGAAGAACTTTCGCAACGGTGCATACTCAGGGAGAACACTTTTGTCTTGAAATTTTAGTGAGAGATCATCTTATAATGCTACCGTCAATCAAAGCAAGATAAGATGCATAAAGGATTAACATCACATGCAATCAATATAAGTGATATGATATGGCCATCATCATCTTGTGCTTGTGATCTCCATCTCCGAAGCACCGTGCTCGTGATCTCCATCTCCGAAGCACCGTCATGATCACCATCGTCACTGTCTCGACACCTTAATCTCCATCATAGTATCGTTGTCGTCTCGCCAACTTATTGCTTTTACGACTATCACTACCGCTTAGTGATAAAGTAAAACTATTACATGGCGATTGCATCTCATACAATAAAGCGACAACCATATGGCTCCTGCCAGTTGCCGATAACTCGGTTACAAAACATGATCATCTCATACAACAAATTATATCACATCATGTCTTGACCATATCACATCACAACATGCCCTGCAAAAACAAGTTAGACATCCTCTACTTTGTTGTTGCAAGTTTTACGTGGCTGCTACGGGCTTAGCAAGAACCGTTCTTACCTACGCATCAAAACCACAACGATAGTTTGTCAAGTTGGTGCTGTTTTAACCTTCGCAAGGACCGGGCGTAGCCACACTCGGTTCAACTAAAGTGAGAGAGACAGACACCCGCTAGTCACCTTTAAGCAACGAGTGCTCCGAACGGTGAAACCAGTCTCGCGTAAGCGTACGCGTAATGTCGGTCCGGGCCGCTTCATCTCACAATACCGCTGAACCAAAGTATGACATGCTGGTAAGAAGTATGACTTATATCGCCCACAACTCACTTGTGTTCTACTCGTGCATAGCATCAACGCATAAAACCAGGCTCGGATGCCACTGTTGGGGAACGTAGTAATTTCAAAAAAATTCCTACACACACGCAAGATCATGGTGATGCATAGCAACGAGAGGGGAGAGTGTTTTCCACGTACCCTCGTAGACCGATAGCGGAAGCGTTATCACAACGCGAGTTGATGTAGTCGTACGTCTTCACGATCCGACCGATCAAGTACCGAACGTACGGCACCTCCGAGTTCTACACACGTTCAGCTCGATGACGTCCCTCGAACTCCGATCCAGCCGAGTGTTGAGGGAGAGTTTCGTCAGCACGACGGCGTGGTGACGATGATGATGTTCCACCGACGCAGGGCTTCGCCTAAGCTCCGCAACGGTATTATCGAGGTGTAATATGGTGGAGGGGGGCACCGCACACGGCTAAGAGATCTCAAGGATCAATTGTTGTGTCTCTGGGGTGCCCCCCTGCCCCCGTATATAAAGGAGCAAGGAGGAGGCAGCCGGCCAAGGCGAGAGGCGCGCCATAGGGGGGAGTCCTACTCCCACCGGGAGTAGGACTCCTCCTTTCCTTGTGGGAGTAGGAGAAGGGAAGGGGGAAGGAGAAAGAAGGAAGGGGGCGCCCCCCTTCCCTAGTCCAATTCGGACCAAATCATGGGGAGGGGCGCGGCCACCTTTTGAGGCCTTTCTCTCCTTTCCGGTATGGCCCATTAAGGCCCAATACGAATTCCCGTAACTCTCCGGTACTCCGAAAAATACCCGAATCACTCGGAACCTTTCCGAAGTCCGAATATAGTCGTCCAATATATCAATCTTTACGTCTCGGCCATTTCGAGACTCCTCGTCATATCCGCGATCTCATCCGGGACTCCGAACTCCTTCGGTACATAAAAACTCAATAAAACTGTCATCGTAACATTAAGCGTGCGGACCCTACGGGTTCGAGAACTATGTAGACATGACCGAGATACGTCTCCGGTCAATAACCAATAGCGGGACCTGGATGCCCATATTGGCTCCCACATATTCTACGAAGATCTTTATCGGTCAGACCGCATAACAACATACATTGTTCCCTTTGTCACCGGTTTGTTACTTGCCCGAGATTTGATCGTCGGTATCTCGATACCTAGTTCAATATCGTTACCGGCAAGTCTCTTTACTCGTTCCGTAATACATCATCCTGCAACTAACTCATTAGTCACAATGCTTGCAAGGCTTTATAGTGATGTGCATTACCAAGTGGGCCCAGAGATACCTCTCCGACAATCGGAGTGACAAATCCTAATCTCGAAATACGCCAACCCAACAAGTACCTTTGGAGACACCTGTAGAGCACCTTTATAATCACCCATTTACGTTATGACGTTTGGTAGCACACAAAGTGTTCCTCCGGTAAACGGGAGTTGCATAATCTCATAGTCATAGGAACATGTATAAGTCATGAAGAAAGCAATAGCAACATACTAAACGATCGGGTGCTAAGCTAACGGAATGGGTCAAGTCAATCACGTCATTCTCCTAATGAGGTGATCCCGTTAATCAAATGACAACTTATGTCTATGGCTAGGAAACATAACCATCTTTGATTAACGAGCTAGTCAAGTAGAGGCATACTAGTGACACTCTGTTTGTCTATGTATTCACACATGTATTATGTTTCCGGTTAATACAATTCTAGCATGAATAACAAACATTTATCATGATATAAGGAAATATATAATACTTTATTATTGCCTCTAGGGCATATTTCCTTCACGCGCACCCATGTGGAAGAAGAAATCTATATTTTGGGACCTACCCTATTGGAAAGACCTAGAGGTCCGCTCTACAATCGACGTGATGCACGTGACGAAGAATCTTTGCATGAACCTGCTAGGCTTCTTGGGCGTGTATGGGAAGACAAAAGATACACTGGAGGCATGGGAGAACCAGCAACGTGTGCACGAAAAAGACGGCAATGCCTCCAAAGTAGTATGAAGGTCCTGCCAGCTACCCTCTTACCAAAGAAGAGAAGGAAATCTTCTTTGAGTGCCTGCTGAGTATGAAGGTCCCGTCTGGCTTCTCGTCCAATATAAAGGGAATAATAAATATCCCAGAGAAAAAGTTCCAGAACCTAAAGTCTCATGACTGCCACGTGATTATGACGCAACTGCTCACTACAAAAAAAATACACGTGTTTGTCACAGTAGGCCACGTTTTCTGTCATGCATGTACATCCATGACAATTTTATGACAGAATCAAGATAGTCATACCTGTGTTGTCGTAGAAGTGTTCCATGACATTACCAAAATTATCATCATGGAAGTGTCCACTTCCATGATGATAAATCGCGCGTCACAGAAGTGCTTTCGTCAAGGGTGACAAACACGTGGCATCCACCGTAATGGAACGCCATTAAGCTATCGGGTCCGGTTTTGGATCCGATAACCCGTTAACAGCCCGGACGAATGGGGATTTTCCACGTGTAAAATCATCATTGGCCGGAGGAAACACGTGTTGCCTCACCGTTGGGACATATGTCATCCACTGATTGGACAGGAGGCGCCTATGATAGGTCGACACGTGGCACGGCCCAACAGTGGCCCATTCCGGTGAAAAAGGCCGGCCCAGTAAAAAATAGCAGGCCGGCCCATATAAGGCCTACTTGTGTCAGGTCCATTTAAGCCCACGGCCCATACGAGATGTGCCAATTCGGCCCGTCAATGGCCCATTAAAGATTTCACACCATTGCAGCCCATCGTCAGTTCGAGCCCGTTAACAGCCCGCTATATATTTGGGCTCAATATCGACCTGATGAGATTTCGGCCTATTAATGGCCCATTCAGTGGATGGGCCAATTTTCACGATGTACATCTTTCGGCCTTTTAGCGACCCGTTTAAATGTTGGGCTAATTTCCGGCCCGGTGTGTCTTTCAGCCTATTGACGGCCCATAAATCAGTTGGGCCATTTGTAGTCGGACCTGAGTTTCAGCCTTTTAGCGACCCATTTAAGTGTTGGGCCAATTTTCGGCCTGGTGTGTCTTTCAGCCTGGTGACGGCCCATATATCTGTTGGGCCATTTGTAGTCGGACCTGAGTTTTGGCCTTTTAGCGACCCATATAAGTGTTGGGCCAACTCCCGGCCTTGCGTGCCTTTCAGCCTGTTAACGGACCATAAATGAGTTGGGCCATTTATAGTCGGACCTGAGTTTTGGCCTTTTAACGGCCCATGCCCTTCATGGTCCAATACCAGCCCGGTTTCTCTTTCGGCCTGCTAAAGGCCCACAACACAGTTGGGCCATTTACAATACGACCTGACTTTCAGCCTCTTAGCGGCCCATGCTCTTCATGGTCCTGTACAAGCCCGCTGTCTCTTTCAGCCTGCTAAAGGCCCACGGTATAGTTGGGCCATATGTAGCCCGAACTTAGTAACAGCTTGTTAACGGCCCGTGAATCAATTGGGCCCACCTGTTGCCCGCTTCAATGTTAGCCTGTTAATGACTGGGGAGTTAAGAGGGCCGACCATTAACTTTCGGCCTGGTAACGGCCCATTAACTTAATGGGCCCACTAAAGTTCGTACATGTCTTTAGGCCAAATTAGATAATTTGAGCCCATTACGACGAGCAATTATGCACAGGACCAAAACCGATCAAGCAAAGGTACGGCATACAGGGAAAAACGTTGCACATCCAGCATATATTACAGGAAATTACATCCACTGTGCAATCAAAGATTGATGCCAGTGCAAATAAATGAACAGAACCTAACGATCTACAACATCACAATCTGCAACCTCAGCACGGATGACGCCCATAAGCATGTGGGCAAGTTCTTGCTGCTTTGCTACACTGTCTCTGAAAACATTGATCAGTTGTTGTGTCGCACGACTCTGCACCTCTGATTCCTCCACCATTTCCATCATTCCTTCAGCCATTAATTGGTTCACAAACATACATTTTTTCCGTTGCATACGAGACAGAGGATACTGAACAGATTCAGATGGCGATTTTGGCAGGCTTGTATTATTGATAGTGGAGAGTGTCTCGACCACTGCATCATAACATAAATTAGGAGGGGAACCAAACAGATTAATCATGAGTTATTGGCATATTACCTGGCCTAGATTTATTGGAAAGAAACAATGGGGTTTCCTTGCTGTTTTCAGAGTTTGTCTTCTTATCTTCAGCAGCCTGCACCAAATTAAGACACTAGCATTGCTATCATTGGCCAAGTCAGATAATAGGAAAGCAACATTGGCACAATGAACGTTTGGGCAACTAGCCAACACCAAATTAACACAATATGGCATAGCTATCATCAACCAGGTAAGCTAATACGAAAGCAACATTGACACAATGAATGAATGGGCAACCAGAGCAGCACTACAATTCAGTATTGTGCATGATATGAGATAGTACACTCATGCAGCTCAGTATGCAAACTACCAGGCAGTATTCTTTACAAAAATCAATATTTGTGCCTTTAACATTTTGCTACAACTAATTTTAGATCAGATAAAAGTTGGATTCACGCCGATTAACAAAATACATGCTGATGTAAAAATATAGTGATATAGAACAGGTACTTACATCATCATTGGAGCATAGAGAATTCCTGCAAGATATTTTCCTCGAATACAATCCCAATGAAGGAAGTCTTCTATCATTTAACCTTATTTTCTAAAAGAGAGATGGGTAAGAAACATGTAGAAAATATGATCAGAATGCTATAAAATTTCATGATGCGAGGATACGCACACGCTTCTTAGAATGGAGTTGACATTCTTTTGCTGGACTGGAGCGGACCAGTTCTTTGGCCACTGGAATCTGCTTATTATCAGTGGAAGTTGGATTTCTCTGTGCTGGAGCAGTATCTATGAAAAATGGAGTTGGTTTATTATCTCCTGGTGTTTGGATCTTTTGCAAAGACCTGGTTTGTAACCCTTCAGATTCTAACATAGCCGTCTTCCCCTTGCATGCCTTATACAGAAGAATGGTGCTTCAATTATAAAACATGCTACAACAGAGATGGAATAGGTACTGAAGAATAGAAAGGCATGACATATTGACATGTATTCCCTTCATCCGGATATAAATGGATGGGTCTAGGCGTATTTCAGTTCTAGATACATCCAGTTTTATCCATTTCTGCGACATGTAATTCGGACGGAGGGAGTATGATGTATGAGCTAGGGATACGACAGGACAACACAGTAAAAGAAAACACTGAAAACCCACTGCAGAACCAAAGTAATCAAACCCACTGATATGAGATAGTACACTCATGCAGCTTAGGATGCAAAACTACCAGGCAGTTTTCCTTACAAAAATCAACATTGTGGCCTTTAATCATACATTTTGCTACAACTAAATTTAGATCAGATAAAGGTTGGATTCACGTCGATTAACAAAATACATGCTGCTGTAAAAATATAGTGATATACAACAGGTACTTACATCCGCATTGGAGTACAGAGAATTCCTGCAAGAATCTTTCCTCACGGACGATACCAGTGCAGAAATTCTTCTATCTGTTAAGATTATTTTCTAAAAGAGAGATGGGTAAGAAACATGTAGAAAATATGATCAGCATGCTATAAAATTTCATGATGCAAGGATACGCACACGCTTCTTAGAATGGAGTTGACATATTTTTGCTGGACTGGAGCGGACTAGTTCTTTGGCCACTGGAATCTGCTTATTATCAGTAGGAGTTGGGTTTCTCTGTGCTGGAGCAGTATCTATAAAAACTGGAGTTGGTTTATTATCTCCTGGCGTTTGGATCTCTTGCAAACACCTGGTTTGTAACCCTTCAGATTCTAACACAGTCGTCTTCCCCTTGCATGCCTTGTATAGAAGAATGGTGCTTCAATTATAAAACATGCTACAGCAGAGAGATGGAATAGGTACTGAAGAATAGAAAGGCATGACATATTGACAGGTATTTCCTCCATCCAGAAAAAATGGATGGGTCTAGGCGTATTTTAGTTCTAGATACATCCAGTTTTCTCCATTTCTGCGACATGTAATTCAGACGGAGGGAGTATGATGTATGAGCTAGGGATACGACAGGACAACATAGTAAAAGAAAACACTGAAAATCCACTGCAGAACCAAAGTAATCAAACCCACTGATATGAGATAGTACACTCATGCAGCTTAGGATGCAAAACTACCAGGCAGTTTTCCTTAACAAAATCAACATTGTGGCCTTTAATCATACATTTTGCTACAACTAAATTTAGATCAGATAAAGGTTGGATTCACGTCGATTAACAAAATACATGCTGCTGTAAAAATATAGTGATATACAACAGGTACTTACATCCGCATTGGAGTACAGAGAATTCCTGCAAGAATCTTTCCTCACGGACGATACCAGTGCAGAAATTCTTCTATCTGTTAAGCTTATTTTCTAAAAGAGAGATGGGTAAGAAACATGTAGAAAATATGATCAGCATGCTATAAAATTTCATGATGCAAGGATACGCACACGCTTCTTAGAATGGAGTTGACATATTTTTGCTGGACTGGAGCGGACTAGTTCTTTGGCCACTGGAATCTGCTTATTATCAGTAGGAGTTGGGTTTCTCTGTGCTGGAGCAGTATCTATAAAAACTGGAGTTGGTTTATTATCTCCTGGCGTTTGGATCTTTTGCAAAGACCTGGTTTGTAACCCTTCAGATTCTAACATAGTCGTCTTCCCCTTGCATGCCTTGTATAGAAGAATGGTGCTTCAATTATAAAACATGCTACAGCAGAGAGATGGAATAGGTACTGAAGAATAGAAAGGCATGACATATTAACATGTATTTCCTCCATCCAGAAAAAAATGGATGGGTCTAGGCGTATTTCAGTTCTAGATACATCCTTTTTTATCCATTTCGGCAACATGTAATCCAAACGGAGGGAGTATGGTGTAAGAGCTAGGGATACGACAGGACAACACTGTAAAAACACTAGTTGAACGTAAAACTGTATGCTAGTGGAATACGTACAGAAAAAACTAAGGCAACATACACGTGTATGATTGGGAAACTAAGATGGCATTGCAAGAGAGCACTAGAACAACACTTCAATGTAAAACAACATGGTATGGTAGACAGATGAAGTACAGACTGATGAATAACAATGCATAAGATATTCAAAAGCATGATGTCCAAATTAAGCAGATGGCATTGCGATAGAATAGAATGACAATACTTGAATTTGAAAACATGTTATCATGAATGGAATAGGTACTGAAAAACAGGAAGGCATGACATATTTACATGCATGATCAGTATGCTAAGCACATGGCATTGCAATAGAGTAGATACACTCCAGGACATTATATGCATGTTGTACCCATATCACGGGCCAAGTTAGAGCAAGGACCTTGTGGGGTGAAGAGGATTCAACATCTTTCTGCAAGTCTTCTGAAGAACTACCTTTACATGTTCCATCATATTGGGTATCATTGACATCAAGTTTATTGGCCTTTACATTGCTCCGTGAGGTTCTTGTGGATATGTCAGTGTGTGCAATTATATCTGACATGCATAGAAGACAACTAGTAGTTAGATTTATGTAATGAGTGACTGTAGGAAACGACATAAATATTAGGACTGGGGTTAACTAGCAGCAACAGGTCTCAAAAACTAAAGGGAGAACACAGATGAAAGCTACAGAATATGTATCGTTTGTACTCGAGATTAACTAGATGGCACACAAAAGTATTAAAGAACAACATAGGTAATACTAGAAGTGGTATAATACTATAATCACCAGCCTGTGGGATAGCATTGGCTGATGGATGACAACTATGGAACAACGTTACCTAAAGAACAAGTATCTTAGTTGAACTATGGAACATCGTTAACTCTTGAACAAGACCCGTAAGAGATCAGCATGAATATACAGTGAAATGTGATAATCTATTTTCCATGCTTAGATGAATAACAAAGCCATTAATGTTGCACACAAGTAAGATGAGGGTACAACCTATCTGGCCGCCATCCATAGGAGTGAGCATCATGTGCTGACTTGTCGATGGCCCTGCATTTGTTGTGGCTGTCCTTGTCGGGCATGCGCACTCGATGCAGGGAACTGTTGAGTGGGGACTATAGCTCCCTTCTGGTGTATGCTTCCCTTGTTGGAGCAGCTGCGGTGAGTCAGAAGACGGTGTGGCTGAAGATGCAGATAACGCATAATGTTAAGAATGACACATCTCTTTGATCTGAAGAAATACACTAAGAGATCAACAGCAAGGTACGAGAGTGGTCACACGTCTGTTGACTGAAGACTAAATTGGGGTCACACGATTTTATTTTATTTTGGTACTGTCCGATCTACGCCGGATGGCTTGATGGCCGTCTTGTGCCTCCCGGCTGACACTGTTAGGAATCTTCCCCGAATAGCCAGCGACCAATGGCAGAGCAGCTTGCCTCCACCGTCTGTGGCCCTGGCCAAAACCCCGCTCCCCGCCCCACCGCACTGCCGTGGTTGCGCCGCCCCCGGGCCAATCCACAAAGACTCCCCGTCATCCAGATCCGGCGGCGGCAGTACCTTGAACCCACGCAACTCTAAGATAGCCATCTAAGCGCTGCTTCCGCGGCGAACTTGCGGCCCTGCATCCTTACATTAGACACCAGCCAACCGGCAGCCTAGGAGCTCCGCCGCCTCGAGGGGTGCTGATTCCCATTGGGAATCGATTGGCCCAGAATAAAAATTCAGACAACTGACGCCTAAATAAAGTGATTTGAGATGAGGGTGCGACCTATCTGGCGGCATGGTGAAGTAGGCAGGTCCAGCTGCCGAGTCGGTGAGGCCGACGCGGTTGCGGTGGCCACCGGCGGCAGGGAAACAGCGATGTCGTGACGGTCGACGGCTACGAGGAAGCAGCGCCGGGACTCTGGACAGATCCGAAGTTGGAGCCGCTCCGGCGCCGTGAACAATGGCGGGGGTGAATGAGCTCCGGTACGGTTCAGGCGGCCGTCATCGAGGCAGCTCCAGCAGCACGGAGTAAGAGGCATTCGATGAAGGAAATATGCCCTAGAGGCAATAATAAAGTATTATATATTTCCTTATATCATGATAAATGTTTATTATTCATGCTAGCATTATATTAACCGGAAACATAATACATGTGTGAATACATAGACAAACAGAGTGTCACTAGTATGCCTCTACTAGACTAGCTTGTTAATGAAAGATGGTTATGTTTCCTAGCCATAGACATGAGTTGTCATTTGATTAACGGGATCACCTCATTAGGAGAATGACGTGATTGACATGACCCATTACGTTAGCTTAGCACCCGATCGTTTAGTATGTTGCTATTGCTTTCTTCATGACTTATACATGTTCCTATGACTATGAGATTATGCAACTCCCGTTTACCGGAGGAACACTTTGTGTGCTACCAAATGTCACAACGTAAATGGGTGATTATAAAGGTGCTCTACAGGTGTCTCCAAAGGTACTTGTTGGGTTGGCGTATATCGAGATTAGGATTTATCACTCCGATTGTCGGAGAGGTATCTCTGGGCCCACTCGGTAATGCACATCACTATAAGCCTTGCAAGCATTGTGACTAATGAGTTAGTTGTGGGATGATGTATTACAGAACGAGTAAAGAGACTTGCCAGTAACGAGATTGAACTAGGTATCGAGATACCGACGATCGAATCTCGGGCAAGTAACATACCGATGACAAAGGGAACAACGTATGTTGTTATGCGGTCTGACCGATAAAGATCTTCGTAGAATATGTGGGAGCCAATATGGGCATCCAGGTCCCGCTATTGGTTATTGACCGGAGAGGTGTCTCGGTCATGTCTACATAGTTCTTGAACCCAAAGGGTCCGCACGCTTAAAGTTACAATGACAGTTTTATTATGAGTTTATATGTTTTGATGTCTCGAAGGTTGTTCGGAGTCCCGGATGTGATCATGGACATGACGAGGAGTCTCGAAATGGTCGAGACGTAAAGATTGATATATTGGACGACTATATTCGGACACCGGAAGTGTTCCGGAGAAGTTTCGGATTAAACCGGAGTGCCGGAGGGTTACCGGAACCCCCCGGGGAAGTATTGGGCCTTAGTGGGCCTTGAGGGGAGAGAGAGGGCAGCAGCCAGGAGGTGGTGCGCCCCCTCCCAGGAGGAGTCCTAGTTGGACTAGGAGAGGGGGGCGCAGCCCCCTTTCCCTCTCCCTCTCCCTCTCTTTCCTTCCCCCCTTCTTTTCCTAGTAGGACTAGGAAAGGGGAGTCCTACTCCTACTAGGAGGAGGAACTCCCCCCCTCTCCTTGGCGCGCCCATAGGCAGCCGGCCTCCCCCTTGCTCCTTTATATACGGGGGCTGGGGGGCACCTCTATACACACTTGATATACGATATTTTAGCCGTGTGCGGTGCCCCCCTCCACCAGATTACACCTCGATAATACCGTCGCGGAGCTTAGGCGAAGCCCTGCGTCGGTGGAACATCATCATCATCACCACGCCGTCGTGCTGACGAAACTCTCCCTCAACACTCGGCTGGATCGGAGTTCGAGGGACGTCATCGAGCTGAACGTGTGTACAACTTGGAGGTGCCGTACGTTCGGTACTTGATCGGTCAGATCGTGAAGACGTACGACTACATCAACCGCGTTGTGATAATGCTTCCGCTGTCGGTCTACGAGGGTACGTGGACAACACTCTCCCCTCTCGTTGCTATGCATCACCATGATCTTGCGTGTGTGTAGGAATTTTTTTGAAATTACTACGTTCCCCAACACTCGACCCAGTGCACGACGGCAAATGGACAGCGTCTCCGGCATTAGGGAGGAGGGCGGCTGTGAAATTGGTGCGGTGGGGGGCGCCATTGAGGAGGGGCTGAGGTTTCGCGGCTCGGGAGAAGGGAGCTTCCGGGGAGAAGGTGATTTGGCGCCCACGAGGTATGATTGGGGGGGGGGGGAATTGGGAGGGGAGTGCACTACTAGGAAAAGGGCTATAGATGGAATGGCCACTAATGGCGCACCAGACATGTGGTGCGCCATTAGTGTGAAATACACTAATGGCGCACCAGACACACGGTGCGCCATTAGTAACATTTTTTTATTTTTCCAGACATACTAATGGCGCACCAGGGCACAGTGCGCCATTACTAGTTCTAACTAGTAATGGCGCACCAGCCACATAGTGCGCCACTACAATATTTTTTTTATTTTTTACTTTTTTGCAAAACTACTAATGGCGCACTGCTCCCTGGTGCGCCATTAGTGTCTTTTTTTTTGCAAAACTACAAATGGCGCACCACCAGCAGGTGCGCCATTAGTAACCAGGGTTACTAATGGCGCATTAGGTGGTGGTGCGCCATTAGTAACCTGCGACGAGCTAGATATTTTGGACAGCCACACCTACCCACTCACTTTCCCCACTTCATTCTCTCCTCCTCCTCCTCCAAGCTTGTCTCGGCTGCCTCCTCCTCCTCACCTCATTTGCACCATAAATTCATCCAAATTACGTGGTTAAACCCCCTTTTTTGATAGGTAAGTAAGGGGGAAGCTATCTTTATGTTGTTCTCCCTCCAACAACGTGCACATGCACTTTTTATGTCCTAGCTAGATCTATGTATGCTTGTGGTGTTGCATATGTTTCTGGTGTTGCATATATGTTTGTGTTTGCAGGTACCGGTTTTTGAAATGCGATAGTTGCCAATATTTTGCCGGAATGTTGATTCATTTCCGTTTCGGCGAGAATTTTGGCACTATGCATTCTTTTTGGTCCTATTTTTAGGGAAAGTCATGCCAAATTTGTTCTTGGTTCTAAAATATCGTTTTGCTCTACCCCGCTGGCGACCATGGTCCGCACGATGACCGAAGGCATCGTGAATAGGTTTTTGAGCTCCACGAAGGCCGAGATGCTTGAAAAGAATGAGACGGAGATAAGATGTCCGTGTCGAAGATGCAAGCTGAAGAGCCTTATTGCGGACCCGGATTCCGGGCAGGTGCGGGACCACCTGCTCTTGCGTGGTTTCATGGATGGCTATCGGTGGCAAGGTGATGAAGATGACTATGAAGTCGTCCATGGGGGTCGGGCAAGAAATGAGGATGGGCAGCAAGACAACCACCGCGGCTCGGGCGGGCGAGAAGATGAAGAATCTCCAGGACATGATCACGACGGTGATGCTGTACACAGTCATCATGTAGAAGATGACGGACATGATGATGAGGAAGATGCGGGAGCAGACGAAGGGCATGATCATGAAGATGAAGATGCCGGCGGAGCAGACGACGATGGACCAACGATGGGATGGGTGCAGGACCCTCATATTCAAGAGCTGCTTCTCAAGCAGACGGATAACGCAAGAGCTGCCGCCCGAGAGAAAGCCAAGCTGGATCAACTGGAGATAGACGTGGTTACTCCATTGTATGAAGAATGCAGGCCCGAGGATACCCGCCTGAAAGTAACGCTCATGGCTCTGGAGATGAAGGTAAAGCACAAAATGACCGACGCATGCTTCGACGAGAACATGTCATTCTGGCACGAACGTCTTCCCAAGGGGAACAAGTGCCCGACCAGTTTCGAGGAGGCAAAGAAAATCGTGTGTCCTCTGGATTTACCACACGTGAAATACCATGTGTGCATGAACAATTGCATCATTTATCGGGACGAGCACGCGGAGTCTACCATATGTCCAGTGTGCGGCGTCACTCGATACAAGAAGAGGAAGAAAGCTCCTCGAAAAGTGGTGTGGTACTTTCCGATCACTCCTCGTCTGCAGCGGTATTTCGCGGACCCTAAGGTAGCAAAGCTCCTGCGTTGGCACGCGGATAGGGAGGAGAAGAAGCGAGAAGATGACACAAATGATCCGGAGATAAATAAAAAAGACAAGATGCTGAGTCACCCTAAGGATGGGAGCCAGTGGCAAGCGTTGAACTTCGAACACCCAGAATTTGGGAACGATCCAAGGAACATCGTGCTGGGCGCGAGCACCGATGGAGTCAATCCGTTTGGCAGCCAGAGAAGCACACATAGCACCTGGCCTGTGTTTGTGTGGATGTACAACCTTCCCCCCTGGTTGTGCATGAAGAGGAAGTACATTCACATGAGTATGCTAATTGAAGGGCCGAAACAACCAGGGAACTACATCAATCTGTATCTGGGGCTGCTGAAAGAGGAGCTAGACACGCTGTGGAAAACGCCAGCCAATACGTGGGACGCCGCAGAGAAAGAATATTTCCCTATGAGAGCCGCACTGCTCACGACGGTGCACGACTATCTCGGTTTCGGATATCTCGCGGGGCAGGTGGTCCACGGATTTTCTGGATGCGTCAGGTGCATGGATGACACAACGTATCGCCAGCTAGATAGAGATCCCGGGTCTTCGAAAACCGTGTTCATGGGACATCGAAGGTGGCTTCACGACGATGACCCGTGGAGGAAACGCAAGGATCTGTTCGATGGTGAAACCGAACCCCGAAGACGCCCGCGTACGAGGAGCGGCGAGGAAATAGACGAGCTGTTGAAAAATTGGAAAGATTGCCCACTGCCGGGAAAGAAGCAGAAGGCGCCAGAGCCAGGAAAGAAGCGAAAGGCGCCAGAGCCACTGCTGAAGGTATGGAAAACGAGGTCTGTTTTCTGGGACTTGCCGTACTGGAAGATCCACCGTGTGCCTCACAGCCTTGATGTCATGCATATCACGAAGAACGTGTGCGAGAGTCTACTTGGTACCCTGCTCAACATGCCAGAGAGGACCAAAGATGGGCCGAAAGCAAGGGCAGACTTGAAATCAATGGGCATCAGGGAGGAGCTTCACGCTAATGATGATGATGATGATGAGGCGAAGCAGGACACGGAAAGTCGTCGCAAAGGCAAAAAGGCCAAGAAGACCGGAAATGACTTCCCTCCCGCGTGCTTCACTCTAAGTTAGGAGGAGATCGATCAGTTTTTCACCTGCCTCATAGGAGTAAAACTTCCTTATGGTTATGCGGGGAAGATAAGCAGATACCTAGACTCAGTGAAGCAGAAGTTCGGCGGGATGAAGTCTCACGACTGTCACGTGCTGATGACGCAGATACTTCCAGTTGCAATCCGTGGGATCATGGACGCGCACGTCCGTGAAACGCTATTTGGCCTATGCAAATTTTTCGACGTCATCTCTCGGAAGTCGGTTGGTGTGAGGCAACTCAGAAGGCTACAGGAAGAGATCGTGGTGATACTATGCGAGCTTGAGATGTACTTCCCTCCCGCATTCTTCGACGTTATGGTGCATCTGCTGGTCCATATCATGGAGGATATCATCCAACTCGGGCCGACGTTCCTGCACAGCATGATGCCGTTCGAAAGGATGAATGGTGTCATCAAAGGATACGTTCGCAACATGTCACGTCCAGAGGGAAGCATAGCCAGGGGCTTTCTGACCGAAGAGGGCATCTCCTACTGCACGAATTATCTAGGCATCGAGAACCCCGTTGGTCTGCCCGTCAACAGGCACCTCGGCAGGCTCGCTGTATGGGGTCACCGTGAGGGTCGCCACGAAATGCATGTCGACTTCGATGGTTGACTCGCCGACTTTGAAAGAGCAAACCTAGTCGCGCTACAACACATAGACGTGGTCGATCCTTGGTTGGTAGAGCACAAAACGTTTATTGAGAAGACGTACAATGACCGAGGCCAACAGAGGACGAACGAAGATATAATCAAAGAGCACAACTCATGTTTCACGCGTTGGTTCAAGCAGAAGCTTCTGTCGTACCCTCTACATGAGGATTCTTCCGCGGAAGAACAACTCATATTCGCCTTGTCACAGGGCGCCGAGCACAACCTGATGACGTATGAGGCGTACGATATCAACGGCTACACATTCTACACCGAGGACAAGGACATGAAGAGCGATGGTTATCAGAACTCCGGGGTAACGATGGAATCCTACACCGGTAACGACAAGGACAGATACTACGGAAGGATCGAGGAGATCTGGGAGCTGAGCTACGGTGGAGAGAAGGTCCCAATGTTCCGTGTCAGATGGGCCAAGAGCGTCATAAAAGAAGACCGGTATTTCACCACCATGGTTATACCCGAAGCCAAATCCAAGACCGCAGGCGTGAACGTCACCGTGAAAAATGAGCCATGGGTACTGGCTTCCCAAGTGGACCAATGCTTCTTCATTACCGACCCATCAAAGCCCAGTCGTGTTGTCGTGAGGAGAGGCAAAAGGAAGATCATCGGAATGGATGGAGTCGCCAATGAGCAAGACTTCGACAAGTACGGCGACCCGAAGATGGAACATGACGATGACGATGAAGTATCAGCATACACCACAAGAAGAAGCAGGACCACCCTACCTAAAGGACATCCGTTCAAGAGAAGAACTCCATTTACGAAAAATAAGGGCAAGAAGATTGTGAACAGATAGCTAGCTAAGATCGATTATATTTAAATTGTAGTCTTCATTTCTCGATTGTATTGCATGGGCACTTTTTGAACTATTGAATGTTTTTAAATTTCATGGACACTCGATCTCGATCCCCCTCCATCTCGACCGCTATCCCACCTCGCCAGATCCAGTCCCCCTCGCCGGCGAGCACCCCCCGCACCATCTCCCCCGCTCCACCGGCCGCCGCCGCCGATCCCCCGCATCCTCCCCCACTCCACCGCCGCCGACAACCCACCGCACCCTCCCCCACTCCACCGCCGCCGAGCACCCCCCGCACCCTCTCCCCCGCACCCTCCCCGGCCCGCTCCACCGTCACAAATGAATGCAACTAAAATTGCAAAAAAAAACAAACTTGATTATATTTTCAAATAACAAATTTGATGATATTTTCAAATAATAAATTTGATGATATTTTTAAAAAAATTATTACTGTTTTTATTAAAAAATATTACTGTTATGATTTAAACAAGTTTGAACATATTTAAACACAAATAAATATCAAACAGCATTTTAAATGCATAAAAACAAAAATTGGGGAGCCTGGGAATCGAACCCAGGACCTCCTAGTGGGCGTGTTCTAATGGAGATAGGGTTAGGTGGAATATAACCTAACCAGTCGGGCTAGTAATTTCTAATGGCGCACAAGGGTGAGGTGCGCCATTGCTATCGTCATACTTATGGCACACTTGGGGGAGGTGCGCCATTAGATAGACATCCCGCACTCCACCTATTCCCCTCACACTGTACTCCCTCCCTCCCTCGCCAGATCCCCCACTCGACCACAACCGTACGCTGCCGCCCCCTTGCTCCGCCCCTCCGTCCGCCACGCCTGCACGCCGTTGGCGACGCCGCCGCCGCTGTGGTCTTGCGCTGCCCCGACGCCGCTGCCCCGACCCCCGCGGGACTCCACCCCCACCGCCCCCGCGCCCCCCGAACGAGATCGGCCGAGCGCTCCTCTCCTCTCCACCTCCCTCCGACGAGCGAGGGCCTCCTCCGGCCCCTGCAGCAGCCTGCGAGCGCAGCCCCGACGTGCCCACACCCCGCCTGCCCCTGCCGTCCTCCGCAACCGGTCACCTCCGCAGCAGCCGGCGAGCCAAGGACGGTGCCGTGACCCTCGCCGCCACCTCCCGCCGTCTCTTCCTGCGCGTGGCCAGCGGCTGCTCTCCTTCGACCACGGCCTGGGGTGAGCCTCTCTTCCTTGCCTCTATGCTTCTTGTCCATGTCACTGTTCCCTGTTCCTCTCTTGTTCATGCTGCTAGTTACACGGATCAATGGATGTTAGATAGATGTATGTATGTTGATGTTAGTTAGGTATATGATGCTTGATGGATGGATGGATGAGTTGTGCTAGTTGCTTGCTAGATGGATGGATAGTAGTTTGGTTCTGTTTTTGCTGTTGTTTGGTTCTGAAGATGAGTAGCAAGTATAGTAGGAAGATGATGCATAGTAGTTTTATGTTGTTGTAGTAGTTGTAGTTGTAGATACAGTAGCAGTATCATGTGCTACAGTAACAAGTGTCATGTTGTTGTATTAGATACAGTAGCAGTATCATGTGCTGCTGAAGATGAGTAGTTGTAGGAAGATGATGCCCTAATGGAAGTGACATGAGTATTTGGCCTGCCCATCATGTTTGTTGGTTGTTTGCTGTCATGTTGTTATTACTTCCATCAGGGCATCTGTTGGTTCATTAATCTTAAGCCCATTATTCCATGGAATAGCTGAAGTATAATACTATTATTCATTTATGATAGTTTGTGAGATACAGAAATAGATAAATTTAAGTTTGTAATGGCTAATAGCCAGACATGTGAATCTGTTCTTGATACTCCTTTTCCCTTTTCTTAGAATCATCATATACAAATTAGAACCTTTCTAACATCTGCATATTTCAGGTTTCCGAGGAGGTAAAGGAAGTGAAGTCCAGACAGTGCAGCAGCAGCAACACCTCCAAGGTGAGAAATATGTTCCTATTTATCTTTTTTTGCTCAAGTTCTTCAGTACATCATATAATATAGAGAAGTGCAGATCAAGTGGTGCAATCATATTCATCTGGCCACTTAAGTCATCGTTCCCTTTAAGCAGAGTGATGCCTTTCGATGTCACACAATAATGTTTGTTGCAAGAACATTCTGCTCGTAGTGTTCATTTGTTTACAAAGATCCTGCTTATATATACTGATGATGAGTCTTGTTGAAACCTTACATATGTTGGTTCCAGCTTATTTGCTCCAATGGCACAAACTTGAGCTGCTAGCATAAAAAGTGTTGCAGGCGACAGACAGTGAGGAGCTACTGTCAAAAACTTGAGCTACTGTAAAAAAATTCAGTTATGGCATCTAGAATTATGTCAGTTTTGTTTTGTAACTAGAAGACCAAAGTGTTAGGAATTCTGTCCAAACTGTAGTTTTTGGTATTCTGTCCAAACTGAAAACTGTTAAAAAGACCATGTGATTTTTTTTCAAAATCTGCATGTAAAACTGAAATAATCAGTCATAAAGAATATCCTCAAGACCATGTGTTTCTTGGATTTCTGTAATGATGATGGAACATTATAAAGCATTGTACTCCAGTGTGTATGAAGGATACAAAAAATTTAGCAACTTCTCTGATTTTATAAAGTTGTTCTTATATGGGTGAAACTTCACTTGTTTTTAGGCTAGTGCAGGGTGTTGCTTTATTGTGATGCCTCTGAATTACTTGTGATCACATTGAGAAAGACTTGCAAATATGATGATCATCTTTTACAGAAAACAATTTCTGTAAACACGTCAGTAACTTTGCTAGTTTGCTGGGTTTTGTCTCCGACCATTGTGTCGTGATGAATTTGCAGGTACCCCGAGAGGCCCTTGAGTTTGCTGGAATGTCGATTAACTTCCGTTCCAGCAAATTCGGGTACTCCATATGTCCTAATTTCATCAAAGGTCATGCTGAAATTTTCCGTGAATTTTAGCATGACTTTGCTAAAAATAGGACATATGGGGTACTTGCGACTAATGCATGGGCCGGGGTATCTTAGTACTTAGTTAAGTAGGATCAACTGCCCCGCCATTCTTGCTGCATTAAACCATAGGTGGCAATAGAGCCAAGTGATTAGGCCCAACTTAGAATTCTCCTTAGCATCGATAAACCCTAGATGATAAACCCAACATAGGTGGCAATAGAGCCAAGTGATTAGTGCCAAGTGATTAGGCCCAACCTAGGGTGCCTCGGCATCGATAAACCCTAAATGATGAAAACTTAACTTAGCATTTAGAGTGCCTCGGCGTCGACAAACCCTAAATGATGAAACCTTGGCTTCTATAGGGTGCCTCGGTGTCGATGAGAACCTAAATGATGTACGCTTAGGCTTTTAGGGTGCCTCGGCGTCGACAAACCCTAAATGATAAAAGCTTAGCTTTTAGGATGCCCCGGTGTCGACAAACCCTAAATGATGAGACCATGATCTTGTTCCTTGACAATAACCAACTTTTTGACCAAACTTTTTTCCTATTTAGAGCGAAACATGGCCCACAACGATGAGGCCGGCGGTTCGGGCGGCAAGCAATTCTGGGAGCTGTCCCAGGAGATGGAGGAAGAACCTCACCGCTATGAGGACGCCGCGGAAGACACCAAGCCTGACTACACAACCCCTAGTGGCGTCGGGGATGACACCACTGATGGTGCCGCCGAGGATGCAACCACTGATGATGCCGGCGCACGCACAGATGGCAGCCAACCGAAGAGGCAACGGAAGGACCGGCGCCCGAACGTGCTCGGCACCGTCAAGGAGGAATTTACTGAAGTGAACTCCGACGGGCATCCAACGGCGCCCAAACATGTAGTCAAGGGGTACTTGGTTCAGCTCAGGTGCATTCTCTGGAGCACCGTCTCGATCAACACCGAGAACCTAAGGCATAAGGACCGAGGGAATTTGCGCAGCCTCCTCTTCACGAAGCTGCACGAACGATACAAGTTCCCCGCTGAGTTTGCAAACACACGCCTCTCAGGGAATAAATTGAACAGTGCCGCCCTCACGAGGATGAGCATGGCCCTGTCTACATGGAGAAGCACGGTGAAGGCAATGATTGAAAAAGGTGATAGTTATGACAAGATCAAGGCGAAATATCCTTTGATGAGCGAAGATGACTACAAGGAGTTCAAGATCACTTGCGAGAGCAGCGCAACCTCCGAATCAAGTCAGTGGGGGAAAGAAATGCGGGAGTTGAACTTAGGGGTCCACCAACTCGGTCCCGGCGGTTACAGAGTGGCGGAGCCTATATGGGACAAGGAGGACGCGGAGCGTGCCGAGCAAGGCCTACCGCCCCGCTTCGAGAAATTACTTGACAAGCAGACCAGGAACTTTGTCAGGGCCCGGTACAAGGAGGACCCAGTAACAAAGGAGCTTACCACGGATCCGAAGACCGGGGCGCTTGAGCTTGTGCTGGTAAGGAATACACCCCCGCGTAATTAGCTCCATATGGTTGCATTCTAACTAATGAAGCCAAATTTCTAAATGGTTCACATTCCTTCCGCAGGAGACTGAAAGCAGTAGCGCGGGGTCGTCTCAGAGCTCCCCTTTTGACACCCCTTTAAATAGGGCGTTGAACGTAATGAAAAACAAGGATAAGCTCAGTAAGCCGTCTTCAGCTGGTCGTGTGGCCGGCAAAGGCTTGTCCACAAAATGGTTGTCATACTATACCGCTGGTGGGCGAAAGGAGAAAAAGACCAGCTCGGAAAGCCAGTCGCGCGAGGTTCAAGAACTCAAGGCACAAGTGGCGCGGATTCCAGAGATTGTCCAAGAGCAAGTGCAACAACAATTGGGAACGACGCTCACCGCCATTGTGCCTACCTTGATTCAGGGGCTGACGACGTGGATTGCGGGCGGCCAACAGGGGCCTCCCCCGGTTCCCAGCTTCACGGCCAGCAACTCGCACAACGCGCAGGCAGCGCCATTGGTGTCTCCGGCGGAGGCGGTATTCGTGTCTCCGGCGCCGGCACGGGCATTGGAGCTTAATGCACCCGGGTGTATGCCGGCTGGCACCTCGCCAGCAAGCGGCCCCTCCGTCAGTTGCACGTGCACGCCCGCCGTTGGCGGTGCCTCGACATTAGCCGAACTCGACGGCATCACGGTAACTAAGCCTCTCGGCCGATGACTTCATCTCCTTGCCTTTGACTGGGCATCCCTGATGCCCTACATGTTTTCGCAGGGCGCCACCGATGTTCCTTGCACTCTCCTGCACTTCGTGGGCGGTGAGTTGGTCGATGTCGCCAAGGGCAGAATCGTTCAACCAGGCAACCGCATGTTCCACGGTAATCCGATGCCACCCACCTTGTATAGGGTTGAACTGGTTCGGGTGCTGCCAGGCTGCGACGAGTTGTTACCTCCGATTCGACCCGCTGGGGCCGACGAAGATGATGTGATGACCCTCAGCGCCTGTGTAAGCTGGCCCCTGCTTTGGCCGAAGAGCCAGATTCGTTTGGGGGCGGGGGACACCACCCCACAGACAAGACCGCCAGTCGTGCCAGCGCCAAGCCATGGCAAGAACGCCGCAACACTACCGGACATACAGGACATCCCTATGATACAGGATCCGGACATGCATATGGCACAGGATCCAGACGACGACGACAACGACGGCGGTACATTTTCCAACGTCGATAAGTACTTTTCCGAACATGGGTAAGGTGACGAGTTCTGCGGGCCTCCTTCTCAAGAACCCAACCCTCAAAAAGACGACCGCGATCTAGCTGGTACGGCGGAGAAACCCAATTGCAACAGGCGTCGTCTGGTGTTCAGTTCTCAGGAGACGCCTCCAGCTGGCGCCTTCACCGAGGTTCAGATAGCTGAGGTGCCAAATATTATCAGCCCCAACACGCTCAAGAAGGCGGTCTGTGAGCAGAACTCGATCCCATTACAGCAGATCAGGAAGAAGGGACGGAAACAAAAGACTAACAAGGGCGCCAGTGCGAGCCAGCCGGCACCGAGTACGATCCATGCTCAGGACAGGCCACCTTCACCTAAGGATATCTCGAGGAGGGTGCATGTGGCGGGTAGGCCGATGCTACCGACAAATATGCTCAATGCTGCAACCGGTGCTACACTACTAGGAAAAGGCCTACTAATGGCGCACCTAATTTGGCCATTAATGGCGCATTAGTGGTGCGCCATTAGTGCCACGCCATTAGTATATTTTACTAATGGCGCACCACTGGTGCGCCATTAGTATCTGGTATACTAATGGCGCACCACTGGTGCGCCATTAGTATATGCCATGGTGCGCCATTAGTATAGGCCACTGGTGCGCCATTAGTATAGGCCACGGTGCGCCATTAGTATTTTTGAATTTTGAAGGCGGGAAAATAGTAGTGGCGCACCGTCTAACCCCCACCGTGCGCCAGTGCTATCTTTGAATTTTGAATTTGGATCTGGATCGCGATTTTTTTGCCCATTTGTTGCTCGTTCTTTTGGCTTGTTTTTTTGCACGATATTATTTCAAATTTTGTTCCTGTTTTTGGATCTTGTACGTTCTTTTGCCGTGTTCTTTTGCCGGTGAGGAGTTCACCGGAGAGGAGGAGGAGGAGGTCGCCGGAGAGGTGCTCACCTACATCGCCGGAGAGGAGGAGGAGGTCGCCGGAGAGGAGTTCACCGGAGCATCGGAGAGGAGGAAGGAGAAACCATGAGGGGAGCTCACCGAAGAGGAGGGAGGAGGAGCTCACCGAAGAGGAGGGAGGAGGAGCTCACCGGAGAGGAGGGAGTAGGAGCTCACCGGAGAGGAGGGAGGAGGAGCTCACCGGAGAGGAGGGAGGAGGAGCTCACCGGAGAGGAGGGAGGAGGAGCTCACCGGAGAGGAGGGAGGAGGAGCTCACCGGAGAGGAGGGAGAAGGAGATGAAGTGGAGGAGAGGTGGAGTGGAGGAGAAGAATGAAGAGGTAAGGAGGAGAGGACACGCCCAGCCATATATACGGCATAGTAAGGGCGCACCGTGGGCAGGTGCGCCATTACTATTTTTTATTTTTTTTATTTATTTTGAATTTTGAAGGCGGGAAGATACTAATGGCGCACCATGGGCAGGTGCGCCATTAGTAACTTTTTTTATTTTTTTGATTTATTTTGAATTTTGAAGGCGGGAAGATACTAATGGCGGACCATGGGCAGGTGCGCCATTAGTATCTTTTTTTTTATTTTTTTATTTATTTTGAATTTTGAAGGCGGGAAGATAGTAATGGCGCACCATGGGCAGGTGCGCCATTAGTAAGTTTGATTTTTTTTGAATTTTTTTGCCTCTCCAGATCTTAAAAGCCCCGTATCTTTTTTCTGTTAGGTTTTTGAGGATTTTGAAAATGTTTAACGAGGATGTAACTTTTCGAGTAGATGATTTTTCATATAAAAAACTTTTTCATCCGAGTTCGTATGCAAAAGTTATGCCCATTTTAAGAAATTCCAGAGAGATTTTTCAAATAAAGTCGAAATTCATATTTGTTAATTTTCCCAACAACTAGACCACATATCACATGGGAAACTTGTTTTATTTTATTTTTTTGACATTTCCATCATTTTCTTTTATTTTTTTTTTAAACTGAAAAGGCGGTCCACGGGGGGGGGGGGGGGGGGGTGTGCATTCGGTGGAATGGGCCAAGTTACTAATGGCGCACCGTGGGGGTGGTGCGCCATTAGTAGTTCAACTAGTAATGGCGCACCGTGGGTGTGGTGCGCCATTAGTAGTTGAACTAGTAATGGTACACCGTCCCACGGTGCGCCATTAGTAGTTTAAAAAATAAAAATAAAAAAAATTTGAAACATAATTACTAATGGCGCATCGTGGGATGGTGCGCCATTACTAGTTGAACTACTAATGGCGCACCATCCCACGGTGCGCCATTAGTGGTTTTGAAAAAATTAAAAAAAAATTTACTAATGGCGCACCGTGGATGTGGTGCGCCATTAGTATTTTCACACTAATGGCGCACCAACACATGGTGCGCCATTAGTATATAGTAATGGCGCACCACATGTCTGGTGCGCCATTAGTGGCCATATCATCTATAGCCCTTTTCCTAGTAGTGCTATGCAAAATCTGCATGACAGTGTTCTTTCTTTGGAGAAGCGGCGTCTCAGAGAGAATGATGTGGCATACCCGGTTTTCGTGGCCAAGGTGCCAGAGGGCAAGGGCTTTGTGGATAGCGCCATCGGGGGTACGATCGTCCTGCGGTTTGATGACATATTTGCTATGCTTAACCTTCATCCGCTGCACTACACCTTTGTTCGGCTGTTTTCGCTGAGTATGGAGATGCGGATCATTAGAGACAAGACCCCGGACATTGTGATAGTCGACCCCTTCTACATGCGTGCCAAGATCTTGGGCAGCGCTGGGGACCGGCAAGTCGCGAGTTCACACCTCGAAGGCGTCATTCTGGCAAACCCAGATAAGGATAACTTCCTCGTGCCTTACTTTCCCGAGTAAGTCATCTCCTAACCGCCCCGTAACATATGATTTCTTAGATTTCGATCGTTCTTTTTTTTCTAACATTCCGTGTTCTGTGCAGTGACCCACATTGCACACTCATCCTCTTAAGCCCGAAATATTCCATGGCCATTAGTATACCAGATACTAATGGCGCACCAGCGGTGCGCCATTAGTAAAAAATACTAGTGGTGTGGTGCTAGTGGCGCACCAGTAGTGCGCCGTTAGTAGGCAAAACTGGTGCGCCACTAGTAAGCCTTTTTCTAGTTGTGGTGGAACCATGTTTTACGGACGCATTTGTCTGAAATGTGAGGGGGGGTTAGAGTTCTACCCCTGCCTTTAGGCTTCTTGGCTTGGGTCTGTGTACTGAGGGTCGGGGATAGTAGAGTAACTTTGCTTCTCCCCAAATAGTGGGCGGGAGCGATTTCGGGCGAGGAGGGCATGTTTTGAAATATAGTGGTTGCGAGCGATTTCGGGCGAGGAGAGCGTGTTTTGAAATAGTGGGCGCGAGCTATTTCGGGCGAGGAGAGCGTGTTTTGCCGACCATGGTTTATGAATTATTCGGCACATGTCATTTCGGCCGAGGAGAAGGCGCGCTTGGATGAAGTTACGAACCTACCCTCGATGTACAATGGGCCAATTAATGCGTCTCCCACATAGGACAGTAATTTCGCGTCTTCCATTTATTTGCTCGGGCGAATTCCACGGAGCAGAGGATGTTTAACGGTTCGTTCACAATTTGGGAGAACGAGCATCCACGTCTACCTTACTAAGTTGATTAGAATCAAATTTTGAAATATTAGCTTGCCACTTCTTTTTTAGATGGAGAGATGATGCTCGGGAGTAATGTGTTTTTACATGCTCGTTGCTAGCGATTTACTATATGACAAATAGTTGACCCACTCAAAAACGAGAATCAAACCCAAAATGAAATATCTCGATTCAATGAAATAGCTCGTTCACCAGGTCAAAATAGTGAACTAAATCCAAAATTGAACACCTCAATCGAATAGCATATTGTACAGTGTTATAGTACTCCATGAACATGTTGAAAGTAAAATTAATGAACTTGTTTGATATACGCATATATCCGTTCATGTGTGGATTGCAGACAACATGTTCTCCAATTTAAATATTTGAATGCAAGTTTATATTGAAACATGGTTTATATGAGTCTTTGATGCACAAAACGCGAATTCCCCCTCTCCCGGACTCCTGCTCTTTCTCTCTCTCTCTCTCTCTCTCTCTCTCTCTCTCGACGACAATCTTCAATTCTGTCGCATGCATCCAACACACAAACCTTGTTGGTCCCTCTCATTTTCTCTCCATCTCTCTCTTTCTCTCTCTCTCTCTCTCTTTGTGTGTGTGCGTGGGGGGGGGGTCTTTCTAGTTCGCATGCATATATATTCCATCTATAGATTTCTCTCGCACACTATGCATGATTCTCTAGTCCAAGCTAGATATCTTGGGTGCACTCATCGTACGCACACAAATTCCTTGGCTCGTTGCCCGTAACTCTTCACGCACCACTCTGTCATCTCGGAGCTCTTCCCCCCTCTCTCAAACTCTCCATCTACCCGGGTCACACATACACATGCATATCTCACTCGCACTCGATAGGTCCATCTAAAACTCTATCTCTCTCCCTCGTTCTCTCTCCATCTCACACGCACACACACACACAATCTCATGCCTAGCTAGCCAAGTTTGATGGTCTCTCACTCAATTGTAGGCACACGCAGTCCCCCCTATATGTATATGACTAGCTAATCTTAGTCTCCATCACAAACATGTGCATGGTCTATCTCTATTTCTCTCGGGGCAGCTTTATATCGCGCACGCACCTCCCTCGATCTCCCACCCATATAGTCCCCTCACGGTCTCGAGGGGGTCTCTCTATCACAAACACACCCTCCCGCCCTCCCCATGCGTCCATGTTCTCCATGTGTCCCTCTCGACCTTTGTTCCTTGTTGGCCAGACCTCTATTGGACATGTGCTATAGGGGTGTCTCTCTCCGTTGCAAACAATCACACACTAGCTATCTTCGTGTATCTCCTCGCCTCGCTTTTCTATCTCGGAGATGCATGCGTGATATGTGAGGGAGTCCTGGATTAGGGGGTCCTCGGACAGCCGGACTATATCCTTTGTCCGGACTGTTAGACTATGAAGATACAAGATTGAAGACTTCGTCCCGTGTCCGGATGGGACTCTCCTTGGCGTGGAAGCCAAGCTTGGCAATACGGATATGTAGATCTCCTCCCTTGTAACCGACTCTGTGTAACCCTAGCCCCCTCCGATGTCTATATAAACCGGAGGGTTTAGTCTGTAGGACAACAACAATCATACCATAGGCTAGCTTCTAGGGTTTAGCCTCTACGATCTCGTGGTAGATCAACTCTTGTAATACTCATATCATCAAGATCAATCAATCAGGAAGTAGGGTATTACCTCCATCGAGAGGGCCCGAACCTGGGTAAACATTGTGTCCCCCGCCTCCTATTACCATCCGCCTTAGACGCACAGTTTGGGACCCCCTACCCGAGATCCGCCGGTTTTGACACCGACATTGGTGCTTTCATTGAGAGTTCCACTATGCCGTCACCGTAAGGCCTGATGGCTCCTTCGTTCATCGGCAACGATGCGATCCATGGTGAGGCTTTCCTCCCCGGACAGATCTTCGTGTTCGGCGGCTTCGTACTGCAGGCTAACTCGCTTGGCCATCTGGAGCAGATCGATAGCTATGCCCCTGGCCATCAGGTCAGGTTTGGAAACTCGAACTATACTGCCGACATCCGCGGAGACTTGATCTTTGACGGATTCGAGCCCATGTCAGGTGCGCCGCACAATCACGACGAGCATGATTTAGCTCTGCCGTCGGACTGTGTTCGGGAGATCACACCTGCAACTACTCCGGCCCTCAATCCGGAACAAATCGCGCCATCTGTGGACGGGTGGATGGACCCCGCCACGGAGGCCGCACACTCAGTGGCGATAGCGCCGAATACTGACTTCACCTCCTACGAGACCCGTGTTGCCGAACCGTTGGATTCGTCCCCGGCCACGGACTCCGAGCCGCTTGTGTCCGTGCCCATCGAATCTGATTGGGTGCCGATCATGGAGTTTACCTCCGCGGATATCTTTCAGCACTCGCCTTTTGGCGATGTGCTAAATTCATTAAGGTCTCTCTCCCTGTCAGGAGACCCTTGGCCGAACTATGTGCGGCTAGAATGGGATACGGACAACGAAGAAATTCACGACCCACCCACCACCCACTTAGTAGCCACCGTCGACGATTTAACCGACATGCTCGATTTCGACTCCGAAGACATCGACGGCATGGACGACGATGCAGGAGAGGAACAGGAACCATCGCCCACAGGGCGCTGGACAACCACTTCATCACATAACATATACATGGTGGATACACCCAAAGAAAACAATGACGAGGAACGGAAGGATGCAACGAAGGATAGCTCCCTCGAGAAGCAACCAAAGCGTCGGCGTAGGCGCCGCTCCAAACCCGCCTCGGCAAAAACAGCGATAACAGCGCAAGAGAAAATAACACCCCAGTCGACTCCAGAGGAAACAACGACCACATTGACCTAGCGGCAGAGCAGGATGAACCAGCAAACGACGAACACAGTACGGATCCGCTGTCCGAACACGGCGATGCCGAGGATAAAGCTCATCAACCTCCCTCCGGAGAGGAAAACAGTCCGGACGAGGATGCACACATCATCCCGGAAAGGCACTTGGAACAAGAGAAACTCCGAAGAAGGCTTATCGCCACCGCGAGGAGTCTGAAGAAGCAGAAGCAAAGGCTTAAGGCCGCGCAGAATACGCTCAACAGTAGATGGAACGAAGTGCTCGACAATGAAGAAAAGTATGGTGGTAGTTACCACACAAAGAGCTATCCAAAGCGCAAGCTGTTGCCTGAATTTGATGATGAGGCCTTAAAGCCCACACAGCCGAAAAATAAAATGGCCGACCGGTCGGATCAACCACCTTGTGGCCGCGATAGAGCGGCTAACAAGGCCGCACATAAGTCAGCACACGATTCACGTGAGGACTTGCATCAGAAGACTAGCGCGACCAGATCCATCTATGGATCAAGGAAGCGCGCTCCAGCGCACAACCAAAACCGAACACTACAACCGTGAGAACGCCACGACACATCCAAATATAGGGGTGCCACACACCCCCTATGTTTCACCGATGAGGTGCTGGATCATGAATTTCCAGAAGGATTCAAACCAGTGAACATAGAGGCGTACGACAGAACCACAGACCCTAGGGTCTGGATTGAGGACTTTATCCTCCGTATCCATATGGCTCACGGAGACGATCTCCACGCCATCAAGTACTTGCCCCTCAAGCTGAAAGGACCAGCTCGGCACTGGTTGAAAAGCCTCCCCGCAAACTCAATTGGAAGTTGGGAGGAGCTTGAGGATGCTTTTTGGGCTAATTTTCAAGGACCTACGTCCGACCTCCGGATGCAGACGATTTAAGTCATATAATTCAACAGCCCGGAGAGTCAGCCCGAAAGCTTTGGAACAGATTTCTCACTAAGAAGAACCAAATCATCGACTCCCCGGACGCCAAAGCCTTAGCAGCTTTCAAACACAGCGTCCGAGACGAATGGCTCGCCAGACACCTCGGCCAAGAAAAACCGAGAACAATGGCAGCCCTGACAAGCCTCATGACCCGCTTTTGCGCGGGCGAAGACAGCTGGCTAGCCCGTAGTAGCACCAGCGACCCAGGCACATCCGAAGTCAGGGATGGCAATGGAAAACCACGACGCAGTAAAAGCAAGCTCGAAATAAAGAAGACAACCCAGATAACACGGCGGTAAACGCCGGATTCAGGGGCTCTCGACCGGGTCAGCGGAAAAAGCCTTTCAAAGGTAGCAGAGATGAACCGTGCAGCCTAAACAAGATTCTAGACAAACTATGTCAGATTCATGGCACCAACGATAAACCTGCAAATCACACCCATAGAGCATGCTGGGTATTCAAGCAGGCCGGTAAGCTAAACGGCGAACACAAGGGGAGGGAGACACCAAGTGAAGACGAGGATGAGCCTCGCCAGCAAAGCACTGGGGGACAGAAAAAATTCCCACCTGATGTCAAAACAGTGAACATGATCCACATGAGGAAGAGGAGAAGCAAACATGCACTCCGAGACACACGCGCCGTAGAGCCCGTCACCCCTAAGTTCAACCCCTGGTTGGCCTGCTCGATCACTTTTTATCGCAGGGATCACCTGACATGCATCCGGCACGAAGGATTGGCTGCCTTGATGTTAGACCCAATAATAAACGGATACCATCTCACACGAGTACTTATGGACGGCGGCAGTAGTCTTAATCTGATATATCAGGACACAGTCCGCAAAATGGGGATAGACCCGACAAAAATCAGCCACAGTAATACTACCTTCAAGGGAGTAATACCAGGCCCAGAGGCCCGCAGCGCGGGCTCTCTAATACTAGAGGTTGTATTCGGTTCTCCCGACAACTTCCGAAGCGAAAAGTTAACCTTCGACATCGCTCCATTCCGAAGTGGCTATTAAGCACTACTCGGAAGAGCAACTTTTGCTCGTTTTAATGCAGTACCACATTACGCTTCTCTCAAGCTCAAGATGCCCGGTCCACGTGGCATCATCACAATTAGCGGAAATATTGAACGTTCCTTACGCGCGGAAGAATGTGCGACGGCTTTAACAGCCGAACACTAAACAGCCCCTCCAACCAGAATAAATGATCGGTCGTCAAGACCGCGGACACGGCTAGACGAGTCCGGCGCATTACTAGCTATAACAGCTTAGATAAAATCGAGATAGGTTTGATGGTTATACCCCCATAGGCGGTACCAGGGGCTTCCCGCGTGTAAACAGGGCTAGTTCGGCTCAACTTTACTTATCTTGAATTTTCATGGTTTATCGAGAATAACCAATTTTTCGCACGACAACTTTCACCTAAGTTCTTCACTTTTACATACGACAATCGTGCTACACCCTTCCAGGATACGGCACAATGGAGACACAGGCGCAGACGTGCAGCAGGGACCCGCTCAAAGGTTTCTTTTCAGATTAAGACCCTGTGTAAACCTTTTTTACTGTCTCTTGTTGTTCACATCCTCCGGTTACTCAGTATAACCGAGAGTGATGCTCACGTTATTGGCATTTCGCCATGTCAGAACGATGCACGTACCTGGACACTCAGGGATCATTATCAAGGGCGTTCTTTAGCCCGGCATATGTTGTAATGACCGAACCTTAGTGCGTGTTCGGCATCGTGAGTTTGGCCTTATATGCATCAGCTCCGAATCATGGCTTTGGTCAAATGTTGGGTTTGCCCGGCTCCCGTGTTTTGCTACCTTACGTTCCGCTCTATCGGCTAAGGTGGCACCGGGAGAACTACTGTGACTGTGCCCTGGTTCATCCGGATGAGCACCTCAGTAGAGAAAGCCGAAAACTGACTGTCATGATAAAGCGCAAGACTGGTCAACCAGTCGATGACTTAGCGGAATCTTCGGGATTCCTCTGCATTAACAAAGGGCCGTTTCCCGGTTATGTATGTACGCGTCCCGTACTCGGATGACCGCGGAGGTACCAGGGGCTATATAGTAGTCCCACCGTCAAACTCCTATGGCTAAGTGAAAGTGTTAAAGCAATATAGTCTGATTGCCTCGTTCGCTGCGCTATCACCTCCTTAATGGACCAAGACGTTGGATCAAGTGTGAATACGCGTTTTTTGCGAACACCCCTGCATTATATGCGTGGGGGCTGAAGCCGACGACTGCAAACTTTTAGGTTATATACATATATACATAAACGGCCGCACAAGAGGCATCATAATACTTTCAGGCAAAAGTATAAACACAGCATTTATAATTTAATAAACATTGTTCTTACAATGGGAATACATGTCACTAGAACATAATATTCTTCGAGCACTGAGCCTCTATTAAACGAGTGCCTTCAAGGACTTCTTCAAAGTAGTGCTCGGCCGATACTCGGCCCACGACCAAACTCTGGGTCGCAATAGCGGTGGCCTCCATCTCTGCCCAGTATGTCTTGACACGGGCAAGAGCCATCCGCGCACCCTCTATGCACGCCGACCTCTTCATAGCAGCGATGCGCGGCACAACACCAAGGAACTGTTGCACTGAACTAAAATAACTATTCGGCCTTGGGCCTTCCGGCCACAGATGATCCACAACATACCACATGGCAAGCCCGGACAACCTATGGAGCTTGGCCCACTCGGCCATTCACTCATTCAACAGCAGCGGACGCACTGGAACATTGAACTGTGACGAGAACAGCTTTTCCACTTCTCGATCTTTTTGATCTTTGAAAAACTCGGCCCTATCAGCAGCACTTGCTGCCAAATCCACGTATGCGTCTGCAGAACTCCATAGTTGATCAAGAGGGGCATACTTAGGATCTTCGAGATTTGTCCGCAACAAAAAGGGCTTCCAGCCGCGATATCCCCGGCTTGACGCAGCTCCTCCTTCGCCGCTCTGATTTTAGAGCGGGCGTCCTTGGTCGCTACCATGGCCTTCTCAAGGTCCGTCATCTTCGTTCGATTTTCCTTTTCAAGAAGCTCGTAATGGTCGGCGGCATCTTTCAACTCAACAGCCATCTTGGCTATTTCTTCCTTGCTTCAGCAATGCGCAGCATGTTCGGCTCTCAGCTCTTCGACCGCCTTTAGAGCGGCCGCATCACTCTTCCTGGTTTTTTTCTTGGCTCGGGCAAGTTCCGCTCAGAGGGTCTCCACGGCGGCGGCCCCATCTGAAGTCACAACATATTAAAGATACTAGCATCATGCTCCTCTTAATATGTGTTGATCACCGGAGAAAACGCATACCCTATGCCTCGTCAAGCCGCTTGTTTACAAGCACGATGTCGGCATCTGCCGCATCAAGTTGCCGCTTCAGCTCGGCAAACTCACCAGTCCGGCTAGCCACCGAACCTCCAGCCACCTGCACGTGAAGGCGGCCTGATTATTACCTGGGACTATGATCCTCTGTTTGCCGCCGTTCTCGACAGCAACCAGAGTCTAAGGGGCTACTATCTGCATAGGGCACACCTAGCGTGTGCGGTACCGTCAAAAACATATACTATTTCACGTACCTCAAAGCCTTTCAGCAGACTCATAAAGGCTTCATGCAACCCGCTTTCGGCGGATGAAATCCTCTCAACCACCGTGCCCATTAGAGCACGATGCGTTTCCGAGACAGCCGCTTGCTCCAGAAGATTCATCAGTGCGTCCGATCGCACACCGGACGGTTCCGCACTCTTTCTGCGGCACTCCTTAGGAGCCGAATACTCCAGACTTTCGGGAGGCCGAAGGGTTACCCCCTGGCCTTGGCGGATCAGGAGAAATCCTCCGTGACGACACCTCAGGGTCACCTGCTTCACGAGGCGGGGAGGCACGGGGGAGGTGTTTCGCTCTCCATCATCTCCGAAAGAAGATCCCCCGAAGACGAACTCTGTCGAGAAGGGCTACGATCCAAACTACAAGAGGCACGCTTTAGTTATCGTTCTGGGAAACGGAGCAGGATATGTTTACTAAGAAGTACTTTTGTTTACTTACAGCTCGGTAGAGGGCTGGTCCCCTTGCGGGTACTGTGCGGTAAGGATGCCCTCTGGGGTAGGACCCTCCGACAAAGGATTCTTCCCTCGCTTGGAGACCATTACTTCCAAGTCTTCAGAGGCAGTCCTCTTCCTTCCCTGGGGAGAGGGAATTTTAGACACCTCCGCACTCTGCATGTCGCCCCTCAATCATCTTCGGCTTCACATTAAAGGTCTTGAGACATAAGACAAAGTGTGGGGTAATGCAGAGGAAGGCTTCACACACGACGATGAACGGCGAAATGTGAAGGATGGAATCTGGAGCTAGATCATGGAAATCAAGCCCGTAGTAGAACATGAGCCCTCTGACAAAGGGATCTAGACTGAAACCTAGCCCTCGGAGGAAGTGGGAGACGAATACGACACGCTCGCCAGGTTCGGGAGTAGGAATGACCTGCCCTCGAGCAGGCAACCTGTGCGAGATTTCGGCGGTCAAATACCTAGCCTCTCTTAGCTTCTTTATGTCCTCCTCTGTGATGGAGGAGGGCACCCACCGACCTTGAAGGTTGGATCCGGACATGATTGTAGGTCCGAAGCGCCTTGCCTGAACCTTGGGTGTTGGAACTCGAGGTGGGGGGAGGATTCGATTGAGCATGAGAGGAAGGAGACAGGCCTAGGCCTCTTTATAAAGGGGATGAATATCAAGCGTCCTCCACGTGGCCGTTTGGGACTTGCCTGAATCGAGGAGTCATACCAACGGGCACGATTGGGTTACCTATACCCGTATTGATGAGAATCCCGTGAAAGAAGGGACACGATCTCTGCTTTGACAGGACGTGCCAATGAAAACCGCCTCGCAACACGTGCAGTGGCAGGCTCGGAAAAACGGTTTGTCATGACCAGACCACGGCAATACGTCACATTATGAAAAGCGGTCGGCAGATTGGATTTGTGGAAATATTATTCTCTCTACGGTGGTATGTGGAATTTGTTTTGTAGAGCCGGACACTATCCTTGTGTTCAAAATCTTCTATGGAGTATTCGGAGGAGGAACCCGCCTTGCAATGCCGAAGACAATCTTCACGCCAGACACATCGTCATTGAAGCCTGGTTCAGGGGCTACTGAGGGAGTCCTGGATTAGGGGGTCCTCGGACAGCCGGACTATATCCCTTGTCCAGACTGTTGGACTACGAAGATACAAGATTGAAGACTTCGTCCCGTGTCCGGATGGGACTCTCCTTGGCGTGGAAGGCAAGCTTGGCAATACGGATATGTAGATCTCCTCCCTTGGAACCGACTCTGTGTAACCCTAGCCCCCTCCGGTGTCTATATAAACCGGAGGGTTTAGTCCGTAGGATAACAACAATCATACCATAGGCTAGCTTCTAGGGTTTAGCCTCTACGATCTCGTGGTAGATCGACTCTTGTAATACTCATATCATCAAGATCAAGCAAGCAGGAAGTAGGGTATTACCTCCATCGAGAGGGCCCGAACTTGGCTAAACATTGTGTCCCCCGCCTCCTGTTACCATCCGCCTTAGACGCACAGTTCGGGACCCCCTACCCGAGATCCGCCGGTTTTGGCACCGACAATATGTTCGCTTAAGAAACGAAAAAACACACACTCTCTCTAATTTATCGTTTGTTGTCACTTTCTCTTTCACACACATACTCTTTTTGCACACTTACTCATTCTCCTTCACACGCACTTGATCCCTCTCGACTTAGGCACTCTCCTCGGTCCATAGCATATTGATTTATTGAAAAGTCAAACATCACAAAGTTTGACCATGTACGTGCAGAAAAACAATTACATCTAGAACGACAAACATATACCATTAGATTCACCATGAGATGTAGTTTCGTATGATGTATCTTTGGTATTGAAGATATAAATAACATTTGTGTAAACCTGATCAATGTTTCCAAAGTTTGACTTCTAAAAAAATTACATGCACTGCATTATCGAGCGGATGGAATATCTCTTTCCCCCTCTCAGCTATCTGACGCACCACTCAGCCTTATCGGGGCTCCTCAATCTCTCTCGAACTTTATATCTCCCTGGTTCACACATACACATGTCTCGCTTGCACTATACATATAGACCCATCCAACACTCTCCGCCCTTGTTCTCTCTCTCTATGTGACATGCACCCCCCTAATAAGTACCATAATCCCTCACTCCATCATAGGCGCAAGCACTCCCCCCTAAGTATGATTATCTCTCACTAGCCATCTGGAACACACATATTGTCTCCTTCCATCCATACGTCTATCTCGATATCTCTCGGGGTATCTTCTATCGCACACACACCTTGTCACTCGATCTCCCACCCGTGTAGTCCCATCACGATCTCCAGGGGATCTCTCTATGACAAACATACACTCTCTCCCCCATGTCTGTATTTTCTCCGTACGTCTCTCTCGACCTCTCTCCCTTGTTTGTCAGACCCTCTTGGCCACGTGCTATGGGTCTTGCTCTCTCTCGGTTGCAAACAACCACACACTATCTCCTCACCTTGCTTCCGTTGTCAAAGATGCATGTGTGATATGTTTGCATAAGACACACACGTTTTTTCTCGACTTTTATCGAGTGTTGTCCATGTCTCTTTCACACACGCACACACACTTTTTTCACTCACTCTATCTATTTCACTCTCTCTCTCTCTCTAGTTAGGGACTCTCTCACGTCCATAAGCATATGGATGTTTTGAAAAGTCAAACCTCAGAAAAGTTTGACCAGGTATATGTGGAGAAAAACATTTACATCTGTAAAGATCATTAGATTCATCACAACATGTACTTACTTCATACTATCATTTATCTTTGGTATTGTAGATATAAGTAATTTCTTTATAAACTTGGTCAAAGTTTCAAAAGTTTGACTTTTTAAAAAATGTTGGAACTACATTATCGAACGGAGGGAGTAGCTCTTTCTCTCTCCCCCTCTGCTATCTCTCACGGGCCTCCCCTCTCACACGAACACTCTATACCGACGGATTATACGCTCACTGTGTCAGCGTATAGCTCTGTATATTGTTTAGTTGACCGGTCAACCAGTCCACATGCTGCCTTGTCAGCTCGTGTTCTGTATCTTCATGCTCTGGCCCATGTGGCAGTGGGTTAAAATAAGTAAACTAGAGGCCCATCTGACACGCGATGAAGTAAACAAAGTTGAAACCACTCGGGGTTGCACCCCGCACGCTAGTAAATTGAGGGCGCATTGAGGACACACTTCTTCCGCGTGGAGGACGCACTCACGCACAATTCACCACTGCACAGCGGCATGCACAGAAGGACGCACTCGCGCACACCCAGCACACAACACACACCACCACACGTGTACACCGGCGTCGCTGCCGGTTGAGATGGACAGCGAGGCAGCCAACAAGCGGAGGCAGCTCGAGCCAAAACAGCATCCGGTGAGCCTGGACTTCATCAGCAGCCTCCCCGACGACATGCTGCTCGTCATCCTCGGCCTCCTCCCCACCAAATCTGTCGTGCCGACCGCCCTGCTCTCCCGGCGGTGGCGCCCCCTCTGGCGCCGCGTCCCCCTCAACCTCACCGTTGATAGCTGCCTCTGCGACGGGGATTGCAAACACATGGCCGCAGTCTCCAAGATCCTTTCATCGCACCCTGGGCCAGCCAGACGCCTTGACATCCGCATGTTCAGTACCAACTGCAAGGTCCAACCCAAGTTCGACGAGTGGTTCTTATCCCCCGCCCTAGATCAGCACGAGGAGTTCAGCTTTGAAGCTGGACGATGTCGCTCTCTGCCGCCGTCCGCACTCCGCCTCGCGCCAACGCTACGCCACGCCAGCTTCAGCTCCTGCTATCTTCCCCAGATTAATGCCGCACCCGCCCTTCTTCTCCCTCAACTCAAGCAACTCGACCTCTTCGACGTTTTGATCTCGAAGAAGGCTATGGAGCACCTCCTCCGCAGCTGTACTGCGCTCGAGTACCTTCGTCTTGAGCAGATCCACGGGTTCATTAGCGTCCACATCGCCTCGACGAATCTCCGATGGATTTATGTGTCTTGCTGGCCGCGCAACAAGACATCAACTGGGAAGAGATCACTCCAGCTGTTCCACGTTATGGTCATTGAGAATGCGCCTTTCCTTGAGAGATTGCTTGTATCGGATCTAGAAGGTCCAACAAAAATCAGGGTCATTGACGCGCCGAAATTGACAACGTTGGTGCACTCGTCTGCCAAATTCTCCGAGCTCTTTATTGGATCCGTAATCGTTCAGGTACAACACTCATCTTCTTCTCCGTCTTCTTGAAATTCACATTTTTAAATTTCTTCTTGATGTATTTACGATCGTCTTCCAGAAAATGATTCCCACTCTATGCGCACAGTGAAGATCTTGGCAATAAAATCTATCGGCCCCAATCTGGATCAAGTTGTTTGATTCCTTACATGCTTTCCGCGCACGGAGAAGCTACTCATCGAGGTGAAACTTCTTTCCTATTAGTAAACGGTTATCACAACGTAGCTCAAATTTTTTGTAATTTTCCCAAATTACGATGACAAGTGTAGTGTTCAAAACTGCATCTACGCACTGCACCGGAAGAAATGTTTTTAGTATTTTTTCTCACGTGATCACCTGCATCGTTTTTTTGTTGTACTACTATAGTAGCCTAGGCTAGTCATAGTGGAAAGTAACTTAGACTACTCCGGTAACTCTATGGTTACCCTAAGAGCAAGTACTACCTCCGTCCTGGTTTACTCTTCCTATTTCGTAGTATCAAAATTTGACCATAGATTTAACTGACAAAATGTTAATGCATGTCACTAAGAACTATATCGTTGGATTTGTATTTGAACATAATTTCAAATGGTGTAAATTTTAGTGACATGCATTGGCATTTCCTTACATAAATATATGGTCAAAATTTTATACTAAATAAGAGGTAGTACAAAAGTGGGCTATAACGGCCCTCCACTATGTAGGCCAAAACACGTGCCAAATTCACTTGTGATGCATTTGGCATTGATGCCCCTCCATTTCTCACCCGGTGCCCCAATCTGGATCACCTACTTTGCTACGGTGCCAAATTAACTCACGCAATGAAAAAACACTTGCGTGGGAGAGAGAGAGAGGAATGAAGCAATAAAAAAACACTTGTTTGGGAGAGTGAGAGGTTGCTGTAGTTGGTTTGATTGATTTGTTTATACATGTGGGTCTGTGTGCACAACGGTGCCAACTCTCTCACATCGCGAGAGCGGTGCCAAAATCTTTTGATTTGACATCGATGCGTATTATGTGGCATACTTTTGCGAAATATGGCATCGGCCACATAGTGGAAGGCAACAAATGCCCAAGCTCTTCACCTACTCCTAGGTAAATGAGAGGAAAGAGAAAGAGAGAGAGAGAGAGTGAAAAAATATCACTAGCCAGCCAACCCTATCGTATGAGCGAATGATATTGGTACCTCTTGATGACACGGCAATCTTATACAGCCAGCTGCTCTAATATGTTCTCTTCTTTTGTAGATAAAAAAAGACCCGAAAGTGAAAAATGTGCTGCACTACAACAATCTCATCGAATGCTTGATCTCCATCTTACAGAAATTGATTTGATCGACTATCGAGGCAGCACATCTGAGATTAAATTGGCCAGGTTCTTTGTTCTGGAGGCAAGTGTGCTCAAGGTAATGAGGTTTGGCGTTCTCTGGCGCAACAATGAATGGCGTGCTGATCACCGCAAGCGTCTAAGCCTAATTGACAAAGTCTCCGCAGAAGCTGAATTTCTTTTTGAAACATCAAGTGGCAGAGACTCGAGAACTTATTTTCCCATTGGTGACTTGTCAGGGCGGTGGATTTTAGTTTGTACGATAATACTGCATCCACCTAAAGTAACGAAAGTTCTTACGTAAACTTCCTAGTAATTCCCTCTTTGTAGGTGCAGCATTACTCCTAACATTTGTAATATCAGTTTGAAACTTGTAATATTGCCGTGTCCTATTCCCGCGTTTTCAAAATCCTGTGAGTCAACCAGGTCCTGTGTTGGTGATGATGTTGTGCCTGCCATCTTTCACCAATAGCCGTCGGATCTAGATCTGAAGCATACAAACCAAACTTCTCCAGTTATGCAAAAAGATGCCCGCACTTGTTCCCTATTTACAAACAACTCCTTGTCTCTCACAATCAGCCTTATCTCCTCCCCACCACATCTAGAAGGCCATGGAAAAATCTGGCGCGATGGCCGCTGCCGGCGCCGTCCACCCCCCAATCTTGGTGTTCCGTGCAATGCACAGGCATCTACGCACGGGAAATTATGTCGAATACGTCTAGTTGTAAGCAGGCTAGGTCTACAACCATGATGATAGTGACTGCAGACGGTGAGGCTGACTATGGTATGCCGAACACGTCGCCTATACTCAGGTGTCATCTCCGTCGTAGGGTCTTGTCACTTCACTGTGAGGAGCCGCACGTAATAATTTGACCAACGGGTAGTACAGTGCTACTACATTGGTAGTACTACTACTACTAGTACTAGCACCACCGTCTGGATTTAGTAGTACTACCACGTCCATCTGGTGTATTGTTTTATTCCTATCGGCGAGATAACTTAATGTCTTTTTGCTACTTAGTAGGATTACATGCAATGAACTAACCACTGTATGTGATGTTTGGTAGTCTCAAGTCATTGAAAGCATGCACGGGCACGGAGGGGGACGCAACTTCATTGACTTACTGCACCTGCCTTTGGGTGTATGACACGTGGGCCCAACAGGTGGCTGGCCAACCTGTCATACAGCCAAAGGCATGTGCAGTAGAGGGGCGAGGATTAGATGGCCAACACACACGTGAATTCAACGCAGTCTGCACTTCTCATATAAAGGTTCCCGCCAGTCCAATCTAAGAAATCCTACGCACCTACGCACCCAAGGGAAAGAGTGATCACTCCAATTGCAAGATCAGTTGAGTAGAAGCTATACCCATGGAGGTGATGAGCGCGAGCATCAGCCGGCTATGCCAGATGGTCCACGACACCGGCCTACGGCCCGGCACCGAGGAACGTCTCCAGGTAGTGCTTGAGGCCGCCAGGGCGAGGGGCCGCTTGGACGACAGCTTCGTCTCCTTGTTCGACGAGGTCCTCGTCAGCTTCCTCAACAAGTTCACCGTCGTCAAGAAGCTCGCGGACGACCTTGACGTACGCCTCCAGCCCACGTGCCCAGGCTCTGCGATGCCTGCCACCCTCAACGGCCTCTATGGTGACAACCTCTTCGACGCACTGGTGGCCCTGCGACTGCCCACCGTCGCGCCGGAGAATGTCCACCTCGAGGTCGCGCTCGCCGCGCAGTGCCTGGCACAGCAAGACACCATCGACATAATCACCCACGTCTACGTGCAAATCGTCCACAAGGACTACTACATGCAAGAGGAGGACGATAGGACGCTGGCCTTCTTGGACCGCAGGGCAACCTTGGACGGCATTGTTCAAAAGCACGTTGAGCTTGCCGCCAACGCCGCTGCTCCTCACACGTCGGTTGGTGACCCGGTGCACTAGGGCGTGAGGATGTCATTGATGGATCCGTATGTATCTTTATCTTTCCGTCAAATCCATGTAGTAGTATATGGTACTACTAGTAATTATCTTATCTTTCGCATCAGCTTCATAATTTTCCTACGTACTCCATGCATGAACCGCGCCAGAACCAAACTTCTCACTACTCTAGGGAAAATCGTTATTTCTATCTACCGGTCGCGCCATGGAGCAGAACCAAATTTTACAAGTTACAAGTTCAAAAGGAAAAACCTGCTATGTCCGCGTCGCACCCCCACACGGTTGGTCCGGCACGCCCCTCAAGGGGGAATGCGTGCTGTGTTGCATTTTCACTTACAAGTGGGACCGCAGTTGAGCAAACCGACTATCGGCAAACCCCCACCCCGCCCACCGCGCGATGGCTGAGAAAACAGGAGGGAGAAGAGATGGCTGTAGCACGGAGTCCAAGAAAATTGGTGTCGGATGGGACTCGTGTGGGTGGCGTGTGCCGTACTGCTAGACATGAATGTTAGTTATGGCCCATGCCACCCCACTATATCGAGGTGCTGGTTATGTAGAACAAATTTCCTGGAGTCCGTGCTCAGCCCTCCTCTATCTCTCTTCTCAGCCAGCCAGCAGACGCGTGGAGCCCATCGTCTGTTTGCTCATATGCGGTCCCACATGTCAGTGAAAACGCAAGAGGACCCATTGAACCTGCACATCTTTCACCTCGACGTGCTGGTGATGAAAAACAAATCCAATAAAGATCTTCGGTGACCGCTTTTGGAGTTACTAAAGAGTAGTAAGATTCTATTTACAGTTTAACCCAAGATGCACATCACGTGGCTTCAACTACCACTCTATTTTCTTGCATGACATGATCTGGATGCTGGATGTCCCACGTGTCGGCAAAAGGATGAAGAACTCGACAAAATCTTCGGTTGTGCTCTCGGATTAGACTAGTTGTGCTAACTTAAAATTTTATTGTGTAGAATGGATGCAAGTTTTGGTATTGGGAAGAAGAGTACAACGATATATTGATAGAGCGCAATTTAGTACATGTTCTAGCACATTTAGCTAGCATAGAGGCTAGAGATGAGACTAGTGCACTTGTTGATAGAATATAGGCTAGACACGTCTACTTCTTTACACTCGAAGAAGAAAGAAGCACGCAAGATCGAGCCTCTGCAGATCAACAATGAATGCATCGAGAAGGCACTAATCCAACTTACAGGAGCAATTATGGAAGTTGGATATCTTCTAAAATGTATTCTTGTGGTTCTTGTTTTCTTTGGTCTTGCTTTTCTAGTCAAAATTTTGGTGATGTATTTCCATGTACCAAAAGATCAATGATGAAAAAAAGATATGTGTTTGCAAAAAAAAATGTACGCGGCCGGGATGCGTCCGCGCGTTCGGCGCATGGCCACCGCATCCGAGAATTGGCCCAGACACGACCCCATTGCCCTACCCAAACATACAGAATTCAGGCAAAACGGAGGTCCGTTTGGGGTCGTGCGTTGGAGTTGGCCTTACAAGTGGGACCGCAGTTGAGGAAACCGACTATCGGCAAACCCCCACCTCGCCCGCCGCGCGATGGCTGAGTTAGAGAAACGACGAGGTTGAAGAGATTGCTGTAGCACGGACTCCAAGAAATATGGTGTCAGATGGAAGTCGTGCTGGTGGTGTGTGTCGTACTCCTGGACGTGAATGCTTGTTCTGGCCCATGCCACCCTACTACTCCTACTACTTATAGTAGTAGTATCGAGGATTCGAGGTGCTGGTTACGTACAGCGAACACATTAACATATGGCCCACCTCACACTGTGGCCAAATTTCCTGGAGTCTGTGCTGGGTTAAAAAGTGTTCTTTGTGAGGATGGGTGGCTGGTCTCAAGTAAAAAACTTGTTTGATTACGTACGTAGAATTAAAGATAGTGCAGCATGTGAAGCTAGTACAAATAGTGTACTATTGTTTATTGGCCTCATCCGATAACCTGTTGCACCGTCGCAGCACCTACTCAGAGAAGCGACTCGAAAGCCATTCATAAATTTAGTAAGTTTATCACAGGCATATCATTTTATTACATACAACAGGTCATCAACCCACAACGACAACGAGGATACATTATAAATACTAAAGTTTTCATTACATAACAAATAACAAGCATTGAAATGAACTTCAACTCAACCAATCCTCAGCGTTAGAAATGCTTGCTTTGAACCACAAGCGATTCTCTGGGAAGAGCCAGCTACTGTCAATCTCGAGACCAATGCAGGCCTGATCATCCAGGCTGAAGCGGCCTACTATATCACGGCCAAGGTAGGGAACCACCGCAATGTCCGACGTATAGATACAACTGCTTCTCATAAATGGTAGTAACGTTGTATCAACAGCAGTTGGATCGCCTTTCACCATCATTGGATAGTTTTGTCCAAGGAAGAGCGAGTTTGCTCCAAGACTATCAATACTGTACCAGGGAGAAGGTGTTGGTGCTAGCACACTAGTATCCATCCTGAATACCATGCAACGGGTGTTGGAATAGGTCCGGAGAGTGCGACCATGGGAGACAACACCTGCTCCCTCAGTAGTAACATCAGCAGTGGGCTGTATACAGACAAGAAGTGGCGATCCATTGGAATTAGCTGCCAGCCGCCAGTGAGCATATGGGCCCTGCTCTTCCTCATGCTCGTGATCATCACCATTGTCATCTCCCCCTTGGTTATAAATTTTTTCAAGTATAGGTGGTGGAATGTTCACAGGACCTTGGAAACACAAGAAGAAGGTTAATTAGTAGAGAAGGGAAACTTGCTAACTCCCATGCATGTGGATGAAACAATTATAATTATGATGGAAGACAAACGTACCGAAACTACGAGGATCCCATGCAAAAACAGTGCCACGAGTGGTGGCAGCAAACACAAGACCCTCGTATTCAATTGCATCACAGTACACATCCGTGTATAGAAACTGAATTTTGAGCAATATCCATCCAGTCGAACCACGAAGGACGGCAACAAGCTTGTCGAAGATAGCAACAACTTGATAGTTCTTGTAATTCCAAGAGCGCTTGGGAACTCGATAAATTGCTATCTTCCATAGACGACAGTCACCATGATCATATTTGAACGTACGTAGATCATCTGTGTGCTCAACCTCAGGGCACTCGGAGATTTTTGGAAGTGGAATCCGCTGACGAGTGTACACATTCACAAGTTCCCACTCTCAGTTGTACCCAATATAAACAACCCAATCTCCATTTGCGCCTGCCCAAGCCTTGCCCTCAAGCGATGGCATCTTAACATCATACGTGTCATTATCAAGCAGCATCAACTTGCACAAGGCGAGGCTTCCCTCGTCCCTGTGGCAGTCAGCAGGGTCACGGCGAAGAAGATAGGGGAGATCAAACCGCTCCTGGACCCTTGGGTTCCTTGTCATGATGTTACTAGTTGAGTCGAGAATGGTCTTGAACGAACCTGCCATGCTAGCCGAGGTGATGACGTCGCACCGATCAATGAGTTCCTCCACCACGTCATCTTTCAGATCGGGGCAAGAATAACGGGGTCGTTTCCGGCTTGTTCCCTCCATGGAGAAGGTGATCGAACAATGGAAGAAGGAAGGGTGAAGGCAAATGGAGGAGGGAGGAAGAGCGTGCGACAGCAGTTCCAAATCGAGAGGGAAAGGCGAAGAGTCGGTGGACGGTTGCTAGTTTGCCACGATACACGAAGAGGCGCCCCGGCCTACACGTCCTATCGGAAATTGTACAAAAGGACTCGCCGTCGTCTCACTGACATGTTGGAACGGGACCACATGTCAACGAAACATGGTGTGTAATTTCTCGTGCAAAATGCGATCTGGCCGCGTTGGCCTGAGGTGCCGCATTAGTTATCGACCTTTATTTTTTTAACATACAATCTGAGTGGATAGGTCCTGTGGTCATCACACGTGAGCGGATATATAGGTGGGCTAGGTGGGCAGGCGGCATCAATCTAAGTGCTAAAAGAGTTGATCTCGAAAAAAGAGTTGATCCAATGCTTGGTTTTGTTTGGATTTTCCAACTATGACCATTGGATAGAGTGAATCAATGGCTTACGTTCAAAGTTATTCTCATATTATAGAATGGTATAGGAACGTGGAGAGATTTGGTTGATTTTATAGCGCGGAATAATATAAAATATTATGAGTGCAGACGGTCCACCCCGAGGTTTGTAGCTCATTCTCGGTCATCGAGAATCTATGTCCTTCCACTCTTTCGTTTAAGCCATGAGCTTTGTTCATCCTGTTGCCGACACGCGGGACATCTATATGCCTCCATTTTACAAAATCATACTATATGCCTCCATGACACGCAGGACATCTAGCATCAAGGTGGCGTGTCATGCAAGAAAATGGAGATATGTAGTGCGTAAGTGAGTCGTGCACTTTGATGGCACCTAGTACAGCGCAATATTTTTTCTCCTCGATGGCACGTGAATAGTGCACATACTCAATGACAGAGCATGGGATGGTACCCATGGACATGGCCGGCCCTTTTTGATGAGAGTACTAATAAATACGTAACTTTGATGTGTCCCGTCAACTCGCAGAACGACGAGAAGCTTGCTTACTACGCCTTCTCCCTCGCCAACGCGTGCACGGTGGCTCGCAGCACGGGGAAAAACCTTTGCTTACAAGCAGTGGACGTGCAACAGTTCATTTGGTGTCAGATTGCCAGAAGTAGTACAGTACCATCGTTATTGTTCGACTTCTGTAAGAGGAGAAGATCCAAGCGCAAGGTCACCTACTAACCTAGTACAGTACTACTATAGCCAAAGCTGGTCCACCTTTTTAGAGCATGGTTAATTAATATAGGCGGCTCTTGCAGCGGCACATCATTTAGAGCAAGTACTCTCTTCGTAGGATCAAAGGAAGTGAAACAAAAGTTGCAGTGGATGCTAGATTGCCAATTAAAACATGATTACATAGGAAAGAAATTCTATAGCATTCTATCCTATGAATCAAACGACCAATGTAGGAAAATTATGAGGGGGGTCTCTCCAACAGTGTTCCTCGGCTCGCACCTAGCATCACGGTGGTCGAACTTGGAGTCATTCATCTGGTACACGTGGCATCTCAGATCTGGTACTCCAATTTTAGGTTGGCTCTATGTGATGTGGCAACTTCATATACTAACCGGATGCTGGCTATACTACTACGGTACCATTTGCAAATGTACCATCTATTATATACTTAAGACAAAAGGCAAATAAGCCATCACGTTAATCCACACAGATTAAATTATCTTGACTATCAACTTTTTAATATAAACGGACTAGATTTAAAGATATAACGTGTAGGCATATATTGTGTTGTACATGCCAAGTCCATCACGTACAAGCATCTATGAGGGAAAGTTCCTGCAAAAAAAAAAAATCTATGAGGAAAACTGCCATCACATTTACATACAATATCTATTACGTACAATAAGTCCATCGTTGTCACGTGAAAAAGAGGCCAAGCCGGACACCTACCAAACTGAACTCCGTACGCACATTTAAAAAAGTGCATGCTTTGATGGTCTTTGAACAGTTGAACTTGGAGTGCTCCACGTCAATAGAAAAGACATCCATGTAAAAAAAAGGCATCAAGTAAAAAAAAGTTGAATGGCAGACCAGCGGCCTAGGCAGCCTACGCGCCCTGAACTTGGCCCATGTAATACACGTCTGCGCCCTTACTAATATACAAATACCCAACGGCCACCCGTAAATAAAATCTCCAGCAGCCTGTGTTAAAAAAAGTGCATGGCAGACCTGTGGCCTAGGCAGCGCACGCGCTGATCTTATAGCTCATGTAATAAATTATGATCTCCTAAAAAAACTAATAAATTATGTTCCCCTAAAAGAATGTAATAAATAACGTTCATCTCAAAAAAGGTAATAATCACGTATTGCTAAAAAAATTGTAATAAATCACGTATGCCCTTGCTAATTTCAAACTCCCAATAGCCTGTGTTAAAAATGCTTTGGAAAAAACACTTCCACCAGCCCACCTCACGTAAATAACCATAACTAATTGCATAGAAAGGTTGCCAAGGAACAAAGGGGGACATAAAAAGGAAACAAAACATGCAATTCACATGCCCGTAACCAGGCTAGAGCCCTATCGCCATGATCGCGCCGCAGTCACGACGGCTGATAGAGACACACCCATATCTACCACACCAAGTCACTCATGCCACACCGTTTAAGTTCGAACATGTAGAAACCACGCCGCTGCTCCAGCTGTTGCCCATGCAACAGCCCTACACGCTCGCCTATCTGCAAGATCCTCTTTGTTCCTTGGTGTTTTTTTTTTTCTAAAGTCGGACCTCTCTACAGATTAAATTGCAGATTAGGTTTAGATTATTAGGGATTAACTTACTTTATTTTTTGTTACATGGCATTGGACAATAGCTCTGGTCGTACCCAAATCCTAGGTCTAGAACTGCAGGATGCGGGATGTTCTTTGCCCCCCCAAAAATGCACATAAAGTTGTCAACCTACTAGAAAACACACTATGTTTTTGGGCCTTTGGCTCATAGCACGATTCATGCATGAGCAACATTGGCTCCATAAATTCGGATGTCTCTAATGGATGGACATATACAAACTCAGCAAGGCCAACAAATAATATATTAGGTCAGCTAAAATAAATAGAAGGGCCGAGTAGAGAACATTTCAAAACAAAACGCCAAGTCCGTGAAACATCTCATATATGTCTACCACAAAAAGAAATCTCATATATGTTTAAGCTAAATTAAATAACATTTACCCACACAGCACGACTATTGGCGGGGTCAATAATACTGAATATAACTATATGAAGTGAGAGAATGCTATATAAGGTTTTAAACCAAAAGAAAAGACTAATTCACGTCAAATATGAAATTAATCATTTTTCTTTGTAAAAAAAATTAAATTTAATTATAAGGGCACCATCGCAAGTAAAAAGCTCTGGTGAGTGCCACTTGGAGAATAACTTAGCAAATTTTAAAAGCACTCACAGATTACATTGGTTTATACAAGAAGCTATGCAACATAGAAAATTACATTAAGATGAAAATATGTGCATGCATATATATGGACAAATGAATATGTCGTTTTAGTAAAGATAAAACCCAAGTGCAATATGGAAGGTGTCTAGGCAGGCGATGGAACGTATAACGAGGTATGGACACAAGTCATTAATTTTGAAAATTACTTGGTAAATATATTGGTCACAAATATAAATCGTGACAAATGATAAGGAGCGAACAATTGAAATTTGGAGATTCGTACAAGAGCATATATATATATATAATGATGTAGCAACAAATGAATGGAAAGAGGGAGATATGTAGAGAAAACTAAACTATAATAAAAAATATATTATACGTCTAGCCGCGCAAATGCGCGGGTCACGCCGCTAGTTCATTACATACAACAAGTCATCAACACACAACGACAACGATGATACATCTTGGGTTATAGATTATTTCCAACGAAACATTCCAGTAAATACTGAAGTTTTCATCACACAACAAATAACAAGCAATGAAATGAACTTCAACTCAACCAATCTTTGGCGTTGGAAACGCTTGCTTTGAACCACAGGTGCTCTGGGAAGGGCCAGCTATTTGTCAATATCGAGAGCAACGCAGGACTGGTCATCCAGGCTGAAGTGGCATATATCAGGAGCAGGGTAGGGAACCACCGCAATGTCCAAGGTATAGATACAGTTGCTTCTCATAAATGGTAGTAACGCTGTGTCAACAGCAGCTGGATCGCCTTTAACCATCATTGGATAGTTTGGTCCAAGGAAGAGCGAGTTTGCTCCAAGACTACCAATACTGTACCAGGGAGAAGGTGTTGGCGCTAGCACACTAGTATACATCCCGAATACCCTGCAACGGATGTTGGAATAGCTCCGGAGAGGGCGACCATGGGAGACAACACCTGCTACCTCAGTAGTAACAATCATAGTGCACTGTATACAGACAAGAAGAGGTGATCCACTGGAATTAGTTGCCAGGCGCCACTGAGTATATAAGTTCTGCTCGTCCTCATGCTCGTGATCATCACCATCGTCATCTCCCCCTTGGTTATAAAATTTTTCAAGTATAGGTGGTGGAATGTTCACAGGACCTTGGAAACACAAGAAGAAGGTTAATTAGTAAAGGGAAACTTGCTAACCCGCATGCATGTGGCTGAAACAATTATAATTACGGTGGAAGACAAACGTACTGAAACTACGAGGATCCCATGCAAAAACAGTGCCATGAGTGGCGGCAGCCAACACAAGATCCTCGTATTCAATTGCGTCACAGTACTCATCCGTGTACAGAAACTGATTTTTGAGCAATATCCATGGACGAACCGTGGAATCAGTAACGACGGCAACAAGCTTGTCGAAGATAGCAACAACTTGATAGTTCTCGTAATTCCAAGAGCGGTTGGGAACTCGAGAAATTGATATCTTCCGTAGATGACAGTCACCATGATCGTATTTGAACGTACGTAGATCATGTGTGTGCTCAACCTCATGGCACTCGGAGATTTTTGGAAGTGGAATCCGCTGACGAGTGTACACATTCACAAGTTCCCACTCGCAATTGTACCCAATATAAACAACCCAATCTCCATTTGCGCCAGCCCAGGCCTTACCCTGAAGCGATGGCATCTTGACATCACACGTATCGTTATCAAGCGGCATCAACTTGCACAAGGCGAGATCTCCGTCGTCCGCGCCCATGCGAATAGGCTTATAGCGAAGAAGATAAGGGAGATCAAACCGCTCCTGCACCCTTGGGTTCCTTGTAATGATGTTATTAGTTGATTCGAGAATGGTCTTGAATGAACCTGCCATGCTAGCCGAGGTGATGACGTCGCACCGATCAATGAGTTCCCCCACCACGTCATCTTTCAGATCGGGGCAAGAATGACGGGGTCGTTTCCGGCTTGTTCCCTCCTTGGAGAAGACGATCGAACAATGGCAGAAGGATGGGTGAAGGCAAATGGAGGAGGGAGGAAGAGCGTGCGACAGTAGTTCCAAAACGAGAGGGAAAGGCGAAGAGTTGGTGGACGGTTGCCAGTTTGCCACGGTACATGAAGAGGCGCCCCGGCCTACACGTCCTTTCGGAAATTGTACAAAAGGACTCGCCGTCGTCTCACTGACATGTTGGAACGGGACCACATGTCAACGAAACATGGTGTATAATTTCTCGTGCAAAATACGATCTAGCCGCGTTGGCCCGAGGTGCCGCATTAGTTATCGACCTTTATTTTTTTAGTGGCGTGCCGTTCAGTTTTGAAGCACGACTAACTGGTACTGTTTGCAGAGAAAATATAAACTACTCTACCACTACTCCACCTCTAGTACTACTAGTAGTATAAAAAAGATATATAGGCTGGAGCTTCAGAGCTTTCTTGCTAAGGGCTGCCCACTTGCTTCTCACACTATCACCCTCTCTCCAGATCTAAAAAAGACGGCCTCTCTCTCCCTCCTCACCGGTGGTCACAGATCTGCCGGGGAAGAAAAGGACGTGCAGCGTTGACGCACTCGTCGGCGGCGAGCGAGGTCACGCACTGACGACAAGGCTGTCCTCTCAGACCTAGCGCCCGCGCGGGATGGCCTCCGTCCGCAAGCTCGCTGCCGTAGTGTGTGTGGAGGACGCCGACCACAAGCGAAGCCACTTCCCGCCGACCCTCAGGTATGCTACCTCTTTTCGAACCATACCCTTGTTCTATTGCCTCATCTACCACGTCGCTGGATGTGGATCTTTTTCCACTCCACCATCTTCCCAATTTGCTGTCCTCTGCTCTGCTGGTCATGCAGACGAAAACCTTAATTTGCACTATTAAAGGAAACCCTACTTCATGCAGACTCATCCATGTCTGGGTTGAATAAGGAAAGGAAGGGAGACTGTACTGTCCAAGAGAGTAGGTATCAAACCCGCATCTAGGTTGAAAAGGGGAAAATCAGTAGCTAAGGAACGAGTCTCGTGTCTCTTGGATGAAGAAGGGTAGAAAGGCATGACAACGCAATAGAGAATGACCAGGTCGATCGGTTTGTTGTCCTCACATAGGAAAAAGGTGGCTAAACAGAACGAAAATGGGACGTAATCCACATATGCTACCTGGATATTTGTTGCTCTGGGCAACCATACCTCCCTCGCCACTCTATGCGTCCGTGGAGGTACATCATACTAGCGCGCCCACTGTCCGTATGGGCCTCCCATGCTCTTATTGTCACTTTTTTGCTGTTAGTATAACGCCAGCAGTCAAGTCAGGCAATGCTACTGCTAAAGTGATGCCACATTTAACTAATGCCGCACTCAGTCTAATGCCACCGATAAATTTAAGCAATGCCATTTAATGTCACTGGATTATTTCAGGGTTAGCTGTTGATTGTGGATGTAGTACAGATTTTTCAGCTAAGGCATTCTAATGCTGTTGCACATCCAGTATACCAATGATGAAACGTGTTACTACGTTCAGATTTTTGCACTGTTAATGCTTATAGATTACATACCTCACTTTCATGAGATAAGTTAAATTTTTTGTACAGTGTCACCAAAATGCCAAGGCGCTGATGTCATTTTATTTTGGTTAAACTGCACAAAAATTATGAAGACAAGAGGAAAGGTCAAGAGTGGGCACCTCCTCCTCCGGTTGTTCTCTTGATTCGATCGATCAAGTTTTTATGTTTGATCCATTATCAAGATTGGGATAGCAATTTTTAAGGTCGCCCCGAGTTCGAAATGATATTTACCTTGGAGGTACATGGTTTGCAATTTTTTTATACTGTCATTAGTTAATAATGCTAGTTACCTTCAGACTTTTGTATTTGGTTTAATGCTCATGCACAGCTAGTATACCAATGCTGAAACATGTTACCTTTACATTTTGTATTGTTAATTCTTATAGAAATCTTCCAGTGCTAGAGTTTATTGAAATCTGTTCAGTAAAACCATTGTACTGTACCCTGTAATAAAATAACTACTTCACTGTTGCACTAGCCACTCGATTAGTGTATATTTGTAGTATTCGAAATTTCGAATGGTGTTGCATTAGCGTATGGACATAAATAAAGTGTGGCAAGCTTTCCCAGATATGTGCTCAAGAAAACTACTACCTGTTTTTCTAAATACTAGACGTTTGGGTACTTTAAATTGAACCGCGAAAACGTCTTATATTAAGGAACAGAGGGTGTAGAGTTCACTCAAATTATCCCGGTAAAGCTAGTCACACCTTTGTTAAAATTAATGTTCATTATGTTATCGGAGGAGGTCTGTAAGTTTGTCTCTAATGCCTGTCGACTACATACCTGACATCATGTTATAATGTTAAGTCATTTCCTTTTGTACAGTGTCACTGATTGTCAAGGCGGTGATGGCATTTTATTTTAGTTGAACTGCACAAAATATGCTTAAAAGAAGACGAAAGGTCAGGAATCGATCATTCTTTCAGAAAGGACTATATATGTCTTTCTGACATCAGCCACTGTTGCCTTATTTATTCCTTCAAACAGGTGGTTAGAAACAGTCTATGCTTCAACTAGTGCCACTTTTATAGTAATCGCACTTTCAATATCTATGCAAACAGGGATGCTCGATTTTAGTTGAACTGCATAAAAAGTCCAACTGGTTCAACATTAGGGGCATGTTTTCTTCCAAACCTTTATATCCAATTTGTGGCACTATGAGCTGTTCATTACGAAGGTACATGGTTTGCTACTATCTTGCTACTCTTTTTGTACTGTCATTAGATAGTAATACTAGTGGTTTGCATGTGAATTTATTGGCAGGGTGGACCTACATTGGAGGTGCAGGACAGGATTCAATGATTGGATGCTCAATTTCGGTTGTATCGATTTCACCTCTTCCATCACTGCGAACATGGATATCCTTGGTCTGATGAAGAATAGGCGCTATATTTCCGCTCTGAGCCAATTCAGTATGAAATTGTCCAGGGCAAAACATGACTGTATCAAATTGTCCAGTGCAAAACAAGACAGATGCTAAGCGGAAGAGACATGTTTAAACCGAAAATACAAGGTGGGGTATATGTTTACTAGCTGCTTGATATTTGTGCAGACAGAGATGTCTGCCCGTTGCTATTTGGCAAACACACAAAGTGACCACAATTTTGGTTGAACTGCACAAGAGAATAGTATAGTCATTGCATGCAATGCCATTTGAAAATAGACATGGAAAGATTGGATAGTCACTTCATGGACTGCAGAAAAGTAGTACTGTACTATTTATTGGCCAACACTAGGTGCTTCATTGCTTTGGTCTAATTATACAATGGGTGTCATTTTGCCTAAGTTAAAGTTCGTATTCCGAAAATAGTCTCGTCGTGTGATCGAGAGAAGCCAAATCATATTGCAGTGGATGTTCCTCCATCATGTGTGGTTCATTCTCATGGTTCCAGCTGTTGGTGAAACCACTTACGTTTGCAAGAGGAATTGTAGACTTCACAAACAAATTTGGCTTTCAGTCTGTACTGAATGTGCCAAGAGAAGCATCCATGTTAGTAGGGAGAACAAATGTTTTTTCTAGATCTTTGCTTTTGGAGCCACATATTTGTATATGATCTGTGA